>NC_044556.1:96923277-97607650 GCF_007565055.1 Rhinopithecus roxellana | reverse complement strand
CTAGAAATCTCCATTCCCCTGTACAGAAATGCCCTTTCCTATCAGCAGGCACAATTCTCAAGACATTTCATTCCTCTGACTCATGAGATCAGGGCTTGTGACCTTTCCAACATGGTGATAAAGCACCTTGGGAGGCGCTTGTCCTGTTGACGTGATGTCACTGCTGCAGGATCCTCTCTCTCCTCCAGCGTTTGTCATCTCAAGAGTCCCCTGACAGGCCTTGCAAGCAACAGCCCAGGTTGGGGGCCCTGATGCCTTGCCGTGAGTCCGCATCTTCTCTGCAGACTTGCCCTCCTCTTGGCCCTGTGGGCTCCTGAGGCAGGCACAGTTTGCCCTTGCCACTGTTTGCGGAACTTGAAAATAGGTAAGTGGGAGGTCAGGGCTTAACATGCTTGCTGCAGCCAAGCAAGGGCCCAATGTTGGCTGCTTGTCAGGCACTGGGCACACACAAAGAGTAGATACAAAGAGTAGACTCGGGGAGTTTATCATTACTTGAAATAGAATCCATAAAAGTGTGGTAACTGTCTATGAGTGGTGCAGATAAAAGCTGATTTGGATATCAGAATGCTTAACACATGGTTCACAGTGAACTCTTTACCAATTAATTAATCAATAAAGAATGACAAGCATAATCAGTAATGTTGAAAATAAGTGTATCCAGGCTTTCCTCATCTTTCACTAGTCATTCATTGCTTCGTGGTATTCTTTGCTTGGTTCCATTTCCCCTTTTCCCTTAAGTATGGGTCTTCTCTTCAAGTCTGTCTCTGTATTTCATGATCTCCTTTCTCCTGTGAAGAGTCCAGGCACCGTGTTGGCTTTGCCTGTTGCATGTGTGCTAATGATAGGTGCCCTCCTCCACATTCCCCTCCATGTCCTATCCAACTTCTGCATCACAGTTGAAGCCAGGAACCTCTGGAATCTTCAACAACAGCCTCTGTTCTCTGGTTTTCTCCACCTGCTCTGAGTGGACTGCCTTGACGTGAAGATAGGACAGCTTACCTGAGTGAGCCCTTCAGTTGTGTGCCCCTCTGTAGTGTTTAAATACTACTTTACCGATGTTAATCTAATCTCCCCGTTTAGGTGTTTACTCCCTGAGGCCTTGTTGGTTTGTGGCTCTGCCCATGGTAGAGGACAGCAAAGCGCACTCCTGTGATGCAATGACCAAGAACCCTGGAAGCTCAAGGGGTCTTGGCCATGAAAAGCTTTGAAACTAGCATAAGAAGTGCTGGAGAAAATTAATTGTAGGTATTTGCATAGGGCAGTGATGTGATTAAAATGGTGCTTGAGAGACTATCCTGAAAACTGTAGAGCAGAGGAGAGGAGACTGGCTAGCAGGCCACTCCAGGCCTCCCAGCAGGGATTGAAGGAGGACTTCAGGGGCTCAGCGGTGTGTCATCTGACTGTCCCACCTTCCCAGACTCATCCCATTCCTTTCTTCTTTTCTGCCCTCCCACCCAGGCAGTCAGCTGCACAGGCTTTCTTTGTATCTCTAATGCTGATTTGTATCTTTTGCACACTTTGACCCATTGTCTGGAATCTACCTGCTCACCTTTCTGCGTTAACTCCAGTTCACCTTCACTGCTCAAGTTCAATACTAGTTCCTTGAAGGATTATTCCCTGACACTCTAGTATAGGTTAGGTTCCCTTGGTGGGCACAAATAAATTACTTTTAAAATTAGTTGTCACTAGTGTGTGCTATATTGGAAGCTCCCTGAAGACAGATGTTTGTCTGTTGCAGTCACAGCTCTACCCCAAAGTGCCATGCACAGTGCCTGGCACAGAATATGGAACAGTACTTGCTGAGCACCTGAAAGGCTAAATGAACATGGAGCTTGATCATCTTTATGATCCAGCTAACAACATGGGACTTCTGCTCGTAGCTTACTCTGGGCAGTGAACACGTTGCGTGGATGAAATTTGAACCTGAAAGATATTCTAGAAGGGAAATCCCCAACTTTCTGAGGAACTGGTTCTGCTTACTTCTTAACCTCCATATTCAAACAGCAGGATCCAAAGTGGTGACTTGGTTGTTCATATTTCTCAGTTGAAAAATGTCATGTATAATCCAAAGTGTTATAAAATATAATTACTTTAACAATTGTGATAAGATGTGTATAAAATAAAATGTTCCATCATATTAAGTGTACAGTTGAGCAACATTAAGTACATCCACATTGTTGTGCAACCATCACTACCTTTCATCTCCAGAACATTTTTATCTTCCCAAACTGAAATTCCATTCCCATTAGACAATAACTCCTCATTTCTCTCTCCCCCAAGTCCCTGGCAACCACCATCCTACTTTTTGTCTCTATGAGTTTGAATACTCTAAGTACCTCATATAAGTGGAGCCATGTAGTATTTGCTTGTTTGTGACTGCCTTATTTCACTTAATATAACATCCCCAAGGTTCATTCATGTTATAGCATGTATCAGAATTTCCCTCCTTTTTAAGGCTGAATAATATTCCGTAGTATGTGTAAACCACATTTTGTTTATTCAAATATTTGTTGAAGGACATTAGATTTGTTTCCACCTCTTGTCTTTTTTTTTTTTTTTTTTGAGACAGAGTCTCGCTCAGTCGTCAGGCTGGAGTGCAGTGACACGACCTCGGCTCACTGCAACCTTTGCCTCCCTGGTTCAAGAGATTCTCCTGCCTCAGCCTTCCGATCAGCTGGGATTACAGGCACATGCCACCAAGCCCTGATAAATTTTGTATTTTTTAGTAGAGACGGGGTTTCACCATGTTGGCCAGGATGGTCTTGATCTCCTGACCTCGTGATCCACCCACCTCGGCCTCACAAAGTGCTGGGATTGCAGGCATGAGCCACCGAGCCCAACCTCACCCCTTGTCTATTATAAATAATGCTGCTCTGTACATGGGGGTACGAGTATCTTTTTGAGACCTGCTTTTATTTCTTTTGCATGTATACCCAAAAGTGGAATTGCCAGAACCTATGTTAATTCTATTAATTTTTTGAAGAACTTCCACACTGTTTTGTGTAAATACTTTTTAAAATAAAAATATAGCAACTTAACATGTGTTACCTCCTTTCAATATCACCTTGTAAGAGTATTCATTTATTCCAGCTGGGTGCGGTGGCTCATGCCTGTAATCCTAGCACTTTGGAAGGCTGAGGCGGGCAGATCACTTGAGGTCAGGAGTTCGAGACCAGCCTGGCCAACATGGTGAAACCCTGTCTCTACTAAAAGCACGAAAATTATCTGGGCATGGTGGCATGCACCTGTAATCCCAACTACTCAGGAGACTGAGGCAGGAGAATCACTTGAACCCAGGAGGCAGAGGTTGCAGTGAGCTGAGATCTCGCCACACACTCCAGCCTGGGTGACAGGGCGAGACTCCGTCAAAGAGAGAGTATTCATTTATTTCAACAATCTTGCCATTAATCCTAGTGGTCTCAGACTTTCCTTTTAGAAATGTTTTTGAAATTCTAACACTAGCATAGGATAGCAGTGGGAATAGTTTCTGTCTGCATTTATATCACACTTTACTGTTTTTGAAATGATTTGATGGAAAAATCAGTTCGTGTTTCACAGTGTGCATTCACAAATATAATTTCATCAAACGCTGCAACAATTCCATGAAACAGATTGCCCCTTCCTCGTCTCCTTATTGCTGGTCCTACTTCTACCTCCATCTGTCCATCTACATGGATGAGTTTGTAAAATGTAGATACCAACTTTTTGCTTCTATGTTTTGCTAGCCTTCTGTGCTCTTCATCATGAAGATCAAAGTCCTAAGCCTAATGTCAAGATCTTTCATTTCTTACCACTTGCTTCTGACTTCAAATACCCCATGTCTGTGATTCCAAACTCTTTGCTCTTCCTGGAAGGTCCTTTGCTTTTCTCATGCTGTTTCCTCTGCCTGGCTTTTCTCAGGATACTTTATGGTTTTCAGATGTGTGACTTTTCTGAAATAGTTTCCTTGGTCTGCAATCCCCATTCCTCAATCTGATTTAGGCACACCTAATTTACTTGAACGACAGCACTTGCTACTCTACTTTGGAATTCTACTCTATACATCTACTTTCATGCTTGACTTTGAACTTGGTGTGTATAGGGACTATGTTTCTTTTGTCTCTATGCTTGGTACACTTTAATACATTTTTGAGCCAAGCAGTGATTTTCAACTGTGGAGAGGGTTGATTTTGCACCCTCTTGCATCTGGGACTTGCATCTGGGACTATCTAGAGATATTTTTGGTTGTCACCACTGGAGGGATTGCTACTGCACCTAGTATGTAGAAACTAAGGATGCTATTGAATGTCCTACAGTGCATGTTACCTACGTAGCCCCTCACAGCAAAAAACTTTCTGGCCCAAGATGTCAGTAGTGTCAAGATTGAGAAGCCCTGGGCTAAAGAAGGAGGGTGACTGTTATATAATATTAATGGACAAGGTCCATGATTTTAGTGACCTTTGCTGCAGCATGTTAATGCCCACTGGTAAATATTATATTTAAGTAGGCATACTGGTTCTAAATTGGGAACAACAGCTTCCCCCAAAGGACACTGACAAATTTTGTTGGGAGCATTTATGGGTTTATCTCAATGACTTTATCACAATGTAATTTAAATTAAATGTCCTAGTAGCATTAAAACAGTGGGAGCCAGAGAAGCTAAACATCTTACACAACGAGAAGTTATTAGGCTCAAAATGCCAAAAGAGGCCAGGCACGGTAACTCACGCCTGTAATCCCAGCACTTTGGGAGGGCGAGGCAGGCGAATCACGGGGTCAAGAGTTTGAGACCAGCCTGGCCAACATGGTTCAACCCCATCTCTACTAAAAATAAAAAAAATTAGCTGGGCGTAGTGGTGGGCGCCTGTAATCCCAGCTACTCAGGAGGCTGAGGCAGGAGAATCGCTTGAACCCAGGAGGCAGAGGTTGCAGTGAGCCGAGATTGTGCTGCTGTACTCCAGCCCTGGCAACAGAGTAAGATTCTATCAAAAAAAAAAAAAAAAAAAAATGCCGGAAGAACTTCTATTTTATTGAAAGCCACTGAATGGCTTTCTGCTTTGAGCAGAAACCTACTGGACAATCCTTGGTAGGTATGGCCTTTGCAAGAATCAAACTAAATACTTTTGCAGTTGGGTAGAAGGAAAGAAGGATTCTGAGACATACCAACATCTAACTTCTTACTAGGATGCTGACTAGCAGACTGGGCAAGAGAAGGAATGCAAAATCTGCAGGTGGGCATGGAGCTTCAACAAGGATCCCTTCTAGCCCAGCCTCTAAGGACCCTCCCACTTTGAGCTGTGGCTACTCCTCCTTCTATGGCTCATTGCAGAAGCACTGCACTGCAGCTTCTTCTTGTTTGTTAAGCAGAATGTGTAAAGAAAAAATAATTAATGCAACTCATTTTCATCTCAGTGTTCCTCTAAAAATGATCATTACTGATTTTAATATTTTATTTTAAAATTATTATTATTTTTTGATGTTCTCTCTAGTCTTTTTAATGATTAATTTCCATAAGTTTTTGGAGAACAGGTGGTGTTTGGTTAAATAAGCAAATTCTTCACTGGTGATTTGTGAGACTTTGTGCACCCGTCATCCAAGCAGTATACACCATACCCAATTTGTTGTCTTTTATCCCTCACCCTCCTCCCACCATTTCCCCCAAATCCCAAAAGTCTATTGTATCATTCTTATGCCTTTGCATCCTTATAGCTTAGCTCCCACTTATGAATGAGATCATACGATATTTGGTTTTCCATTCCTAAGTTACTTCACTTAGAATAATGGTCTCCAATTCCATCCAGGTTGCTGTGAATGCAATTATTTCATTCCTTTTTGTGGCTGAATATATACACCATGGTAAATATATACACCACAATTTCTTTATCCACTCATTGATTGATGGGCATTTGGGCTGATTCTGTATTTTTGCAATTGCGAATTGTGCTGCTATAAACATGCATGTGCAAGTATCTTTTTTGTATAATGATTTCTTTTCCTCTGGTTAGATACCCAGTAGTGGGATTGCTGGATCAAATGGTAGTTCTACTTTTAGTTCTTTAAGGAATCTCCACACTGTTTTCCATAGTGGTTGTACTAGTTTACATTCCCACCAGCAGTGTAGAAGTGTCCCCTTTTCACTGCATCCCTGACAACACCTATTATTTTTTGATTTTTTGATTAGGGCCATTCTTGCAGGAGTAAGGTGGTACTGCATTGTGTTTTTGATTTGCATCTCCCTGATCATTAGCAATGTTGAGCATTTTTTCATGTTTGTTGGCCATTTGTATATCTTCTTTTAAGAATTGTCTGTTCATGTTCTTAAGCCATTTTTTGATGGGATTTTTTTTTCTTGTTAATTGAGTTCCCTATAGATTCTGGATGTTAGTCCTTTTTGGATGTATAGATTGTGAAGATTCTTTCCCATTCTGTAGGTTGTCTGTTTACTCTGCTGTTGTTTCTTTTTCTGTGCAAAAACTTTTTTAGTTTAATTAAGTCCTACTTATTTACAATTGCTTTTGTTACATTTGCTTTTGGGTTCTTGGTCATGAAGTCTTTGCATAAGCCAATGTCCAAAAGGGTTTTTCCAATGTTTTCTTCAAGGATTTTTATGACTTCAGGTCTTCATTTTTTCACAGAACTAGAAAAGACAATCCTAAAATTCATATGGAACCACCAAAGAGCCCTCATAGCCAAAGCAAGACTAAGCAAACAAATCTGGAGGCATCACATTACCTGATTTCGAAGTATAGTATAAGGCCATAGTCACCAAAACAGCATGCTACTGATATAAAAATAGGCACATAAACCAGTGGAATAGAATAGAGAACCCAGAAATGAAGCCAAGTACTTACAGCCAACTGGTCTTCAACAAAGCAAACAAAAATGTAAAGTAGGGAAAGGACATCCTATTCAACAAGTGGTGCTGGGATAATTGGCAAGCCACATATGGAAGAATGAAACTGGATCCTCATTTCTCACCTTATACAAAAATCAACTCAAGATGGATCAAAGACTTAAATCTAAGACCTGGTTTTAATATTTTAACAAAATTGAATTTGAAGAATATTGCTTAAAATTAAATGTAATATACTTCATTAAATTTGAACATTAACTGATACAGGTTTGAAAGTTCATGACACTTGTCATTATCTGTATCATTTGGGTTTGAGGGTACTTAATAAACAGAGTCAAGGAACTTGGTGGTAATGAACTCAGACATTTTAGTAGTAAGTTGTTGACTTTGTCACGCCAAAACTATTTCCAAAATTCCTTATGAAAAATAAGTATTCAGTCTTGATTTAGATTATATATAAAATATTGTATCAATCATGTATGGGTTATATTTTATAAACCTTCATAATATTTAATTTTCATTTCTAATTCTAAGTAGCACATTTCTATTAGGAGACATGTGACATGGATTTCCAACACAATCTCAGTACAAATTTATGATTGATTTTGTCATTGAATTGAGGTTGACATAACTTTGTCTTGTATAAACTTATTGATTCATTCTATTTAGCTCAGTGTACATTAAAAATATAAGTATTATGTTAACTCTTACCATGGCCATTTAAAATGAAAACAACAACATGAGTTCAAATTTCTTGACTAAAATAACATTCGTTTACAAAGTTATGCATTCAATATTCTGTATCAGAAGAGAAGAGAGAAAGGGTTGGATAATCATAGGTGCAGCTTTTTAAATGATTTTCAAAGTGAGTAAGTCTACAATGATTCTTATTTTAATGACTCTGCTGATATGGTCAAATCTAACTTTCTAACCTTTGGCTGTTTTTTCATCTTACCATTCCCTGTAGCACCATCCTAACGGTCCAGACACTCACCTGCCACCTCTCTATCATCAGTTTCTCTTATCAAAGCTGCACACTAAGAAAGAGGTCCAGGAGCTCAACAAAATCAGAGCAGATTTCATAAGAAGCAGACAGCAGACCCAAGAAAAGTCAAATAGCAGGCCTAAGAGACAGTGTTCTTTTCTACTTTTTTGTTTTTCTTACTTTTCAGGATAGACGTTCACATAGAGCCAAATTTTGAGAAACTGTCAAATGTCTTGATTCCGTCTACCTCATCATTTTTAAACAGATATTTGCAAGAGGGGGCCTAAATCTAAGGGGAGCTGCGTGGATACCCCCATCCATAACCTGTTGGGGGCAGGTTCATGTAAGTCAGGGTGCATACTGTACACATCTACGTCCAGGGGTTCTTGGCCTATATTCCTGGGATTTGAACTTCTGCTGGGCTTGTTCTAGTTTTCAACATATAATCACAAGTTCCAGATTTTCTGAGAGAATGATAAATTTGTTTAGTTTATTTTTTCATAAAGGAAATGCATGAAATATGTAAGAAATATGATTTTGAATCTGAAAACTTATAACTCCCTTCACATATATAAATGCAAAGAAATGATAGCACTTCTCTGTCATGTAATTTTTTTGGTATACACACCTGTCCCCAACCCCTCAAGGAATTATAACTTACTTAAATAGGACCCAAGAGTCGTACTTGAATGGCATAGACAAGGTACTAACATTTACCTGTGAAAGGAATGAATGAATGAATGAATGGGGATGAATGACCAGATGGACAAAGGTGCTCTCTCTTAATTTGACAAAATGGATGAACAGAAAAGACTCTGTTATCTCTGAAGCAGATAAGACAACTCACATTGCTCAGTCTGAATTCTATCTTTTTGGACGAACCTGTGGTTTTCAAATAGTCGTAGAACTTGTCGGGCTTCCAGCAGCTTGAGTAGGAGGTTCTGAAGCCCACGGATGGCATAAATAACCAGACTAAGCAGTTCCCCACAGCCAGAGGAAATGCTCTGGCATACAGCACAATCATCCCAGCACTCTCGGATGGGCATATAAATGTCAAGCTTGAGTGTGAGTGTTATGTTTGGCAGATTAATGCCTCATTTATTAGACCACATATTCTGAGTAAAATCATTTTCCAAATTACTTGAAACTTAACCTTTAGGCAGGAAAACTCAATTTACTTTAACCACATTGATGGGATAGTTTTAAATGTCCCTGCCTTCTCTAACAGTATATTGAATATCACAGACCATTTTATTTGTAATCCTAGATATTTTGCTGTTGTAATGATAGCCTCAGACATAACTGAGGTATGTTTGTGTCTCAGAAAATAATCGTAGAAGTGCCTTTGCTTTTTTATGGGTGCGTTTTCTAGTTTTACTTCTCCCATGACTTCAGCCGTCATTTATTAGATCTTGTTACATTACTGTGCCTACTTCTGTTCATTCCTCGTTTTCCCTTTTAGTTTCTGCTGTGGGATGGGAAACTGAGTTTATTAGGCTTATTATGTGCCATGTAAATGAATTATGCCTAGACCAAGAGCACAGAGCATCCAGTGAAGCTCTGAGAGACTCCCTTTCCAGTTAAGTTCAAGAACTTTATTCATAGACTTGGTGACCCCATAGATAACACATCCTTTTCTGAAGCACTTAAGGGAGACAAAAGAGTCAAACATATGGAATTCAGAAGATCACCTTTAGTGTGAATGAACTGATATTTGGGAATGTGACTGATATTAATATCTGCAGGCAAGTGGACTTCCTCACTGTGGACCCCAGAGTGAGAGATTTACCCATTTGGTCAGGGCACCATGCACAGCCTTGGGCTTCTTTACTTGGGGCCTGACACTGGAGGCCTTGCAGTAGAGGAGCCACCCAGACACACCTTCTTGGCCCAGCCAGCTCCTGAGAGAAAAGAAGGGGAGGGCGTGAGAAAGACATGCCTAGTTCCGGCTCCCCAAATCACTCATCAGAAGTCACTAAGGGAGGAGCAAGTCATGGGGGTGGAGAGGCTGGCTACGTAGAGAGAATCATCCCCTCTTTTGAAGCCAAGAAATGGAGAAGAATTGTCTCCCTCTAACAGTGGTATGTTCTGACTGCCCAGGAAGGCCACAATTTTATTACTTTCTCCTGTGTCTCTGGTTCTCAGTCAGGTCATTGAAGTTGCTAGGTAGGTAACTTTCAGAAAGGAGTTCTGTGAGCTCATCAGCGCTGCAGCATGACCCACTTTACACCCAGCTTCTTCATGTGCAGAATGAATCTATTCATTTCCAGAAGACTTCTTCAAAATTAGCTTGTGAAAACCGAACAATGAAGCACTCTTATGAGCTACACATCAGTAAAGGGTGAGCCCCCAAGAGTGTCCTTTATAGCTACAAACAGAAACCCTCAGCAGCAGCTGATTCTCACTGGGCATGGGCATTGCTTATAGCTAATCCTCACTCAGCCAGATTTTTTATTTCTCCAGGCCATTCAAGAGATGGGAGGCAATAACCCATTGGCCTGTAGTTAAAAACCAGAGTGATGTAACACAGCACAGCTGCTGTGGAAAACGGTGACGCAGTTCCTCCAAAAATTAAACATAAGCCGGGCACAGTGATGCAAACCTGTAACCCCAGCACTTTAGGAGGCCAAGGCGAGTGGATCACCTGAGGTCAGGAGTTCGCTACCAGCCTGGCCAACATGGTGAAACCCCATCTCTACTAAAAATACAAAAATTACCTGGGCTTGGTGGTGCATGCCTGTAGTCCCAGCTACTCATGAGACTGAGGCAGGAGAATCGCTTCAACTCGGGACGCAGAGGTTGCAGTGAGCCAAGATTGTGCCACTGCACTCCAGCTTGAGCAACAGAGCAATACTGTCTTGGGAAAAAAAAATTAAACATAGAATTTTCATGTGATCCAGATATTCCTCTAGTGGGGTATATACTCAAAAGAGCTGAAAGCGGGGCTTCAGATATGTGTACACCCATGTTGAGAACAGTGTTATTCACAGTAGCCAAAAGGTAGATGCAACCCAAATGTCCACCAATGGATGAAAGAATAAACAAAATGTGGTCTAGCTGTACAATGGAATATTACTCAGTCTTAAAAAAGAAGGAAATTCTGACACAGGCTACAACGTGGATGAGCCTTGAACACATTATGCTAAGTGACATAATGTCACAAAAGGTCATGTACTATATGATTCTAATTATATGATATATCTAGAGTGGTCAGAATCATAGAGACAGAAAGTAGACAGTGGTTGCCAGGGGATGGGGGTTGGGGAGAGTGGGGAGTTGGTGTTTAATGGGTACAGTTTCAGTTTGGGAAGATGAAAGTTCTGGAGATGGATGGTGGTGGCAGTAGCACATAGGGAAGTGTAATTATCACTCCTGAGCTCTACATTTTAAAATGGTTATGATGGTAAATTTTATGTTATATATATTTTACCACAGTAAAGCAAAAGTTGTGTTTTTTTGTTTTGTTTTGTTTTTCTGTTTTTTTTTTTTTTTTGAGGCGGAGTTTCGCTCTTGTTGCCCAGGCTACAGTGCAATGGTGCAATCTTGGCTCACTGCAACCTCTGCTTCCCACATTCAAGTGATTCTCCTGCCTCAGTCTCCTGAGTAACTGGGATTTCAAGCAAGCACCACCACGCCTGGCTAATTTTTGTATTTTTAGTAGACTAGGTTTCACCACGTTGGCCGGGCTGGTAGCGAACTCAGGTGATCCACCTGCCTTGGCCTCCCAAAGTGCTGGGATTACAGGCATGAGTTACTGTGCCTGGCCACAAAAGTTTTAAAAAAAGAGAGAAAAAACAAAAGCAAAAAACCAGAGCAGTGACTGTGAGGAAACCAGAGCTATGAACCTGAAGGAACAGACAGAGGTGGGTCCAATGGGAAGAACTGTAACTGGTTAGTTGGTAACAGCATGTTGTTTTACATGAAATTTTGTTATAAAACCTTGGTCAAATGAGTCATTATAATACTAATTATACTAATAATGGGTCAGAAAACAATATAAAACTTTTCTTTGGCCAAGGATATGATGTTGAAAAATGTTGCCTCCCACTGTTAACTAGAATGTGTTAAAATGAAAAGTTTATAGAAATAAGAACTTTTAATTTCCCTTAGAACAAGAAAACTGCTGTTCAAAAACATGAGTATACCTTACATCAAAGTGAAGATTTAGGAGCAATTCATAACTGCTCATCTATGCTGAATCCCTTCCTGAACCCACCACACCTGGCTAATTTTTAAAATTTTGTAGAGATGGGGAAGGGCAGGTCTCACTGTGTTGCCCAGGCTGCTCTTGAACTCTTGGGCTCAAGCAGTCCTTCTGCCTTGGCCTCCCAAAATGCTGAGATTACAGGCATGAGCCACTATGCCTGGCTGAATATCATTTTTATGTAACAATAGTCTGTTCTCATGGACATCTGCAGGTTTTCTTTTTCCTTCTTTTATCACTTTTGTTCAAACTAAGTCTCTAAATTTAGCTTAAATTTTTAAAACCCAAAATAGTTAAGAAAAAACGATAGGGGCTGTTAGTAGTATTTAGTGTGCAATTGTTAGCAGTAGTAGTATTTAGTATGTAAGTATAAACAAGAATACTAAATACTACTAAATACTATTAGTAGTATTTGTAGTATTTAATTGAATAGCATTTAAATTAGTAGTATTTTAATTTATTAGTAGTATTTAGTATGTAAATATAAAG
Source organism: Rhinopithecus roxellana (assembly GCF_007565055.1). NCBI lineage: Eukaryota > Metazoa > Chordata > Mammalia > Primates > Cercopithecidae > Rhinopithecus > Rhinopithecus roxellana. Next base: position 97,595,140 of record NC_044556.1, on the reverse strand, counting down.
TTTATATTTACAGATACACCTTTTGTAAATATAAACCTTATCTGCTGCCAGGTAGTGGACAGCAGATATTATCTATCTCATAGTGTCTTATATAGTTATTCTGTCACTTATTTATTGCTTTATATTTATCTGTGGACTTTTCCCCCCATGACGTAATAAGAGTGAGTAAGTGATGGTGAAAATCTCTGACTTTATCTTTTACTTGTTGATCATCTTCCTCTTTCTTTTTTGTGCTCTTTGTTTGGCTATTGCATTTTAGGGACAGTCCAACCTAGAAGATAGACTCTTGCATGGGACCATGGCAAACTGTACAGGGTCTGCTTAGGCGCAGATATGGACTGGGCCCTGCTGTCTGCAAGCCTAGCTATGTTTAGGTTGCAGCACTGGCTACACAGATCACTGGATTTCCAATATTCTTTAGGGCAGTCCATTGATAAAATGGTCTCGTGAATCATTAAGACTGTCCTGGATATCACCTTGGGACACCTGGGGATCTCTTTCCATCCCAAAGAATTGGAATGTAGTTTAGGAAGGCCTAGAGAACGTGTGATAGTCCATGGTCCTGGAGAGAATTAGGAAGGTATATGGGAGATGCTACAGAGTAGGACAACTCCATGGGTCCCAGTGATTCTTTTTGTTTTGTTTCTTGAGGGTATTGCATAGAAGGGAGCTGAACCTCACTATAGTCGCCATGTTCAGATCGTTTGTCTCTGCTGGAAATATCCCTCTTCCTTTTGGAAGTAGTACTCTTTTGCGGTCCCCTGTGTGCATTACAACCCTAGGGAAATTCATGGCCTGCAGGTGTTATCGCCATAGGAGGTTAAGGAGGGGAATGGGGGAGTGGTTACCCTAACCTTTCTCCCTTCTTTTTTCTTCTGTTCTCCACAAGGCTTTTTGTGTTTTGTTGATGAAAACAAATACATCTCTGGCCTTTCAGATGAGCTGCATAGGAAGACGCATTGGATTAGGCCATAGATAAGAGCTTATCAAACATGGAGGCTGGATACGGTGGCTCACACCTGTAATCTCAACACTTTGGGAGGTCGAGGTGTGCGGATCACCTGAGGTCAGGAGTTCAAGACCAGCCTGGCCAACATGATGAAATCCCGTCTCTATTAAAAATACAAAAATTAGCCAGGCATGGTGGCGAATGCCTGTAATCTCAGCTATTCAGGAGGCTGAGGCAGGATAATTGTCTGAGCCTGGGAGGTGGAGGTTGCAGTGAGCCGAGATCACACCACTGCACTCAAACGTGGGTGATAGAGTGAGACTCCGTCTCAAAAAAAAAAAAAAGGAGAGGTTTCCTTGAATATATCTTTTGTTCTGTGGGGTTCCTGCCTGCAAATCAAATGTTGGTTATCAGTGCAACTACTACAGAACCTGAGAAACAAGAAAGACTTCAAAATTAAAAAACAACTCTTTCTCCTCAAGTATTTTAACCAGCAAAACTTACAAAATTAGTCAAATCTGAAGTCTTGCCTAATTTATATTCAGTATATAGTCTCGAAATGCTTCCAGATTTAAAACAGAAAGAAAATCTTAAAAGCAAATGATTTTTCTCTCTCTTTTCCCTTCTTCAGGCTTTTCCACCAAATGCGATCATTGTATTTTTCTACTGCAGTGCAGTGACTATATTCTTCACAATAATCAAACTGGTCAGTTATCGCCTACACCTCATGTTTGACAAAGGAGAAGTAATTCAGCAAAAGTCCTCCAGAAAGGAAGAAAAGCCAAGTAAAGACAAGGAGGCCAAAGGTGAACACGTAACTAATCACAAAAACCCAAGGTAATGTTTCCAATTAATGTGACACTTCAAAATTTAAATGTTTTGCTCTTAAGTTTTTTATCAGTTGTTTATGAAATCACTAGTACAGGCAGATAGAAATAAGTGCATTTTTCTTATATTTCAGCATATACTTAAGCATGACGTTGATATTCATAATCGAGATGGTTTAACTGGCTATCAATATGACCTTCTCACATGATCTAGAATTCATTTGTCTTAGGCTTAGCACTGCAAAAAATTTCACTTCACTGTTTTTGTGTTGGTATTTAAATGCTTAGAGCATGCCAGAGTATTTTAAAGAATAGCATTTGTGTTTGTTGATATAAAAGTGATACATTACATAGAACTGAAATATTAAGAGTAATTTTTGAGTTAGCATTCTTTTCACTATTCTTGTATTATTTCTTACAGCTCCTTAAGATAGCATGTCCTCTAATTTAAAAGTAATGTTTATTATAAGGTTTATCTGCTGCACATAGTGGCTCATGCCTGTAAACCATGCATTTTGGGAGGCTGATGTGGGAGGATCACTTGAGTCCAGGAGGCTGAGGCTGCAGTGAGCCATGATCGTGCCACTGTGTTCCAGCCTACCCGGAGAGAGCGAAACCCTGTCTCTTAAAAACAACAAACAAAGATTTATATGTAAGGAGTATAACAAAATGGACTGTAGGAAAAATAAGTTTTTAGACTAGTACTAAAAGAGTCATGCTTCTGTTTGATAATATCACTCACTGCTCTTGTGTTTCTCATGTTGGGTTAGTAATAATAGGCAGATTCACAATGGCAAAAAGGAAGAGGCCAGTCGACACCTCTCCACGCCTCCCCTCCGCTGCAGCTCCAGAGGGCAAAGCATAACCTCTCATCACTCTTCTGGGCCATTGGTTAGTGGTCTTGTTTCCTGTTTCACCCTCTTCATGTGGTTTCGATGTTGATCTCACCTAGAATGGGAGTGTTCAGCAGCAGTGATTGTAGCTTGCATGCTGTAATCACTGGCCCGTGTACAGTGAATATCACATCCCAGGGTCTGGAAATAGCCTGAAGGGTGCCCTTGGGACCATAAGATAAATGCCCAGTCATGTGTTCAAAGCACACTCTCTGGCCTCCTCTACCATCCACCCCCACTGCTGAGTCAACCACACTGGTCAGAGAACCAATTTGCAGGCCTTTGCTTCTTTCTGTTGTCATTCATTTAAGTCATCATATCTGCAGTGCCTTCCGCCTGAAATGAGTATCATCTCTGCTTTCCATTTTAAATCACACTTGCCTTTCTGGGAAGTCAATAAATTACCTTTTTTCTAGATTAACTTTATTGAGCTCCATTCGCTATAGTGTAAGTAGTGGCTTATTCCTTCTCTGTTTACTTTCTTAGTAGCAAATCTCCCTTTGTCACAGCACAGTTGTCTTGGTTGAATGTCCACACTTAAGTACGTTTGTATCCATTCTGGTCCCCATTTTATAGAAGCTTAAGGAGAGTGAACACTGTATTGTCTCTTCCCTACATGCCATTTAGAAAACCAGTGACTACTGGTCAGTTATTGCTGACTGTCTGGAAATGGACGATCAGCTGAGTCATCCATTGATTTTTGTTTCTTTCATTTGTTAGGAGTTGTCAGCACAGGAAACTGTAGAAGATCTCAAAGGTAAAGTGTCATCATTTATATTTTATCACTGCATTATCCTCAGTGAAGTGAAAAATATTTTTATAAAACAGAATGCCAGTGGATTAACTGAAAATAAGAACTATACCTAAGACTGCATAGTTATATTTTGACTTTGTTTCTTTAACTCTTAATTTTAATTTTTTCTCATCAGTATTTGTATATTAAGTCTTAATTCAAATTGTGATATTTTGTTGATCATAATTCATTGTCATTTCTCCAGTCTATGCCTCATTTCATATGGCTTATAAAGAGCAGACATGTAAGTTTTTTTATGGATGATAAATTATCATCCATATAAAAATTTGTATTATGGTACATACATCAAAAAATGACAGGATAAATTGTATAGCATTCTGCATATCTACCTTTCTTTCAAGTTACAAATTTTGTTTTGGAGGATCTTTCCTTTAACTTAAACGATTTTTGTTTTACGTTTTTACTAAGATTTTTTTTTTTTTTTTAATCTTTTGACTACCTGCAGAAGGCTTAGAAAAGATCTTTTGGAGGCCTGAATTAATTCCTTTCTTTCTCTGCAATTCTATTTTCTTTTCTACTACTACAAAGACCAATTTTATGCAGTATTTCAGTTTTGAAAATGGTGTAAAATTTAATTTGTTCTAGAAAACAGCTAAAATTAGCACCATAGCCCTGAACCCCTAAAATGAAGTTTCTTTTTTCATCATTCAGCTGTATCCCATTATAACAATGTGTAAAGGATTATCAGATTTTTTCTGTGTTTTTACTACCAAAACAAATTCACATTAGTTAGATTTCTAATATTTTAGTTGCACATACAGCTTCATAACAGTTACTTTATGTCTGTTTTATACACATATATACAAGCACATACCTTTTTCTTCATATTAAACATACTCTTCTAGATTAGGTGTGCCATAGCTCATCATCTTATGTACTTTGAATATCTGGCCTGGCCTTTTAATTTCACCACTCCTGTTAAAACAATAATTTCCCATTTTTTACTTGTACTAGGAATTGCAGTAGAAGTTTTACATACATTATTTCATTCTGAGTCATAGTATGTAAAATGTACAGGTAGCATTTAAATCCATACCTGGCGAGTAAATCCGGTGTTTCTTAGCAACACTATAGTAAAGCAAAGAATTTTGTTTTTTCCTTAGTCAAAACTTATGAAAGACACCATCTTAGTTGGTGGTATTCTACAGTATTTTAAGGGATTTGGTTCCAGGACCCCCGTGGATACCAAAATCTGTGGATGTTGCTCACGTCTCATATAAAATAGCATAGTATTTGCATGTAACCTACACACATCCTCTTGTATACTTTAAATCATCTCTAAATTACTTACAATACCTAATACAATGTAAATGCTATATATATAGTTGTTATACAGTATTGCTTTTCATTTGTTTTATTTTTATTGTTGCATTTCAAGAATAATTTCACAGTGGGAGTGTTATTTTAAAAAGTAAGTATCCATGCAGCCATAAAAAAGAATGAGTTCACGTTCTTTGCAGGGCATGGATGAAGCTGGAAACCATCATTCTCAGCACACTAACACAGGAACAGAAAACCAAACACTGCATGTTCTCACTCATAAATGAGAGTTGAACAATGAGAACGCATGGACACAGGGAGGGGAACATCACACACCAGGGCCTGTCGGAGGTTGGGGGCCAAGGGGAGGGAGAGCATTAGGAGAAATACCTAATGCATGCAGGGCTGAAAACCTAGATGATGGGTTGATAGGTGCAGCAAACCACCATGGCACATGTATACCTGTTCTGCACATGTATCCCAGAACTTAAAGTTAAAAAAAAAGTATCCAATTCCATTAGTTGCTGGTGCTGTTTTAGTTTTGTTATTATTCATTAGGTCTGGCTCTTGGGCATCACTCATTCATTTCCAATGCTAATAAAGTTGCCATGTGTCGTTCATTTCAGGTGTCATTCTATCAGAAGACCATCCCATAGCACCAGTGTCATCTACCTCACCTGGTATCAAAATGGAAAGTTTACCTGCTTGTCAAGCACACATGCTGGAAACCATGCCCAAGTCAGCAATACCCGTAAAACCAGTTGCCACAGAAACTCTCATCAATGGTAAAGGAAAGGAAAGAGGAGGAAAGGGACAGCCTCCTTTGCGCCACAGATCCGAGGGTGGCTTAGTGGATAAGAGACCCTTGAAGAAGTTGCCCCACCTGTCTTTGTCTCAGTATGACTTACTAGAAACAGATGTTTCTTTCCAGCCATGGGGGAGTGAGAATTCAGTCCTGATTCCAGAACCTGTCAGTTGTCCCCAGGGTTCCATAAGGGAACAGGTACAAAGCAAGTCACCCCAGGACAGCCTGAGCAGCAGCTGCCCTCAGTGTGACACCATCGTGGCCAAGCCTGTGGAGGAACCAGCAGACACATCCTGTCAGGTGGATACTTCCTGCCAGGTGGACCTGCCCTTGAACCAGGAAGTGGACTCCTCAGATAGTGAGGTAGCTGTTACTCTCATCGATACTTCTCAACCCGGAGACCCACTGAGTCTACATGAACCCATAAAAATTGTTATCACGATGAGCAGTACCCCAAACTCCATGACAGATTTGGAAAGCTCCCTCCACCTGAAGGTGGTTGGCATAGAGAAGACCGGTGTAAAGTCTGACACTGAGCCAACTAACCCAGGGGCGGCCAGTTCTCCCAATGCCGAGCAGATCTCAATTCCTGTGATCACCCTGGACCTGCCTGAGGGTGGGGGAGGAGGTGTTCCTTGTCCCAAAGGCAATGGAAGTGAAAGGACTCCAGAGAGACTGAAGGCAAGGGTATCCACCAATCAGTGTTCTGGCTATGGATCTGGGGAGGGGGGAAGTGCCACCAAGGATCACAGTTCTTCCTCACGGGAACCCTGGGAATCGGCGTCCCGGCTTACGCCTGATACAGCCTCTGAGTCTAAGGTGGGGAAGGAAGGCCTGACTAACCTTGACCCATTGTCTTGTAAGTCCAGCCATGAAAAGAGGCATGCCCGGGTGCTCAGTGTGGACAGTGGGACAGATGTCTTCTTGAGTAAAAGTTCTGCAGAAATTATTAATGATACAGAGAAAACAATGCCAACTTCCAAATCTGACCTAGAGGCTAAGGAAGGACAAATACCAAATGAGTCCAACTTCCTGGAATTTGTCTCCCTGTTAGAGTCCATTAATACTTCCAAGATGGCCGCATCCAAGCAGTTGAATGGCTCAGCAGAGCAGAATGAAGAAAGTGGGCTTCTCCGAGGTGCGATTCCACATCAGTTCCGTTCTGATGATGACATAGAAGGCAATATGCCTCTTTGCCATTTGCCTTCTGTGATTTGATTTTGCAAATAGTGGGACAACTCTTGGGCAATCGTTTGTTGCTTGGCTTTGTCATCAATATTTGCTGAATTACCGAGACTAAGCTCTGTGATGAACATGTATACATATATTGTCCTACTCTACCAGGACGCTTAAGGCATTATCATGATTTTTTTGCTTCCCTATAGAAGGCAAGACTATTTACTCCCAGAGAAATAAGCAATTATATTTTACTACTGTGGCAAGTACTTGCAATAGATGTTTCTTCCTTTATGAAATAGATGCCTTCTGGGAAAGTTGATTCTAAGACAAATTTCTATGAAGTGAATCTACTTTTCCTGCTGAGTTCTATTATAAAATACAGAATTCACTAATTATCCCATGTTGTACTCATAATAATAACAAACTCTTCTTCTGCAGCTCTTAATTTATGCCAGGCAGTGTTCTAAGCACTTTGCATATATTAACGAGGGTGACTGTACCTTGTGGTTTGCCTGGAAGGGTCCTCATTTACACATGTTTTGCCAACATAATTATTAAGAGCACTGACTTTCTCTCTCAAAAGAGTCCCCAGTTTAGATGATAAATTAATACAATTACTGTCATATTAACTCACTTACTCTTTATATAACTTTATGTTGTGGATATACCATTATCCTTCCTGTTCTTCGGATGAGGCTCAGAAATTTTCACTTGCCTTCCCAAGTGTCAAGTTCAGGAGGTGCTAGAACTGAGATTTGATTCCAGGCAGTCTTGTTCCAGAGTCCTTGCATAAAAATTAAATTATATTTCCTATATGAAGATAAGGTATGTTTATTTTCAGGTTACTTAATGTCTCTGGGCCTCAGTTTCCTCATGGCTAAAATGATGTTAATGGACTAGAGCTTTTATAAGGTCTTTTAGCTTTAAATTCTGTTAATGCTGTGATTTCTGAGCATATCATTTCTACATTGATCTGTGTTAAGGTAGCATCTGTATGGTAGGAATGCTTACTGAAAGTTGTGTTTACATATGGTAGCTCATTTTCTGTGCTGTAGGTGGTAACGTTTCTTAGTGCTGGGATTTTTCCTCTGCTCTCTGGACAGCCAGGGGCTCGTCTGGCTCCATACTGTTGGCTCTGAGAAATTTTCTCTGATTACTTAAACTTTTTAACAGACCGGGCGGTATATAAAGCAGGAGTAACTTGAGACAAAAATGTTTCTAATAAAAGATGTGGGTGTTTATCATCTATCCAATATAGAGATTCATACCTCTAGGCTAGCACTGTCCAATAAAATTTTCTGCAGTGATAGAAATATTCCGTATCTGCAGTCCAATATGGTAGCCAATGGCCACATGTAGCTGTTTAATACTTTAAAAGGGAGCTGTGCAGATGAGAAGTGGCATTTTAAATTTTATTACATTTTAATTCATTTAAGTAGCCGTGTGGCTATTGGCTGCTGTATTAGACAGCACATGAAGGCCTTCCCAGAAGCGATGTGTCCAGTGGATAGAGCACTGACTTTGGAACCAGATAGCACAAGGCCAGATTGTGGTTCAGTAATACCGGCTGGTTGAGCTTGGACAATTGATCAAATCCATCTGTGTTGGAGTTTCTTCTACAAAGCAAGAATCATAATATGTTACAGATTTATTGTGAGGATTCAATTAGGAAAATATGTGAAAAGTTTTGCTATTTGATCAATTTTAGTCTTTCATTTTTGTTTTCCCCTCAGGCCATATGTAAAGTTTATTTGGTTTGCCTGCTTGAGTTTTTGCTCTTCTTCATTTTTTCAGCCAGCCACATTCAATCAGAAGGGTTAAATTGGACATCGAGGTTGTATGCAGGGAGATATGAGGTATTCCATGGGAAGAGATAGGCTTAGGTACCAAGAACTTGAAGGTACAGCAGGAAGGGAGGAGTTGGAATGAATTATATGCTTCTTTTAGAAAAGGACAGAGGATTTTAATTGAAGGAAGAAAGGACAGACTACAATGAATCTTTTAGCTCTTAGAAGGCCATCAACATTAAAGGTGGCAATTTAGATAGTTTTTCAGTGGTGTCATGTGTCTTTGAGATTGGTAATATCCTCTTATTCTTCTTTCACTAAAGTATTTGTTATTGTAATCTGAAAACCCAGTTTTTGAGTTTGTTTATAAAACAAGGTGACGGTATTTAATGATATTAGCAGCTTAGGAAATGTTTTCTAATCTTTTTCCTGCTCATCAGTAGGACAGTGCTTGAAATTGGACCTCACTGGAAAAAGATACAGGATTTTCTAGTTCTCTCTGATGTACTCTTATTTCCAGCCCAGGTTCTCTTCAGAGGATTATTCTCAGGTCTCAGAAATATGCTAGAATTCAAGGCTATGGAAAACCACACACTTTTGAAAAACCTTTAAAGCATGTTTGTTTGCTTTTTTGTTTGACACAACTTTATTTTACTTTGTGGAAATCAATGAGGACTGCCCATATGACAGCAAGCAAAGTCTATTTATTCAGAGCTTACTTATGGTGAGGGAGTCAGCCATCATCACTTGGGTTCAGCAGAGACTTAAAGGCAACTAGAATGACAAAGCTTTATAGTGGAAAAAAGGGAAGGCTTCGGATGTGCCCTGACTGGAGGTTCTGGGCATTATGAAGCTAGAGGTGGCTAGACTAGGAGTGAGGCATCCTATGTGCTTCATTAGGGGACTATATTTGGTTTTCTTTGGGTGGTTCTAAGTTGGAAGCATGGACACACATTAGGGAAGCTGTCAGGTGTGAATCAAGTCCTGACCATTTCGGGCTAATTATTGCGGGGTTATTATTTGGCTTCCCGGATTGTTTGCCGGAAACAGTGGTCTGACTTCCTGTGAGCCTGACCTGTGCATAGGATGTTGTCTTCCTGGGCTGCTTACCCTGGATAATGGGTTGATTTTCTCACCTGGTTGCTGCAGATTATTGGTCAGAGTTCTATGTTATGAATAATTTCTGGCCGTTGTCCATTCGTATATTCAGTCTTGTAACTTCTAAGAATTTCTAAGAAAAGAATCATGAATGTATGTAGAAATGATCTTTGAAAAATTGTCTATAATATGGAAAATTGAAACAATGTAAATTTATAGTTAAGGTCTATTTAAATTATACCATTATCAGTGTAATATTATATAACTACTACTTTTAGATGATGAATATCCAATAACATTAAATATTTATAGTAGTTTAAGATAAATATGATAGGTATAAAACCATACCTGTATTATGACTTCATTTTTGTAAAAAAATAGTGCATATATCTAGGAAAAAGAGATTGGTATGATATATATCAAATTGGCTCCAGTGGTAATATGATGGCAGGATTAACAGTGATTCAAAGTTTTTTCTTTTGTATAGTTTTAAATTACATACAATGAATGTGTACTATTTTTATAAACAGAAACATTTCTATAAATGTATTTTTTAAGGAAAAAAGGAAAAAAATCACCCATATGTTGATTTACATAATGTACCCATTTAAGAGAAAAGGAGTCTAAGATATGATAAAGAGATGTGAACAAATGAATTCAAAGACTCTTAGTGTGAAACAGGAGAGCTGTGTCAATGTGCCTTTCTGCGATTTTTTATGAGGCATGATTACTGACTAAAGCTATTTGTTATGATAGCACTTTCTTATAAATGTGTTTCTTGAAAACTGTGAAAACTTCTATCTTGACAGGCTGTCAAATGAAATGCAAACATTTTCATACCAAGGAAATTCTTATGGTAGTTTCACAGATGTGCTGAAAATGTTTATCTTCAGGACTCACAGAGAAGCCAGCATTGCTCCTCTAATTACTTGAAGTTTCAGGATGAATAACTTTGTTCTATACGCAAGGATGTGATTTGTATCCCACAGACACTAACATAGTTTTGCTTTCTGAGGGCTTAGGCAGGTCTTGATAGACTTTTCTAATGGTGTGTCTTGAAGGAACTTGTAGGTTCAGGCTTAATTCTGCTCTCTCAGGCACAGGCTGTTGAGCTTAAGAGCCAATCATTTACTCAGAGTAAGTCATGGGAGTACAATGGTCCTTTTGATCTTAAAAGTGACTGTTGGAATGTGTCCACAGAAAAGGAAGGGCTGATCCTCAGGGTCATATGCAGTCCATTTTGCATAATGGTATAACCTGAGACCCTTAGTGGTTCATTGTTTAAACAGGCTTCAAAAAATGCAAAAAAAAAATAAAAACATTCTGCACCTATTGATCTTGGAATTCTCATTCACCTTAAAATGTTCTCAGGGCAAGGAATAGGTGTTGTAGCTCACTGTGTCCTACACAGTACAATAAGCATATTGTTCAAAATCAGCTATACCAGCTATACTTGGCCGGGTGTGGTGGGTCATGCCTGTAATCCCAGTGCTTCAGGAGGCTGAGGTGGGAGGATCACTTGAGGCCAGGAGTTCAAGACTAGCCTGAACAACAGAGCATGCCCACCTGTACTTACATAAAGTTTTAAAAATTAGCTGGATGTAGTAGCATGTGCCTGTCATCCCAGCTACTTGGGAGGCAGAGGTAGGAGAGTCACTTGCGCCTAAGAGGTTGAAGCTGCAGTGTGCTGTGATTCCACCGTTGCGCTCCCGCCTCCAGCCTTGGCAACAGGGCCAGACCCTGTCTCAAACAAACAAACAAAAACAACCCCCACCCCCAGCTATACTTACAAGTATTTGCTTTATGAAGGGGCCAAGTATTTAGCTTGAAAATTCAGTTTTGGAGAGTGAGTGAGAAAAAAGACTGATAAGATTTATAAATGGTGAAGGGGACCTTGCTCTGAAATAGCCAGATTTGTTTTTGTAATTTTTTAGAATCTGACGTTATTCATTTATGAGACATGAACCTTTCAGACCTGTGTAACCTAAATGGGTGATTTCCAGCTGGGCACATGTGTGGTCACTGAGTTATTTCAAGGGAGTCCCTCAACCTGTATATAAAATAGTAGGTGTTTGTAGACGCCTAAATAACACATCTCAGACTTATACATACTTCTGTTTTTCTTTTTTTTTTTTTTTTTTTTTTTTTTTTGAGGCGGAGTCTCGCTCTGTCGCCCAGGCTGGAGTGCAGTGGCGCGATCTCGGCTCACTGCAAGCTCCGCCTCCCAGGTTCACGCCATTCTCCTGCCTCAGCCTCCTGAGTAGCTGGGACTACAGGCGCCCGCCACCGCGCCCGGCTAATTTTTTTTTGTATTTTTAGTAGAGACGGGGTTTCACCATGGTCTCGATCTCCTGACCTTGTGATCCGCCCGCCTGGGCCTCCCAAAGTGCTGGGATTACAGGCGTGAGCCACCGCGCCCGGCCTTCTGTTTTTCAAACATATGTAGGTACTTCCATAATTAGGAAAATGAAAAATTATTTAAAAGTCTTTTGCATGCAGAGGAGCTGCTTAGATTTTCTTTCTATTCTTGTTTCAGTTTTGGTAACTTATTTCCCAGAGCTTTCACATTGATTTATTTTATATTATATTAACAGGTAAAGCAATGTTTTTCAGATAACACTTGCCAGGAGAAAAAGGAGGAAATCCTGGAAAATGAAAAGCCCCGTGGACACAGTTCTAAGCAAGGAAAACCAGACTTACAAAGTCAAGACCATACTAGCACCAGCCCCGCGTGCACTCAGCCTGCCAAGACTACGGCCTTGTAAGGATAAGTTACTTATTTAGTTTCACTGAGTCATAAACCATGAGACAGCCTCATTTACTGGCTTCTGCTTTTAATGCTTTATCAAGGATAAGGAGGAACTTCTAATCATTTTTTTTTTTTTTTTTTGGAACTTTTGTATGTGTTAAGTTTCCAGGGCAATAGACAAAGACAGATAATCTACAGGGTAACTTCCCAACAAGATAGTTCTGTCTTGCAAGTCATCAGTGGGCCTGAAACATCTGTACAAGAAGAGATATCTGTAGATGCTATGCATGTCTTCATTGATGAACATGGTGAGTCTTTGGAGCTCTTTACTAATGAACAAGCAGGGAAAACTGTCAGCTTTCTCAGGACTTATTGTGATATCTTAGCCTGAGCACTAGACTTGAGAACTGGAAGACTTAACGCTATGGTTGCCCACATACTGTTCTTTGAACGGAGTGTGCTGCCTCCCATCTCAGGGTCTTTACACATGCTGTGCCTGTGTGTGCTATTGATCCTTCAGATCTTAGTCCTAAGGTAAGTTTTTCAGGAACACCTTTCCTGAACTCCCCAGACTTAATCAGGTTCGTCAGATTTTGTTGTTCTCTTAACTCCCTCTTTCCTTCTTTGATAATATTACAGCTTGTATAATAATTTGATTAATGGCATTTCCCCTCACAGTTATCAACTTCAAGAGGGCAATGCCCAGTACTCAGTAAATATTTGTTGGACCTGTGTTGCACACCTGACCTTGATATATTTTTTCATCGCCTTGTTATAAAAAGGATTTAAAATAGTATACATAGAGAATTATAAAGTGGCAAGTTCAAAGTTCAAAGGATAAGTGACATAGGTCCTAGTTTTTCTGGAATGGGTCTTGGCTTATGTATCATATAGCTCCAGTAGTGCTTGTTATTTTACTCTCAAAAGGATCCTGGTTTGGAGAATAAATTATATGGTTACTTTATCTGGAGTTTGGTAGTTTATAGTTTTAAATGCTTTTGCATGTGCAGAAATATAAGGGACTTTTACATCATAAAGAACAACATTAGCACTTACATGAAAGCCTCCACAGGGGCTGTGGTTGTCGTTAAGGTTTCTCTTGGTGGAAAACACCTTTGAGTTGAGGGCCACCTTCCAGCTGCTCACGACAGACAAGGTTAATTACGCTTCCTGTGTCAACTGAAGAAGGCACTCGTAGGAGCTCTTCTGGGCAGAAACCATTTACATTATTAGACAGGGAACGGATTTTCATACCTCAATATCCTGAACTGCTTTAGTGGAGCTAATTGAACTCTGCAAATTAATTCCATCTCTTGCTTTTCCTCATTAACAGGCTGACATGTCAGTCAGCGTGCTGTGGCACTTGCTCATCTGCACATTTGGAGGCAGAGATGATCTCATGTGGTCCACCAATCAAAACTGTACTCTTAATAAGCTGCTTTTTGCACATGACACTGAGGTATTCGTATACAAAAAAATCCAGTTATATGCTAGCACAGATCATGCTGACACATGAGGAGAATGTATGTAAAGTGAATTAAGAGGTGATACAAATAAGTCTATCAAAAGCAATTAAATAATAAGTAACCAAGTCAAAACTTGTCTAACTATATTAGCAGGGAAGCAGGTCAAAGAAAAATTTCTTAGTCACGTTTCTTTCAGACATCCTTCAACTTCTCAGGATATACATTCTGTGGAGAAATACAAAGAATGGATCCAGATTGTCAACAGTTATTACAACAGACCAAAATAAGTTTCCTTTTAACTTGAAAATTGTATAAGTTGAAACAGTTCTATATGAATAATTATGTCATATTCTTTGCTGAAATTTTCTGATTTTACAGGGGAAATTAGATCCTGTTATTTAAAATCTGGAAATCAGAAAGAAGGTCCTTTACAGCCTCTACCATCAAACTATGACTGTCTCTCTCAGGCTCGGTGAGTGGAGCTTTGTTTCCAGGCTTGAGAGCTGTTGCATTGCTAGGAGACACAGCAATGAAGATAAAGTGAGGATTCTGGTTTAGAAGAAATGTGTTAATCCCTTTGTAGTTGTTAAGGCATGTAGTTTTGCGTGAAAGAAAAAGAAAATCTGACATTCTGAAATAATGAAAAATAAATGAAACCATTTTAATTGTTGCTGCTTCCAAAAACGAAGATAACATGTAGGTAATATAAATAGACAGGAACCCTGTCTAAATATAATAGTGTTCCCTTCAAGAAAGATGGTGATGCAGATCTCAAACACATTATTAAATTTGTTCCAAGGAGCGGACTAGAAATGTGTTTAGTTCTCATTTATTCTCATTTACAGTAATGAAGGCAAACTGTTTTACAGATAGATACACATCTTTTCTATTTTACTTCAGAATGCTTTGAATAACTTTCTTAATTGTGCTGATATTAAATTACGTGAAGTTGATATTAAGTTAGTTTGCATATCTGGGACATATGATGATTAATAGTGTGTTGGGCAAGCTGTACATCTTGTCAGTGGCAGATAGAATTCATCCTTCATCCTGGGCTTCAAGATTCTTTGTGGATAATCCATATGGCCATGTCTCAGTTGGTTGCTCTAAGTGTGGAAGTAAATTGTTCATGTATCCTTCTTTAGAATTATATGTATATTTGAGGATTTATGGGAGACTTTTGCGGTGTAACTGGAAAGTCTTGCGCTTCACATCTAAACCTTAATTTCAGAGCCTGTGACCCCATGTGTCTTTCCAAGTTTAAAGTCTTCCCAAGGGTATATGGGAAATTCAGAGGGAGGCTTCTGTGTGCTTAGAATAAAGGCTGTCTTTGTCCTTGCATTCTGGCCTCCAGGTGGAATGCTGTCATGTGCCAGCTTCTTAGGGCATTCTCTGTTTCTTAGGGCCACTACTGTTTCTTACCTGCTTAGGAATGCTAGTGCCTGCCATTCAGGTAGGTCTGATGGGAACTGTAAGTGATGGCTCTCTCTCGCCATGCAGTCCCTTCTGAGCTTTGCACTAAAGCAGCCTGCATGTGCCCAAAGTCACTCGTGTGGGGAAACAGAAATATTGTTCATCCCCCACTTGCCGTCCACTCCTTCTCCTTTTCCCTCAGGTACCCTGCAGCAATCCAGATGGCACAAATTTCTTCTTCTCCATCCAACAAGCATGCAGAGTCCCCATGCAAATGGACACCCAAGAGGAGAGGGAGGTTTGCTATCCACATCTTTACTCTAACCTCCAGGACATTCTAGACGTCATGATGGTTTGATGAGTTTAGTCATCTAAGATGGCAGCTTTCTCAGACAAAATATGTAATTGCATGAGAACACAGCTTTGAAAGCTGCCATATTATTCTGCAATTCCCAGCTAAAAGTTGTTTTTCTAAGCTGAATTTAGAACAAATTCTTGTTTTATCCCAAAGTAAAGTTACAAGATTTTTGGTTTTAATTTCCCCCCCCAGGATAAATATATGTCATTTTTCCTCTAGGTTAAATACTTGAACTGCATTTGTCAGTAATGATAGTTAGAATAAGGCCATATATCCAGAGCCTTAAAAAACTGAAAATTTACAGTATCCAAATAAAAATGAGAGAGAGGACCTATAGTGTTTTCATTAAGCCTCAGTTCCTTAGGCTCTGCCTCTTCTAGCACGACCTGCTAACTTGCTTTCTCCCCTTAAATTTCTCTCTCTTTATTAAACTTCGTCCAGCCTCTACTTTCTTTCATTTCCTCTGCATTTCCTTTCCAGATTACAGCTCTTTTATATTTAACCTGCCTTCCATTTCCAGAGCTGCCTGGACATAGGTTTGCCACAGTGCATTCAGCCTTGGTGAAATGGCTTTTGGTGAGGTTGTGTTGGGGTGCTGCGAGGGTGTTGGTCTGAGAGTCAACTGAGCAGTGTTGATGCTGAACTTTCTTGTGAGGCGTGTGGCTTAGTGAAGAGTCTCAGAATACCTGGCCCTTTCCTACGTGCCTTTTCAAGTCCATAGAACAGTCAGACCCCTTTCTGTTACACGGGAGGGAAACCCATCTCAGACAGGTTTACTCAAAGCGGGGATTTTGCGGTGATGTAACTGAACAGTCTTGAGTCCATCTATCTTCAGGAGTGTCTAGATAAAGAGGTTCAGATTGAGTCATTGGGGCCTAGTTTTGCCATTTCCGTCGCTCTCCTGTTCCTCTGTTTTGACACCATTCTCAAACACCTCACCCTAGCGGTCAAAAGATGGCTGTCATTACCCTAGGTCTTGTATCTTTTCTCATCTAAGTCCAGCAAGAACAGTATGCTTCTTTCTCGTAGACCCCATGAAAGGTCTCATTGTGTCTGATTGGTTCTGACTGAGCCATATTCCCTGAGCCCAATCACTAGGACCAAGCAAGCACTTGGTCTGGGCTTACACACACAGAACTGGATTCGAGGTTCCCCCTGAGACTGGATGGGGCCGACTCTCCGAGGGATATTTGAAGTTCTGTGGACAAAAGCCGGGCAGCAAAATCAACAAGTGACCCCTGAGGACTCTGTTTCTGGTGAAATGGCAACTGAATTAATTACTGAGCTCCTGTAAAGAGAAAAATGTTCAAGTTTTTTTGCAAGCGACTTTCCCCTTGAAGAAAATCTTCATTGAATATCCCTAGTCACCCCTAGCTTTTCTCGTGTGTGAATGCTCCAGTGGGCAAGGCCTTGGTCCACCAGTCTCAGATAGCAAGTTCTGGGTCTTTGACTATCTGCTCTTTCTCCAGCATTATTTGACAGGGTGTTGGTCTTAAGAGTTCTAGAAAAGGGCTGAGCACGGTGGTTCACACCTGTAATCTCAACACTTTTTTTTTTTTGAGACAGAGTTTTGCTCTTTCGCACAGGCTGGAGTACAGTGATGCAATCTCGGCTCACTGCAACTTCTGCCTTCCAGGTTCAAGTGATTCTCCTGCCTCAACCTCCCCAGTAGGTGGGATTACAGGTGCCCACCACCACGCCCGGCTAAGTTTTGTATTTTTAGTAGAGACGGGGTTTCACCATGTTGACCAGGCTCGTCTCAAAGCTCCTGACCTCGTGATCCACCGGCCTTGGCCTCCCAAAGTGTTGGGATTACAGGCGTGAGCCACCACGCCTGGCAATCTCAGCACTTTTGAAGGCTGAGGTGGGACGATCACTTGAGCCCAGGAGTCTGAGACCAGCCTAGGCAACATGGCAAGACTCCATCTCTACAAAAAACAAAACAAAATGTAGCAAAAACACCAACAAACAAGAAGAGTTCTAGAAAAGAAGTACCCATTGCCATGTGTAACTTCTCTTTCTTGTGCTTCAAAGATAAAGTAAAATAATACACACGGTTTGCTATTATATGTATAGTTAGTCCTTAAGATAGATAATAGAGGAGACTTTGTTATGTGGTGGTGTGGCCTTCAGCGGCCCATTTGGGCACAGGAAATATACAGTGCTTCCTGTCAGATGCATAAGCACAAAACTCCAGTCACTTCACTTAGCAAAATTACAGCATTGAAGCTGTTCCCTAGGTAGTTCTGGAAAAGCAGTTAAGGCGCTACCATCTGTTTAATTCGTGCTCAAGAAAAACGAGTCAGTCCTATGTCAGTCAGATGATCTTCTGGATTTAAACTACTGTCTGACAGGCTTAGGGTGGATATTCCAATTGTCTCAAACTTCTCCCCAGATTCTGACACATGGAAAGCTGTGCTACCCATTCATGGGGGGCTAATTTCTTTGGATTTGTTATAAGCTTTGTCTTTTGCAGAAGCCCATGATGTAATGATGATTTGGGAGTCTCTGAGTTGGCTATCTGAAGGAAAAATTCTCAGAAAGCGGAATAAGAACCAGCCATCTGGCTCAATTTAGATCTTTGAATTTCTGAATTAACATACTAGTGCGTGTGTGCACTCGTCTGAGCTCATGTGCACCTGGGGATGTCATCGCTGTATCTCTGTCTCTCATGGTAGAGGTAAAGAATGGAACCAGAGCAGAGCCAGTGAAATGCCAGCAGGTCAGGATTTTGCCACATGGAAGGACCGAGTGGCTTGTACCTTACCCATTGTTCCCATGTGCACTATTACGGCAGTTCGTGGCCCTGAACGAGGCACTTGCCTGCAATAGTTCAGGTAGTAACAGCCACCATTTGTTAAACACTTATACACTAAGCTAAATGTTAAATTACCTAATTTAATCTGCACAACAAACTGAGGATGGTGATACTAGCTCTATTTTACAGATAAGGAAACTAAGACTGATTGTCAGAAGTGCTCAGCTTCATGTAGATAGTAAGTGGCCGGTGGACAGGTGAGTCTCCCTCCCGGCTCCCATCCCCCACAGAGGCGTCACAGGCTCAGGGTTCCTCAGAGCCCAGGCAGGTGTGATAAATAGGTGAAGGGGGCCCAGTGTGGAATGGTAGAGAGGAGTGGTGATGGCTGCAGTAAATTGGAGGGCATTTATCCCATCTGAAGGGCTGCTGCTATGTTAGTCTACTTATGATGGCTCATAAGCCCCAGGTGACAGGATTTTCCAGTTTTTTCCACAAGGAGCTAGAAATGCATATTTGTATCTAAAAGTGTATTTTGTTTCACGTTGATTTTAATTTTTTTTTTTTTTTTTTTTTTTTTTTTTTGAGACGGAGTCTCCCTCTGTCACCCAGTCTGGAGTGCAGTGGCGCCATCTCGGCTCACTGCAACCTCTGCCTCCTGGGTTCAGGTGATTCTCCTGCCTCCGCCTCCTGAGTAGCTGCGATTACAGGCGTGTGCCACCCAGCCTCGGCTAATGTTTTTGTATTTTTAGTAGAGACAGGGTTTCACCATGTTAGCCAGGATGGTCTCAATCTCCTCACCTCGTGATCCGCCTGCCTCGGCCTCCCAAAGTGCTGGATTACAGGCGTGAGTCACCGTGCCCAGCCGATTTTAATTTTTTTTTTTTTTTTAACACCACCACAGATCACAGGTTGAGCGTGGTTGACTGTGGCCTGTGAACTACCTGTGGTCAGCCTCTGCCCTGCCCCTCCAGTGGGAAAGCGCTTGCCCTCAGCTCTTCTTGCGCACATGTGCGGCATCCAGATGTCCTTGGTGGTTCCCACTCTGCAGGTGCCTCCAAACCGCCTTGCCAAGGTCTCCACTCATTGCTCCCTTTTGAAACTCTCATCTTTGAAAGCTCAAGTTACAGTCTGCCTCTGTTATACTTCTTTTCCTTCTCAGTCCTCCCTGTGAAAATAAATTCATCTCTTCAAGTTGCTGCCAGGAGGATGCTGATCACATTCTCTCTGGTATCTCATTTACTTGTACAGAGTTCCCATCTCTTTTTCTAGATTGCACACATCTAAAACCAGCCTTCACTTAGCCCTTTATAGGTAGGTGCTCAATAAATGTGGGATTAAATCAGATGAATCATTGGAAGTGACAAAGATGGCCCAGTTGGAGTTCTGGGATGAGGGACAGCAGGAGAAGCTAAACAGGAGGGGCAGAGTAGGGCCCTGGGGCACATGAAACTGGTGGAGGAGTGTGGTTTGTTCTCTATGCAGCAGGAGTGATGGGAATCTATGTGCAGAGCAAAACAACCCTGATGAATGTGGGATTATCAAAACGACCTCAACAAATAAATCCCTCATGTTTGATGGGACGGTTGGAGGGAGAGCCAAAGCACTAGCAGTTTGCCAGATCAATGCATCTGAACACAGAATGTGATCTCCTCCTTTTATAAGTGGGGAAGTACAGTAAAATGAAACCTGTAAAATGACCCATTTTAAAGCAATCTACATAGGAATCAGAGGTAGAGACTCAAATTAAATTTTCTAGCCCTGAGTTTTTGTTATTTTTATTTTTGATTTTTTTGGGACAGGGTCTTGCTCTGTGGCCTAGGCTGGAGTGCACTGACGTGATCTTGGCTCACAGCAACTTCTGCCTCCTGGGTTCAAGCAATTCTCCTGCCTCAGCCTCTCAAGTAGCTGGGATTATAGGCACGCACCACCACACCTGGCTAATTTTTTGTATTTTTACTAGAGACGGGGTTTTGTCATGTTAGTGAGGCTGGTCTCGAACTCCTGGACTCAGAGTGATTTGCCCTCCTCACCCTCCCAAAGTTCTGGGGTTATAGGCATGAGCTACCGTGCCCAGTCCAGCCCTGTGTTTTATTAGTTCATAAACAAACAATTTTCTCTGTCTGTATGAAAGCTAAAAACAGAGGAAAATCTGACATTGAGAATTTTACTTGCTTAAAATCAGAGGTTTAGTATCTAGCTATGTGAACACAAATTTTGTCTCGGACTTATCTGGGTTCAAATTCCAGCACTAATATTTACTTTTTGTTTGACATTATGCAACTCGCTTAACCATCTTAAGTATCCATTTTCTAACAAAAAAAAATGCAGATAATACCTCTGTAACTAATTCACTGGTTTGCTTTAAAAATTAAATGTGGGGCCGGGCGCGGTGGCTCAAGCCTGTAATCCCAGCACTTTGGGAGGCCGAGACGGGCGGATCACGAGGTCAGGAGATCGAGACCATCCTGGCTAGCATGGTGAAACCCTGTCTCTACTGAAAAAAAAAAAATACAAAAAAAAACTAGCCGGACGAGGTGGCGGGCGCCTGTAGTCCCAGCTCCTCGGGAGGCTGAGGCAGGAGAATGGCGTAAACCCGGGAGGCGGAGCTTGCAGTGAGCTGAGATCCGGCCACTGCACTCCAGCCTGGGCGACAGAGCGAGACTCCGTCTCAAAAAAAATAAATAAATAAAAAATAAAAATAAAAAAAAATAAAAATTAAATATGGGCCGGGCATGGTGGCTCACGCCTGTCATCCCAGCACCTTGGGAGGCCACGGCAGGCGGATCACAAGGTCGGGAGTTCAAGACAAGCCAAATCAATGTAGTGAAACCCTGTCTCTAATAAAAATACAAAAATTAGCTGGGTGTGGTGGCACACACCTGTAATCCCAGGTACTTGGGAGACTGAGGCAGGAGGATCACTTGAACCCAGGAGGCAGAGGTTGCAGTGAGCCAAGATCACACCACTGCACTCCAGCAAGGGCAACAGAGCTCCATCTCAAAAAAAAAAAAGAAAAAATTAAATGTAATGGTACACATGCAGTGTTTAGGATAGTGCCTGCCATAGAGGGCCCTCAGTCAATGTTGGCTGTTGTTACTATCTTTGGATAGAAGCAGAAGGACTTCAGGTAAAGTGCACTGTGACTTGATATACCAAAAGATGTTGACTTTTGTTTCTTGACTTTTTATAATAAAATACCCGATTTTATATAACAAAAATACTTTGGGCCAGGTGGAAGCCTTTCCTCTAGTCCTTTGTGAGTTGGTTTATGTGATTTGAAGGCATTCCCCTTATTAACCTGTTGTGTTCCAACATCTTGGCATGTATAATTTTAGAGTAGGTCCTTTAATATGATGTCCTTGGCTTTTAATGCAATTAGATTTTAAGTTCTTCTATTACAGTAAACATAAACTTTGATTTTGAACTTGGAAGGATGCCTACTTGGGACTGTAAGTCATTCAGCCATGGAAGATATATTGGAAAAGCAGGCTTTTCCCTATGAGGTGACTTCAGTGGCTGGGATTGTCTCCAACTGGGCCATTAAACAACTGATTCTTATTATTGGCAAAAAAGCCATTCCTCTTAGCTATTGTTCAGCCTTGTTACCATGTGACAGTTTTATATCCCTGACTCCCACGTATGAATAGGGAATTGTTAGTAATGTAACTTCATGTCTCTTTGGGGATTCCTGAAGGAGACCGGGAGAGGAAACAAACTTCTCTCCTTGGCCTCACCGTGGCTGTGGGAACCAGTGCAGTTCTTGCGGACTGCTGCAGAAACGTAGCAGCATTTTCCGCTTGTACAATAGCTGTCCATAGAGCAGGTACCTTTGGTAACATTAGCTAACACAGTTCTGCTTTCCCCAGAAACTGGAATGAGGAAACGACAATTTGAATTGCAGCCTTTAGAACTGCTAGTAGGAAAAACTGCCAGAGGATAAATCCACTTGAGTATTTTATTACCCAGAACACAAGATTGATTCAATAGTTCAGAGCCAAAATGAACTAATTTGCCTGGAAAGTTGGAATTACTAATCTGCCTAGAAAACCGAAGTGGAAGTAGGCAATCTGCCTAGGAAGTTGGAGGTGAAGCTGCTTAGTAAGTTGAAATGTGTTTTTGAGTGCAAAGCGTTTGTTGCAGAGTGAATTTTTATTACTACTCAGTAGATCTTGTAATTAAAGCTTGACGGTTTCTCTTTTTTGTTCAGCAAATATTTAAATTTCTTTGTGTATAAATTAATCCAAGTAATATAGCAGAACTTTCTTCTATGAACGATCTATAACCATGTTTCTGTATTAATCAGGCTTTTCCAGTGTCATAAACAATCTAATGGAAATGCATGCAAAATGCATATCATCTGCTCCCCAGTGAATCTGATTGGAAAGACATGATATTTACATTCATTTTGAGGATCTATAACTCATAAAGTAGGCATGGTACTCTTCTGAATGGAAGAGTCATTCTGTAGCAAATTCATTTGCAGGACCTTTTTGGGGAATTTTTGTATCAAGGATGGAACTTCAACTTGTTTTTATTTAAAAAATAGAGTAGGATGGTAATATAAATATTTATGTGAATTCACTTATTCATGGCTTTTGTTTTTGAATTATTGTAGCAAAGATTGAAGTAGATATTTTCAGTTTATAAATTAGGCTTATGTTTGAAAGCTGCCCTAAATCTCTAATCCCACTGTGTACCATACTCCAAAGGTGGATTGAAACCCTGTACTTAATCTTTACTACCTCCTCAGAGTTCTTACTCTTTTGTTGACATTATCAGCTTCTCTGACCCTTATCTCAAAAAGACCTTTTACTTACTGGGATTAACTTTCAGGCAAGTCCTCTAAAGCCGCAATGTTTAATTATCTACCTGGTTCCCAGAGAAGATAAGCAGGCAGAAAGCAGCAAGAAATAATCATGTCTGTTTAGATTGGGTTTTTAACTTTAGTCAGAATAAATAATAGTGACACTCTGGTTTGGAATAGCTGAGCAGGAATGTGGGGCAACGAAACAAGTCAACTAGATATTCAAAATGAAGAGTAAAACGTTGTAACTTCCTCAATATTAGATATACCCAGTACCATGTGCCATTTAATTATAGTTTGGAAATTTCATCTTTTATTACAAATATTTGAGGTATGCATATAGCTGCCTCATTCACGTAATTTGGATAGTAGAGAGAGAGATATTTGCTGCTTCAAATTTGAAAAACTTTTGCGGTTTCTTGGTGCCTTTGATCACACGGAGGTGAAAAAGATTGGCAAGAAGTAGATGATCACCCGGGTCTGCCTTGCAATAGTGTCTACCCTCCCAAATTTCCATGTCCTCTCTTTTTGGCGTTCACTCTTTACTCTTTGCTCCTTTCACTGTCATTCTTACCTTGTTTTCCTAGACATGTTAGAAAGAGATTGTACTTTCACCCAGGCATAGAGTCATAAGGACAAAAGGTTTGTGAGGTTGATTCTAGAAAGATTTTGTTCTCTGGGGCATCTTCTCTGAAAGCCTGAAAATTGGCCCTGCCGCTCAGTGTGGATCTCTTCGGGTGGCCACAGCCACTGCCGCCACATGATGGCAGTCAGGTCCCATGCTCCCGGCCTCACTTCCATGGTGTCTCTGCCTTTTTCTCTGATACTCACACAAATTTTACCGTCACATAAAAGAGTTGTTTGCCGGCTGTAAAACAAGAATCCCTGTTAAAATTGCTGCGACTTTCATCTCTGTGTCCCTCTGTGGGCCTTGTGCCCATGTCCCCAGAGGAAGCCTGAAAAACAAGGAAAGAGGCAGAAAAAGGGAGGCCCCCTCCCTGAGAGTGGCAGGCTATTGTCTTTAAACTCTGGGGAAGATGAAGAATTTCAGGAAATGTTTTTCCAACATCAGTGAGACAGTGTAGAAGAAGCACATGTATTTTGACTGTCTGTTACTTGTAGAAACTCAGATGGTGAAAACCTGGGGAGTCCAGTATGGTGGAATATCGTCATGGTCAATTTGAGGCGCAACTCTTTCCACATAGAAGTGCACTCTTTTGGCCCAGGCTAGATTCTAGCCCCAGGTCCGTCTTTATTACTTTCTAGTGGCAGCACTTTTAAAAGTTTCCACCATTAGTCACTATTTCTGCTATTGCTTGGAGCTCAATCTAACTTAGATAAACTTATCTCTGCTATAGCCCTGAACCAAACTAGTTTACCAAAGATTCACCAGAGAACAGGGTAATTGAGACCAGATGTGCTAAGTATCGTGTATTGTAGTTCACAGAACAGTTACTACAGACTTGGGATATTTCCATTGCCATTATTGTTTTGGAGGAAGAGAAAATGCCTCTTGAAACTTAACGCTTTCACTTTATATGTATTAATGTGGGAAAATCATTGGCTTTAAGTTACTAAGACATTGTGTTTCTAGATGATTATGATGCTTACAGTCTATAACTCCAAAAGATGAGAGAGAATAACCAGCAAATACTCGGAGAAGAGACACAAGCAAAGAACATAGACTTCGTAATTATTCAAAGATTGCACTCCTGTCCACCTGCCCATGTCAGTGATTTTTGTGGACATCGTCATCTCTTTGGTGCTTGGGTGGGCAGGCTGGTGCACATGGATTATAACTACACTATCAGGACATCAGAGAATTATATCCCATAGGGAAACATCTACATTTGAGCAGTGCTTACTGTAAGCATGTAACCATTTCCTCTTGGCCAAATGGGGAGCCCACATACACATGACAATACAGGTTTCTGATGCAGACATATACCAGTCATTAAGCCCAGAAGAGAATCTTTCTTAATATGCTCATGCCTTATCTAGAATACTCAAACCTTATAAAAGAGGTTAATTAAGAGGGAAGTTAATATGCTGTTTGAGACTGTCTTTATAAAATAAGGAGAATTAGGTGTGAGTTGCGGGCAAAATACTCTTCCCCCATGCCTGCTAACAGAGACACCTGAAATTAATATACTATTTGTGTAAAAGCATAGGAGTTATGTTACTATTTAATATAAGAATAAGCAAAGTCAAGTCCTATATCAACAGAAGGGAGTAAAAAGGGTCAGGGATGGTTATGAAGTGCCTAATATACGAAAGGCAATGTTCACTGCTTTATGTACATAGTCTGGTTTGGTTTTCACAATGATCCCTACAAGGAAAATATCTTCCTGATTTTATAGGGAGGATTCGAGGTAGGAAGACAACATGCTTATAGTCACAGATAGTAACTAGTAGAGAAATACTTTAACCTAGTTCTGTTTAATTCTAGAACTGACCCAAAAGATTTTAAATAGAAAATCAACCCATAGATTTTTTAAAGGATATTTAAATGGCTTACATAGGAAAATGATGTTTATTATTATTATTTTACAATCAGAAATGTACTAAGACATATGGAAAAATTAAGCTGGTGTCTATTGATTGACACTTCCTTTTGTATCATGTATCCTAGCAGGACGCCTTAGTAGGAGGAAGACTGCTCTAAAACAGCCGTTTGTTACACATGGTGGCGTAGTCAATTCTCAGTATATTTCAGTTGGCAATAGAGGGCGCTGTACACCTTCTACATTTTTGCACAGAAGCATGCATTTCTTTTCCCACTCTTGCCTATTTACGATCATTACCTACCTTACCTACAATGTAGTTAGCTTAATCTTTTGGTTTTAGTGAAGTTCTGCCATGTGCTCCGTTTAAGATACCTCTGAATATGTGTCAACAATGCAATTTCAGTTCTATTGTATTTCGATGTGAAATGACAGAGTTGCGTTACTCAGCGGCTTCTGTACAACGCAGAAGAGTTTGAATTAACATTGTTTTTATAAATCTAACTAATCTTTTTCTGTGTTAGTGACAGAGATTATACCACTAACAGAGACAAGAAGGAAAAGCACTATTTTAGGAGCAAGCATTAAATAATGGAAGCATAGGATTTTTAAGTTTTCAAACTCCATGTACTTATTCTACCCAGTTCATTTCCTAAACCCTAACCTTATCATGTTATGTTTCCTAAGTGGTTCTTTATAGGAAGACTTTATTGAATGTATTGAAGTTTTTGTTTATTTACATGTGTATATGAAAGTTGCTTTGTTTTTTTGTTTGTTTGTTTGTTTTTTGAGATAAGATCTTACTCTGTTCACACAGGCTGCAGTGCAGTGGCGTGATCATGGCTCACTGCAGCCTAGACCTCCCAGGCTCAAGTGGTCTCCCACCTCAGCCTCCCAAGTAGCTGGGACTATAGGCATGTGCAACCACGCCCAGCTAATTTTTTTCTATTTTTGTAGAGATTAGGTCTCACTATGTTGCCAGGGCTGGTCTTGAACTCCTGGGCTCAAGCAATCCTCCCGCCTCAGCCTCTCAAAGTGTTGGGATTACAGGAAGGAGCCACTGCACCCAGCTGTATGACAGTATTTTGAACACCATTCACACAGAATAACTATGGGTATGCTTAGGAGTATGATAGGAAGGACTTAGGAAAAGAAAGATCCAAAAGATTGCAGAAACTTTATCATGAAAGGTGTAGATTATAAATCAAAAAGGAATTATGTTACTGTAGCATCTGCATTCTTAAGGAGCCTGTATTAGACAGTGTGATTTGGGCTACAAGTAACCTTATGTAACAAAACGGGCTGCACAATGAGATGTATTATGTCAGAACACAAGAAGCCCAAAGACATGATCTGTTCAAGGTTGGTGAATTCAGAGGTTTAATACTGTCATCAAAAAACTAGTTCCCTTCCATCACTCAGCTCTCCAGTCCTCAAGTTTTTCCTTCACGATGGCAGTATTTATTATTCACGAATCATGCAAAGGCCTGGAGAAAGACTGTCTTTTACTTTTGTTACTACTTAAGAACTATAGAAAAATTTGTCCAAGAGCTCTCTTATTCCCAGCCAACTCTTCTTTGCCCCTCAGTGACCTCTTAGAGTTGTGTTTCTTTCTCATTCCAAAGCCAAGCTCTGGCCAGGGTGAATGGCTTAGAGAACAGGATTTTTCCCTGGGGCTAGGGAAGGACCTCCTGTCTCTTCCAAAGCACGCAGTCTTGGATGACTTAATAAGATGGAGTTATGTTAGCAGACATTCTATGAGAAATGCCTATTGAGTAGGTGGCCAACGTTATCTCCTAAAAGTTATAGGTACCCTGCTAGGAAATCAGATAGAGAAGTATATCCTAGTTTTTTTTTTTTTTTTTTTTGAGACGGAGTCTTGCTCTGCTGCCCAGGCTGGAGTGCAGTGGCCGGCTCTCAGCTCACTGCAAGCTCCGCCTCCCGGGTTCACGCCATTCTCCTGTCTCAGCCTCCCGAGTAGCTGGGACTACAGGCGCCCGCCTCGTCGCCCGGCTAGTTTTTTGTATTTTTTAGTAGAGACGGGGTTTCACCGTATTAGCCAGGATGGTCTCGATCTCCTGACCTCATGATCCGCCCGTCTCGGCCTCCCAAAGTGCTGGGATTACAGGCTTGAGCCACTGCGCCCGGCCAACTAGACTGCTTACTGTTAATTTAAGTCTTGCCAATCTGTGTGTGATTAAAGATAATAAAACTATTTTATATACAGATCACAACTAATTCCATAATGTCCTCTTGATCAATTACCCAAGACATTTCTTTTGTCTAATATGTACTTACCTTGCTTTGGGCTGTGGTGGAGAGGAGATGCAGCCAGGTAGTAGAGGTATTAATCTCTGTTTCTTCCTGGTTGGTGTCTGGAGAATTATCAAGCCCACTATTTGTTTTTACAAAATGTGAGGCTAGAACTTGTTACTAAGGCCTCCCCACCCATTAAATATGTAAAAAAATTAAGGTTGTCATCTCTAGAACACCAGGCATCTACCTACCTGCCCTATGACACACTGCAACTCTGGGCAGCCTGAGTAATTTCAATGTATGCAGGCTAATTGACCTTCTCCCTGAAGGTAGCCTTGTATACATAATTTTAAACTCTTAACTCTCTATATGTAAGGTTGTAAAGACTCATCCAATACCTGCTTTGGGCATTCCTATTATTCTTGTGTTTGTGTATAATAAATAGATGACTTGTGGTATCACCAGGTAACCAAAGCTTTTGTTTTGCCCACCCTCAGAGAGATGCAGGTCAGCTCCTCCAGTACCACAACTTCTGAGAGTCAAGATCCGTCTTCTGGGGACCCTGCTGTCAGTGCCCTTCAGCAGCAGCTGTTACTGATGGTGGCTCGCAGGACCCAGTCAGAAACCCCACGGGTACGTACATTCCAGAATTGCTGTTTGTGGATGTTCTAGAAACGGGGGATCTTAAAACCTTTTTCCAGGTTGGATTACCTGACAGGATTAGTCAGCTCTTTCCCTGAATTTTGCATCACTGGATTGTTGATATATCACTGCAAGGCAGTCTACTGACTGAATGTGAAAAGAAATCGGAGAGATAGAAGCTAACCTTGGGTTGATATTAACAGGATTGCCACTGTCTCAGTTGCTTTTCAAATGCATTAGAAATTCATGCACATTGATCTTTGGTTGCCAGGATGCATAAGTCTCACATGAGCTCACTGGATTAGGTTGCCTTTTTCGCCCATGGTTTGCAAAGTATCTGTTTTTTTAAAAAGATAACGTATTATTGCCTTGTATATTAAATATTCAAAGATTCTTAAATATTTGACTTAAAGGGAGACTTTATTCTTGGGGCAAGTGACATTATCCTCAAGAGGTCTAAAAATGTGAAGGCTTTCATTATTTTACTAAGAGATAACTTATTAATGTTCATTCATTTATCCAGTCAATCTTTAATAAGACTCTTGGGAGGCAGAGCCAAGGATTAAAAGCCAGAGATAACATGGGAGATTAGTGAAACACCCAGACATGAAGTTAGAGCTGCAGATTCAATTTTGGGCATTTTGGAGGAGAGGGAATGGGGACGGCTTCTTAGAAGAAGAGATACTTGGGTTAGGCCTTGAAGAAAGATTGGTTTCCATTGGTACATATTGAGAGAAGAGGATTGTAGATGGGATGATGTCATGTGAGTGTCAAGTTTCTTTATTTTTGTTTACCTTTTTCCTGGAAATGTTTCAGTTCATTCAAGAAAAGCTCATCTTTGAAAAAATAATAATTATATATATATAATATATATATGTATATATGTTTTTGATTGCTTAGCCACATTTTTCCAAAGGATGCTCAACAATACAATGTGGCTGGCTGCAGTGACTCACGCCTGTAATCCCAGCACTTTGGGAGGCCAAGGTGGATGAATCACTTAAGGTCAGGAGTTCAAGACCAGCCTGGCCAACATGGCAAAACCCCATGTCTACTAAAAATACAAACATTAGCCTGGCATGGTGGCACATGCCTGTAGTCCCAGCTACTTGGGAGGCTGAAGGGCGAGAATCGCTTGAACCCCGGAGGCAGAGGTTGCAATCAGCCAAGGTCGTGCCACTGCATTCCAACCTGGGCAACAGAGTGAGACTCTGTCTCCAACAAACACACACACACACAAAATACAATGGGTTGAAATTTATACACCATTACTCAGCTGTGCAAAGAAAATGTTGAGTTACCTTTTAGCTGACCACATATTGCTCTGAGTTCTTATTCCTGTTGATGTGGGGAATGTAGGGACCACTTAACTTAAAAGTGCTAATTGTCAGACACAGTAGCTCATGCCTGTAATCCCAACACTTTGGGAGGCTGAAGTGGGGGGACGGTTTGAGCCCAGGAGTTCAAGGCTGCAGTGAGCTATGACTGCACCACTGCACTCTAGCCTGGGTGGCAGAGTGAGATCCTCTCTCAAACAAAAAAAGTGCTAATTAGGGTAACTCAGCCCTTTCAGGCTTGGAGTTTCTGTGTAAACAAGTGTTTAATTTATTCAAAGAAGCAGCCTTTTGGGACTGTTTATTCTCTTCCCTTTCATGTATTCAGGCTCTCCTTCTCCTCCTTTCCAGGGCCTCTGTGTGTAAGGGATAGGATTCCTAAACCTGTGGTTGGAAGTGGACCTGGGAGGGGCACTTCCGGGGAGGGGAGCATCCCCTCAGCCCAGTCACCGGGTGTACTGTGTGTTGTACCTGCCTGGTTTGGGTGAGGTGTTGGATCTGCCACTCACTGACCACTGGAGACCCTGCCATTTGCCCTAGCCGTGTTCTGCACACACCGTCAGCCTGTACGAGGTCTGTGAGCTCTGCCCAGCCCCAGCCCGAGCTGCCAGAACATAGTTCTCACCCCAGCCCTAGTATGTGGGGACCCTGTGGAATGCAGGCTTTCCTGAGAAACTTGCATTTTCCCCGTGATAGGCCGGGGGAAGTGCTAACTCCCTACTACCCTCCAGAACATTAGTGTTGAACCTTCAAGAAGGTTCCATGAAAGTATCAGGATAGCTTGGAAAGATGTGAATGCCATTGATTTCATGAGTAGCAGAACTAGAGGAAACTAGAAACTTTAGATTATCAAAGGTATACATCTATTGATTTAATATCTCAAAAATATCCCAGTTAGAGCAGAAACTTGAAAATAAGTAAATACTGAAAGAATAAATCAGAAAGTCCTGCCATTCCTTATTTTGCATTTGTAATCCTATAAATGGCATGATGATGCATAAAAACTCAACTCATCTGCAGTGTTTTATTGTTAGACACTTAACCAAATTCATTGCTTCAACAATTTAAACTTACTTTAAGTAAAAAATTTTAAAGTTCTATATTCTGTTGTATACGGGTATGGAAGAGGAAAAATGAAGATTGCTAACCAAGCTCATGTTTAGACTCTAAGAAAATATTTACAAAGTCTCATACTGGGAAAAAAATGTAGTTCTACTATTTGATTTCTAAATATAATTGATATCACCAGGAAATTAAATTAGGTTTCAGCCACAAAATAAAAATTAAATAGGTTTTCTACTCATTATCCAACAAATATTTGCTGTAGGCTGGCTATGCCTGCAGTCCTGTGCTAGAAGCTTGGTATACAATGGTGAAAAAACTCAGTCCCTGCCTACAATAAGTTTAACAGCCAGTCAACCAATTCAACTCTATACAATAGGAATTCTGCTTAGAATAGGCTCTAGTGGTGTGGGACACAGGAGAAGCTCCAGGCCAGGAAACAGGGGATCGGAGAGGCTTCCTCAGCAAGGTGACACTTCCACTGAAATGTGGAGGATGAGTTGAAGTTAACCAAATAAAAGGAGATAAGAGTATCTAGACAGAGAACCGACCTGGACAAAGGGGCCTGGAGGTGAGGCTGAAAGCAAGTGTGCTCAGTGTTTCTGGAGCCTGGAGGCACAGGGGAGCTATTTCTCAGAAGAAGACTAGCAAAAGTAAGCAGGAGATAAGACTCTGAAGACAAGACTTTAATCCCTTCCTTCCCCCATCCTCCCTGCCTTTCTCCTTCAAGTGCAGCACATGAGCTCTGGGAGTGCTTCCCCCGCAACTTTCTGCAAGCTCTTTCTAGCAGAGGACGGAATTCTGCAGGCTCTGATGGGCGGGTGGTCAGGAGGTGAGCCAAGGCCAGAGAAAGACTTTTCTGAAATTCCTCCCTGGTACAAATACAGTATGTGTGTAGAGAATGGAGTGTCCCTGAAAGGGGAGCTTCCAGGAAGGGCTGTCACTTTTATGTAGGGCTGGTCACTATATATATATATATGTGCACACACACACACACAGGAAAGGAAGAGGTTGTTTTTCATCATCATAGCTGTAGAGTTTAGCTCTCAAGCACAAAAGGAAGGGCAGAGCTTGGGGCATGGTTGGAATTGGTGAAAACCTGTTGTTTGAACTCAAGATTGGCATTCAGGGGTTTTGAATATTACCAATTAAAAATGTTGCATGAATCCATATTATAAACTTGTACTTCTCTGTCACTAAGTTTATCCATCATGTGCTTCTAACCCCACAGAGTATATTCTGTAGACTCATTACCATGGTTTTTAAAATCTTACATTGTCCCAATATGTTATGGGGCAGTACCTGAGTAATCACCTTGAAACATTTTGTTTATTACACTGCTGGTTGAGAGGCAGGTGCAGTCTACCCAAGGGCAGCATAGGATCTGTAGGAATATAGCATTTTCTGCTTCCATTTACTTTTAACTGGATATAGTCTCCAACTCATTCAGCTTGTCTTACATTAAAAAATGAGATAGTATTGTATGTAAAAGTGTTTCGTAAACTCTAAAGCTCTGTGCAAGTCTATGATAGTGGCATTATTATTATTATCTTATGGATATGTGAAGGTCAAGCATTTCATTGGTCCTAACTGATGAGAACTGGTGAGAATTGCAAAGATGAGCACAGTACTAGGCCTGGCTGACTGTTATTCTAGGTAAATATAAAGGCAGCATTTACATCACAATTTACTATCATTGAAACATTAACAAGAACTTATAAGAATATTGGCATTTACTAAAAGATGAAACAGTTGAAATAATTATAGAGATGAAAGAGGTGAGACATCAATTATAATATAACATTTATTTTTCATCATATATTCATTTATTTGAAAGTATATTAATACTTTAAAAAGAAAAAGTAACATTTGCATCTTTTTCATTTATCATGTTCAGAAGTTCATTTAAATATGGATGCTTCTCAACTTAGAATGGGTTTATGTCCCTATAAATCTATCATAAATTGAAAATATCATAAGTTAAAAATGCATTTAATACATCTAAGCTACTGAATATCATAGCTTACCCTGGCCTGCCTTAAACATGCTCAGAACACTTACATTAGCCAACAGTTGGGCAAAATCATCAAATACAAAGCCTATTTTGTATAATAAAGTATTGAATATCTCATATCACTTACTGATATTCTACTGAATGCTTATCCCTTTCACAGCATTGTAAAGTTAAAAAATCTTAAGTTGAATCACTGTAAGTCAGAGGCTATCTGTAATAGGTTTAGAACCTACATGATTTGTTATGAATTCTGGCTGCTAAACATAGCCACTGTTATAATAGTATCATTCTACTTTCAAAAAAATATGTTTTATCCCTCAAAGTTTTGTTCACATCCAGATATAATTCACATTCCACTTCTATGTTTTGAACACAAGTTATGTGTGTGGCACTGGGCTAGGTGCTGTCATATTTGATGTCATTTTATCTTTAAGAGAAGTCTTCAGGGTAGGCATTATTTCATCTGGGGGTTGAATATCTAAGGAAACTGCAGTGCAGAGAGTACTGGAACTTGCGGTGTTGAAGGGACCCTGATCCAGTGTTCCTTCCTAGTTGCGCTTTTGTCACTATTAAGGCCTCCAGTGCTCACATCCCCCTTGGCAGCCACTGCTGTGATTTCTCACAATCCCACTTCTGACACCAAACAGAGTCCCTACCAACCCTTCCTTCCCAGTGCTGAGCTTGATAGCTGTTAGGAGTTACATGTAGTTCCCCAAAGGACCACTTTTCCTCTGTCTACTGTTCACTCCTCTACTCCTTCTGCCTTTTCCCTGCCCTTTCAGGTAAAATCTACAGAGACCTTCTGAGAACTGGAGAACCTCTAATTATTTTCAATATCCCCCTGCAAAAAAGAGGCCAATAATTTAAATCCATTTGTGCCCAACTTTGGGAGGTCGTAGAGCTATCACTTACTCTTCACATAAAGGCCAATTATTTTGTTTTTTTTTTTTTTTTTTTTTTTTTTTTTTTTTTTTTTTTTTTTTTTTTTTGAACGAGTCTCGCTCTGTGCCGAGCTGGAGGCAGTGCCACTCAGCTCACTGCAGCTCCGCCTCCCGGGTTTACGCATTCTCCTGCCCAGCTCCGAGTAGCTTGGACTACAGGGCTCGCCCGGCTAGCTTTTGTCTTTTTTTTTTATAGTTCACATTTACCATGATGCTCAACTACGACCTCGTGATCCGCCGTCTCGGCTCCCAAAGTTTGGATTACAGGCTTGAGCCACCGCGCCCGGCCTATTTTAGTTTTTATTAGATATGGTTCATTCTCAAAATCACAACCCTGACTGTAATCCATTATTCCTCATCTTATTTTTGCCAGTTTCCATTTTCAAATGTGTGTTGTTAACTTGTTCTTTCACAATTAGACTATGTGTATTGTCTCTTGAACTCTATTTGTTTTGCTGTGAAGGTGGCTTTCTCTTTACTGATAAGCACTGCTTGATGTGTCGATTCACCTGGGCCCCCTTAAAGACTGTAGACTTTGGCTTCCAGCAAATCTCTTCCTAATCTGGGACCTTGGACCAGTGGCCTAATCTCTCAGAGCCTCAGTTTCTTTTAGGAAACTGAGCTATTGTGATCTTTTAAGGATTAGAGATAATATATGTCAAAATTATGACTTTACTAGTTGGTGGCAGGTACTAATATCATCAAAAAATCTTATTTGTTATCTGGAACTCTTGAAAGTAGCATTATTTGAGCAGTAGAATTTCTCAGGTATCTCAGAAGGCATAGTCTTTTATTCTTAGATTTCAAAAATTCCACCCAAAATATTTCTAAAAGGTACACTGTCCTTCTCTGCCTTCTTAAGAAGAATATACTGATAATAATGTAAGTTGTTCTTGATAATTCAAATTCATTAAATGAACATTGGATATTATGATATAAACACTAATCCATATGGGGAGTGTGTGTAAATGCAATTATCTGGTTTTTTAAAAAGAACCTAAGTTCAACTTTTATCCTTTCCTTTGTCCTCCCCTTTCCTAAACTCCCCTTTCCTAAACTCTTTCTCAGAATCATAGAATTAAACTTGCAGGCCCAACTTACTGGGCAATGTAACATCATTATCCTTTGGCAAGGCTTAATGAATCAGAGACATAAACGTCTTTTTTTGTCAGTTTGTCCATGCATTCATTTTTTTTTTCATTATTTGGATCACTTACAGTGAAAGATAAAAGTGATGAATATGAAGCTCCTTCTCAGACTCCACTGAGGGTCCTCAATTATGCGAGCCCCTTAATTGTTGATGCACTCCAGGGAATGCCCAAGACCCCTTTACTCCATGCCCTCTTCCGGGATGTCAGTCCTACACTCTCTGGTGACTCACTTCTCTCTCCAGAGATAGATACAGATGTAGATGTGTTTATGCATGTGATGATGTTACCATGACTGGTTTGCTTGCCCATTCCCAGAAATTTCCAAACCCCTGTAAGGTGGAAACTCTCTCTTGTTATGTTTTCAATTTTCAACATATATTACATATAGTATTTGGTTTATATAATCTACACAGTAACTATTTTGTTCGATGAGTGAAAACATGAATGATATTAAAATGATGAGAAATAATTGAATTTGAATTTGAATTTGGTACCAGAAAATAGTCCAAGAATAATTGCTGTTATTCACCAAAACATGTAGCTCTGGGCTTCTTGGATATCGAAGACAAAAAATAAAATTTTATGAACTTTTTTTCCCATAAAAGAAGTCAAATCTTTTTTTTTTTTTCATTAATTTTTGAGGATTTTTTTTTAAGCAAGGATTTTCATTTAAGCAGCAATAAACAGCACAGCATGCTGGAATATTTAATAAGTTTTAAAAAAGATGCAGGCATAGTCTTCATGTAAGTTTTTTTTTTTTTTTTTTTTTTTGAGACGGAGTCTCGCTCTGTCACCCAGACTGGAGTGCAGTGGCTCAATCTCAGCTCACTGCAAGCTCCGCCTCCCGGGTTCACGCCATTCTCCTGCCTCAGCCTCCCGAGTAGCTGGGACTACAGGCGCCCGCCACCTCGCCCGGCTAGTTTTTTGTATTTTTAGTAGAGACGGGGTTTCACCATTTTAGCCAGGATGGTCTCGATCTCCTGACCTCGTGATCCGCCCGTGTCGGCCTCCCAAAGTGCTGGGATTACAGGCTTGAGCCACCGCGCCCGGCCATAAGTTTTTCCATACTGACCTTTCCTAACAGCTAAGCATATCAAATGAAACCCCACTTTAAGAAGGCATTTTTCTTCCTATTGGAAGGAATGCTCTCATCTTAGCTGTTGCTTGACCTATTTATGCATCATACATGGATTCTTACATAATAAGGACAGTAAACCATGGGCTCCTGTGCATCTAATTCTTATTTACACTCTTTGTCCATGTGGCTTCAAGGAAAAGGACTCCTTTGTTGGGGGACGTTTACTGTAAACCACAAGTTCATCATCATGCAAAGAAGCTGTTCCTGCTGAGATGACACCAAGCAGTTTCCGCAAAGCTCTCTTCTGTGTTGAAATAGAATTCCAGGCACAAGCAGCACTTACAATCTCAACTTTCGTGTTATCATTCAGTCCAACTCATCCTGTATATTGCCTTCATGATGGATGAACTTTCCCTGTAGATGCCTTTTGCATTAATATTTGATATCCAGAATAACTCCATTCTCCATAGGCTGAGTAAGCAGATTAGCATCTGGAAATGGAGAGATGGTAAAATTTGCTTTCTTGGAGAGTTCTGCAGTGGCCTCTAATGAAGCAGCTGCACTGCCTCCATGCATGCCAGGCACTTTGACATCAGTGACTTCCCCTAAATTAGGAGAAAACGTGTGCAGTCTGCCCATGTATAACCTTGTGCTTTGTAAGCCAAAGAGAAATGTAGGAGTCCTTTAAAAGCCGATGTCACCTGCACCGCGGCCGCTGCTCTTTGTCCCCTACTCATCCCTTTCTTGTCTTTGCCCTTTTTAATCTCCTGTGTCTTGTGTTTATCGGCCTACGGGAAATCAGAACCTTAAATCCATGTTGCAAAAATGCAAGGCAAAACCAAACAAAAATACAGATTAGAATAATCCAGCAATTCTATTTCTGAGTGTATATCCAAAGGAACTGAAAGCAGGAGCTTGAAGAGATATTTGCACACTTGTGCTCCTAGCAGCACTACTCACAGTAGCCAAAGGGGGGAAGCAACTTCAGTATCCATTGACGGATTAGTGGATGAACAAAACATGATACATACGTACAAGGAGTATTATTCAGCCTTAAAAAGAAAGGGAATTCTGACACATGCTACAACATGGATGAAGCTTGAGGACACTGCCGAGTGAAATAAGCCAGTCACAAAAAGGTTCAACTACTATATGATCTCATTTACATGAGGTACCTAAAGTAGTCACATTCATAGGGACAGAAAGGAGAATGGTGGTTACCAGAGGCTGGGGGGAGGGTAAATGGGGAGTTGCTAAACAGATACAGGGTTTCAGTTTTGCAGGATGAAAAGATTCCAGAGATCTGTTGCACAACAATGTGAATATCGTTAACGCTATTGAACTTTAAACTTAAAACGGTTATGGTGGTAAATTTTATGATATTTGTTTTTCAACCACAGTTAAAGATATATAGAGGTTAGAAATAGAAGCCCTGAAGGGGGCTGGCGTATCTAGAGAAGACTTAAGGATAGTAGCAAGAAGTGACAAGCAAATGGTCAAAGAGTGAAGGAGGAGCTGCATGGGAGCTTTGGTTTTAACAGTTTCTGTACACGAGGACAGGAGACAAAACACAGGTGGGACGTCCAATAGGAGGCTCCCCACTTCATCTGGGACCTCACTGTTAGGATTAACTAAGCACATTCTATTACTAACATCTTCACTAGGGGGACTGCATGGAAAACTGCCTGTTCCCAACCTTGTTCCAGGCTCCTAAGAGTCCCTCAGTAAGTATTTGATAGACAAATCAATGAAGACCAATTTTTTTTAAAAACTGAATTCTTTTCCACCGAATTAGAGCTAATCAGAGATGAATTAGGGGTTAAAACTTTTAATATCTGGGTCTAAATTTCCCCACATTTTAGTTTTAATTATTTCGATTTTTTCAATAAATAGTTCAGTTTTTCTTATAGCGGGCTTCACCAATAACCTAGATAGTCCCAATGAAAATCTTTTTACTCTTAGTAAAATTTGAATATGTATCTCAACATTAACACACTTTTCAGAAATGAAGTCATTTAAGATCTTTTATTGAATTCCTACTTTTCGTAAGAACTATTTTTATAGCAGTTTCTTGGCCTTAATGAGCAGCAGCATTTTGATGTGATGAAGAGCATAATTTTAATGGTACATTGTAAAGGAATTGAAGTATGTTGGTAAGAAAAACGCTTTTTGTTGATCATTATCCTTTTCTTATTTATTTTAACTGAAATATGTTGGTTTACATTTCAGAATTTGAACATCTGCTTTTTGTATTTTTAAATTATGGTGTATATATATATTTGTGGCCGTGGCATGACAACATGAAACACTTTTTTCTGTTGTTTCTTTTGGTATCTAAAAGCATGTGAGTCAGGATCTGGAAGCCTCGTCATGTTCTTCAACACAAGGAAAATTTAACCGAGAACAGTTTTACAAATTTATCATTTTCCCTGGCAAGTGGATTAAAGTCTGGTACGATCGACTGACCTTGCTGGCATTACTTGATCGGTAAGCCACTGAGCATGCACACGTGCTGTCAGAAGGCACACCGGGGACGCGACAGTGCCCACTGCATGCTTTCAAAGAGAAAACTGTCACTCGCACGTTTTCAGGTCGTGCGCTTCCTTTGCTGACAACCCAAAGTCAAAGCAGTAAGATTCTGACAACTTAACAAATTGTAGTTTAGCAGTTACAATGAGAAATAAGAGTTACAATAAGTAACTGTCTTATTAATAATAAATTAATGTTATAATTAATAATAAGAAATAATGAGAAATAGTAGGTTACAATAAGAAATAAGAAATGGTTTGTATTTCAGGTTCGTTTGGGCACAGTAGCATGCTTTGGTGTACTCATGTCTTGCCACAGTTTTGTGGGAAAGCTAGAGGCCCATCTGTAGCACAGGGCCTGGCCTGACTGGGTGTGGGCATGGGGAGAGGAGGGAAGATGAAGTAGGGTGATTTCTGCCTCTTTGGATTCTAATTGCTCACTTGTGTCTGATGCACACTCATTTGAATGTTAATTTTTCCTTTAATCCCCTTTTCTCTTTCTCACCTCCTCCTACCACTATTCCATATAGCAAAATGTTGTGGGGTTGGAGCTGTGGTTACTGGGTAGGGAGAAAGAGGAGGAAAAGTTAAGGTTAGTTAAAACATGATGGAGGCTGAGCATGGTGGCTCATGCCTGTAATCCCAGCACTTTGGGAGGCTGAGGCTGGTGGATCACCTGAGGTCAGGAGTTCAAGACCAGCCTGACCAACATGGTGAAATCCCATCTCTACTAAAAGTAAAACATTAGCTGGGTGTGGTGGTGCACGCCTGTAGTCCCAGCTACTCAGGAGGCTGAGGCTAGAGAATTGCTTGAACCCAGGAGGCAGAGGCTGCAGTGAGCCGAGATTGTGCCACTGCACTCCAGCCTGCACAACAAGAGCAAAACTTAGTCTCCCTCCGACTCCCCCCCCCCCCAAAAAAAAACATGATGGAGATGGGCCTAAGGAGTGGGAGCTTCTCATTTGTATCTTTACCTACCTCAAAATATGCACATAACAGTTTATGATGTTCAAGGGCTAAGTAGCACTGACTACGTGGTTGGCTTGAAAATTTCAGATGCTATTACTAATGCTGCCATAAGCAATTGCTGAGTTTCATGGTTTAATGCCAGCCCTTGGGGGCAGTGGAAAAACTGATTGCCTGTCTTGTTGTCATTGGTCCCCCAGTGACTGGTTGTTATAGTAATGTCTTAAATAGTGTGATCACATATGAAAAAAACTATAGTCATACAAAATTACAACAATAAATTTTAGGACCCACAAGTCAGGGAATGGAGTTATAATGGTTTTCCTAACAACACTACGTTACCCAAGGGGCACACACTTAGAAGGAACATTTAATACTTAACTAATAATCCAAGATAGTATACTCTGATAAATGAGGCATTTTTGAAATATTAATTATTTTCTCTTAAAAAGAAATTATTGAAAGTTGGACTAGCTTCCATTAACCCCTCATATCAAAACAAAAATAAATATATCTATAGATTTGTTTGTTATTTTAAAATCTACTTGGTGACAAAAATTCAATGGAAATCCATTGGAGGTCTAAGAAGGATGATGAAGATGATCACACTTTTTAAAAGCTTGTGTTTTTATTATTTTAATCACCTTTCTGGCAAGTCACAATGGGTTTTTTAATGTTGTGCTTAGGGATGACCTAGAAATAGCACCATTTCCTTATCCATAGATCTTTCAGCTGGTGTGGGGAATCCCTGGACTTGAGTCAGCCTTGGGAATTAAACCCGGTCCCTACTACTTATTAGTGCTGTGATCCTCGGATGGCTATGAAACCTTTCAGTGCGTCAGTTTCCCATTTGTTAAATGGGTATAATCTATACCATAGGGAGGTTGTAAAGATTAAATCAATTTAGTCATTGGACGAGTTCTTTAAATACTAGTTGCTATTATTATTATTATTATTTGGAATGTGGCCCAGCTCCCAGAAAGAAGAAAAATTAAAAATAAATAAAATTAGGATAGCCTAATTTTATTTAGGCTATGTAGATGTTAGCAAATCCAGACACTAAAATTTAGACTGTTAGTTCATAGGCAAAATCACTTTTTTTTTTTTTTAAGTTTAAGTTCTGGGATACATGTGCAGAACGTGCAGGTTTGTTACACAGGTATACATGTGCCACGCTGGCTTGTTGCACCTATCAACTCGTCATCTAGGTTTTAAGCCCCCCATGCATTAGGTATTTGTCCTAATGCTATCCCTCCCCTTGCCCGTCACCCCCTGACAGGCCCTGATGTGTGATATTCCCCTCCCTGTGTCCATGTGTTCTCATTGTTCAACTCCCACTTACGAGTGAGAACATGTTTTGTTTGGTTTTCTGTTCCTGTGTTAGTTTGCTGAGAATGAGGCAATATCACTTTTTATTTAGAGCCATATAAGCCTACCTAAAGTCATCTGTTAGCAGGATTGGTGATTTAGTTTTACAGTTCAGAGTCAATTAAAATAAGGACAGGGACTACATGAACTCACAACTCACAGCGAGGAAGGAGGAAGAAACCCAAAATACTGATCTAGAAAAACTCAGTTGTTTGGGACCTTTGCAAGGAGAGCATAATCCCCAAACAGGGCTGTGGGTCAGAATCATCTGGGAAGCTGGGTAAAAATGCATAATATGCATAATAAAAACAAACTTTAAGGGCTAGGCAGGAAGCGGAAGAAATCAGTGGGTAACAAGCACTAAAATTGCACTAATCATTGCAATAAACTCCCATAGATTAAGGCATTCTGCCTGACATTCTTCAGCTTAACTCTTAGAGTCAGGCTGTTCTTCCTTAAAAATGTTTTCTTAGTCTTTGGGCAGTAGTTTCATGGTTCCTGTCATTGCAGTCCCAGCTATTTGCCTGCAGTTCACCTATTCTACTCAGATGTTTCTGGACTTGTCCTATTCTCCTTATTTATATTCTCTTATTTCATATCTTGCCATTACACTTTCCTGAAAAACCTGAGGGTTTATTTTCATTTATCTAGTTGATCAGGTTAACATCTGAAATGAGAAGTTGCCCTTCTGTGCATCATTTCAACATTTCATTCATTCAACAAATATGAACCAAAGCACCTGTTCCATGCTTAGATCTGTACTGGGCACTGGGTATGGAGTGATGAATAAAACAGCCATTGTCTCTGCCCTCACGGAACTTACTTTCTTCTGGGAGAGGAGAGAACACTGTAATAGGTGCCATGAAGGAAACACATAAAGGCCTGAGATAGAGAGACCTGAGAGGGAAGGGCACTGATGTTCGAACTGGTAATTGGCAAAGGCTTCTCTGAGGAGGAAACACACAAACTGAGATGTAAAATATGAGAGGTAGCTAGCTATATGACAAGTAAAGAGGGAATCATTCATGCTTCTCAAACTAAACTAATTGTCATCATTGTTATTGTGAGAACACACACTTATAGCTCTCATCCTTAAAAATCCTCCTTAAAACCATCATTCTCAGCAAACTAATACAGGAACAGAAAACCAAACAAAACATGTTCTCACTCATGAGTGGGAGTGGAACAGTGAGAACACATGGACACAGGGAGGTAAACATCACACACCAGGGCCTATCAGAGGGTGGGGGACAAGGGGAGGGAGAGCATTAGGACAAATAGCTAATGCATGCAGGGCTTAAAACCTAGATGACAGGTTGATGGGTGCAGCAAACCACCATGGCACATGTATACCTATGTAAAAAACCTGCATGTTCTGCACATGTATCCCAGAACTTAAAGTATTTTTTTAAAAATCCTGTCTTACCCCACTTTCTTACCAGCCACTGTCCTGTTTCTGTGCTCCTCTTTGCAGCAGAACTCCTTGAAGGGTTGCCTGTGTTTGTTTCCACTTGCTCTTCTTTCATTCTCTAATAATCCTATCCCATTCAGGCTCCCCCAACCCCAGAACTCCATTGAACCTGCCCTTGTCAAGGTCACCATTGACTCCATCTTTTACTTCTCACATTACTTGACTCATTTAGAGTATTTGACAGAGTTAATTTCTCCTCCTGCCTGGTAGAGGTTCTCTTGGTTTCCAGGACTCGGCATTCTCTTGGTTTTCCTTCTGCCTTGCTGGTCACTGCTACATAGGAAGGGAAGATTTACAGGTTTTTCTGCCTCCTGACCCTATAATGTTGAAGTCCCCAGTGGCTGCAAAGCTCTTAGTTTTCATTCTTTCTCTATCTACCCTCCTTTCTTTGGTGATGGCATTCAGTCTCATGGCTTTTAATATGCCAACGACACTCAGATTTGTATCACCAACTTGGACTCATCTCCTGAATTCCAGACTTGTATATCTAACTACCAAATTGACATCCCATGATATCAGGATGACATCTCACATCCAAGACTGAGCTCTTCATCTCAGCCTCACCCAAGCCTGCTCCACTTGCGGTCTCCCCCATCTCAGGTGACGACAACTCCATCCTTCTGGTTTCTCTGCTTAAATATCTTGGAGTCGTCCTTGAGTCTTCTTTCCTTTCACACCTACATTCAGTCTCTTATAGGAAGTTACTTTCATTGTTCCTTCCAAGTGTATCGATTATATCTTTTCAGTGTTAATGTGACCACCTGGTCTGAGCCATTTCATCTCTCATCTGGTTACTGCAATACTGCAATAGCATCTTCCCTGCTTATAATGATTCATTCTCTTTGTATAGCTTTTTTTTTTTTTT
Organism: Rhinopithecus roxellana; assembly: GCF_007565055.1. Taxonomy (NCBI): domain Eukaryota; kingdom Metazoa; phylum Chordata; class Mammalia; order Primates; family Cercopithecidae; genus Rhinopithecus; species Rhinopithecus roxellana. Next base: position 97,551,800 of record NC_044556.1, on the reverse strand, counting down.
TTTTTTTTTTTAACTTCTCACGTTACTGACTCATTTGCCTAGACTGTTGCCTAGGCTGGTCACAAAATCCTGGGCTCAAGCGATCCTCCTGCCCCAGCCTCCCAAGTAACTGGGATCACAGGTGCCCGTCATGCTCAGCCCCTGAACAGTATTCTTAACATAACATAATCACAACATAATAAGGCTTTTCAATGTCACTGCTTTGCTGACTGCCCAGCAACAGCTCCCCATTTCACTCAGAATGAAAATCAAAGTGCTCACAATGCCCACAAGTCCCCCATACTGTAGCCACTAATTTGCTTTCTGGCCTGATCTCCCACTATCCCTGTGGGCTTTTCTGCATCCATACTGGCCTTCCTTTTGTCTTTCAGGCATGCCAGGCAGTCCTCCAGCTTAAGACCTTTGTACTGGCAGTTCCTGCAGCATGGAGCATTTGTCTCCCAGACATTTGCAGTGCCAACTCCCTCACCTTTTCTCTTGCCTTGTGCTATTCTTTTTTCTGTTGCATCTATGTTTACATATTGTATATTTTACTGAACTTTTTTTATTCATACTTACTTATGGCACCACTCATGAGAAAGGAAGCTCCCATCTGTTTTGTTCACTGATGTCAAAGCAGCTAGAGCGGTACGGAGCACTTCTGCTGCATAAAGGAAGAAACCAATTTTCCTTTACAAATCGGCTCCCCTTCCTAATTTCTGCCATGGATTCTGCCATGATCCTTTTCTTCTCAGGTTGAAATCTTGGAGTAATCTTTATTCTTTCAATCTGTCCATCATTGTCCGTAATCCATTTGGCGTTCTCTCAGCCTCACTCTGAATTGTGTCCCTGAGTCAGGGGTTCCTTCCTATTCCCCAGCCATGTGAGTTTCCCAGGCCCTCATTACCTCTCCTGGGAGTTTTGTTTATCCTTGCTCTGGTCTCTTCCCCATCCGGTGCACCTTGTACACCTCTGCATGATAAATCTTTCAAAAGTACAGCCTTAGTCATGTCACTCTTTGTCTGGCAAGTAAATTTTGTAACCCAATATTTAAAGATAGATAAACAAGAAACTGAGGAAGGGAGGAGTGGGAGCCTGGGGGCAGAGGAATTGAATCCTGGCAGAGAAGAATTTGGAGGAAAAATACTTTTTAGGAACCTTATTCTTTCCCCTCCCCAAAGAGAAAAAGTTTGTTTTTTTTTCCTTTGAAATTTTATTTCCAAGACCTTTGGATATTTTTAAGTATCCATCAAAATGTTATGAGCATCATGAATTTTACGGACCTGAACACACCAAATACATTGAGCATTATTAAAAGTGCATAGTGGGAAATAAAAGACACCCACAATTTCCTTTTTGACAAATATATTTTGGTTTCCCCAGATTTAAGAAAAAAATTCAGCTTGAGCCTCATGGTTATCTGAATACTCAGCCTTTCTGTATGTTTGTATGTTATCTTTCTACCCTACTTCTATTATTCCGTAATATATCAGCTACAGTTCAGTCAACCAAATCACCCATTGTTTTCCTTCTCCTGGCTGTTGTCCTCAGAGTTTCCTGTCCTTCCTTGTGTAGGAGGCCCAAGACTATGCCTCTTGGCAGCCTCAGCTCCAGACTTATTTTATAATAGTTATTTATTTTTCTATGTCTTTGAATCTGTGAAATCTGTATACATATCTATCAATCAATCATCTCTATAGCTATCTGTCTGAAATTATATATGAAAAGTCCCTATCAAATGATTCATGCATTTGTTCATTTCTTCCAAAGTTTTCTCTTTACTGTTTCTCTCATTTTTGTTAGCTATTGAAGCATCAAGTGTCAGCATTAGATGTGGGTTCTTTTTCACTCATTTTTTCATTCGTTAAAAAATGTTCCACGGAAGAAAATATGTTAAAAGACAAAAGATTGTTATCCAGTATACAAAGAACACTTAAAACTCAACAGTAAGAGAAAAGAACAACCTGAAAATGGGCTTAAGGCCCAAATAAACACCCCAACAAAGAAGATATACAGATGACAAATAAGCATATGAAAAGGCCCTCAACATCAATAGTCCTTAGGGAATCGCAAATTAAAGCAACAATGAGATACCAGACATACCTGTTAGAATGGCCAACATCCAAAACACTGACAACACCAAGTGCTGGTGAAGATGTGGAGCAACAGGAACTCTCATTCTTTGCTGGTGGGAATGCAAAATGGTACAGCTACTTTAGAAGACAATTTGGCAGTTTCTTATAAAACTAAACATATTGTTACCACACAATCTAACAATCATGCTCCTTGGTGTTTACCCAAATAAGTTGAAAACTTACATCCATGCAAAACACTGCACATGAATGTTTATAACAATTTTATTTATAATTGCCAAAACTCAGAAGCAATCAAGATATCTGTCAAAAGGCAAATGGGTAAACAAACTGTGTTATCTTCATAAAGTGAGATGCTATAAGAGATAAAAATAAGTGAGGCACCAAGCCATAGAGCCATGGAGGAACACTAAATGCATAGTACTTAAAGAAAGGAGCCAATATGCAAAGGCTACATACCGTATGGTTCCAACTATATGGCCCTCTGGAAAAGGCAGAACTATGGAGACAATAAAAAGATCAATTGTTGCTTGTTGCCAGGGCTTAGGGTGGGGGAGGGATGAATAGGTGGGGCACAGAAGATTTTTAGCAGTGGAACTTTAACTAGAGTTCCCATTTGGTGGAGACATGTCATTATACATTTGCCAAAACCCAATGTACAACACCAAGAGTGAACTCAAATGTAAACTATGGACTTTGGGTGATACTGATGGATAATGACGTGTTAGTGTTGGTTCATCAGTTGAGGCTGATGGTGGAGGAGGCTGTATGTATGTGTCTGTGGGGAGGGGCTACGTGGGAACTCCATACTTTCCCCTCAGTTGTGCTGTGAATCACAAATGTCTCTCAAAAATATAGCCTATTAATTTTTTTTAAATGTTCACAATTGCCTACCTGCTAGGCACAAAGTAGTCAATTATTCCTGTCTAAAAAAGATATCAGCTTAGTGGGGTAGAAAAACAGATATATGAGCAAAAACTGGAAAGGTGAGATGTATACTCAGAATCTTTGTGAATGACCGACCCAAACACCCAGGCCCCTTGTTCCCTGACCCTGTGGTCCATGCCATCCCCTGTGACTCCGTTTCTGCCACTCCCTTCCATGGCCTCACCCTGCATCTTATCCTCTCACAGAAGTCTTCCACCTCTGACATTATCATCCTGTCTCTGCTCATTCTTCGTATCTCTCTCTGACTTCCTCAAATGTTCCTCAGTCCTCTCCAGCAATTTGCCCCACGATATGTCTCTTACCTTGCAGCCCTCGCCATCTTCAGTTTTCTCCCTATTCTACCTAGGCTACCTGATCCAGCCCTGTAGCCCTGAAACAGCCTTACGTTGTCCTTTGCATACCCACCTGATAACACTCCACCTCTGGATGACCCCACCTCTCGACCCTACACCTTGTATGGAGAGTCCATACAAGAGTCACCCAGCGCGACAGTGTGGACCCAACACACCCCAGGGCCAGCCCTCTGCACTGTCAGGAAGTTGCAGTTCACCCTTAACTCTCCTGCTGGAGCACTCCTGGCTCCTGAAATTTGACAGTAAACTCGGACACTAAAAGTTTTATCTGGAAATGATTGTCTGCTTAGGCCAGGTGTGAATGCATCCCCCTTACACCCCCTTCCATTGAAAGGAACCAGTGAAGCTCTTTATCTGAAACACATTTCATGGTCATGGATGGAATCATTAACTACATTTTGCCAATAAACCCAGTTTAGTGGCCAAGGAGATCCAATGGGATGAGATTTTATTCGCTTCAACAACAAAAATCTGGTGTTAAGTTGGATTTTGTTTACATAGCATGAGGAATAAGTAAAGAAAGAGACCTTAAAATCTCATAGGGGAATAAAGTCTTGCTTAAGGTAACTACTGTGTTGTCATGGTTCATTTTTTTGGAAACATGAAGGCATTCTGTTTAAAAATGGCAAAACTGGCTGGGCATGGTGGCTCACACCTGTAATCCCAGCACTTTGGGAGGCCAAGGCAGGCAGATCGCGAGGTCAGGAGATTGAGACCATCCTGGCTAACGTGAAACCCTGTCTCTACTAAAAAAATACAAAAAATTAGCCGGGTGTGTTGGTGTGTGCCTGTAGTCCCAGCTACTCCAGAGACTGAGGCAGGAGAATCACTTGAACTTGGGAGGTGGAGCTTGCAGTGAGCCAAGATCATGCCACTACACTCCAGCCTGGTGGATAGAGTGAGATTCTGTCTCAAAAAATAATAAAATAACATTTTTTAAAAAGGCAAAACTTACTTTTTTTTTTTTTTTTTTTTTTTTTTTTTTGCTTTTATGTATATATTTTGCACAGAACTGAAGACATCAAGGAGAATGTACTGGCGATTTTACTCATTGTCCTGGTTTCCTTCCTTGGATTTCTGACCTTGAGCCGAGGCTTTTGCAAAGATATGTGGGTGCTCCTCTTCTGCCTCGTCATGGCCAGCTGCCAGTACTCCCTGCTAAAGGCAAGACCACATCTAATTCTTACCAGTAGCGTGTGCTGTCACTAATGTAGCCTTGAAATCATGAGATGATGACACAGACACTTCTGATTTGTGTTTTAGAGTGTTCAGCCTGACCCCGCCTCACCAATACACGTAAGTTTCCAAATACAGGCAAGTAGTTTTTCTTGTCTGTCTGTGTTGAAGACAAGGAAAAAGCCAAAATCTAGTCAAAGGGCCAAGTCTGTACCTAGCTCTCTATATTGAATATAAAATAGAAATATCAAATATATATATATATAAGTGCATGGTGGCCAGCTTCCAGCTAGATCTGAGAGCATGGTGTGGGTGGTATGGGCGAAGGTGTGGGGCAGGGGTGGAGAGCGTGTGCAGAGTTTTTCCTATCCCACTGGATTCAAGTCAGCAAAGACTGAGCAGTCTGGGGGGAAGATCCCACAGACATTGCCATCAGACTGCCTGTCTTTGTGTCCTGATTCCTCCACTTGAATGTTTGACATTGAACAACCTACTGGGCCGCATCATGCCTCAGTTTCCCTATGTGTAAATAAGTCTAATGGAAATGCCTACATGGATTAAGTAATCCATGTAATGTGCTATAACAGTGCCTGACACATAGAGGTTGCTCAATAAATGTTAGCTCTTTTTAGTGATATAATTATATGGGCATGAATCATTATTCTTATTTTTTAAATTTATTGTATATACTTATGGGGTACAGGGTGATGTTTTGGTATATGTATACATTGTAGAATTATTAAATCAAGCTGTTTGACATATCTATAACCACATATAGTTATTTTTTTCTGGTGAGAACATTTAAAATCTACTCTCTTAGTGATTTTTGAGTATAACAGTGTATTATTGTTAACTATGATCACCATACTATACAGAAGATCTTCAAAACTCCTTCCTCCTGTCCAGCTGAAACTTTGTACCCTTTAGCCAATCTTTCCTCATTCCTCATCCCACTGCCTCCTGGTAATCACCATTCTATTCTCTTTTTCTTTGGGTTCAACTTTTTTAGATTCCATATGTAAGTGACATCCTGCAGTATATTCCTTTTTGTGCCTGACTTAATTCACTTAACCTAATAATGTATGTCCTCTAGATTCATCACTGTTGTTGCAAATGACAGGATGGTCTTGTTTTTTTTTAGGCTGAATGATATTCCTATTATATATGTATACCACATCTTCTTTATCCATTCATCTGTTGATGGACATTTAGGGTTGATATCATGTCTTGGCTGTTGTGAAGAGTGTTGCAATGAACATGGTGATGCAGTTATCTCTTGGATATATTGATTTTATTTCCTTTGGATATATTTTCAGAAGTGGGGTTGCTGGATCATGTTCAAAAATAGAATTTTTTGTCTGTCTGTGTTGAAGACAAGGAAAAAGCCAAAATCTAGTCAAAGGACCAAGTCTGTACCTAGCTGTCTATATTGAATATAAAATAGAAATATCAAATATATAAGTGCATGGTGGCCAACTTCCAGCTAGATTTTCTCAAAAAAAAATAGAATTTTTAAGAAATCATACTGTTTTCCATAATGGCTGTACTGATTTCCAAATCCACTAGCAGTATAGAAGGGTTTCCTTTTCTCCAAATCCTTGCCAACACTTGTTATCTTTTGTCTTTTTGATTAAAGCCATCATAATAGGCATGAGGTGATAGCTCATTGTGGTTTTAACTTGCATTTCCCTGAATCATTCATTCTTTTTACATGAAGCTAATCTCTTTATTCCACATTTTTACATATATTGTTAACTTTTAATCTCTGTAACTTTGAGCTGATTTGTAACAAAGACTCTGAGCTCACCTATGCTGATCTGTTGGTGCCCTGGCATTATTTTGTGAACTCTGAAACACACACATGTGCTTTCCTCTGAGCCTGCTGCCCCTTTGCTCATCCACGGTGGCCTATGGGGTGGGTGCTATGGGACAGGCAGTGCCCCTTGCAGGCGTCTGGGCCACGTGCCTCTGTACTGAGTTCACTGCCAGGTAGACTCCCCAGCTTGCTAAGCAACTGTGTGGCAATCTGCTGTGGCCCTGGAAAACCCTCCCAATGAAAGAAAGCTTGGTTTTCCCTCTGTTGTGCTTTTAAAAAAAATTATATCCAGGATTTAGGACCCATTTTTCAATCTGTGATAGCTCCTGTTTAGCTCACAGTAATTAAGAAAAGCTTATAATTGGATGATCACATGGCATGCATTGCTATCTTGTTAAATTCCTCTGTTCCCCATAATTGGTTTACATGTAATACATCTTCTTTTATCCTAGAGTCTGAATGTCAAGATAAGTAGCAGCAGCATAATTAAGGTATTGAGATGTATTGTTGTGATTATCATCAGAAATCTGGGTTAGGTGGTGTGAGAGAGATGTACAGCTTTGAAGCTTTTTTGTTCAAGCCCACCCTAGATGCCACATCACCATTCTCCTGCCTTAGTCAACTCTCCTCACTCCTAACTGCACTTCAGTGTCACTGTTTTTTCTGCATGACTCTGGGGAGGGGTGTTCTGTGCTGTTAAACATTCCTTTCCTGCATGTCCTTTCAGAAATAATGCAGGACATGCCAGTAAAGGTGGATGGCAAGTACAGCTGCGTAATCCTTGTGGATTTGTAATGTCTGTTACTATGGCCCCTATGCCACTGCTCTAGGTTGGAGTTATATTATTTAGTTCCTAGAGGAATCAATCAAGCTGCTATTCCTTTATCTGAGCAAGCATGTCATATAGTGAGACAGTAAGAAATTGCTTTTATAAGACATAGTCAGACATTTAACTATGTTTATTGCAGTAATTAATTTGCTTACACAGATTTCTAAGTAGATTAGTCTCTGATTTGGGTTGGCATTTCTCCAGTACTTCTAATGAAGAAACAAAACATGGTCGCTATAAAATGTTTCCTATTGCAATCTGACTGAACCATGTGAGTATTTAGAAGACAGATTTATTATCTCCCATTTGTAGGTAGAAAGCTTTAGAAAGGAGATGGTCAGGAGCAGGAACCCAGGTTTGGGACACAGAGACGGTTCTCAAGCTTGCTGCTAATTTTTATTCATAATGGGCTGTGAAAAGAACCAAACTGCTTTTCAGACTGCACTACTTTGCACATTTGTGGAGGGTAGCTATTAATAAATTCAGCCAATTTTTGCTCTTAGAGTGATTGACAGACTTTTCTTTTTTGCTTGCTTCTAAGAGCACAGGTGGCATATTTTGAGCAAGTTGTTAAAATCAGAAGATAGTGAAATGAAAATAAAATTTTTGCATAACACTGTGTATTTCAGTTTTAAATGCAGAATTAATAATAATGGCATGACAACAGGTATGATACAGTAGCCCCTAGGGTCAAAAGAAATTAGTTTGATTCTAAAAGAAAATAGGTCTGGGAGAGCTTAGAAAGATTAGGAGTTGGATACTGTCTAACTGAAACTTTGCAATTTGAGGATCAGAGATGGCAATATATTAATGGGGAATGAAGATATTAATTTGCTTACACAGGTGTCCATATAGGACTAACTGACAGTAACCACTAATAATAACCCAGAAAGCAAAGTTCAGTAGAATATCCAAGAGGCAGTGAAAAACTAGAGCTGTGTGCCCGGAATCACTTGGGCAAGGCAGAGGCAGAGCTCCATTTCCCGCCTCCCCTCTACTGGCTGGGACAGCACCCGGTAATCTGCATTTTTACACACTCCCAGGTCATTATGGTGGAGGCAAACACAGTTCACACGTTGAGAAATATTGGAGTAACCAAAAGCATACAGGGTTCATGTTTGAATCCAGCCTTACCATGTGTAAGCTGTGAGAGCCTGGGAAACTTACTTCTCTCAATCATAGGTTTTTCATCTGCAAAAGAGGAATAAATAATAAAATAAGATTGCAAGAGAAGGAAACAATGTAGTGTCCCTGAGTGTTTAGCACAGTATCTGGCCCTGAAGCACTTAGCAATTGTTAGTAGTATTTTTATGTTTGTGCAAAATATGGATAATCAGAATAACATCAGTTGGATTTAATAAATAATGCACTGGGCGGCTGGGCACAGTGGCTCATGCCTGTAATCCCAGCACTTTGGGAGGCTGAGGCGGGTGGATCACAGGGTCGGGAGTTCAAGACCAGGCTTGCCAAGACGGTGAAACCCCGTCTCTACTGAAAATACAACAATTAGCCGGGCGCAGTGGCAGGTGCCTGTAATCCCAGCTACTTGGGAGGCTGAGGCAGAAGAATAGCTTGAACCCGGGTGGCAGAGGTTGCAGTGAGCTGAGATCACGTCACTACACTACAGCCTGGGTGACAGAGTGAGACTCTGTCTCAAAAAGAAAAAAAAAGAAGAGCGCACTGGGCAACGTATGTAGTATGCCCAGTGCAGGCTTTAGCGTATCCTAGAGTATACTAAGTATACTAAGTCCTCTGTAAATGTTTCCTTCCTCTTTACATATGTGTCTTGATTCCTTACAGTACAAACTGCAAAGAGTGAGGGCTACAGCTTGTTATGCATTCTATTCAATTAACTGTTGCTACTATTCAGTGAAGACATTTGGTATCTACTTCAGGTTATATAGAAATTATTGGGGATTATTTTTTTGTAAGTAAACCTTTCATTTTAGAATAGTTTTAAATCTACAGAAAAATTGGGAAAGTGGTACTGAGAATGTCTGTATACTCCATTCCCAGTTTCACTGTATTAACCTCGTGCATTAGTCACAATATTATACATTTGTTACAATTAATGGACCAATATTGGTACATTATTATTAAAATCCACATTTTATTCAGATTTCCTTGGTTTTTACCTAATATCCTTTTTCTGCTTGAGGGTCCCATCCAGGGCACCATATTACATTATAATAGCTACCATGTCTCTGTAGGCTCCTTTTGGCTGTGATAATTTCTCAGATTTTCCTTAAGCCTGAAAAAAAATTAGTCTGATTCTAAAAGGAAACAGTTTCTGGGCAACTTAAAAATATATATAGGGTGAGGTGGATACTGGAAGAAATCCGAGGAACATAGACTGGCAATATACTAATAGCTTTTGATGACCTTGACAGTTTTGAGGACTCGTCAGGTAGTTTATACACGTTTCTCAGTTGGGATTTTTCTGATGTTTATCTCTTGATAAGATTGGGATTATGGATTTCAGGAGGAAAACCACAGAGGTAACATGTTATATGGATCACATCACATCAACGGGACAAATTATCAATATGATTTGTTTCTGTTGATGTTGACCTTGATCACCTGGCCAGCATAGCGTTTATTAGAGGAATGATTTTGAATGACATGAAATAATTTCCCAATACTCAATCCTAAGAAATAAGAATGTCAACTTAGTTTTAGTGGATCTTGATGAAAAGTTCTCAAATAATATTCAATTGTGTCTTTGCTCAAAACGGTACTATTTAAAACAGAAACCATTTCAAATGATACTTAATTTCTACCATTGATTAAAGTCAGAATGTAGATCACCACTCTTTCTGCTCTCTTTCACTGCCTTTGAGGGCAGTGCTGAGACAGGAGGAAAATACGTGAACTAGGAGGTAGTGGAAGGGAGTGCCCTGGTAGCACTTGATGAACACTTTGATGCCCATTTCACTGCCGTCTTGCCTGGACAACTGCATCTGTCATTTTGTCATGGTTCACAGATCTGAAAGTTACAAAGTTGGACCTAACATAACTTGTTCTGTAGAATTCAACGATAAACTAAGCTTAAACAATCGTATTTACCTATTTCTTTTCAATTTTTAAAGTAGCCTATCACATTTCTGCTATATTTAAATTGACGTTGCATCTTAATATCTCAATAGTAACCGGTTGAGAATTATTTAACCCTTTGCCTGCTGCTTCTCTTCCATATGAAGAGAATTCTTTAAAATATTTCGAATTCTCTTGTATATACAAAGTGTGGATCATAAAATAGTTGCTGTTTAGGGTCGCAGTGGGGTGATGGGTGCCCACCCCCAGCTGTCCTTGTTTGCTCCACATACAACAGGAACCAAAGAGCATTACGAACATTTAGGATAGCTCTGAATGCACAAGTGAACTGCTAAAGCTAAAGTAAAAATGAAATCATCAACAACCACCAAAAAATAATGTTTAAGTAAACTAACCTACACCATTGTGAGAAACCATAAAACACAGCAAACGCTTGTTGCAGTGATGAGACTTCAACGTACGTGACCGTAATGTCACAGGGCAACAGCAGAGAAATGGGCAGAAAATGTCTGGGTTTTCTACACCTTCTGCAGGTGAGGAGCCCTGTTCTCTGCCCAGAGTCCTTTGAAAAAACTGACACCCTAAGACTATCACAGATGCTTTCCTCATTCTCTGAATTTGTTTCGCATGAGTAACATTCACATTCTGTGTTTAAAGAGTGATGATTATGAATGAAATTTTGTGATGTCAGGCTGAGTCCTTGGGTCTGGAGAATCCAGTGCCACGTGCATGCCTCCCCATGGTCGGTGGAGGAAGCCAGGCAAATGGGGCTCCAGTCCTTACTCTGCCATGCTGTTTTCTGTGGGTGAGGCCTGGGACAGCTTCTTCATCCTTATGTCTCAGTTTAGTCTTATCAAAAGGAGAATAGTATGTGCTTCTCAGGGTGTTCTGAGGGTTTGCTACATGAATACACTTGAAATACGTAGGACACTCAGTGCCTGGGATGCAGGAAAGGCCAGACAACCATTAGCTGTTGTGGCTGCTGTTGTTTTACATCAGTTGTCAAAAAGGGTAGCTAGTCAGGAGAGGGAGGCAGCAGTGAGCTATGATCATACCACTGCACTCCAGCCTAGGTGACAAAGCAAGATTTTTTCTTTTTTAAAATAAAAAAGTGCTGAATGTGGGAGAGACAGGAACATCTGTCAACTCAGCAGGTGTCAGGGGCTGTCTACTGTTCCGGGGAATGAAGCCTGGAGCTGGCACATGCAGCAGAGCTGAGAGAGAGGATGGAGGCAGCCTGGCCAGGCTGTGCACAGACCTCAGGTGATTCCCCTTGAGGCTAAGCCGTGCACCTCTACAATTTTCCCAGATGCCCCAGCTCCCTTACAACAAAAACCTTTTTCCCCTCTTCACAACAACAGAACATTCGAAGCAGCTGACCATTCCACTGGCTCTAAGAGGATAATTAGGATGGCCTCATCACTTAGCCACACTCACCGCTGCTTGCCACAGGCAGGACTCCTGGAGTTTTTGTTCGAGTCTTGAACCTTGCTCCTTCTCTGCGCTGAGACTAGCACTTGGGTCATGAGATGGCTTATGGAGGTAGGGCTGATGGAAAATGCAAATGTGCACAGAGATCTGCTTTTGTGCAATAGCCTTGCAAGATGCTCCACAGCTGAATTCCATTGGTGCTCCCCACAGTGTATTTTAAGGTTAAAAGCAGATGGGGACTGATGGTGTCAAGTGAGTTTTTAAGAGATTATGATCAGACTTTAGCTGGTGGAGCTACTGGAATTTTTCTATTGAAAAAATTAAAAAATCAGTCCTTAGGAGATTTGATGATTGATTCATATGTGGAAGTAGGAATTGAAGAGCAGGGACTTTTTATTAGCAGGTGTTCTCAGAAATTGAGGCAAACAGAAGTAGTGACCAGGCACAGTGGCTCAGGTCTGTTATCCCAGCACTTTGGAAGGCCGAGTCGAGCGGATCACCTTTAGGTCGGGAGTTTGAGACCAGCCTGGCCAACATAGTGAGACCCCATCTGTACTAAAAATACAAAAAATTAGCTGGGCATGGTGGCGGGTGCCTGTAAAGTCCCAGCTACTCGGGAGGCTGAGGCAGGAGAAAGACCTGAACCAGGGAGATGGAGGTTGCAGTGAGCCAAGATCATAACACTGTACTCCAGCCTTAGGCGACAGAGTGAGACTGGGTCTCAAAAAAAACGTGGTTTATGTGCCTTGCATTAGCAAAATACTTAGTATGGTTTGGGGACCCAAAACATAGGATGGGAAAATGTGGTAAAGCAGGAACATGGTGTTGAGGGCAGGCTCTCTGTAACAGTGCTGTAAGTTTTGTTTCATAAATTACAAATACAAAGAAAACCTCCCCATGCCCAGTAAAGTTTGACTTGGAAGATTCAAAATAGTATCTCAGACTTGTTAAAGGCCAAAGACTTTTAATTATTAGAATAATGTATTTTTAACCTTTTAATACAAGAAAAAACTCAGAGCAAGTGGAAAGTAGCTATTTAATTATATTTCCTAAACCATGCCAGTTTGAGGAAATGTCTCATTTGCATGTGTATTTGTATACTGCATTGTTATTTATACCAACAAAAATTTATTTTGCTATTCACTTGATGAGAAATGCATTTAGATTGAACGTGGGCTTTAGTTTCAGTTTTTAAAAATGCAACAAAAGTATTCCCATACCCATTAATCTATGACCTAGTTGGATTCAAAAGGAAATTTCATAAGAGTAGAAGTATTCTTAAGACTGAGCCTGGACTCTGGGCCAAACATAGCCAGCCTCCATGGACAGACTGTGTTTTCCTTCCTCTTAAAAGATGGTCTCAGAATAGGACGATTTCTATTATAGAAGCAGTGGCAATTTAAATTGCATTTCTAAATATAACATGTTCAAGGCAGTGACTTTAAAAATTCACATCTGAAACCATATCACTTTAATCCTTCCTTTTTACACTCGAGGCAGTTCATGAATTGCCAAAGACGTTTTTCCCAATTCATTTTCCTTGTGTTTTTCCCCCCTGAATCTTATAAATTGTGCATTGATTTAGGAGACGTAAATTTTTTGTTGGCTTTTGCCCTGGAAAGTTGATGTTGTATCTTTTCCTTAATTTTTCTATCCATTCAAGAAGAATAAAAAATAATTCTGCTTTGCCTCATCACAATAGGTATAGGGATAAGATCAGGTCTGCTAAATATTTGGTACTCCTCACAGGGAAATGCTTTGTACATAGTATGAATAAGACATTTTTAAAGCTGAATGACTCCACTGTGCTACACTGAGACATTTTATGTAATCTCTGCAGGTATAACTTTGTACCCATATGGTCTTGCTTTCTAAGATACTAGGAAATTAAAGCCCACAAATTATAATTCTATTTCTTATTAATAGTGGCACCCAAGTGTACAGCAAACAGTGGTTTAAATTAGTTTTGCACTTGAAATGAACAAGATGAATGGAAGTTTCACTGTTGGGGAAAGCATTGAATTAGATCTAGATTTTCTCTCAGGATGGTAATTAAATTTTCAGGTAAATCTTGTTGAGATTGATAGGCATAACTTTTTTTTGATAGTCTTATTCTGGTTTGACAGAATAAGAATCAGACTTTTTTCTTTTCTTTTTTTCCTGTTTTGTGTGTGTGTGTGTGTGTGTGTATGAATTGTGGTGGTTGGGGGAAAATCTGTTATATGATATAAGTTATAAGATATAGTGTAAATTACTAACTATGAGGCTTTTGTCATTTAATCAAAATAAAAGGTACCATTCAGAAATTGTGTTTGTTTTCTAGGGACACAACCAAATCATAACGTATAGCAGACCAATCTATTTTTGTGTGCTGTGTGGCCTTATTTTGCTTCTTGATACAGGGGCCAAAGCCAGGCACCCTCCCAGTTACATTGTGTATGGCCTGAAGCTTTTCTCTCCAGTGTTTCTCCAATCAGCTAGGGACTACCTAATAGGTGAGTTAATTACGGGCTTGTGGGGAAGAATATGGTGGGTGGGGGTATGTCTCCCCCTTGTCTTCTGAGTTTCTAAGCTTCCTTACTTGATTATTGGGTGAAGAGATGTGTATTTTCCTCTTGGCTCACGTATCTACAGAAGACTGTCTGGGAGCCCAAGCCTCAAGGCATCCAACTGTGGAATTATTTTTAAAGGATTTTGATATTTATGACCAAGAAGTTGCAGCACTATAATGTCCATTATAATAATGCCCATTGTAATAATGCCCATCTGGGCTGGGCACAGTGGCTCACGCCTATAATCCCAGCACTTTGGGAGGCTGAGGCGGGTGGATCACCTGAGGTCAGGATTTCAAGACCAGCCTGGCCAACAATGGTGAAACCCCGTCTCTACTAAAAAAATACAAAAAAAATTAGCAGGACATGGTGGCACATGCTGGTAATCACAGCTACTCAGGAGGCTGAGGCAGGAGAATCGCTTGAACCTGGGAGGCAGAGGTTGCGGTGAGCCGAGATCATGCCATTGCACTCCAGCCTGGGCAACGAGTGAAACTGTTTCTCGAAAATAAATAAACAAATAAAAAAAAAAAGCCCATCTGCAGAATAGTTGTTATGGTGCCTGCTGGAGATGGTTTTGCCATCGGGGTGGCAGCATGAATGGGCATGGTTCTCTGTCCAGGTGGAGACCTGGATACTCAGATCACCCAGTCTTCCACCAATCCCTTTGCTTGACTTAAGGTTTAGGCAGTATTTGATATAAAATGCTCTGTTTAAACGAGTCACCTGCGTACTATATGGTTTTGAGTCCTGACTCTGGAGCCAAACTGCTGATTGTTTGAATTCCAGCTTTGCCACTTTACTAGGTATATGACTTTGAGCAAAACTTAACTGTGATATAAAGGCAAAAATATTGGCCACCTCAGAAATTACTGAAAGTTTTAAATGAGTTGGTATACTTTGACATAGAGAGCAGTGCTGGGCACCAAGCATCAGCTGTTGTTGTTCCTGTTATGCAAAGTGGTTGCTCTGGTATTGACCCGACTGCATATGCTCTGAGAATTCTTGCAGAGACATCCAGGGGTTTGCACACCTACCAATTTGTTATTGTCTGTGATAACATTGACCAGCTGAGTTGGTAAAGGGTAGCTTCTACCAACATCACTAGCCGGATCTCTCGCTTGCCAGCTAGAAATCTTACTCAAGAGACTGTCAAAGCCTCTGGTCCCACATCATCCTTTCCCAACCTCTGTGACAGCCTTCCCGAATCTCTCTAGTGGAACTAGGGAGAGTGCCCAGGTATGGTGTAAGCTTTGTTTGTGCTCCTTGTAGGTGAAAACCCTGGTAGGCACTCCACCCTTTGGCTTCCTGTTCCTCTTCCTGCTGCATTGGTACTGAACTCTTCATTCTTTACTCCCCCCATGCCCAACCCACCACAAGCCCACCTTTCTATGCATCCTCAACACATCTTTTTCTATTACATCATGTGAGAAGCACAGTAGCTTCTTCTTTTTTTTTCTTTTTTTTTTTTTTGAGGCAGAGTCTCACTCTGTCTCCCAAGCTGGAGTACAGTGACACAATCTTGGCTTACAGCAACCTCCACCTCCTGGATTCAAGCGATTCTCCAGCCTCAGCCTCCCAAGTAGTTGGAATTACAGGCATGTGCCACCACACCTGGCTAATTTTTGTATTTTTAGTAGAGATGGGGTTTCCCCATGTTGGCCAGGCTGGTCTTGAACTCCTAACCTCAAGTGATCTGCCCACCTCAGCCTCCCAAAGTGCTGGGATTACAGACGTGAGCCATCGTGCCCGGCCAGAGTAGCTTCTTAATGCCAAAGGGTTATGCACCGCGCTTCAGAGAACCTCTGAGTTCAATTAGGAAACAGAAACATGTTGGGAAAAAAATAACAGATCCATAATTTGATCTCCCGGTCAGTGCCCTCCTGCCCAAGAATATTTGCTTCTATCCTTCCTGATTTTTTTACTTTACTTTTTTTCCAGTCCTGTTGGTTGGAGCAAACACATACACAGGAAAGGCTTTCTGTCATTCTTATTGTTTTATAACTTAGCGCGCCCATATTCCTCACTAAGTCGGCTGCAATGAAGAAATCACAGTTTGAGTAGACAGAGATGCTCACTCATGATCGCACACTTTGCAGGGCCATCCTTTCCTGCCATCTTCTTTTTGCAAACAGCAGTGTTGGAGTCCACAGCTCAAGGGCATACGAGGACCCGGAGATTAGAGAAGGAGAAAGCATAAAATAATTTTGGAAGATGTCCAGGAAACAGTTGTCTATGTCAAAATGCTGCCTTTTCTCTCTCTGCACTCCACACTCCATCTTGGGCACCCCCAGCCATCTTTTCCTGGGATCTTGAATGTGGATTAGTGTTGATAGAGTGCCACCTCTTACAGGTCACAGGGATCTGTGGTTTGAGCTGGAGACGTAACTACTGTGACCCTTTCTCACCGCCTTATCACACATTGTGTGGTCCCTTCTCATCTCCGTCTCACACATTGTGTTCCTTCCACTCAGAAGCTGTTTTGCAGCCTTCCCCACCCTTCATTATGCTGGCTTATAACACCTTATTTCTGTAAGTTTGACCCCATTGTCTGTCCTCTCACTACCCACACTTTCATAGTCCTTAGTCCATTTTCTAGCAATCTACTCGCATTATTAATACTGAAATAATGCCTGTCTCTCTCACTAGCTTATTTGCTCAGAAAAGGCAAGGCTGAAAGTAGGCAAGGCCTACTTTCTTACCACTGAATCCTTAGCAGTGTCTGGCATTTAGAGGCACTAAATAAACATCTGTTGAAAGCATGAACTAATGAATATAAAAGTCCGTGTTTTTGTTTTGTTTTGTTTTTGATTTTTTGAGACGGGGTCTATCTCTATTGCCCAGTAGAGTTCAGTGGCCCGATCTCGGCTGACTGCAACCTCTGCCTCCTGGGTTCAAGTGATTCTCCTGCCTCAGCCTCCCAAGTAGCTGGGATTACAGGCGCATGCCATCATACCTAGCTAATTTTTGTATTTTTAGTAGAGATGGGGTTTTGCCATGTTGGCCAGGCTAGTTTCAAACTCCTGACCCCAGGTGATCCACCCGCCTCAGCCTCTCAAAGTGCTGGGATTACAGGCGTGAGCCACCATGCCTGGCCGAAAGTCTGCTTTAAGTACTAAGGAGATTAATGTATAGTAACTTTCAGAATACTTCCCATTCATAAGTCAGAGAAGGCTACAGTCCATTTGGACCATTTAACTCAGCACTTAGAATAAGTAGGGACTTAATAAGTGCCTTTGCCAATAATCTGTAGAAAGAAGTTTGGGGGCATGAAGAGCATGATGTGTCTTCCATTTACAAATTGCTTTTATGTACATTGGCCTCTCCCTTATTCCTGTTTTTAAAATTTTTATTTACTACTGTAAAAAAGTCAACTTTGGAATAAGTGTAGTTGTCTTGGTGTGGTAAACTTACAATGGCATTGGAATGTGAGATGTTATTAAAGCTCAAAAAGTAAGACCTTAACGTCTTAAATAATTGGTAAAAGTCTAAGATTTTACTTTTAGCAGTAACCCTTGTTCTAGAATATCCTACTAGGTATGCATATTCTTATTTTATTTTAGTTTTTAAATCAATTTCATTAGGGATTGGAGAGGGAACATTCTTATCTTTTTCACTGGAATTCCCTTTCCCTCATTAAAGCTTCTCCCTAATACATATTTTTGTTTGCTTGTCAACAGTGACAAGTAAAAATGGCGATAAAAAATCCAGCAAGCTGATTAAATAACTTCCAGGGTAAAGATAAATAGAAAAATAGAACAATAGCAATCCCTATGGAATGAACGTGTTAAACATACAAATTTGCACTAAGCAGGAAAAGGTTGCGAAACAAATTTAGAACAAATGGGAGAGAAAGGGAAGAGAGAGAGGCTTACACTATTTTTCTGACTTTATGAGGGAACACAAGGGCAACTTAAAGTCATTTCTTTGTGGAACTTATTCTCTCTACTCCCTCCACTAGCAAGGGATGTAAGCAGTCTAAAGCTGCTGCCACTGCTATGTGGAGGAACTAGCAAGGAGAGAAGAAAAACATTAGGAGAAAACAAAAGGTTATTAGGAGGAAAAAGAAGTGTACAGATCTAGAAGTGTAATGCTTCCTAGAGCCGCTGTAACAAAGTACTCCCCACTGGGTGGCTTAGAACAGCAGAAGTTAATTGTCTTGCAGTTCTGGAAGCCGGAAGTCCAAACTCAAGGTGTTGTCCAGGCCATGCTCCCTCTGAAAGCGCTAAAGAAGGACCTGTTCCGGGCCTCTTTCCTTGGCTTGTAGCTGCCATTCTTCTCCTGTGTGTTCACATGGTCTCCCCTGTATGCGTGTGTGCCTCTATGTCCAAATGTTTCCTTTTCATAAGGACACCAGTCATATTGAATTAGGGCCCAGGTGGACCATAAGGGCCTCAGCTTAACTCAATAATCTGCAAAGACCCTATTTCCAAACAAGGTCACATTTAGAGTTACTGGGAGTTAGAACTTCCACACCTTTTATGGGAACATAATTCAGCCCATAACAAGGAGCGTTTAAGAAAAAGGACAAGGCAGAAGGAAGAATTAAGTCCATCTGACATCGTTTCCCATGGATTTATTGTGCTTCTCGTGCTGTGTTGGGTGCAAGTGGTCCTCCTCTGGCAGGTGCTAGGGAGCTTGGAGTATTTCCTAGAGCAGTCTCTTATTGGTGATGTTTCGGTTACCCACTGCCACTCCTGGTTTCTGCAATTAAACCATCACCCTGTCAGAGCGGGAGGAGGTGGCAGAGGAGAGGGACAGACAAGGAGCAAGACCAGTCCAGTATCAGCAGCTCCTTCTGCCTCCTTGTGCAGAAGAGATCAAATGCCTGAGCCAGTGGTATGAGAGAAGTCAGGTGGACATGGGGCAGGTGGGAAGGATGGAGAAACTCCTTGTCATGTATAATGCAAGGAGAGAAGCATCTCAAAAGAAGAAGGAAACGTCAGATGATTGAAGGAGGAGAAATTCAGGTGAATTAAGGAGGTAGAAGCACAGAATAATATTCCTACGTGATTTCTTTTTCTTTTATGATCCCTCATATATGTTCAGAATATTACTCTGTGCACTTTTCCTTTCATTATAAGAAAAAATGTTCTTTATTTTTATTCCCGGGAATAAGGTGAAAGTTATTCGTCCGCAGTCATTTCCTGTGCTCGGTCAGAGACTGGTGACCTCTGGCTGGAATTTATATTACTTTCCATTTGGGAAACTTCAGCAAAAGCCTCTGTGTGAGACTGGCTTTGAAATTATCCTATGGGTGAGAAAGCCAAAAGGTCTCTGATTCTTAGTACCATATTTCAAAAGGAGCAGTAACGAAACTAGAGTGTGCCTGGAGGAGTGTGTAGCCACATGGCCTATATGGGGTCTGGAAACTGGGTAATGGAACTGGGAATGTCCAACCCAGGGAAGAAACACTTGAGTGCTAGAGGTACACACAATAGCTTCAGATCCTTAAAATGCTGCCGGGTTGAAGGGGAGGGATTTTATTCTCTTTTGTAGCCGTAACGACTAGTTCCGGCAGATAGAAGGTGGATTACAGCTCGGTACAAAGAAGCCAGTAAAACGGTTTGGATTAGAGCTGCCCCACAGCAGAGTAAGTGTTTCTTAGTGAAATGAGTTCTCTGGCTTGGAAAAACTTCAGGCAAGATGGAATGTCCATCAGTTGTAGCCCGGGTCCAAACATTGGATGGGTTCTTTATCAAATGGCCACTGCTCTGTGTTTTTTATTTTTGTTTTTCTCAGACCTGAGAGTTTTATGTTGTATTTTTGGTCCTTAGGTTTATAAATCCCTGACAACAATAATGCATCTTCAATAATGGAGATTGTAATTTTGGAGATAAGTGGAGGTTTTAGAACCAATTACTGGATTGTACTCACCTTTCCCTAAACACCCAGACGTCCCATTTCTATGTCTTGTTTAAAGGCTCATTTCTTGGCCTCAGTCCGTATGAGGTCAATCGGTTAATACACAGATAGAGCATATTGAAGACACACAATATATACATTCACATTGACTTCAGAGGCTTTAGTTTTATCTCTGTGCCATTTTAATTCTGCCTGCTTGCCCCTCAAACCTGCAAATACGGTAATTTATATCACTCACATTTGATAAAAGAAATAAGCTTAAGCTACTGTATTTTTATTTATGAATTTTGCTTAAAAAGAAATGGAACTGTGCCAGAAGTTTCTGCCTTGACTATAATTATTAAGGAAAATAAAAAGTTAGGAAGAAGTGAGAGAAAATTATAGACCCACTCAGTGGTGTGCTAACAGAAAATGTTTGTTCACAGGGAAAATTATGAACAGCCACAAAGACTTTAATGTTTCACTTCTGGGGAAAAAAAAAAAGAACAAAATAATTTCAGCAATTTCAAGTGTCATTTTCCTAAAGTCCTGGTAACATAACAAGCATTTGGCTGCTTTTTCCTTCACGTTCAGTGCAACCTGACAGATGAGACACATGGACTCCCTCTTCCTCCCATTCCACCTCCACGACATTTATTTTAAAGACTAGAGCTTTCCTCCTCCAGTATGTTTTGGAGAGGATCTAGTGCATGGGCCTCTCTGTTGACTGCTGTTCTTCCTGTATTATTTCATTAAGTTCCAATTCTACACCCACAGCCAGAGCATCTCCAGGGATGACTTTCTGATATTTCTTACCATTTTATCTTCCTCATGCCATTTTTCACTGTCTTCTAATTCTTCTCACTTCTTTGGGTTTTGTTGCATTGGCTAGTGTATTTCTTATACAGAATGCCTCTTTATCCTTGATTTACCAAATAGCTCCCAATATTTGGCTTTGTCTTTCATGTGATCCATACCTAGACTTTCCCCTGTAGTTCTTCATTCTCAGGGTAGTTTTGGTCACACAGGCATACAGCATTTTGAAAGGTAAATAATAAATCTCATTGGACCTTCCCTCTGCCCCGATCTGGAATTGGCAGATATAGCATAGCACAAAATTGTCATTGCTGGGTTTTGACCCCCAAGTAAAGAGAAGCTCTTCTCAGTTTGTTTGAAATTTTATGGAATTTTGTGGATTAAAATTTCTGTGTTCATGACTATATGTTCTGTAATTAAATTTCTATTTATTTCTTGTATCTATAGAAACTGAAAAAGAAATTATGTCTTACATAGTTATGTCTAGCATATCAGTATTTGTGCCTTTTTGTCTGTGTTGATTGAGAAATAAACTGCTTTCAGGTGCTCTACTTTTTTACAATATAGTTGAAATCTTGCCACAAAAATTATCACGACAAAATCACCACCTGTATCAAAACATGGCTCCAACACCAACCACAGCCCCTATTATCATAGATAGTCATGTTCATGACATAAAATTTTTCTTTCACAGAGTTGGAACAGTTCCTCAGTACTTTGTTCTATAGTGAATTTTAACCAACTTTTGTGTGTGTGTGTGTGTATGTGTGTGTGTGTGTATATATATATTCTTTAAGTTCTGGAATACATGTGCAGAACATGCAGATTCGTTACATAGGTATACCAATTTTTAAAAAGAGAACTTCAACATCTTTTGTGGGAACAGAATTCAACCCAAAACAAGGATTATTTCAGAAAAAGGACAAGAGAGAAGCAAAAACCAAGTCCATGCAATATTATTTACCATCTTATGGCCAAAAGTGCTATTATGCCCATTTTAAATAACACAATAATATTAACCAACTATTTTAAACAAATATTCAGAGAATGGGTTGTGCACATACTCTCATCCTTACAACACCGCTATGGGAAGTTAACATTTCCCATTTTTCAGAAATAGCTGAAACAGCCTCGCTTGCCATCCTCCTCCCATTGTTCACTGTGGTTTGTGCATATTTTAGGACATAGTTCCAATGTCTAGACATATTGGATTTCAAATCAAATTTCCTTAGTTTTCTTAAGGTTTACCAGTACCTAACTTCATTGACATACAACCCAATAATCAAGGACAGAAAGGAAGACAGATGTCTTATGGCACTGCTAATGGGAGTTTCTGTGTTTCTCTGAAACCCAGCTTCAGTAGAATTAAGCAAGAGGCAACGGTAGGAAAGTTGTTGTAAAATGCAACTCTGCTATAGTTTTCCTCCTCTGACAAAATAGTTCTCTGAGACATTGAATTATAACCTACACATGTTTTCTCCAATTCTGCAATTGCATCATTCTGATGGGAGGTAGCATAAGCTCCCTCTCCTCAGCCAAGAGCACCTTCGTCTACCACGTGATCCATCTACCCTAGAATCCGTGTCACATTATCACCCAGTGCTGAGTCAGGTAGTTCCCACTTGACAGCCTTGAGCTCTGACTTAACTCTGAGTTTCCAATTGGTATTTAGGATGTAACGGACTCTGAGTTACTCAAGTGCTTGAGGGTACAGAAGCGTAAAGTAAGGACACTCCTTGGCCCCAATTTTTGCTCCCCTCTCACATGCAGGAAGAGATTTCCATAATTACTGTCCTGTGATTTTTTTTGTCTGTGAGACAGAGTCTTGCTCTGTCGCCCAGGCTGGAGGACAGTGGCGTGATCTCGGTTCACTGCAACCTCAGCCTCCTGGGTTCAAGTGATTCTCCTGTCTCAGTCTCCCGAGTAGCTGGGATTACAGGCACGTGCCACCACGCCTGGCTAATTTTTGTATTTTTTGTTTCAGTAGAGATGGGGTTTTGCCATGTTGGCCAGGCTGGTCTCAAACTCCTGACCTCAGGTGATCCTCCCATCTTGGCCTCCCAAAGTGCTGGGATTACTGATGTGAGCCACCACGCCTGGCCTGTCCTGTGTTTTTTTTATGTTCCTGTAGTTTTCCCAGTTTCCTTTCTCTTACCCTCATCTTCCCCATGTCCAAGTCTACTCTTTCAAACTGAAGATGATTGTACTTTCATTCACCACCCCTGAAGTCTTTGCTCAGTCCTGGGCTGTGTGCGTTCTTTTCATCAGTACCTCTTTCTCAGGATCAGCTCCTTGTTGCATCCACAGGCACATTTCCGTCTCAGTCTCCAGTTTCCTCCGGGTGAGAGGAGTCTGAGATTGCCTCTGTGGAGGTTGCAGTGAGCCAAGATCGTGCCACTGCACGCTGGCTTGGGTGACAGAGGGCGACTCCATTTCAAAAAAAAAGATTGCCTCCAGTATTCCTGGGTGGGATGGTTTGGAAGGGGAGAGAGACAGCACTGCAGCAGGAGCTTTGGCAACACAGTTCCCACATGCTTATCGTCAATTTTGTTTGTTCATTTTCAGTATTTTTATATTGCTTCCCTGCTATTTCCCTCCTTGGACTCTTCCCGCAAATCAACACTTTCTGCATTTATCTTTTGGAGCAAATTGACATGCTGTTTTTTGGTGGTTCTGGTAAGTCGTTTACATTCTATTCTTCCTGTAAAGGAATCTAGAGTTCAGATAAGGACTAAATAGCCTTAGGCAGGAGACGAGAGGCTAGATAGTTAGGTTTTCTTTGTCCAGCGCATTTAAATGACTTCAGTTTGGATCGGTCTGGGTGATGATAGGTCTGTCCAGATTTCCTGTAGCCAAATTGGAAGAGGTCCACTTAGCTTGTTTGAGCATAAGCACAGAGAGAAGGAAGGGTAGAATTCTCTATGATTTGGAATAGGTTTGAGGCCCTTCAAACTATTCCCTAAAAAAACACTCCGTGTGTGAATGTGTGTGAGCATGTGTGAGTGGATATAAAAGTGTATGTGTGTGTGTATGAGTGTATTTGAGCACATACATGCTCAAGTCTGGGAGTGCATCAGTGTGAGCCTGTGGGTTGACATTGTGCTGTATATTGTGTGTGTACCTACAGAGACAGGTGACCTGTGTCCCTAAACCATCACTGTGACCTTTTAAATGTCATACTTTAGATTCAGGCCAAGGTGGGTATAATCTCACGACATGACATAAATTGCTTAACTTTTCAGCCTACTCATCTATTCTCTAAATGGAAATAAACATGATGACCTCATAGGGTTGCTATAAAGAGTAAATGAAATCATGTGCATAATGCAATCACTGTTACCACCCCCATAACACATACACGTACACACACACACATACACACACGCACTACGTGGGGACACTTGCTTGTTCCCTTTCCCGTCTCCTCTCTCCTCCTGCCTTCTCCCTCCCTCCTTCTTCTTCCCATTTATTCAATTGAAATTGCTATCCAGGACCTTTTCCTTGAGCAGCAGCTTTCAACTGTAAGCCATGAGGTCTCCCTACCTTCATTCTGACACATTCACGTAGTCTTTTAAGAACATTATAAAGCATTCTTTCTGAATACTTTCCTCTTGAATTTTTAGTTAAATGGTAGTCTCTTTCTTGCACCTATGAGTCACCCAGTGCCTTTTGATGGATCCCATATATGTATTCTTTACCCCTTCAGCAGCATCTTATATGTGAATGTGCAACCATCTCTTCGCTGTTTTACGTTTGTTGATTTTAAGAATGGCCAGTCTAGAAAAGAACTGTTGATGTTTGTGTTCCAGCTGTGTCTGGGATAACTTCGGCTGTTTACAGCGTGGCCCGGAGCATCTTGGCTGCCGCCCTGCTCCACGCGGTCTGCTTCAGTGCAGTGAAGGTAGGTGTGAGGACCATGGTCCCTCATCCTTCTCCTCGATTGATTGAATTAACTTATTTTTTTAAACAAATAAATGTTTTCTCCAATATTACAAGAGAAATAGGATCTGCGCAAATCAGGGAGTGACTGTGTGGCGGAGCGAGGCCTCGGTAGTGTTAGAAGACAGGTCAGGATGCTTGCTCAGTAGTGTTAGAAGACAGGTCAGGATGCCTAGTTTGCCCTAATATGAAAGGCCCCCCACCTCCTGGCCTAGCCTCCCCTCTGCAGAAGTCTCTCTGCCAAGATCGGTTAGTGGCATTGGGAGGGGCTGCTGCTAAACATGGTGGTCGATGGAACCCATGTGTCTGCCTTCACTTCCTGAAATACTGCTCAAAAGACAATAAAGGGATACAACTGCTTAAAGCTATATGGACAAGAGGACAGAAGAGGATATGACAGCCACAAAATGTTAGAATCTAGAAAACAGACGGACTATAGACTTACCCAGAAGGGGAAAATGCAAACCTAGCCTGGCTGCAAGGGAAGCCTAAGATGATGAGAAAACAAGATAAACACTAACTTCAGGAAGACACAAAGTTGTGTCAGGCAAGAAACGTATCTATTTGTAGGTACCTGGCTCAGCTGTGAACCATATTTATATAGTAATCTGACTAATCATCATGTTATATCACTAATGGAAGAATGGGGGAAGTGAAGTGTGATGGAGGAGCTCCAAATCCTGTCTTCCATATTAGAAAGTCAGCAAATAACATCTAAATTGAAAAAAACAAATCAAGAAATAGCACAACAAGTATTTTATTTGAAAATATGGAGGTAAATATGGAGAAGAAACAGCAGAACCATTGCCTTCAGGAAGCAGGAATTAGGGCAGGGGTTTGTGTAGGCAGGGACCACTACTGTTTGTTTTTAATGTTGTAGAGTTGTGGAGTGGCCATTAAGTCTAAAAATAATAGCATACATAATGTCCTCAGGGGCATCTTCAATCAGTAACAAATAAATTAATATTATACATATTTCTGGACTTATGGTTTAATAGTTTAAACCACAGGTACTCCTTTATAAAACAAAAATTAAATGTAAAGGAGTAAATAAAAATAATAGATGTTCCAAAGTGTTTTTAATCTAAATCACATGACATTTCTTAACTCACTTTTTTAAAAGATTAACTTAAAACTTACTAAACTGGCCGGGCGCGGTGGCTCAAGCCTGTAATCCCAGCACTTTGGGAGGCCGAGACGGGCGGATCACAAGGTCAGGAGATCAAGACCATCCTGGCTAACACGGTGAAACCCCGTCTCTACTAAAAAATACAAAAAAAAAAACTAGCCGGGCGAGGTGGCGGGCGCCTGTAGTCCCAGCTAATGTAGTTCCAGCTACTCGGGAGGCTGAGGCAGGAGAATGGCGTAAACCCGGGAGGCGGAGCTTGCAGTGAGCTGAGAACTGGCCACTGCACTCCAGCCTGGGCGACAGAGCGAGACTCCGTCTCAAAAGAAAAAAAAAAAAAACTTACTAAACTGATCAGTGTCAGTGGCAGAAAGATAATTGTTTATTTCCCTTTGTGAAAGAACGAATTCAACATTTTTCTCTTTCAACATTGCACAGTAATCAATGGAGTAATTCTTTATCTTGCTCCTTCTATTCCTTCCATATAGATATTTTCTTTCAGAAAAAAGGGGAAGGGCCTGGGAGGAAGGTTTCTCTATCTGATTACAAAGGTAATTTATGTGCTTATAGTGGCCCTGTTTGTTACCACATTTATCCTATCATGTAGACCAACAATGATCTAATCAGTGTTTCTGGTGTTCTTTCTTTTGACTTATATTCCTTTATTCAATCATAGGATCCCAGGTATACTTCATTTAGGAAAAGTACTTGGATGGGTATTTTCTGAGTCCTTGTGCTTCTGAGAACATTTTTCCACTGTCTTTTGGTGAAATGGCTGCCTATACAACTCTGGGGTCACAAGCGTTTTTCTGCAGGCACCTTAGTATATTGCTCTGTTGTCTTCTAGAATTATTTGTTTGCTTGTTCATTAATTTTTAAAAGTCAGGTTTAAAGTTCAGCTTTTAAAAATGTCCAGTTTGGTTAGTTTTAATAAATAAATAAAGAAAGAATCCTACAATCAAGTTATGAGACCATTTTCACCAACTCAAAAAATTTTCTCGAATTCCTTGTAGTCAGTCTCTTCCCCTACCTCCTACCTCTGGCCACCATTCATCAGATGTTCTGTCTTTGAAGCTTCTTTGGAATCAAATCTGTCAGGGCATGGTGTATATACAATAAAATCCACTAATTTCAAGTGTACAGTTAGATGTATTTTGACAACTGTGTATAGACAAGTTACCACCATCACAATCATGATACAAACCATTCCCTGATCCAGAAATATTTTTTCGTGTTCACTTGCAGTCAATCCCCTCCCCACACAATGCTTTTATTTATCCTGAGTGAACACCTGAGTGAGATTGCTAGATCACATGGTAAGTTTTTATTTAACTTTATAAGAAATTGCCAAACTGTTGTCCAGTTTCTGTACCATTTTTCATTTCCCTACCCTCACATAATCTTTGATTTGCAAGTGTTCCAGGTTCTTGTTAACACTTAGTACTGTCAGTTTTTTTAAATCCATTCTCGTGTGAATCAGTATCTAATTGTAGTTTTAATTTGCATTTCTCTAATAATGAATAGTGTTGAACATCTTTTTGTATGTTTGACATTTGTATAACTTCATTGATGAAAAATTTGCTCATCTTTTGTCCATTTAAAAATTATAGGTATGTTGGCCGGGCGCGGTGGCTCACTCCTGTAATCCCAGCCCTTTGGGAGGCCGAGACGGGCGGATCACGAGGTCAGGAGATCAAGACCATCCTGGCTAACATGGTGAAACCCCGTCTCTACTAAAAAATACAAAAAAAAAAAAAAAAAAAATTATATGTATGTCATATTATTGAGATATAAAAGTTCTTTACATAATCTAGATACATGTCCTTTATCAGATATATGCTGTACACATTTCTTTTTCAGGCTGTGGCTTGTCTTCTCATTTTTTTAACAGCATATTTTGAAAAGCAGTTTTGAGTTACAATGAAGTCCAACTTATCTAATATTTATTTTATGATTTATATTTTTTTATATCTTACCTAGAAACATTTACCTCACACTAAGTCATAAATATTTTTGTACTAGAAGTTTTATAGTTGTGGCTCTTATATTTAGATATGAAGTATCTTTTGAGATGATTTTTGTGTATGATATGAAGTGAAGGTTGAGATTTACTAGTACCATTTGTTGAAAACACTAACCTTTCTCCATTGAATTACCATGGAAACTTTGGAACCAAAAATTAATCATTTCATTGTTCTGTATGCCTTTCTTTATGTTGGTATTACATGATTTAGATTACTGTAGCTATATAATATGCTTTGGAATCAGGTGGTAAGTCTCCCAACTTTATACTTCTTTTTCAAAATTGTTTTTGCTATTAAAGGTCATATTTCTTTAAAAGTAAGTTTTAGACTATGTTTCAATTCCTACCAAAATTTGCAAACATTTTCATTGGGGTTATGATGGATTTGTAGATCGATTTGGGGAGAACTGACATCTTAACAGTAACTTTTTGATCCATGGACATAGTATATTGTTTCATATACCACAATCTTTGTCTTTGTTACTTCCTCTCAGGTCAGGAATATTTCGTATCTTTCAACCTACAACTATTGTACCTTTTTGTGCAATGTATGTTATTTTAAATGGCATGTGTTTTATAATTTAAATTTTCAATTTTTAAGTAATACTAAATAGAATTTATTTTGTAATATTTCAGCTTGTATTTTGCAAGCTTGCTAAGCACACATATTAATTCTGGTAGCTTTTTAGTAATTTCTTTGAGATTGTCTACCATAGATTGTCATGTCTGTCAATAAACACAGTTTTGTTTTCCTTTACAGCCTGTATGCCTTTGATTTCTTTTTCTTGCTTTATTGTGGTGGCTAAGACTTCCACAGCAATGTTGACTAAAAGTGCTGAAATCAGACATCTTTGCCTGGCTTCCAAGTTTAGGGGAAAAGTCTTTCACCATTAAGTATGAAGTTAGCTATGGAAATTTTCCAGATGCCCTTTATTGGGCTGAGTCATTTTCCTTAGATTTCTAATTTGCTGAGAGTTGTCATCATAAATGATGTTAAATTTTGCCACTGTTGTTTTCTTCTATTGAGAAGACAATATTGATTTTTTTTAAAGTGATTGATAGGAAGGATTACATAAATTGACTGTTCAGTCATTCCATTTAAACATTCCATTTAAAGGATGGGACCCATTTGGTCGTGCCATATTGTCTTTTTAAATCTGTTGCTCAAGTTTGTTTACCAATATTTTGTTGAGAAATTTGATGTCTATGTTTCTAGTTCTCTAATTTTTCTTTTTTTCTTTTTTTTTTTTTTTTTTGAGATGGAATCTCACTCTGTCACCCAGGTTGGAGTGCAGTGGCGTGATCTTGGCTAACTGCAAGCTCTGCCTCCTGGGTGCATGCCATTCTCCTGCCTCAGCCCTCCGAGTAGCTGGGATTGCAGGCGCCCACCACCACACCTGGCTAATTTTTTGTATTTTTTAGTAGAGATGGGGTGTCACCATGTTAGCCAGGATGATTTCAATCTCCTGACCTCGTGATCCACCTGCCTCGGCCTCCCAAAGTGCTGGGATTACAGGCATGAGCCACTGGCCCTGGCCTACTTTTTCTTTTCTTGTAATGCTTTGTCTTGTTTTGATATTATGTAATGGCTTGATAAAATGAATTGGAAGGTGTTTCCTTTTATATTCTAAAAGAGCTCATATAAAATAGCTCATGTTCTTACTGAACTTTTTTATATAGTAATATTTGGTTTTGTTGATCTCTTAGATGGAACGTGTGTTCTTTTATACTCTCATTAAGCAGTCCGTTATAAAGATATTTAAAAATCTCTAAAATTATGTTTCATTTACATTATTTTAAAAAATAATTTCTGCAATGTACATTTCTTTGTGTGGATTCATCTTTCTGCTTGCCATCATAGTTCTTCTGTCTGAAGAACTTGAAATCTCATGGTGCAGGTCTGCTAGTAATAAAACTTTCAGCCTTTGTCTGAAACATATCTCATTTTGCCTTCACTTTTGAAGGATATCTTCACTGTCACAGAATTCTACTTAAAAGCTTTTTTCCCCTAGTACTTTCAACATGTTCTATTTTCTTTTGTATAATTTCTGATAAAAAAAAAATCTGCTGTTATTCCAATATTTGCTTCTCTGTTAGTAATGTTTCTTTTTTCTCTGACTGCCTTTAAGATTTTCTCTTTGTCTTTGTTTTCAGCCATTTGACGATGCTGTTACTAAGTGTATGGCATTTTTTTTTTTTTTTTTTTTACTTAGGATTCTCTGACCTGTTTTGATTTGTGAGTCGTTTTGGAAAATCTTTAGCCATTGTCATTTCAAATATGTCTTCTGCCTTATTCTATTTTTCTTTTCTTCTTGGGCCTTCAATTACATACATGTTAGATCGTTTAATATTGCCCCACATCATTTGTATGCTATAGTCTTTTTTCCACTCTTTTTTCCTTCTTTGGGTTTTAGTTTTAATACTTTTACTGACCTATCTTGAAGTTCACCAATTATTTCTCCTGCTGTGTCTAGTCCGATGATAAACTCACCAAAGAACCAACATTTCTATTTAATGTCTGTAAATAGTTTCCATTTTTCTTTTGAAATTACCCATCTGCGCATGAATGATGTCCATCTCTGTCACTAGATTCTTTAACATGTTAAACATAGTCCTTTTAAAGTTGAGATTTTTGTAAATTATCTGGCTTTTTCTTGTTGTCAGGCTGTGAGCAGGACCCTTGTGGATTTCTGCATCTGAATTGGAGGCATCACTTGTCAGTGTTTACTTTTGAAGAGAAGAACAATAGGACTAAAATTTCTTTCTTGAAGTTTTGTAGAATTCTTTCCTATAGTCTGAAATTTAAAAGAAGTTAGTGGACTATGATTAGGCGTGGTTCTCTTTCTTAAGTTTTCTGGAGCACCATGCCCATTTTCACTTTTCACATTGAAGACTCTATCTAGAGGAAAAGTTTCCTTCTTATGTTTTGATTAATGACATTGTCGATTCTGTTCACATAATATGATTTACTTTTTTACAGACTTTAACTTTTGGCTGCTTTTCGTGTCTCATTTCTTTTTCATCATTTTCCTCTCCTTATATTTTTCCTTTGAGTTCTGGTACAGTTCTAGAGTTTCTCATTTCAAGAATGATGAAACTAACAAATATTTATTGAGAAGTTATTGTGTACTAGGAATTATACTAGTTTATGCATATACTAGTTATAAAATATGACTTATAAAATATAAATTATCATTTAAAATAGTTTGATAATTATAGTAACAAATAACATAAATGTTATATATTATTGAAATGTGTTAAAATAATATATAGTTATATATAATATATAAGTATAAATAATAAATACAGATTAAAATGTATTTATTGTTACAATAAGAACTCTTGACATGAAATCTGCCCTTTTAACTTTTTGTGTGCAATTCAGTGTTGTTATCTACAGGCATAATGTTGTACAGCAGATCTCCAGAATTTTTTTTGCACTATTATATATATTTTATATAATTTACTTCACATAGGATAACTGTGAGACAAGTACTATTATTATCCTAATTTTACAGTGATAAATTTTATTTTCTGCATTGTTTGCTATTTGGTCTACTACTAAATTGCAGTTTGAAATTTGGCATTCATATTATTCGACCTTCATAATTGGTTGCTTAGCTTTAAAGTTGAGACTTGAAATCAGATATTTTCTAAACATTTCTTCTTTTTCATGTAAATATGCTTTAGAAAGCTTCTGTAAGTGGTCCCTTTAAAGAGATTATCTCATTTTCAGAATGCTTTCTGTCATGTGTTTTTTTCTCATTTCGCAGTGAGAGTGTGTCTTTGGTCACCTAGTATCGTCTTTGTTAGTTCACAGACCTGTTTTGTGTTCGGCCTGTAGAATGCTTAAATTTTTTTTCTAGCCAACATTTAATATTAGGACAGTCAGTGTAAAAATACGATTTTCCTACTTCTCTTAAACAATGTGAAGATCTGGCAACACTGGGCTGACCTTCCCATTTGGTAACAACCTGCTGACACTGAATAGTAACTCACAGCTACCACAAGCTCATGGGTCTCATCGTGTCCTATATTCTTTTAGGCCTGACCCACATGTCACTTGGCTGCCCGCACTGATGTTAGACTTCATGACTTCTGTTTTATAGTCAAGAAAGAATTGAACTGGTTTCTGTTAGGGAATTGTAAGACTCCTTGGCTAGATCTTTTCAGAAGTACCCCATATCTGAAACACAGGAAGAGAGGAAAATGAAACATAGCATGTTTCAGTAATACACTACTAGTTCAGAGATGATTTTCCCAGGGAAACTGTCTCATTGATGGAGTTTTGGGTAGTTATATCAGGAGGCTCATCACAGGCAATAGATATGAATGAAATGCCTGGGGCAGTAGTTATCTCTGTTTTACTCTCCTGGCCCTAACTTCTACATCCATGACCTGATTGAATAAATCCTGCTGCCTCTGCGACAGCAGGAGTTGCTGCAGACTGCCCATCCACAGACATGCAAGGCTAAGTGATAAAATGTCTGTTAACCCCTTGGTCTATACTCACTGCCAGCCCTTCTGCCTCTCATTTAGGTGATGTTAGCAGAGGTCTTTTCCTATTTACTTCCTCAGTACACTGCTGCCTTTCAAATGGAGAGAGGAGTTGGAGTCAGACCTTACAATCTTCTTTCAGTCTAGACCCATCTGTAATATAAGGTCTGGCATAAATTCCTCAGGGTCTATGACTTGTGCACAAGTAACTTGCTCTGGTTCCCAATGTGGGTTCAGGCTTTTCTCTTTTTGAATATTTTATTGGACACTTAATGAGCTCTAGGGAGAGGGAGATCTAGTTCCTGGTGTTCTTGATACCATTTGGACTGGGACCCCACCACACTTTACCCTTCTTGGCAACCCTGAATAGCAATCAGCATCTGATGTAAATATCGTTATACTTGATTGATGGACATGGAAACATGCAAGCTCTCTGTAACTGATGCAGAAGCTGAAAAGTTCGTAGTCTGTGATAGTCAACACATATTTATTGTTCAGCAATGGCTCTGCCGGGTACTGTAGAGATATGGGAGGAGGAAAAGACAGTCCTTTCTCCTCAGGAACTTAACATGCATTTGACAAATGCTGAACACCCACAATTATCATCAGTTCAGATACTCTCAAAAGTAATGTGCATTCATGGATTGTTACACAACTTTTTCTTGCAAAATTCTTAAAGGGTTTTAGAAACTACTGAAGAATCTGGTATTCAAAAAATAGAGTATCTTGGGTTTTTACCTAGTTGCTGGACAGATACAGTTATTCCCTTACCTCCCCAAATATGGCTCCATTTTCATATCCGACATTGCTAATTGATCACAGCATTTTTTTCTAAGTGAGGTCTGTAGTACCTCAGGCTGCCAAGGAAATATTACAGTCAGCCAGTGCCAACTGATCAGAGCCAGCCCAAGAGATAAACTCTATTCTCTATCCTGAGCTGAGACTTTTATTTCTGTTGTCTATTCAGTTTATGGCTTGTTATAGGTGTAAGTACTTGTTGAATCAGAGTAAACAGATGCCATGTTAAAAGCACGTTGTTAACTCTGTGCTGGAAAGAAACACTTCAAGGACTCTGGGGTTTACTTAGGTGTTGAAACAGGCTTTTGACCAATTGAAACTGGGGTACTTCGAGAAGGCTTATTTCATCTCAGGGAGGTATTGACTTCCCTTGCTCAGCATAGAACAAAGATCACTTGCAATAAATAGTATAGTCTGTTGTAATAAAAAAAAAGAAAAACCTTAATGTTCTAACCATATTTTGAAACACCGTTTGGTAAAAATAGAGCAATTTGAATTTCTCCGTTCTCATTTGTAAGTCGTGAGTTTTCTAATGGTCTCAGACTGACTCTCTGCTTTAAGATGCAGCACCTATTAAATGCTGTGAATTGAATGAATGTGGTTAGCAAATTGTCAAGAGGGTCCTCAGGAAACAAGAAAAGCTCACCCATCTTCAATCTAACTCCCACTTACCCAGAGCTGTGATTCTACTTCTTGTTTAACGATGCTTTTGTTTATACCTTTTATGCTTACTCTTTGCATTGTTGGCATTGATTTTTTTTTTTCCTTTCATCTCTAGTGTGTCGTGATGGATTGATGGATCCTTGTGAACCATTTCAGCATGTCAGCTGCCTTGCTAGAGATATAGTTTTCCATATGGGTCATGCTATATATGTTTATTTCCTTAATTTTTATTGTTATCACTTGGTAGAAGCAGATTCAGAGATCATGAGTTAATTTTGTCCTCTGGAATATTAATTAGGGAAAGATAATTTGATTCCTCTTTTAATTTCATATTCTCTTTGACTTGTCCAAGATGGTACCAAGTAACATATAAATGGACTCCCTCATTGACTTAAATAGTATTCAACAGTGATATACAGAAACAACCAGAATATTTGCTCCTTGGAGAAATAGTTCAGTAGTTAATTAACTGGGGTTTCTGTGTCTGGATAAACTGTAATTTCTATTTTTTATTATCCTTTACAAAGAGATTCTTTTTTATTGATGGCAAGGGGATCCAGAGGTGGAAGCACATTTTTATAATTTAATGTTTCCCACAGATCCTTAACAACTGCTTGCGGGGGAGTTTTTCCTGTATTTCTTCTGGGTCCTACAGGATTGCAGCCTAACATCGTGCTACTTTACAGGCACTCAGGATTTAAAATCTAATTGTAGGCCGGGCGCGGTGGCTCAAGCCTGTAATCCCAGCACTTTGGGAGGCCGAGACGGGCGGATCACGAGGTCAGGAGATCGAGACCATCCTGGCTAACACGGTGAAACCCCGTCTCTACTAAAAAAAAATACAAAAAACTAGCCGGGCGAGGTGGCGGGCGCCTGTAGTCCCAGCTACTTGGGAGGCTGAGGCAGGAGAATGGCGTAAACCCGGGAGGCGGAGCTTGCAGTGAGCTGAGATCCGGCCACTGCACTCCAGCCTGGGCGACAGAGCGAGACTCCGTCTCAAAAAAAAAAAAAAAAAAAAAAAAAAAAAAAAAAAAAAAAAAATCTAATTGTAAATGTAAAACAAACTCACAGGTCTAGATATTATTTAATGCTGAAGTGGACCTGAGATGCCTCCTAGTCCAATTCCTTCATTTTATTATTTAAGTGAGAAAATGAACAGCCAAAGAGTGATTTAAGTAATTTACTCTGCATCACACACCCCAGATCCCAGATCTATATCTTTTCAGTCTTCCTTTTGTGGCATCCTCACTACCACACTTGAAGTGTAAATATGTTTGTCTAGTTCTTTAATCTACAAAATAATTCCCCAAGCGTCTTCTCATTTACCCCTTACTATATCTCCATGTAATCAATAAGGAAGATATCAACATTCGTATTTTCCAGTGGTGAACCTGAAACACACAATACTCATTTGCCTAAGGGTACATGACTAATTCACATTGTTTTTTCCATTTCACATTAAAATGGGTTAGTAGTACCTACTGCGTGTGGATGTTGTAACAAGCAAATCAAATCAAATCAATAATGTCTATAAAGTGCCTGGCTACAGGTTCCAGTTAAGTGTTGTGGGAGGCTGAATTCTAAGATGGCCCCAAGACTCCTATCCCCTGGCATACATGCCTTGTACAATTTCCTCCCCTTGAGTGTGGGCAGGACCTGTGAAGGGGATGGGATGTCAGTCCTGTGATTAGGTTACATTATCTGGCAAACTTGAGATTTTGCAGATGTAGTTATGGTTCCTAATCATGTAAC
Source organism: Rhinopithecus roxellana (assembly GCF_007565055.1). Taxonomy (NCBI): domain Eukaryota; kingdom Metazoa; phylum Chordata; class Mammalia; order Primates; family Cercopithecidae; genus Rhinopithecus; species Rhinopithecus roxellana. The sequence goes on along the minus strand of NC_044556.1, from coordinate 97,516,111 downwards.
TTTAACTTAAATTAAAATTTAACTTAAAAGGGTGATTGCCGGGCACAATTGCTCACGCCTGTAATCCCAGCACTTTGGGAGGCTGAGGCGGGTGGATCATGAGGTCAGGAGTTCGAGACCAGCCTGACCAACGTGGTGAAACCCTGTCTCTACTAAAAATACAAAAATTAGCTGGGCGTGGTGGCATGCACCTGTAATCCCAGCTACTTGGGAGGCTGAGGCAGGAGAATCACTTGAACCTGGGAGGCAGAGTGGTTGCAGTGAGCCAAGATCGCACCATTGCACTCCAGCCTGGGCAACACAGCAAGACTCTGTCTCAAAAAAATGGGTCTGACCTAATCGGAAGAGCCTTTAAAAGGGACTCCAGAGGGCAGGGACAGAAAAAGCAGTAGACACCCTCCCTTACTGGCCTGGAAGAAGTAAACAGCCAGGTTATTAACTGCTCATGGAGGTAGCAACATGGCAAAGACCTGGGGGCAGCCTCGAGGAGCTAGAACAGGTCCCAGTAGATAGCCATCCAGGAAGCAGGGACTGCAATGCAACAGCCAGAGGGAACTGAGCTCTGCCCACCACCAATGAGTGTGGAAGAGGACCCTGAATGTGAGATAAGATCAGAGGTCCAGCCAACACTGACATTTCAGTCTAGGAGTCCCTGGGCAGAGGACCCAGCCACACTCTCCTCAAGCACCTGACTTAGGAAACTGTATCATACATTTGTGTTATTTTAAACTGCTAAGTTTGTGGTAATTTGTTACATGGCAATAGAAAGCTAATACCAATGATAACTATTATTTGCATAAATAGTTGGTGGTTATGATGACTGTAACCACAATGCTAATAATGCTAATAGTAGTAAATTTGAAAGTAAAACCTAAGTTTTAACTCACTTTTACTTATATCAGACTTCACATTTTATTTTATGGCTAGAATTGTATCATTTCTAGCTGCAAGAGACTGGGAGTAATAAGTCTTTTGGCTGTCTGAACAAATTGCGAGGAAGTATCTACCGCTGAGGATGAAGGGGAGACCGATCTCAGCCAGCCAGCTCGTGCTTTCTGCCATGCTTCTGTTCCTCCTGGTCAGCGAAAAAGTAGAATTGACCCTCAAACCCAAATACTGCTGGATTATTATGACCCTCAAACTTGACGGTGTCAGCTGACACTGATTTGGGGAAACATTAGGAAGAATATTGATGGCTCAGAAGTTGTTCAAAATAGAATTGCAATTGTTGAGTGAAGTAAAATTTGGACTTGGGGGTTTTGGTAGTAATCCCTGAGAGCATGCCAGGGTCAAATCCAGGAAATATAGTGACTGTCGGTGAGTGAGGGATACAGAGAGGAGAGGGTAGGTGGAAAACAGCATTCAAGGCCCAGAGTTTGAGCTGTCATGACCCTAGTAGTGATGGAAGACAAAACTTGTTTCAGTGACACCAGCCAAAGTTTATCTTCTCTCTTCCAGAATCCAGAGGACAACATTGTCCTATTGATGTTCATCCAACCCTTGTTTTTTTCTGTATGTAATCAATTCTATGTGAAAAATACAGATACGTACCTCAATAACTGGTAAAGTAAAAGCCTCTGTTTCCTCATGTGTAAAATGGGCAATACTTTTACCTTCAGGGTGTTTTAAAAACTACGTGTGGTCGTGAACGTTAAGCAGCAAGTCAGGTTTTCACTGCCGAATGCATGGGAGCTGTTGCGGTGGTTCTTCTTGCTTGTGCACACTTTTCATTGCTCCTTGAAGTCACAGACTGTGGTTTATATATGCTTCTTTTTATGTCCTATTAGTGTGTCACATAAAAGGTATGCTATAAAAAATCTTGGATTGAATAATTACAGATACCTTGCAAAAGGGCAATGAGAAGGAAAGTAAATGTTAATGTTTTCCCTGAAGTACACGTATTTCTGTGTGTGTGTGTGTGTGTGCATCTCCTTATATTTATCCATGTAGATATAGATGGACTTAGATACATGGGACCCGTTATTCTGTCTTGCCGGGTGACAATCTCATTTTTCTTCAGTACCTATCTCTAAAAGTGAAATACTGTCTTGATTCATAAACATATCATGTTTTTCACCAAAGTGAAAAAACAGTATGAAATAAGAAGAATCTACTCGTAGCAGATATTGAAGTCTGACTTGCCATATGTGTTCACATAATTGTTCATTTATTTATGGGACACATATTGACCTATAATTTAGGGTCAGTGCGAGGCATGGGGGAGCCCCTCCCGGGGTGCTCAAGGTCCACGAGGAATATGGAGAAGAGCTGTTACAGGGGGACACTCTAGGGGTTGGGGGATGCCAGAGCCTAGAAGGTGTCCATTGCACACTCACACGTGCTGGCCACATGACACTCTGCAGGCCATGTGTGAAGTAAGAAGAGAGAGCACAGTTCAAGGACTGGGTGACACATCTTTCGCTACTAAATTTCGGGAACTTTATGGGCCCAGCGCTCCTTTTACTTAAAGGTGGGATTCATGTCAAAAATAGACTTAGAAATAGGACTTATACAGAGTCAAAATGGTACAATCTCGTTCTTATTTTAGGATGTATAAAATCCTCAATCTCAAAAATGCCCTTATGTTTAATGCGATAAAAAAAATCAGTTTCTTTAAAAAGAAAGTATTTAAGCCTGATATGAAAGGCATAGCAAAGTGAGAATTTGGCCTGTTGATACTCACTTTATAACCAAACCCTCAGTTAGTCTGTCCCATAAATTCCAACATAAGAGGTGTCTAAAATTTCTAAGGAAAAAAATGCTAGAATTCAGACTGTGTTCAGAGTGTGCTTTTGTACAAAGCCGAACTGCCCTATGCATTCTCATCAGATAATTCCCAAATGCATGTGACATCTGCCACAGAATTGTAGGACTATTAGACAGTTTTATTACTACCTCACAAAAATATTTCAAACCCTGTGGAAGTTTTACGAAACCAGCACTCATCAGTCCTTATCATTCCCAATTTTGAGACCCATGAGATGCGTCTCAGAGCAATTAGAGATGTCAATTTTGAAGCAAACTGTCACATGATAAATGCTTCATTATCTGTAGGCAATAGACCATTAAAAACTTTATCTCTTTCCAAAATCTTTATATCTTTAGATATACATTTGTAAATTTTAAATCTTTATACGATTGATCCCTTCTTCCTCTGAGCCATTGCTCTACGTAAGTTTCAACAAGCACTGAAATAGGCAGGTAGCTCAATAGATTTCCAAACACTGTTGTGTGGATGGATGCATAAATGGATCAGAAAGCCTGTAATGCTGGGAACTTGTAAGTTACAGTGATTATTAAAACATCCTAACCTTTTTTTTTTAAATGAAAAATGGTGGGATGTCTACATATTTTTTACAGTTAGCTATATACACATTTAAGGTGGTAGGGTACATGGAGCACTGAATTCAGGGCTGTGGAGGCTGGTACTGGTCTTACCACCTTGGGCAAGTCTCTTTCTTCCTGTCTCCTTGCTTGATCAATAACTTGAAGTGAGACCATCTCAGTTATGAGGTTCCATCCAACTCTAAAGTAATGTTTCTTGAAGATGGTGGGTTTCGAAAAATGGCACTCTGCACATGAAGGGATAACCCGTGATGTTGATAATCAAGTAATCTCTCTTGCCCTTGTTTCCTTGAGAAATCAACCTCCAATCTGAGGGCTGTGTGTGTGTGTGTGTGTGTGTGTGTGTGTGTGTGTGTATTTATGTATGTATATACCTGCATCAGTTGAAAAAGTGAACAGTTAACTTAGAGAATGAGGGTGTTTCTAGGAGAGACCCTCAGAAGATCCAGGTGGTTCGCTTTGTTACCATGTGTCAAAACTCAGGGAAGGTCAGTTTTTTTTCTGAGAAAAAGTTGTGTGGAAGTTTGAGGTTGGGCAAGAAAACATGAAAATTGGCACCTGGAATATGGATTCCTTAACACCTTTTATTTCACCCTTTTCTTGGAAGAATAAGTGTGCCCTGCTGGCATCACTTTGCTTTTTGTTGTTGAAGGACATAAACATCTTTCTTCCTGCCCCTGTGGCCACTTTGCCATTTACTCCTGTTCAACAGTTTACCCCGAAGCTATTGGTTATACTTAAAAGAAATTATATGTAATGGAAGAATGAATACAGACTTCTACTAGTACAGGACAGAAACCAGAAAGAATGTAACAGCTGTCCTTGGTGTTTTTGTTGAAAATGTTTGATTAAATATTGAAGTAGAGAGAAAATGAGAGGAGATGTAGGCAAGGAGTATTGAGGGAATAAAAGTAGGTAAACTCAATTATCAAAATATATTTAGAAACTGGACTTAATTTATTGTCAGCAAAGAACATCCATCATGGGTACCCTTTCTTTTCCAATTGATAAAAACCTAACACTGACATTCAACTTTTCTGGGGTTAAGACTGTTTTAAATCTCATTAAGAAAGGTGTTGTCATCCCCTTTTTACAGAATAGGAAGCTGAACCACCCAGAAGTTAAGTGCCTTTCACAGAACAATTCATTTCAACGATGAGTGAGCCTGGAACCAACTTCTTCCAACACTTGTTCCCTTGACCTTTTCTCTGATCCATGTCATGAGAATTATTTATAGGGTCTTAGTTACTCATTCCTCATAGGAATTTCTTCCAGGGTATGCATACATATGGGCTACATGTGAGAGAAAAGGTTGCACCTTCACAAAATCATGAATTAAATACACAGCGCTGGTTACTGCAGATGAATCAATGACAAGAAATAGAAGTTAGCAGGTTCTTCTCCTTTGGAACACGTTTTGTGTTTATTGTGTAATGGTCAAGCATGAAATGAAATAAGAGAAGCCCTAGGTGGATGGACAGAGCAGGGTGGAGTCAATGTGAAGATAGAAGAGCCAGCCCTATCTGCCCTGCTTGGCCCTTCCAGAAGCCCCTGCAGTGGAAGGACCATGTTCTGCATTTCTTGTGTTCAGGGATCCACTTAAATGCCATGCCCTTGACTCATGTGAGCCTCTGCTTCCTGCTCTGTGGCCCCTCGTGTGCTCTGTGAGCAGCTCATTGTCCCCTCATCTGTCATACTTGACTGCAGTTGCCTATGTGTCTTTTCTTTCCAAGACTCTCTCTGTCCTGTTCACAGTTATGCTTCTGGGTACCTGGCACATTGTAGGAATGAATGAATGTTTGATACGTGGACTCTTTTGAAAGCGTAAAACTCAAGTTTCAGAATAACTTTCCTGTTGCTGGGGGTACTGTTTGAAGGAATAATGAGAAGCACGTAGTCAAGAGATTGCCTTTTCTCTGATAATCACATCACTTCCACAGCATTTCACTGTCTGATCCACATTTGATGTAAGCTACTCAATTCCTTCATCTTCTTTTCTTGCTGAAAATTATTGTCCACGTGAGTCATTATGAAAGCCTAAACCTTGTAGTCATCCTCACAGGGATATGTCAGTGTGCTAACATTTGTGCCGGGTACCGGGGAAGGAAACATGCAAGGCTGCCCTTTGTTGGGGGGTCCAGTGTCTAATGGGAAGGCAGACAAGTAAACAATGGGACTGAGTGAGAGGTGCCTAAGGTGTCGGGGGGACAGGCACACATATGAGATGCTGCTTCAGGGATGGTGATGTCAATAGCATCTTGAAGGGGATTGTGCCATCAGGTTGCACCAGAATGTCTTTTCTAACATGGATCAAGTTGCCAGCTGCCTTTGAGTTTGAGCTAACAAGTCTTATTGCAGGTCGTCTTCATACCAAACATAATAAAAGAACATAGTAAAAGTGTTTGCACTATGAGTTCAGTGAAACATGCTGAAGATCTACTCTGTCCTTGTAACTTAGCAGATGTGTATGCACAAATCCTGTGGGCAGGTGCTCTCTGATGAGGGGCAGAGCCCAGCTATGCCCCTGAAAAACAAAGGAGATATCTTAAATGCTACCCTAGGGATGTTTAAAGGTGATTTTGATGCACAGAGGAGGAGGATTCCGTTCTGCCTGGGAAGTCAGAGGAGGCAGCACTGAGCAGGTGGAACTTCTTATACTGGGCACTGAAGCATGGGTAGGAGTTCACCAGGTAGAGGGGAATGGAATGGAATGGAATGGAACAGAACGGAACGGAGTCAGGGCAGAAGAGCCCTCTGTGCAGATGTGGGCAAAGGCAGGAGGGCAGGGAACAATTTATCTTTCGGGTTTGCTGCTGTGTATATCCTAAATGTGAGGAAGGATGCTGAAAGGGTGGGCTTATGCAGCTGCCTGTGGAGTAGATTTCATTTGGTAGGTAATGAGGAATCACTGAAAGGTACTGAGTAAAGGGCACAGACATGATCCGATTAGGTTTTTAGGGGAGGAGAACCACTCTGTCACTATACAAAGGACAGAGCATGGGATCTGTGGGGTGGGGTGGAGTGTGGACACTGAAGGGTGAGTCCCCATTAGGAAGCATTAACCGTAGTCCTGGAGCAAGACAGTGGAGGCCTTAACTAGACAGGATGCAATGGAAAGAAGAGGCAGATTAGAGTGGCATTGAAAAGGGGTATTGATGGCACACAAGGATCAGGAGACTGTGAAGACAGTGGGAAAGAAACAGCTCTCAGGTGTCCTTCATCAAGTGGGGGTACATTGACACCTCCCATGTCAAAAACTTAAATCACCTGCGTTACAGAAACACACCCTCACAACAACCATTGAGTAGGTACTGTTTTTCCTTGTTAAAGAAGAGGAACCCAGTGGTCAGAGATGTCTAGTAACTTAGCCAAGGTCACACAGCTCATGGTAGGACCTCCACTCATGGGAGGTACCCAGCTTGACAGAGACTACTGAGTCATTCACTGATGACTACAAGTGAAATGTGGAGCTCAGACCTTCAAAAAGCTGGGATGGTACTGAAAGAAAAATGAGGGATAGTGTATGCCATAGACTGAATGTGTCCCTCAAAATTCGTGTTGAAACTTAATCCCCAATGTAATGGTATCGGAGGTGAGGGCTTTGTGAGGTAATTACAGGTATTGAGGGAGGAATCCTCATGAATCAGATTAGTGTCCTTGTAAAAGAGGCCCTCGAGTGCTCTCTTGTATCTTGTACCATGTGAGAACACAACAAAAAGGCATCATCTAGGAATCAGGAAGCAGGGCCTCCCTAGACAGCAAACCTTCTCCTTCCTGCTCCTTGTTCTTTCAGCCCCCAGAACTGTGAGAAGTACATTTCTGTGGTTTATAAGCCACCTAGTCTTCTGATATTTTGTTATATCAGCCCAGTCAGACTAAGAGAGTACAGTAGCTTTCAAGGGCAACTGGATCAAGGGGAAGGAGGACTTTTTTTATTTGTTAAAGATGTCAGCAACTGGCTGGGTGTGGTGGCTCACACCTGTAATCCCAACACTTTGCGAGGCAGAGGCAGGCAGAACACCTGAGGTCAGGAGTTCAAGACCAGCCCGACCAACATGGTGAAACCCCCGTCTTTACTATAATAAAAAATTAGCTGGGTGTGGTGGTGTGCGCCTGTAATCCCAGCTACTAGGGAAGCTGAGGTGCTTGAACCCAGCAGGTAGAGGTTGCAGTCAGCCGAGATTGCATGACTGCACTCTAGCCTGGGTGATAGAGAGTGACTCCGTCTCAAAAAAAAATAAAATAAATAAAAAGATGTCAACAACTTAAGCATTTTTGTAGGTAGGGCAGAGGGGACTAATGAAAAGAGAGTAGGACATCCTAGTGTGAGGGGAGGGTTGGGCTCAGGAAGGAGGAAGTACACCTCTCCCTTGGACATTGGAAGGGAAGGCGTTGCTGATGAAAACTCCAAAGAAAGAAGAGGTCCATGCAGAATGCCTCATCACTGGGTTTGAGCTTTTCAGCAACATTGGTGGGAAATAATGAATGCAGACATGGTACCTTCAGGCGCTGGAAAAGGCACTGCACTCGACCCTCTGGGAAGCTGATCTGAAAGGCATGCAGGGCGTCCCGGTGTGAGGAGCTGTGTGGGGAGTGCGTCTGGAGGCAGAGAGTCTTACTTCCTGACTTTGTAGCCATGCAGCTCAGTACCCTCAGCGAGAGTCCGCTCCCTGCAATTTGCTTTCCAGGTACTGCTTTAGGGTGTTTAGACTTCCACAATGGGGAAGATAAAATAAATACATTTTAATTTCTAGGAAAATGAAGCATGCAAAAATAAAATCACTTGCTCTATCCAGTGTATCATTTGCTTTTCCAGCCTATTTTAGCAGTTACAGAGGATAACTGCTAAGCACACTGTAAAGGTAAACTGAGGCTGGAGCCGAACCGGGAGCAAAGACACAAGGCAAATGGCAGTGAGAACAGCCTTTATTAGGACTTGCGGGTGAGGTTCCTCGGTCCAAAGGTGCGGGCCGAGGAAGTCGCGCTGAGGGAGGAGGGTAGGGACCTTTTATAGCTTGAGCGATGGGGAAGTGGTTGTGCAAAACAAGTCCTGGTGGGTCTTGAAACTGCAATGTCACGAGGAAGGGGTCTTTGGAAACTGTTTAACTGAAACTGCTGTTTACAAACTTGTGAAATGCAGGTGAGCTGTGGGTCATGGGGGGGTGTGGTTGCCCAACCAGAACTCTGACGCATGTAAGTCTGCGGGTGTGTACAAGGGTGAAGGGAGTCTTTAACAAAAGGCCTGCTATGCCGGGTAATGCCGCCATGTTGGTTCTAGATTCCTGTCTAACACACACTTGACTCATTCATTTGTAGATTTCATTGTAAGCACAATTAACCCATCCTTAAAAAAAAATCTTGAGAGAAAAGTATTCAAGTTCTTGACTAAATTCAGCTTTCGGAAGGCATCAGTGATTCTGCTGATGGTGACTGAGAGGGTTAAATATGTAGATGTTTTCTTCTTGGTGTGTGAGAGACATGTTTGTGTTGGTGGGAGCAGCAGGTGTGTGTGGAAGGAGAGCCGGAGTCCCAGGCCACCACACTGCTTGGGGTGGTAACATGTATTTCTCATGTTCTGCTCTGCCAGGCTGAGTACAATGTGTTGATAACTGACATCTATGCTTCTATCAAATTAAACCTGAAGTGCCTGTCTCTTTTCATTTCAAATAACTTTGCTCTTTCCTCAGGTGACTATCTTTAATCTTTGTTAGAAATGCTTGTTCCCTGGTGCCACAAAGAAATAGCACTCAAACATAAATTTAAACATCTCAGCAAGGCCATTTTTGCTTTCTGCAGAAAGGGTGCCCCACATAGATGGAACAATGGCAAGAGCACACTTGAACAAAGGAAAAGCAGACATATTTATCCCTTACGCATTTGGGTCGTCCTTACCGCTGTGTCCAGCATCCATTGGCTGGAGTTGGACCTCACAGTCTTAAACTGATACCCTATTTGCTAATAGCTTAACACTTTCCTAAATAGGTAAGTGCAAGGGAGAACAAAGAAGAAGAGGAAGTTGCTCACGAAAGGTTTAAGGAAGCAATAACATTTCCAAACAGGGAAGTGGCATAAGCTATGAGCTAAGACTTGCCTGGGCCTGTCCAGACATGTCTGAGTAAGCCAAAGCAACTAACTGGGCTAAAGTGTAAAAACTGATAGTTGATAGGAGGCTTTAGAGTAAGAAGCTACTATTCCTAGTGTGTATTATTTTATTTTTAAACCAAGATGAGCTTTAAAGAGGAACTTTTCTACTTTCTACAATCTTTATCAAGTTTTCAGTTCGTTAGTCTATTTAATCTCTTATGTCATTTTTATACTTCTTATGCCATTTAGACCATCAATTTATAAACACTGAGAAATGCAATTATTATAATTGTTATTAATTATATTGAATTCAGAGGAGTGACACATGTTTAATATTACATTCTATAAAAAATTATAAGCTTAATTTCAGGAAAGATTCAGTTTTATTCATATAAGTATGTACTATTAGTCAAAAAGTCCCTTATCAAACTCAATGTTTATAAACCAACAGGCAAGTTTTTTTGTGTGCCCACCAGATGCTTATATGCCCACGGGCAGGAATGGTCACAGGAATAACTGGTCCATCCAGCTGGAACTTGGGGATGTTTCTAAATGTTTGATAGAGATCCTGCTATCCATGCAGCCGTGGAATGACTTGGCTAACTGACATCTTTTCTTTAGGAACCATGGAGTACGCAACACATCCCGGCCCTGTTTTCAGCCTTCTGTGGCCTCTTGGTCGCCCTTTCCTACCATCTGAGCCGGCAGAGCAGTGACCCATCTGTACTCATGTGAGTGGTCTACGCCTGTGCTCTCATCACTGAGCTGGGGGCATGGTTGCTGCAGCTTTGCGCTGTGACTGAGGTGGGGAGACAGCAGTTCACTGCCCATTGTGATTTCATTCTCATTATTAAACTAGCTGGTCACTCACTAGAGGAGGGGAGGAGAAATACAGGACTAGCCAGAAACTAATAACAATTAAAAGTGAACATCTAGCAAACATTTTAGCTTTGCTCTTTTGATTTTGGAGTAAAATGCACAGTGGCAGGAACAGAAGGCCAATAACACCCAAGCCCTGTTGTGACTTTCCCTTGGGTGAGTTGGATGAGAAGCTACCACCTCAACAATACCCTCTCTAGATCCATGAAGCTGCATCCCTGCCTTTGGTCTAGGCAGTTACCCTGGGGAGACGAAACCAGCACCTCTGAAAGGAAAGATTTTGTTTGATATTATTGTTTTGTTGTTGTTGTTGTTCTCAATCTGACCAACGTCCTCTGGATTTAAAGTGAGATTTGCACCAAAGTGTTAACATGTATTTAATGTAATCCTTAGTAATGTGAAAGTATACATTACAATCTTCCCTTTAATCATTACTCTGGCACTGGAAATCTTTCATGTGATGCCACAGTGGGTTTCAGATATTGACAGTAGCATCTTATGTAATTTGTTTAAATTTATGAAAGATTTTAACTTAAGATAACCATAACTCTTTGAGGACCATAGACATTATAATTTTAGGCGATTAGGTTTAGCAGTATGAAAGGCATGAAAAATGGGGGAAAGAAAAGTTAAACATGGTTCACACAATTTTTAGTGTCAATTGTATTTGTGCAATGTTCACTTTCTGCTGCTAATTGTGAAGATGAAGGCCTAGTGGGCTGGCAGAGATGGAGGACCTTCTCTGTGTCCCACTGCTGACAGCAGAGGGCAATGATACTGCTAAGGTACTTGACTGCTCTCATTAGGATGAAATTTACAAATCAAAACAGTATCTTTATGATCATTTGAACATGTACCTCTTTTTATTATACATTTTTAAATGAAGAGAGCACTTGTTTTTGTCATGTGTGGGCGTGAGATCTAAGGTGAAGTTATTTACCAAAAACACTGTCCCAGGAACATCTTTGATAAAGTAAAACCCATGTTTTTTCCACTTTCAGGTCCTTCATCCAATGCAGACTGTTGCCTAAATTTTTACATCAAAATCTGGAAGAGTCAGCTGCTGACCCTCTCCCCAAGAAGATGAAAGATTCAGTGGTGAGACATTTGCATTGTGTAATGTAGTATAGGAGGGCCTCACCTTTCAGCAGAGATCAGTGGAGCTCTAGGCAGGTGGACAGGAGAAGTACTAGGACAGAAAGAGACACCTCGCTTGGTAACTGGCACACTGGGCTGTTGAGCTGCCTGCCAGGTGCAGCGCAGTTTGAAATGCTTATTCTCTGGTGCTGTAAAGAAATAGCACTTGAACATAAATTTAATTTACTCAGCAAGGCCATTTTTATAGTTTCTGCAGAAAGGGTACACTCGCCAGCAGTTTTGCCATGAGAGTATACCAAACAAAGGAGACAGGATCATTTATAACCTGACGCGTCCACCTTACTTGCTGTGTCCGGTTTCCATTGGCTGGAACGGGACCTCACATGCTGTATTTGTCCTGACTGGCTGGCAACTTAGAACTTTTTAAAAGAGGCAAAGGTAGAGGAGAACAAAGGAAGGAGGAAGTAACTTGTGGAATGCCGAGAAAGGTAAAAACACCTCCAAATAAGGAAGAGGAATAGGCTATAACTTAATGCTTGCTTGGACCAGTATAAGCCTTCAGGGCAAATATTTAGGCTAAATTGTGGGAGCTAAGAGCATAAAGTACATAGATTTCTTTGTCACAGCTAGTAAATATTTAAGAATGTTAGTACAGGTCTTTGAATAAATTTTGCTTCTAAGAGAAGTTACTGTTTATTCCTAATTAAATGGGGAGGGAAAGTCTTTGAAGAGGAACCTTTATTTTTTACAAGCCCTTTAGAGCATCTTGATGGCGGCTGTTGTGCACACATGGTGTGGGCACTTAGGTGGCCCTCAGGTGGCTGCAGTTTGCCAGGATAGTCACATGAATCACATTCAGTCAGTTTTGCGTATTGCTGGCACCAAATAGCAGGTGGGCTCTGCACAAATGAAAGCTTGTCGATAAACGTTTAGCCAACCTGCCCTCCTGATGTGGTCCACACACAGCTGTTCTCCACATCTCCCCCAAGCACCATGCTTAGTTCAGAGCCCTCTTTCAAAGTTGATGTCTGCACAGCCATTGCTTGGGGCCCTTGAGCTTCAGACTTATGGCTGGGTCACAGAGAAGTGGGTAACCACACTGGGTTGAGCACAGGAGAAGAAAAGGAAGAAGGAGAGGAAGGAAGGAACAAGAGAATCCTACAGCTATAAAATAATGATGCCATTTCCTTGTTCACCAGGAAAATGGCTCTGGACAGCTTCAACAATTATTTTAGCAGATGTAGTTTCTTTGGTATCAACTTACAAACATTCATACTTTGAAAAGCAATGCTCATTAATTGTGTAAGCTCTCATACATCTGAATATTGAGCTTGGAGCCGTCTAATGTCCTTGACTCACACTTTTCCTGGTTTTCTTAGGAATGATAGATAAAAGGAAAAGGGAATAGTCTGTTGATCCAGCCAGGACTGTGGCTCATTTGTCTTGATATCCACAGAGCCAGTGCCTGTTGTTACAGTGGGTGCTCAGTAGAGTTCATGGAATTTAGTTGAATTTAATTGCAGCCTGCCATTTCAAGACAATGTATGGGACTCACAGCCAACATGATAGCCTTTAAAAAAATTCATACTCAGCTTTTGTGCCTTTGAGTGTGGTCACAATTCAAGCTAATGTATTAAGGCTTTTTTTTTTTTTTTTCCACCACAAGGGAATAAAAGGGCAAATCACTTAATATGAGTAAGGGCATAGTTCATGAATTTTAGGAGCAGAGATACATTTAAAAGCAGGTTAAAAGTCGAAGCAGCTGGGCCTGATGAGATGGCAGCTTAAAAGAAAGAGAAGTGTTTGACATAATCCTAGCATCCACAACCTGACCTCTAATATTTATACCAGGAGACTTACAGGGAGAAGGTCAGACTGACATTCCTACAGCATTTTCTGTAAAAGCCGTAGGGTGGTCCAGAGTCTACCCAAAACTCTCCCCGTGGATATCTGAGAAAAACTATGCCCTTCAGTCTTCCTTGATTTCATGACTGATGAAGGTGCATTTCTACTTTCTGATTTATTGCCGTTAAAAATAATGTAGGAATTACAAAGAAATTTGACCAGAAATTTGCCCAGCAGAGGTTGATAGTATTTCATTGGTATAATTAGATGTGATGGGCTAGGTGTTGCCTACTTTGGTTTTCATACCCTTTGAAATGCTTTGTACAGTGTGGAGCAATAACTTGTTAGGTGATTTAATAAGATGTTTATGTTCATTTCTCTGAAAAGTCTCTGGCCTAATTATAATATTTTAATGGGAATATCACATTCAGCTTTTAGAGTTTGATATATAATGCCTTCTGTGACACCGTGCAAGCATAAAATCCCCCTCCTCATTGTCTCTGATTTTCTTTCTCTGTACCTCTCTCCACCTTTTATTTTCTCTGTCTCCCTCTCTTTTCTTAAATTTTAGTTTGTATGAGAACCCCTTAAGAAACCTCATCAGATTTCAGTTTTCTAGCCCTCCCCCAACATTCTGATTCATCTGGCCTGTGAAAGGGTCTGAGGATCTTCATTTTAACAGGAATATTCACCCAGGTGATTCTGTTTAGGCGATCCATAGGTTGTACTTCAAGAAACATTGATCTAGAGACAGAGATATACCAATGGGCCTATACATTTGCATATGAGCAAGATAAGTTATGCACACAAAGTTTATCACCAAAATTCATTACTTAATAAAGATATAACTTTCTACTAGTGGTTTGCCTGGTTAGTCTTTTTCTATATGTCTTATTAGCACAGACTCTAAGCTTTTAACTTTCACATCTTCGTCATTGTCAACACCCTTTTTACTATGCTTAGATTTGTTCCTTTCACTGTATCAATTTTCTTCAGTTCCTAGAAGCAAAAAAAAAAAGCCTATTAATTCTTATGTGTAAAATTCAAACAGTTTTTTCCCAAATCATTGGTTATAATATCTAGATTTTTCTGGTCCCATGCTGCTAGATGTGGAATGTTGGACCAGGGGTTCTTAAGCTTCCTTTGAGAGTTGGAGTGTGAAGTACTATACAAAATGGCACAGTGAGTTTAAAATGTTCAGTATATGAAGAGCTAATATATTTCTTAGTTAAACCTGCATGGATTTACCATAAGTTTATTTACCATAAATCCAAAAATTTATATATAAATTTTTCATTTTTTTCTCTTTGCAGCCTTACACTGGCCAGAACTTCTAAAACGATATTCAATAAGATTAATAGTTTGCTCTCTACTTTATATGTATAAAACATAAATTATATATTACATATAATATATAAAATAGATATTTATATATAATTTTGTATATAAGATAAATTAAATATAAATATGTATTTATATCTATATCTTTATAAAGATATTTTATATAAGATAAATATAAAGATATTTATATCTAAGATAAAGACACAAAATAATATATAACTATAATATAAATATATATTTAATTTATATCTTAGATATATAAAATGAAAAACAAAATAGTAAAGAGCAAAGCGAAAGAGAAAAAAATGCTGATTTATATGTGTATATAAAACTTTTCTGTGCATACTATATAATCAACTACGAGTAATAAGAGGATTCATAAATATAACCAGAGAAAATAAAATTTAGAAAAGCAAGAACTTTCTAACATACCAGAAGTAACCTATGAAAATGTGATCCAACTCACAGTACCAACAAAATATCGAATTGATAATGGAAATGATTTTAACAAGTAGTGTCACAAATAAAGTAAACTACAGCAGTTTATTAAAGTGTAAATGATGTTCTGAATAAGTGGAGATGGACATAACCTGATTTTGGATAGGAAGGCTGAGATTTATAAAATGCCAGTTCTTTCTAATGAATTTGTAGGTTTCATATAATTCAAAACAGTTCCAAAGACATTATATTCCCAACATTGAGAAATGATTCTAAGGTTCCTTTAGAAGAATAGCAGTTCATAGTTTTTAAAAACTTGAGAAAGAAGTGTAAGAAAAAGTAACTTAGCACGTTTAGATTTAAGAGTGAAAACTGGGCTGGGCACAGTGGCTCACGCCGTAATGCCAGCACTTTTGGAGGCCGAGGTGGGTGGATCACCTGAGGTCAGGAGTTTGAAACCAGCCTGGCCAACATGGTGAAACCCCATCTCCACTAAAAATACAAAATTAGCCAGCTGTGGTGGCACATGCCTATAGTCTCAGCTACTTGGGAGGCTGAGGCAGGAGAATCACTTGAACCTGAGAGGTGGAGGTTGCAGTGAGCCGACCTCCCACATGGGAGATTAGATACCTCTGAAGAGAGAATTAGTGAACTGAAAGATAAAGAGAAAAGAAAGTACCCAGAATGTAACACTAATTGACAAAAGAAAAAAATCAAGAAATATGAAAGAGAAATGACTTGAAGGATAGAGTGAGAAAATCTAAAATATATCCAATCAGAATTCCTAGAAAAAGAGAGACTAAAGCATAATCAATATTTGATGAGATAATGTCTGAAAGTTTACCAGAATTGATGAAAGACACTTATCTTGAGATTCAGGAATTTACATGAATCGCAAGTAGGGTAAATTAAAGAAGAAAGAATCCACAACAGACAAGCCATAGTGAAAATGCAGCATGCCAAGCACACAGACCAACTTAAAGCAGGTAAACAGAATGAACAGATTACATGCAAATGAATGACAGGCTGCAAGCTCCTTTATCAAGAGCCCTCATGGAAGCCAGAAGACAGTTGTTGGATATACTTAATGATATGTAAAGAAAGTAACTGCCAAGCTAGAACTTTATTCCTAGTGAAAATATTTTTTAAGGATAAAAACAAAATAAATTTTAGAAAAATAAAAGCTCAGAGGCCCTCATTACATGTAATTCTGAAGGTATTTTTCAGTAGAAAGTGATCTTGTGTTAAAAGTAATTTGAGGAGAAAAGGAAAAAATAAAAAAAGAAAGTGATCTTGGATGGAAAATCTGATTTGCAAGTGAATAAAAAGAAAAGAAAGTGGCAGGTACATTGCAAATCTGAATAAATGTTAACTGCATAAAACCATGATAAGGCTATATAGTTGGCTTAAAAAATGTAAGGTAGAATAAAAATACATGACTATAATAACACACAAGTTTGGACGAGAGGAGAAATGAACTTCAAGTCGTCAGAGGTCTTAGTAATGTCCAAGAGAAGAATAAAGATACAGATTGAATATCCCTAATCCAAAAATCCAAAACCTGAAATGCTTCGAAATCCAAAACATTTTGAGCACCAATGTGACACTCAAAGGAAGGTAGTGTTTTGCATTTCGGATTTTCGGATGCGGGCTGCTCAGCCCGTACTGTTAACTTTGGTCTGTGATAAATTAGGTATGCATGTTGGTATGTTTTGTGCAACTACTAAAGGAAGAGAAACAAAGCATGTAGCTTCCAATTCCAAACAGAGGTAAAATGGAAAACTGAAAAATAGAAGTTATTCACAAATAAAAGGAAATTGGATTACTATGTCACACTATACTTAAAAGTCAATTCCAGGTAAATTATAAGCCTAAATATGAGAAAATAAAACCTGAAAGCACTTAGAATCATAATAATGGAAACTACTTTTATGCGAGCAGTGTAGGAAATAATTTTATAAAACAACACAAAAAGATTCAAATTAATTAAAATTATGACCTTTGACTTATTATTTTAAATTATACAGAAAAGACACTAGTGTCTAGATGAACATAAAACTCCTCTGCATCAATAAGAAAACCAAATATCTCCACTGAAAATAGGCAGAAGACTTGTACATACACTTCACAAATGAGGAAATATAAATGGCCAAAAAACATGAATATATGGACAACCTCACTAATAATCAGAAAACTCCAAATTAAAATCACACTAACTTACCATTTCAAAACTAGCGAACTAAAAAAATGTAAAGTTCTCACTAAGTGTTGGCAAGTGTAGAGCAAGAGAATTCTCATGTATTGCTGGTGGGAGTGTGAATTAGTATATACATTTTGGATGCAAGTTTGGTAACATAAAGTTTAAGACGTGAATAGACTGCAGCCAGCAATTCTACTCCTAGGTACTTATTCTAGAGCAAATCTTGCCCATTTGCACCAAAATACACATATAAAATTGTTCATGATAGCATCTATTTATGAAAGTGCCAAATGAGTAGTCTATAGCAAAGGAAATGAACTTATTACAGCCAAATGCAATGCATGAGTGAATCTTAACCACATCATGTTGAGCAAAGGAAGCAAGACACAAAATAATGCATATAGTATGGTACAATATGCTGAGTAAAAATGGGCAAAATGAAACAGCTTACAGTTGCATACCTAAGTCGTAAGTAGTGAAATCATTTTTTTTTTTAAGCAAGAAAATGATTTTCACCAGTCAGGATTGTTGATGGGAACCTCTAGGAGGCAAGAGAAGGATTTCTGATCAGATAGCCACATACCAGAAGCTTCTAGGATGCTGGAAATGTTAGATTTTATTGAACTAGTTGGTGGTCATAGAGGTGTTCACTTTGTAATTATTAAATTGTACATACTTATTATATGCACTTTATGGTTACCCGTGTCACATTTTAAAAAAGTAAAATAAATTGTCAAAAAGATATTAAAGTCAAACATTTATCCAAAATATACAGAGAAAATGATTTTTCAGACATAGGATCCATAAAGAAATAACACACACACAATACCCCGAGTTAGATTTAAGAACATAAAAATTTTAAACTTCTGTATGTAAAAAAAGGTGGCAAAATTTAAATAATTTGGTACAGTACTTGTAGCAAAGTTAGCAAAGGTAAATATCTTTCTAATACCAACAACCCTTATAATTTGATTTTTAAAACCCTGTAGGCATCATTTGTATATAATTGTATACAAATATGTATATATCTGAGCTTCAAAATGAAGCCATTTGAAATTTTATGTAAAATTTAGGAATGAATTATTAAGTAAATGTATGAAATAATTACTGGTATGAATTTTAAAATGCAAATTAAAATGAGATGGCATTTTTGTACACACCGTGAGCACTGGAAAAATTAGTGATGTGCAATTGTGTCAAGAGGGAATCTCGGGGGGGCGGAGCAAGATGGCCGAATAGGAACAACTCCAGTCTCCAACTCCCAGCGCGAGCGACACAGAAGACCGGTGATTTCTGCATTTTCAACTGAGGTACTGGGGTCATCTCACTAGGGAGTGCCGGACAATCGGTGCTGGTCAGCTGCTGCAGCCTGACCAGCGAGAGCTGAAGCAGGGCGAGGCATCGCCTCACCTGGAAGCGCAAGGGGGAAGGGGATCCGTTTTCCTAGCCAGGGGAACTGAGACACACAACACCTGGAAAATCGGGTAACTCCCACCCCAATACTGCGCTGTAAGCATACAGGCATTCCAGGAGAATATATCCCACACCTGGCCGGGAGGGTCCCACGCCCACGAAGCCTCCCTCACTGCTAACACAGCAGTCTGCCGCGATCTATCCGCAAGGCAGCAGCGAGGCTGGGGGAGGGGCGCCCGCCATTGCTGAGGCTTAAGTAGGTAAACAAAGCCGCTGGGAAGCTCGAACTGGGTGGAGCTCACAGCAGCTCAAGGAAGCCTGCCTGTCTCTGTAGTCTCCACCTCTGGGGACAGCGCACAGCTGAAGACCAACAGGGGAAGTAGCGGGAGCCGGTGCAGACGCGAACGACTCTGTCTGACAGCTTTGGGGAGAGCCGCGGATCTCCCAACGCGGAGGTTGAGATCTGAGAACGGACAGACTGCCTGCTCAGGTGTGTCCCTGACCCCTGAGTAGCCTAGCTGGGAGAAATCCCCCACTAGGGGCAGTCTGACACCCCACACCTCACAGGGTGGAGTACACCCCTGAGAGGACACTTCCAAAGGAAGAATCAGACAGGTACACTCGCTGTTCAGCAATATTCTATCTTCGGCAACCTCTGCTGCTGATACCCAGGCAAACAGGGTCTGGAGTGGACCTCAAGCAATCTCCAACAGACCAACAGAGAGTCCTTCTGACTGTCAGAAGGAAAACTATCAAACAGGAAGGACACCTATACCAAAACCCCATCAGTTCGTCACCACCATCAAAGACCAGAGACAGATAAAACCACAAAGATGGGGAAGAAGCAGGGCAGAAAAGCTGGAAATTCAAAAAATAAGAGCGCATCTCCCCCTGCAAAGGAGCGCAGCCCATCGCCAGCAATGGATCAAAGCTGGTCAGAGAATGACTTGGACGAGAGGAGAGAAGAAGGCTTCAGTCCATCAAACTTATCAGAGCTAAAGGAGGAATTACGTACCCAGCGCAAAGAAACTAAAAATCTTGAAAAAAGAGTGGAAGAATTGACAGCTAGACTCATTAATGCAGAGAAGATCATAAACGAAATGACAGAGATGAAAACCATGACACGAGAAATACGTGACAAATGCACAAGCTTCAGTAACCGACTCGATCAACTGGAAGAAAGAGTATCAGCGATTGAAGATCAAATGAATGAAATGAAGCGAGAAGAGAAACCAAAAGAAAAAAGAAGAAAAAGAAATGAGCAAAGCCTGCAAGAAGTATGGGATTACGTAAAAAGACCAAATCTACGTCTGATTGGGGTGCCTGAAAGTGAGGGGGAAAATGGAACCAAGTTGGAAAACACTCTTCAGGATATCATCCAGGAGAACTTCCCCAACCTAGTAGGGCAGGCCAACATTCAAATTCAGGAAATACAGAGAACGCCACAAAGATACTCCTCCAGAAGAGCAACTCCAAGACACATAATTGCCAGATTCACCAAAGTTGAAATGAAGGAAAAAATCTTAAGGGCAGCCAGAGAGAAAGGTCGGGTCACCCACAAAGGGAAGCCCATCAGACTAACAGCAGATCTCTCGGCAGAAACTCTACAAGCCAGAAGAGAGTGGGGGCCAATATTCAACGTTCTTAAAGAAAAGAATTTTAAACCCAGAATTTCATATCCAGCCAAACTAAGTTTCATAAGTGAAGGAGAAATAAAATCCTTTACAGATAAGCAAATGCTTAGAGATTTTGTCACCACCAGGCCTGCCTTACAAGAGACCCTGAAGGAAGCCCTAAACATGGAAAGGAACAACCGGTACCAGCCATCGCAAAAACTTGGCAAAATGTAAAGACCATCGAGGCTAGGAAGAAACTGCATCAACTAACGAGCAAAATAACCAGTTAATATCATAATGGCAGGATCAAGTTCACACATAACAATATTAACCTTAAATGTTAATGGACTAAATGCTCCAATTAAAAGACACAGACTGGCAAACTGGATAAAGAGTCAAGACCCATCAGTCTGCTGTATTCAGGAGACCCATCTCACATGCAGAGACATACATAGGCTCAAAATAAAGGGATGGAGGAAGATCTACCAAGCAAATGGAGAACAAAAAAAAGCAGGGGTTGCAATCCTAGTCTCTGATAAAACAGACTTTAAACCATCAAAGATCAAAAGAGACAAAGAAGGCCATTACATAATGGTAAAGGGATCAATTCAACAGGAAGAGCTAACTCTCCTAAATATATATGCACCCAATACAGGAGCACCCAGATTCATAAAGCAAGTCCTTAGAGACTTACAAAGAGACTTAGACTCCCATACAATAATAATGGGGGACTTCAACACTCCGCTGTCAACATTAGACAGATCAACGAGACAGAAAGTTAACAAGGATATCCAGGAATTGAACTCATCTCTGCACCAAGCAGACCTAATAGACATCTATAGAACTCTCCACCCCAAATCAACAGAATATACATTCTTCTCAGCACCACATCGCACTTATTCCAAAATTGACCACATAATTGGAAGTAAAGTACTCCTCAGCAAATGTAAAAGAACAGAAATTATAACAAACTGTCTCTCAGACCACAGTGCAATCAAACTAGAACTCAGGACTAAGAAACTCAATCAAAACCGCTCAACTACATGGAAACTGAACAACCTGCTCCTGAATGACTACTGGGTACATAACGAAATGAAAGCGGAAATAAAGATGTTCTTTGAAACCAATGAGAACAAAGATACAACATACCAGAATCTCTGGGACACATTTAAAGCAGTGTGTAGAGGGAAATTTATAGCACTAAATGCCCACAAGAGAAAGCAGGAAAGATCTAAAATTGACACTCTAACATCACAATTAAAAGAACTAGAGAGGCAAGAGCAATCACATTCAAAAGCTAGCAGAAGGCAAGAAATAACTAAGATCAGAGCAGAACTGAAGGAGATAGAGACACAAAAAACCCTCCAAAAAATCAATGAATCCAGGAGTTGGTTTTTTGAAAAGATCAACAAAATTGACAGACCGCTAGCAAGGCTAATAAAGAAAAAAAGAGAGAGGAATCAAATAGATGCAATAAAAAATGATAAAGGGGATATCACCACTGACCCCACAGAAATACAAACTACCATCAGAGAATACTATAAACGCCTCTACGCAAATCAACTAGAAAATCTAGAAGAAATGGATAATTTCCTGGACACTTACACTCTCCCAAGGCTAAACCAGGAAGAAGTTGAATCCCTGAATAGACCAATAGCAGGCTCTGAAATTGAGGCAACAATTAATAGCCTACCCACCAAAAAAAGTCCAGGACCAGATGGATTCACAGCTGAATTCTACCAGAGGTACAAGGAGGAGCTGGTACCATTCCTTCTGAAACTATTCCAATCAATAGAAAAAGAGGGAATCCTCCCTAACTCATTTTATGAGGCCAACATCATCCTGATACCAAAGCCTGGCAGAGACACAACAAAAAAAGAGAATTTTAGACCAATATCCCTGATGAACATTGATGCAAAAATCCTCAATAAAATACTGGCAAACCGGATTCAGCAGCACATCAAAAAGCTTATCCACCATGATCAAGTGGGCTTCATCCCTGGGATGCAAGGCTGGTTCAACATTCGCAAATCAATAAACGTAATCCAGCATATAAACAGAACCAAAGACAAGAACCACATGATTGTCTCAATAGATGCAGAAAAGGCTTTTGACAAAATTCAACAGCCCTTCATGCTAAAAACGCTCAATAAATTCGGTATTGATGGAACGTACCTCAAAATAATAAGAGCTATTTATGACAAACCCACAGCTAATATCATACTGAATGGGCAAAAACTGGAAAAATTCCCTTTGAAAACTGGCACAAGACAGGGATGCCCTCTCTCACCACTCCTATTCAACATAGTGTTGGAAGTTCTGGCTAGGGCAATCAGGCAAGAGAAAGAAATCAAGGGTATCCAGTTAGGAAAAGAAGAAGTCAAATTGTCCCTGTTTGCAGATGACATGATTGTATATTTAGAAAACCCCATCGTCTCAGCCCAAAATCTCCTTAAGCTGATAAGCAACTTCAGCAAAGT
The DNA here is from genome assembly GCF_007565055.1 of Rhinopithecus roxellana. NCBI lineage: Eukaryota > Metazoa > Chordata > Mammalia > Primates > Cercopithecidae > Rhinopithecus > Rhinopithecus roxellana. The sequence continues at coordinate 97,493,372 of NC_044556.1, read as the reverse complement.
CTCAGGATACAAAATTAATGTGCAAAAATCACAAGCATTCTTATACACCAGCAACAGACAAGCAGAGAGCCAAATCAGGAATGAACTTCCCTTCACAATTGCTTCAAAGAGAATAAAATACCTAGGAATCCAGCTTACAAGGGATGTAAAGGACCTCTTCAAGGAGAACTACAAACCACTGCTCAGTGAAATCAAAGAGGACACAAACAAATGGAAGAACATACCATGCTCATGGATAGGAAGAATCAATATCGTGAAAATGGCCATACTCCCCAAGGTTATTTATAGATTCAATGCCATCCCCATCAAGCTACCAATGACTTTCTTCACAGAATTGGAAAACACTGCTTTAAAGTTCATATGGAACCAAAAAAGAGCCCGCATTGCCAAGACAATCCTAAGTCAAAAGGACAAAGCTGGAGGCGTCACGCTACCTGACTTCAAACTATACTACAAGGCTACAGTAACCAAAACAGCATGGTACTGGTACCAAAACAGAGATACAGACCAATGGAACAGAACAGAGTCCTCAGAAATAATACCGCACATCTACAGCCATCTGATCTTTGACAAACCTGAGAGAAACAAGAAATGGGGAAAGGATTCCCTATTTAATAAATGGTGCTGGGAAAATTGGCTAGCCATAAGTAGAAAGCTGAAACTGGATCCTTTCCTTACCCCTTATACGAAGATTAATTCAAGATGGATTAGAGACTTAAATGTTAGACCTAATACCATAAAAACCCTAGAAGAAAATCTAGGTAGTACCATTCAGGACATAGGCATGGGCAAGGACTTCATGTCTAAAACACCAAAAGCAACGGCAGCAAAAGCAAAAATTGACAAATGGGATCTCATTAAACTAAAGAGCTTTTGCACAGCAAAAGAAACTACCATCAGAGTGAACAGGCAACCTACAGAATGGGAGAAAATTTTTGCAACCTACTCATCTGACAAAGGGCTAATATCCAGAATCTACAAAGAACTCAAACAAATATACGAGAAAAAAACAAACAACCCCATCAAAAAGTGGGGAAAGGATATGAACAGACATTTCTCAAAAGAAGATATTCATACAGCCAACAGACACATGAAAAAATGCTCATCATCACTGGCCATCAGAGAAATGCAAATCAAAACCACAATGAGATACCATCTCACACCAGTTAGAATGGCAATCATTAAGAAGTCAGGAAACAACAGGTGTTGGAGAGGATGTGGAGAAATAGGAACACTTTTACACTGTTGGTGGGATTGTAAACTAGTTCAACCATTATGGAAAACAGTATGGCAATTCCTCAAGGATCTAGAACTAGATGTACCATATGACCCAGCCATCCCACTACTGGGTATATACCCAAAGGATTATAAATTAGTCTACTACAAAGACACATGTACACGTATGTTTATTGCGGCACTATTCACAATAGCAAAGACTTGGAATCAACCCAAATGTCCATCTGTGACAGACTGGATTAAGAAAATGTGGCACATATACACCATGGAATACTATGCAGCCATAAAAAAGGATGAGTTTGCGTCCTTTGTAGGGACATGGATGCAGCTGGAAACCATCATTCTTAGCAAACTATCACAAGAAGAGAAAACCAAACACCGCATGTTCTCACTCATAGGTGGGAACTGAACAATGAGATCACTTGGACTCGGGAAGGGGAACATCACACACTGGGGTCTATCATGGGGAGGGGGGAGGGGGGAGGAGGGAGGGATTGCATTGGGGAGTTATACATGATATAAATGATGAATTGATGGGTGCTGACGAGTTGATGGGTGCAGCACACCAACATGGCATAAGTATACATATGTAACAAACCTGCACGTTATGCCCATGTACCCTAGAACTTAAAGTATAATAAAAAAAAAAAAAAAAAAAAGAGGGAATCTCTTAGATATCATTTGTGTTTATGTAAATTATTACAATCATCTGGAAAAGCATAATTTATCAAGGATTGTAAAATGCTTATAACCTACAATAGAGTAAATCTATTTGCTAGAGTTTTTCTAGAAAATTAATTCAAAATATAAAAAAAATTCAGGGACATAAAGATAATAATTTCAGCATTATTCATCATGGTAAACAACGGAAGGCAACCTGATAGTAGCAGTCAAGGGATGTTTGCACTATAAGTCATTCAATTTCATTCACTAAATTAATGTTTTGAGTGATCATAATGGCATTGTATGTGTATGACATCACAAGATGGTAAATTATTTAGCCATTAAATGATATTAGTGAGGCTATACAATTATATATATGTGTGTGTGTATATATATATATATTGCTTACAAAAAAGTACTGTAGAAAAGGTAGAAAATTATTTGCACACTAAGATTACTTATAAAATATGCATAGAAATATTCATATACATAATGATTATAGCTAGAGCCTGGTTTAACATCCACAGGAAAAATACTGGCTTGGAAAACACAAAAATGCTAATACCATTAATGTCAGGCTATAATGATTGTAAATGATTTTCCCCTCTCTTCTCTATGTTCTAGGGTGCTGCAATATTATTACGTTTTTCTATAATGGGAAACTTAATTAATAATACAAATTACAAAGACCTAAATTTGCATTTTGCTTCCATCTTGCAGTATATTCCCTTTCACACTCATTTTTGTAAGATCTAACACAGTACAATTCACTCTTAAGACATAGGACATTTATTGAAAGGAAACAGATTCTTAAACTCTTGTTTTTTAGATAAGTAATTTAACAGAGTCACAGATTTTTTTTAACCTTCAAGCATGTGAAGGAAGAGAGCAGTACTAGTAAATTCTCTTTTTATATTATAAAACTAAGATTAAAATAAAATATACCTACCTCAAAAAACCCACACATATTTATATCTTATAGAAGGTGGAAAGGTATAATAATATACATTTAAATGAGCAAAAAGTTATTTAACAGGAAAACCAACCAAAATTACAAACTTTTTAGAGCATTAAAGGCTGCTTTCACAGGACAGAGTAGCGGACTCTGAAGTTCAGGTGTGTTACAAGATTCCTTTTAAAGATATTATTTTTATTTTGCTAAAAAGAGATTTTATTGTGTATATTTAAGGTATATAACACAATGTCACGAGGTACATATAGACAGTGAAATGGTTACTATAGTGAAGTAAGTTAAAATATCCATCATCTCACATAGTTACCCATTTTTATGTTTTTGTGGCAAGGGCAGCTAAAATCTATTTATTTTGCAGGAATCCCAAATATAGTACAGTTTTATTAACTATAGTTCTCATGTACATTAGATTGCTGGAGTTTTTTATCCTACATATCTGCTACTTTATAACTCCTAACATACCTGTCCCCATCTCTACCTACCCCACGCCCATGTTAACTACTGTTTTATTCTGTGTCTCTGAATATTTGACTCTCTCTCTCTCTGTCTTTAGACTCTACATAAAAGTGAAATCATGCAGTATTTGTCTTTCTGTGTCTGGGTTATTTCGCTTAGCAAAATGTGCTCCAGGTTCATCCATGTTGTGGCAAATGGCAGGATGTCTCTTTTTATAAAGGCTGAAGAATATTCCATTTACGTTTATATTAGAATTTCTTTATCCATCATCTATCTGTTGACAGAGACTCAGGTTGTTCCCACATCTTGGCTATTGTGAACAGTGCTGCAATACATGTGGTAGCACAGATATCTTTATGGCATGGTGATTTCATTTCCTTTGGGTATATGCCTAGAAGAGGGATTGCTGGGGCACATGGTAGTTCTGTTTTTAATATCTTTTTTTTTTTAATATAAAGATGGGTTCCGATTATGTTGCCCAGGCTGGTCTTGAACTCGCAACCTTAAGCAGTCTTCCCACCTCGGCCTCCCAAAGTGCTGGAATTACAGGCGTGAACCAACACACCTGGCCTATTTTTAAATTTCTTTAGAACCGCCATATTGTTTTCATAATGGGTTGCACCTATCTACATTCCCACCAAAAAAAAAAAAATATTATTTTCCAGGATAAAATTTTTGGAGCAGAATAATATCTGCTTTTTGGTGGCTTTGGGGAAAAACAACTGTTTCCTTTTGATTTTGCTGATGTTGTTTTCAGCAATATTAGGAGAGCAGTCTAGTTTCATTAACTAGTATCAAGAGTAAAAAGCTCAGTAATTACCATTTGCCATCTGTATATCTCCTTCCGTGAAGCATCTGTTCAGAACTTTTTACCATGTGCAGCTAGGGATGTAGGAGGGTGTTGTTTGTTTGTAGGTAAATGTCCTTTGTTGAATGTGGGTTTTATGAGTAGTAATTTTTTTCCCTAGTCTTTGGCTTGCCTTTTTGTAAGTGTCTTTCAAAGAGCAAAAGTTTTACATTTTTGTGATGTCCAATTTATTTAATTTTTTCTTTTACAGTTCAAACTTTTAGTGCTCCGTTTAAGAAATCTTTGCCAAATCCAGGATCATTAAGATTTCCTCTTATGGTTGCTTTGAGCAGTTTGATGGTTTGTTAGGTTCATGATGTTGAGTAATTTCTGTATGTGCAGCAAAGTAATCAAGGTGTTTTGGTTATTGTTTATTAAATTTTATTTATTTATTTATTTATTTATTTTCTAGATGGCTATTCCATTGTTCCAGCGCCTTTCGTAGAAAAGATGTTCCTTTTCCTCATTTGGGGATTTGTCATCTCACCTTTGCACTTTGGTTGAAAATCAATTGATCATATATCTGTTGTGGCCTATTTCTGGACACTTTATTCTTTTCCATTGATCTCGATGTGTATTTGTACCACTACCATCAATACCATAGTTACCATAGCTTTGTAATAAACCTTGAAACCAGGTATTGTATGTCCTCCAACTTTTTCTTTTTCAAAGTCGTTTTAGCTATTCTAGGGTCTACTGTATTTCCATATGCATTTTTAAATTAGCATGTCCATTTCTAAAAAAAAATTTCTGCTGGAATTTTCATTACAATTTCATTAAATTTACCAATCAGTTTTGTGAGAATTGACTTATTAACAATACTGAATCTTCAAATCCAGGAATGCAGTATCTCTCCCCATTTATTTATCTAGTTTCTGCGTTTAGTTTCTCTCATTTCTTTCCTGATGTTAGGTGGTTTCTGTCTTGCACATTTTTTTTCTCAAATTTATCCCTAAGTATACTTTTAGTGCTATTATAAATAGTACTTTAAATGAAGTACGTGAAAAGATGTTCATCATTAGTCATTGGAAAAGGCAAATGAAAACCACAATTAGATACCACTCCATTAAGGTTTCTCAACCTCAGCACTGTTGACATTTTCAGCCTCAGAATATTTCCCTGGTTACAGGGAGGTGGGGGTTGTGGGGGGGCTGTCTTGTGCATTGGAGGATGTTTGGCTGCATCCCTGGCCTCTAGCCACCAAATGGCAGTATTATTTCTTCCCTTCCTCAAATTGTAAAAACCAAAATGTCTCCAGATATTGCAATATGTGCCCTAGGAGGCATACATTCACTAGTATGGTTAAAATTTAAAAAACTATTGACAAGACTGTGGAGCAACTGGAACTCACACACACTGCTGTTGAGAATGTAGAAGAGTTACAACCACTTTGAAAACAGCTTGGCAGTTTCTTTTTAAAAATTTGCTTTTAATTGACAATAATTGTACACATTTGTGGGGGTATGCTGTGATGTTTTCATACATGTATGCATTGTGCAATGATGAAATTATGGTATTTAAAGTATCACCTCACTTATTTATCATTTCTTTGTGGTAAGAATATTGAGAATCCTCTCTTCTAGTTATTTTGAAATATACATTATGATATTGTTACTATTGTCTTCCTACTATCCTATAGAACAACAGAATTTATTCTTTCTAACTATAATTTTATACTCATTGAACAATCTCTCCTCCCCCTTCCTTCTCCCCTCCCCAGCCTCTACAAACCACTATTCCACTCTGTACTTCTATGAGATTGGCTTTTTTAGATTCTACAAATAAGTGAACTCAGTGGTATTTGTCTTTCTGTGCCTGTCTTATTTCACTTAACATAATGTCCTCCAGGTTCATCCATGTTGCTGCTGCAAAATGACAGGATTACATTCTTTTTTATGGCTGAATAGTATTCCATGGGGCTGTGTTTGTGTATATCACATTTTCTATATATTCTCTATGTATGATATATATTTCATATATATCATGTAAAAAATGTGGTATCATATATAAAATGTGATTATATATATTATATATTTATTGGTTTATGGCCACTTGGGTTGATTTCATATCTTGGCTATTGTGAATAATGCTGCATTAAGCCTGGGAGTGCAGATAACTCTTCAACATACTGATTTTATTTACTTTGAATAATACACAGTAGTGGAATTGCTGGATCATATGGTAGTTCTATTTTCAATTTTTTGAGGAAACTCCCCATACCGCTTTCTATAATGCCTGTACCAATATACATTTCCACCAACAGTGTGTAAGGTTACTTTTCTTTCACATCCATACCAGCATTTGCTGATAATAACCATTCTAATTGGGATGAGATGGTATATCATTGTGGTTTTGATTTGCATTTTCCTGATGATTAGTGACATTGAACATTTTAAAATATTTTTTGGCCATTTGTGTGTCTTCTTTTGAGAAATGTCCATTCAAGTCCTTTGCCCAATTTTTTTTTTTTTTTTTTTTTTTTGAGAACGAGTCTCGTTCTGTCACCCAGGCTGGAGTGCAGTGGCATAATCTAGGCTCACTGCAAGCTCTGCCTCCCGGGTTCATGCCATTCTCCTGCCTCAGCCTCCTGAGTAGCTGGGATTACAGGCGCCTGCCACCACGCCCAGCTAATTTTTTTGCTTTACCCAATTTTTAATTGGATTATGGCAGTTTCTTAAGGTTTAGTTAAGACTAAACCTACCACATAAGCCAGCCATTTTTCTAAGTGTTTACACAAGAGAAAAGAAATAACATGTCCAGAGAAATATTCATGAATATTTGTTGCAGCTTTATTTAGCTGCAGATAGCCAAAAACTGGGAACAAATTCAAACATCTACCCACAGGTGAATAGATAAACACATTGTGGTATATCCATACAGACGGATACTACTCAGCAATGAAAAGGAATGCACTATTGACACAGACGACATCATGGATGAATCTCAGAATAAGTACACTGAGTGAGAGAAGCCAGACCAAAAGTACATATTTTATGAATTTATTTATAAAACATTCTAGAAAATGAAAACAAGAGGCCAAGGCAAGAGGATCACTTAAAACAGAAAATCAAGTCTATGGTGAGGAAAGGGATAGATTAGCAAGAAGCAAAAGAGGAAATACTGGGGTGTAATGGATGTGCTAATTATCTTAATTCTGGTTATGGTTTTATGGGGATATATATATTCCCATGATTTATATATATATCCCCATAAAACCATAACCAGAATTATATATAATATATATTATATAATTTATAAATGTAAAATATATATATAAACTTGTTGAGTTGTACATATATATATTTTTTTGATACAGAGTCTCACTCTGTCACCCAGGCTGGAGTACAGTGGTGTGATCTCGGCTCACTGCAGTCTTGGCCTCCTGGGTTCTGCAATTCTCCTGCCTCAGCCTCCCGAGCAGCTGGGACCACAGGTGTGAGCCACCACAACCGGCTAGTTTTTGTATTTTAGTAGAGCAAGGGTTGCATCATGTTGGCCAGGTTGGTCTTGAACTCCTGACCTCAAGTGATTCACCTGTCTTGGCCTCTCAAAGTGCTGGGATTACAGGCGAGAGCCATAGTGCCAGCCTAAGTTGTGCACTTTAAATAAATGTGGCTTTTTGGTATGTCAATTTTATCTGAATAAGTTATTTAGAAATTATAATATAGAAAAGAAATGGGTGGAGAGAACGTTTTAATAAATAGAGAAAGGCTGTGTAATGGTCTATATTTATATGGGATACTCATAACACTGATAGAAATCACAGTGGAATTCCCATACGTCATCCAACTGTGAAAAAAAAGTAACAATAATTCAAGCTCATTCCTGCTTCTGCTTTAAGAAACTTAGAAATGCAGCCTTCCCTCCTCCCTACTCCAGCAGTCATACTGCTGGCCAACTATTTTCCCTTTAGACAAAGATGATTAGTCAGTTAAACATGACACATGATTTTAAATTAGAATATTCAGGAAAATGTTTATCTTCTTTCAGATAAACATTCAGTAATTTTTAAATGACATAAAACCATGTTAATGAAAAATAGAAAAGAAAAATTAACATCTCCCCACAGCCTAAAGATGCAGTGAATTACAGACTATTCCTCTAGAAAGGTCTGGTCTTTTTGAAGCATTTGGAGTGATAGGAAGCAATATATGGCCTGTAACTAAAGTAAATTTTTGGTGAATTTCTCTGATCACAAACATTTCATAGATTCGAAATTAAGGTCGTATGGTTATCCCTGCCCCAAAATCAGATTAACCGTTAATTACTATGAATAAATCTAGGATCCTGATTTTTTCACTGTTTCTTTTTATCACTTTGGTTGATAATATGGTCAGCAAGCCAGGAAGGAGCATGACTTGCAAGAAACCCCACATTTTAATTTAAAAAACAATGATTTAAGAGGCATAATTCCCTTCAGTATGAGAAAGGAAGGTATAAATGTATTGATGGTTTCAGAATTTTCAGGTAACAGTATGATATCTTCAAATGATCAAAAATTGTGTACTATAACTAATCTGCCTCTACAGAGAGAAAAGAAGTGATGGTTCCTCCTGTTTGCTTTAGATTGTTCAGCCAGTGGTATTGTGCTCTGTTGGAGCTAACAGACCATTCTCCATCTATCTGCATTCACGGCATTCTTAGGTTGAACTTTGCTTTGTTTTCCCTAGCCCCAGCTTACACTACAATTTCGCATGGGAATGTATTAGTGAGTTACTGAACATTTCATTATCTGCATGTAATGGGTGTACCTCTTGCATATATATATCTGTATACATACACACATGTATATGTATATATACACACACACACATATATATAAATAATTTGGAAGTGGTTTCTTTAATTCACCAGTGATCTGACTGGTAAATTAAAATGCCAAATCTGGTCTAGTCCAAAGCAATAAGAAATGTTTAAGAGGCTTCTATTTGTTTTATCCAGGTTTTTGGAATGTTAAAATCCAAGACACCCTAAAGCCAAGTAAAGATGATTAGTACTTTGACCTCCTTTATCAGACCTTAATAATTTAAGTCCCTTTGGGGAGCTCTCTGGGAATCTCGTATCTGATCTGTGTCTGTGGAAACACAGATCAGATACGAGAACCTTATAAGAACCTTATGCCTCTTGCTTGTATAGAAAACCTTTCTTCTTTCTATGGTTAGCACACATATACTAACTTTGCCGTGCATTATTCCTCCCTCCTGCCACTCTCCCCCAGCCCACCTTAGTCTCCCTGAAATTCCCTAAGCAGGAGCTAGTGAACAGCCCATCTGGTGTGTGCCACTGAGTGTGTCAGGTAAGTGATGGGCTGGAAAAACAGTTTAGCTTGGGTCAATGTCCCGTCGCTTGATTTACCTGGTCACACAGAGTTGCTGAGAGAAATGAAGAGCAGCCTTTACCGCTGGTTTTCTCTTTCCAGACGGATGTCTTAAAATGGGATCTCATCGTCTGCGCAGTGGTTGCTGTCCTCTCATTTGCAGTCAGCGCCAGCACTGTATTCCTGTCATTGCGAGTATGTATCCACCAACTTTGTACTCTTCCTGCCCCCTTATTCTCCTTAATAACAAAGCTGTCATGGAGCTACAGGGTATTGACAAGACACGTGAGCTAGAGAAGGAAACGAAATGCCTGTTGAGAGGCTTAGGGAACGTATCCGTGTGCTGTGAGCAGTTACGTCCAAGATGTGACTTGGTCCGCATCACCTATTGGGTTCGATTGCTTTATCCTTGCCCTTTCCTGCATCTGGGGAGCTATTTGGTTTGCAAGAGTGATGGCACGTCTTGTGGAATCCACTGGGAGGACAGTTAATAGTGATAGGGCGGGCTGACAGTGCTCTACTATGAGCAGAGAAGAGAGGAGTCACCGTATCAGGGGTGAGGCAGAGGTCACAGAGCCAAAAGGACTATGGGAAAAGGATTTTCAGTTAGAAAAACAAAGTGGGGAGCTCCAGATGGGATTCCTGGCTGTGGTTCTCACAGACAGTTGCTTTCTCTATACAAAAATATTGTCCATCCGCGAACCCCCCTTTTCATAAGGAAATGTCTATGAGCTACATGGGTTATTCTTCACCTCCTCATTAGAAAATTTTAAAAATGTATTCGAAGGGGCATAATTCTCTTGGCCTCTGTACTCCCACAGGCTAGTTCTCCCTCACTCTTGTAGTGGTTTCCAACACATGAACCAATTTCATGGTATAGAGAAGACATTTTCAGAGGCCTGAAACAAAAACTGGCTATCCGTTAAGAGTCTGGCTATCTGTTAAGAGGAAAAAGTGGAAGAACAATGATGTTATGTATTATTCACGGGCATCCCTCTCCCCATCCTCTAGGCTAAGTAATGAGATTCTACCCATTTTTATCGCAGCCATTTCTCAGCATCGTGCTGTTTGCCTTGGCTGGTGCCGTGGGGTTTGTAACACATTACCTGCTCCCTCAGCTCCGCAAGCATCATCCCTGGATGTGGATTTCACACCCCATTCTCAGAAACAAAGAGTATCATCAACGGGAAGTGAGAGGTTAGTAATATATCCCTCATTAAAAAAAAAAAAAAAAAGACAAAAAAGGAGGGGTAGATATACTTTAACCCAGAGAGCATGTGCAGCAGTCCGAATGTACTTAATGCCACAGAACTGTATACTTGAAAATGATAGCTGGTACATTATGTGTATTTTACCACAATAAAAAAGAAAAAAGGAGAATGTGTACCGTGGAGTATATGGTATTTGTTCCCAGATATTCTAGCCAACCATAAGAAGAAAATTAAAGCCAGGTGAATCAGAAGAATGTTTTATAAAAATATTAATTGGCTATTGGTATTGTGGAAAAATTATATCATTCATACTTGAAGATTTTGCTGTTTCCACCAAAACTAACTGGGGCCTAAGAAGAGTATCCCTTGACTATGCTCCCATCCTTCATGAATTGGTGGGGATGGAGTAGGGCCTGACCAATAACTTTAAGCACTCCTGAACCCTTACATTTTCTTTAGCTTGCTTTGTTCATCTAGGCCTACACCTGTAGCTACACTTGGTTGACTTAGCAGTTTCCATGGGTGTCTCTGGCCATGATCATGTAATAGCCTGGTAATCACAACCGTTTCAGAGCCTTGGAGAAGAAATAAATTTCTTCTAGATAAGAAGTCTTCTAGAAATTTTTCTGTTAGGTCTTTCCTTGCTCTGTAATTCCCTGTTCTGTGCTTGAATGGATTGAAGAAGACTGATTTATCCACAGTTTTAGACCCATCAAAGTTATTGCTCACAGATTATAACTACAGTCTAATGCTGCTGATTCTGCACGGAGCTGTTTAGCCTATTGTAACTTCTCAGTTGTTAGCGAGTTATCTAATTGTCTATATGTCCAGGCATAAAGATAAGTGAGGGGCATCAAGGTTTGTGGACTTAAAGTACTGAACTCAGCCAAATTTGTCACCAGCAACTTCAGTAGACTGGTGTGACAAAAGGAAAAGGGGGAGAATAATTTTTAAAATAAATATGCAAGAGTCACTGAAGATGCTGTCCAGAATAGAGAGTGCTTCCATAAGGAGCATCTCTGGGTGGGCACAAGGAGCCGCCTTAGTTAGAAACAGCCCAAGTAGAAAAACTGGCTTGTTCTGTGGAGAAAGACGGCCTCATCGGGCTGATGCGGTTTAGAAGTGCAGGGAGGGTAACTCAGACTTCTCTCCCCTTGGAGACTTACTCTTCCCACCTACAGAATCAGGAGCTAGCATAAGGATGGAGCTGCATAGTTTTAAATGTTCTGTACAATTTAATGTGCTACTTAAATGCACATTATTATCAGTATCAGAAAAACTGAAAGAAGATAGACTCAGAGAAGGTTCCATCTATAATGGTTTGTATATTTTAGTCCACTTGTAGAGGAAAGTCCCTACCCCAACAGGTGACTGCTTGTGGATACACAGAGGACCTGATGAAAAAGACCAGTTTCTATAGAACTTCTGCAGCCTTCAGGTTATATTTCCCTTTCATTCAAAAACCTCCAGAAAGACTAAGTGTTGGTGAAATTAGTGGAGTGTGTTGGGGTTATTTTGACATCATTGGTAAGTTAGTTGATGGAGATTTGAAGTAAGAGACTTTAACTGCGTATCTATCTATACCTGTACCTGTACCAACACCTTTACCTATACATTTCCTTATACTTTTACTTTTGTCTATGTCTATACCTATACCTGTTTGTAACCTACACATTTGCCTATACCCATACCAATACTCACTTCTATACCTTTACCACTTCTCTATATATCTTTATCTTTACCTGTACCTGTATCTATACCTGTACCTTTATTGGTATCTATAACTTTCCCTGTACCAATGACTATACCTATACTATTACCTTTACCTGCACCTGTACCTGTACCTTTCCCTATACCTATTCTTAAACTCTGCCTATGCCCATGGCCGTGTTTATATGTACATATTTAAATACCTTGGGGTGAGCAAAGAGAACCTGTGAAGCTGAAGGAAAGGAAAATGAGACAGATTAGACTTGGGCTTCCCTTACTGTGGCAGTTCAGAGTTTAGAATTCAACAATGAAAAACAGGAGTGGGCCATTAACAACTCGAGTTTTTTTTTTTCTGTTTTTTGTTTGTTTGTTTTCTCCCCTGTGTCTAAGACAGCCCCGTTTAAATTAAAATCATTTAGCTATTTCAAGCCTACATGGCTTTTTTAGTACAAGATTCAAGAACAAGTAAAGTGAGCGTGTTTGTGTATCTGACTTCCCCTCTCGGAGGGTGAGTGAGTGGGTGGCACTGAGTCCCTGTGTATCCCATAGACGTAGGCTGGGAGGGGTCCACACTTGCTTACACAGTGTCAGGCAGAGGCTCTGTGGAAGGTTCTAACTTGCCTACATTCTCTATTTATAAGCAGCCTGAAATCGAGCCGGGAATCACAGGTTGGACAAATTAGGCACATGACGAAAAACAGATTCCATTTCAAAATTAGGTGTATTAGACGGAAAACCCATAGACACAAAATTTAAAAATGATTTAGGCCCAGTTATCCATTCTGGTGCCATCTGTGTCCTGAATCTCCTTGCCTCTTCTTCCTGGACTTCTGCCTTTTAGGTTTTGACTCTTCATTTTTTTCCACCAGCAACAAAACACGTACAGGAAATGCAGGTCAGGCACACAGCTTTTCATGTGAAAGTGATGCTCCCATCTTCTTTCTCACAGGAGCACAGAATATTGTCACTGGGAAAGAAGGCAGGGCAGAGCAGGACTCGCTAGTGTGTAGCATGCTGCTGGGACACAGTGGTTCCAGGGCAGACATCACTAACTGAGAACAGAGTCCTAGAACTGGGCTGGTGGCAGACATTTCTAATCAGCTGAAACAGTAAGATAAGGCATATGTGCTGCCCCTGTCTTAGAGTTTATTATATAATCCTATCCCACCATTTTACATAGATGGAAACTGAAGCCTAGGGACAGAAACATAACTTGGGTCCCACTGATTTTGTGGCCAGTGAGTGACGAGAGCCCAGGTCATTTCACTACCCATGTTGCTCTCATTCCGAATGGGCAGTCATGTGCAGCCTGAATGTGGCTTTCAGACTGTTTTCACGATCATCACTACCCAGAAGAGCCACATGGCTGCAGTCACAGTAGGTCCTGTAAAGTCTGACATGCCGTCTTCTCATGCCAGCATTACCAGGCTTTCTTCCCTGATTTGATACAGACTTGCCACAGTTGATTCTAGGCATTCTTGTGGCTTCTCAAACACAACACACTCTCTCCCTCTGCTCTCCTTACTTCTTCCTTGACTAGGGATGCCATTTCTCCAGCTTCACTAGACCAACACCAGGCTGCTCATGCTTCAAGTCTCTGGGTTTCTTTGTTTTGTTTGTTTGTTTGTTTTTTGAGACTGAGTCTCACTCTATCACCCAGGCTGGAGTGCAGTGGCACAATCTTGGCTCACTGCAACCTCTGCCTCCTGGATTCAAGTGATTCTCCTGCCTCAGCCTCCTGAGTAGCTGGGATTACAGGTGTGTGCCACCACACCTGGCTAATTTTTGTATTTTTAGTAGAGATGGGGTTTCACCATGTTGACCAGGCTGGTCTTGAACTCCTGACCTCAAGTGATCTACCTTCCTCAGCCTCCCAAAGTTCTGGGATTACAAGCATGAGCCACCATGCCCAGCCCAGGTCTGTTTAAAATCAGTCCCTCCAGAGAAGTCTTGCCCTGACCACCTAAACCTGACTAGATTCCCCACTGCTCCCTGAGTCTCCCTTCTGTAACCACTTGTAACCACTGGTGCCTAAGGTAGACTGAGCTCCATGTCTGCTAGTGCATACTCCTCCAGTTCTCATGGCAGTGCTTGGTGTAGAGAGGGATCCTCACAAATGCTGAACTGCATTTAATTTAACCATCATCACTCTGTGGCCACTGGAACAAACTTTAAACTTGGTGCATGTACTTCCTTTTGGCTTACTTTCCTTTCTGCACACTTCGAATATGTACTTCTACTTGGTAAAATGTGGAGATACCAAATTAATTTTGGTATAAAATTCAGACTGTGATGAGTGGAAATAGATATTATAACTGAAGTGGAAGACTACACATTGAAGCACAGCTTTTTTAGTCAATTTCGTTCTTTACTTTTGAGACTAATTTTTTAAAAGTAAATATTATCTCCTCCCAACCTTGAGATGCTGTTTCACCAGTATTTGAATTAGGAGAATAAAATTCCATCACTTACAGCACAGTTCAGCATCAGATGAATCATGATGGTCATGTGGACACAACTGAGTTATGTTAATGTGTATGTGTGAAGTTGCTCTTTTTAAAAATTGCCGTATTTCCCATCAATCTAAGTTAATCATGCTGAACATGACAGAAGACAACACTATACGCAACAGCATATTATTCTAGCTTGGAGTTTTTGAGACTAAATGTTAAAGGAGTACTCATATTTTTAGAAAATAAAGCAAATCAATTTTCCTGAATTATGATAATGATTCCAGACAAATGACTTTATTGATGGATCCCTGTCATAAAGAAGTACAAAGTTGGACCTTATTGAAAATTTGTTTTATCTTAAAACTTTTCAAAGGAATTAGATTATTTCAAAAAGCAAATATTGGGGTTGAGTCACATTTCACTTGGTCCTCCAAGGTAATATTTCCGTAATATTATAGTTCTTGGCTTTTAAGAATTAAAAAGAATGACCTGATTTGATGACTGTACTCTAACCATAAAAATGGGTTATAATGGAGTTAAAAGAGATTGAGGCAAGGAATAAGTACGGTATTGAAATTCATTTACTTACTTATTTGTTCACGTAGAAAATGCTTATGGATATACTATTCACTCATTCAGAAAATAATTATTGAGTTCCTACAAGATGCCAAGCCCTGTGAGTCAGTGACATAGGAATGACTAAGATGTAGTTTCTGTCATCAAAAAGCTTATGATCTGGTAAATAAGTCTATGGCTGTGTCACCGTAGAAGAATTGTGACTGCTACACACATACAGTAATGTGGGCCGTGACACTAGGTTCCGCCCTGCAGGAAAGACAGAGAAACAGTAGCTGGGCATGATGGTATGTGCCTGTAGTCCCAGCTACTTGGGAGGCTGAGGCAGGAAGATCGCTTGAGCCCAGGAGTTAGAGGCTGTAGTGCACTATGATAGCGCCTATTGAATAGCCACTGCACTCTCGCACTGTAGTTGAAGCCACATAACGAGATTCTTTCTCTCTCTTTTCTTTTTTCTTTCTTTTCTTTTTTTTTTTGAGGCGGAGTCTCACTCTGTTGCCCAGGCTGGAATGCAGTGGCTCGATCTTGGCTCACTGCAACTTCTGCCCCCTGTGTTCAAGCAATTCTTGTGCCTCAGCTGCCCTACTAGCTAGTGCCCTACTAGCTGGAATTACAGGTGTGCCCAGCTAATTTTTGTTCTTCTAGTAGAGATGGAGTTTCACTATGTTGGCCAGGCTGGTCTCTAACTCCTGGTCTCAAGTGATCTGCCCGCCTCGGCCTCCCAAAGTGTTGGGGATTACAGGCGTGAGCCACTGCACCCGGCCAAGATTATTTCTCTTTAAAAAACAAAGAAAAAGAAAGAAGTAGAAGGCTGATATATATCCTAAGTGAGGAGCTTACAATTAATTTCATGTATCATTGCTTAAGCCTTTCCAACTTATTGATATGCATAAAAATGGAAAACATGTGGAATTACATAATTAAATGTTACATTGATATCTGGTGCATGGCAGATATTCAGTAAACATTGGAGGAGAAAATGAATGATTAATGCTTTGTAAATTCACCAAAGGAAGGTTTTCTATAGGCTGATGAGGGCATAAAAAGCCTCTTGAAGTAATAGGTAGTTTGAAGGATTCACTTGTACCTCTGTACGGTACTGAAAAGTTTAAGCTATACTTTTTGGATGCATAAGAATAAATTAAGAAAGATAATATACATTAAAAAACAAATAGGCTGGGCATGGTGGCCCATGCCTGTAATCCCAGCACTTTGGGAGGCCGAGGTGGGTGGATCATGAGGTCAGGAGATCGAGACCATCCTGGCTAACATGGTGAAACCCTGTCTTTGCTAAAAGCTGCCTGTAGTCCCAGCTACTCAGGAGGCTGAGGCAGGAGAATCACTTGAACCCGGGAAGCAGAGGTTGCAGTGAGCCGAGTCCGCACCACTGCACTCCAGCCTGGGTGACAGAACAAGACTGTCTCTCAAAACACACACACACACACACACACACACACACACACACACACATCAATTAAACATCTATTTAAATTATAATTTTAAAAAATCCACTATTACAAAACATTCACTAATGGGTACCAAATTTGCAATTCTTAAATGAGATTTACTTTGCATTTTAGCAAATCTTGTCTATCAGTTTACAGATAGACTAGTTTCTATGTGATACACATGATTCTGAGAGCTCTTGCTTTTTATAGTGTATTTTTCACTTATATCAAAATAACACATAGTATTAAAAATCAAATAGAACAAGTTGCAATGAAAAGCAGCAGACTCCTGTCAACTCCACCCTCCTGCCCCATTTCTGATTTTCCCTGTACAGAAAAAAAATACTTTCTGCTCCTTAGGTATCTCTTCTGGTATTCTTCTAACTAACGATCATGTACGTGTTCTGCTACTTCTTGGTATTTTAGATTTATTTATCTACTGACTTTCCATTATAAAAGATAAGAATTTATCTCTCTTATCTTCCCTTATGCATTAACATTTTCACTTTCCTCCTGCTCCTAATATAGTTTTAATATTTTTGTTGAACTTCTACTCAGGCTCTTTTTTAACTCTTAAGTCTACATGTTGTTCACCTCTGAGTCCAGTAGTATAGACCTTGATTATATTTCCTATTCAAATGTTTGCTTTTGCATTTGCTCGCCTTTCCAATAGCTTTGTAGTATATTTCTCATTCCAACGTTCCACACAGACGAGTCTGTCAGATCATCTATTAGCTCTGTCCTCCCTCCTGGAACCTGCTGCAAGTTTCTGTTTGTTGTTTACTCCCTTTTTTGGAGTGAAGCTCGTCCTCAGTCGCTCCTGAGAAGAGGCACATGAGAAGACACTTTCGAGACCTCCTCTGCTCCAAGTGTTTTATTCCATTTCATACTTCCGATGGTTTGTACTGTGTAGCCTGCCAGGGTGTAAGCATTATTCCATTGTCTTCCAGCATCCTCTGCTGCTGCTAAAAAGTCTGAGGTTTTTTGACTCTTCGTCCTTTGTCTGTGACTAGGTTTTTCTCTGCAGAAAGCTTTTGGGAGGTTTAGGAAAGCGTTATAATGTTATGGCCCAGCCTTGGACAAGACTGGGTGGGCTCAAACTCTGGTTCTGTCACATATTAAGTGTGCTTAGCCATTGTGATTCAGTGTTGTCATCTATAATTGGGAGTTCCTACATTAAATATAAAATCAATCCAAGAAGAAATGTAGCACCTTTAGCATGGTCATTGGGAGACAGAAAGCAACTCCCTAAGTGCGTCCTACTGCTCTTTCCAGGGTTCTGAAGTCTCATCATTTTTCACCTGACTTTGTGCCTTGTTTCACCCATTGTGCTAGGCAGTTGGTGGCCCTTTATAGTCTGGATGTACATGTCATGCGTACAGTTTTGAAATGTTCATCAATAGGTCATAGTACTATCTGAATGCCTTATTTCACAGAATTTGCACAGTAATTAAGTGAAACTCAATATATGTAAAAATCCTTTCAAATGTATCTAGTGCTAGTTAAAGGAATATGGCATGAGAGGCGTTGTCTGATTTTGGAACACAAAGGCTATGTGGGGGTCTTTGGAAAGAGGCTTTCTTTGCCATAGCTAGAGGAGGAAGTATTCCTTACCTCCCCCTTTTCCCCCACATAAAAACGATGCTAGCTTCAGGAAGCAGTTAGAGACTTGGAAACCTCTCCAAAGTGTTTTTCATTCAAAATGACGAAAATAATTTGAAGCATAAACTGAACTAGTACTAGCAGAGTGACATAGTCATCGTGTGCTGTGATACCAGTATGGGAAAGTGCATTTCAAATGCCGAGTAAATGACTTTGAGCTGAGTTTTTAGAAACCAGCCTGTTTTATTAATTATTCTCTCTGTGCTGTTATTTTCCTGTACCTTCTCTTCCCCTCATTTTCCCTTCCTCCCTCCCAGGCACTCTCATACTCTGGCTGATCTCTAGTCCACTGGGAAACTTACCTTCCTGTGTCAGTCTCCACAAGGCTGGAGGTGGCCGCAGGGGTTTGGCAGTGATGCCAAGTTACACTGCAGCGGGAGGAAAAAGAAAAGTGGAATTCAGTTACCTCAGCTTGCAGCAGAGGGAGGCAGAGGGAGGTCTGGAGAAGCTCAGGCCAAACTGGGCTAGCATTAAGAAAGACAGGACTAGGCCAGGCGCAGTGGCTCACACCTGTACCCCATCTTTACTAAAAATACAAAAATTAGCCAGGCATGTTGGCAGGCGCCTGTAATTCCAGCTACTCAGGAAGCTGAGGCAGAAGAATTGCTTGAACCCGGGAGGCGGAGGTCGCAGTGAGCAGAGATTGCGCCATTGCACTCCAGCCTGGACAGCAAGAGTGAGACTTCGTCTCAAAAAAAAAAAAAAAAAAAAAAAAAAGATAAAAAAGAAAGACAGGACTTGGGAACAGAGCTCAATGGTTAGCTGCCAGCCTCAGATTCCAGCTCTTCAGCAAGTCAC
Organism: Rhinopithecus roxellana; assembly: GCF_007565055.1. Taxonomy (NCBI): domain Eukaryota; kingdom Metazoa; phylum Chordata; class Mammalia; order Primates; family Cercopithecidae; genus Rhinopithecus; species Rhinopithecus roxellana. The sequence continues at coordinate 97,474,022 of NC_044556.1, read as the reverse complement.
AGGGTGTTTATCCAAGACCCATTAGGATTCTGTTAAACTACTGATAAACCTAATGCAATATGGAGCTACAATGAATGGTCAGTAGTGGGAAGGATACTTAAAAAACTAACACTAAAAATCAGGAAGTTTTAATATGCAGCATGCAATATATGCACGATGGTCCCACAGTGGCTTTGGGTTATTAGCACAACAAACATGGGAAAGGCTAAAGAGACCATTTTGAAGAATGATGTTAGTTCTCAGCTGCAGTTGGTGTGGCCACTGTGGTGAGCCCTGGCTCAGTCTCCCTAAAGTGGGTCTGTTGGAATCTTATCAGAAGGAACTTAACCTTCATAGCTCTCTATGATAGGATAATATATGGATATGCCATGGAGAAAACAGAATTGGTGTTTTTAAGTAACCTTGTAATTTAAATAACATACAAATTACACTTTCCTTGAGGGAGGATTTCTTCTGAATTGGACATTTATTGGGCACCTGTTATGTCCTAGACACTGTTCTGGGCATTGAGGATGCAAAAGTAAGCATGTTGTCCTTGCTCTTGGCAAGACACTTGTTCTATCGAGAAGCTCTGTCTACCCTGTGGCCACAGTGAGACTATTTGGAATTCTCTCCTAGCCCTCTTCATGTAAAAATGTTGATCTGACCTTTTTCATGTAAAAAATGTGCAAGTGGTTCCATTTGCTTTTTCAGTTTTAAATATTATTATTATGCTTTTGTGTTAATTGAGGACCTTTCTGTCAAGAAGAGAAGGCACATTTCACACTGATTCTGCCAAGTTTCTCCCGCTTTTTGAGGAAATGTGAAGGATACATTTTTATTCCCACCAAACTAATGAAAAAAAAATCAATGGTTTTGGGGAAATGAACATTAAAAAAGTTGGAGTTAGACTTTGTATCAAATGAATTTGCAGATGTATTAAAGATTTAAAATGTTTTCAAAAATGAAGAAAGAAGAAAGAAACCAGAATAGCACTGCAACTAAGGAAATGGAGTTAAAATATATATATATATAATTTATACATATATTTATATACGTATATATAAATATATAAATTGAGGTCTAAGGATAAGTGGCGAAAGAGGATTGCGGGCATGGGACTGGGCCATGGGCAGCCCTGAATTCGCTTACTTAAAAAAGAAAAAATGATGGACCATGGGTTCATCTTAAACGGAGATCAAGGGCTTTGAGCAGCAAGGATGATGTGACTTCCTTTACCCTCCATTCGTGCTACTGGTTTTGTAAGTGAAGCCTATTTCTAGAGAATAAACAACATGTGTACATGTTAGTGCTAAGAACTTGACGACAGCTGAGATTTGACCCAGGAAGACAGATGAGAGTGAGAAAAGCTTACAGAAAAAAGCAATTGTCTATAATAAGGGGATGGTAACAGCACAGATGTGTTCATTCTACTTTGCAGAGTCTGTCTGCCTTAGATGCCTCAGGGGTGACACCAGGGATAGTTGATTCAAGCTACACCCCCATTGAAATGCATCTGGCCCATATACAGCAGGAAACCCTGTATCCTTGCAGCTTAAATCCTAATTCAAGGTTTGAATTGGTGAAGATTGTCTAAAGCTGAAAACATCCTGAGGATTTTTACTAACTTTTAATTATGGAGACGAACTTACTTTAGTAGCATAAAGAGTCTAAACAAAACACAACCTCGAAAACCCTTTAAGAAAATTTAAAGCTTTTAATTGTAATGAGTTATATATAAACTTGTAAGTGGTATAATTAGCTTTCATTCTTTTTCTCAGGAGCCTAATATTCCAGAGAAAAGAGAAATAATCAAGCTAAAGGATTTTTTTTATGGTCTCTTTGCATATTTGGGACATTACAGAAAGGCAGTTACAAAATATCATTGCGAAGATTTTCTTTTTAACTTTATTTTGTGTGGACCCTGACACAATCTGGGGATGCAGGGAGCACATTTACCATGCTGCTGCATGCGCAGTCTCTCCTTTTTCTAGCTTTTCATGGTTGTTGTATATGAAAGAAGTAAGTTTAATCTTTGAGGAATCAGAATTCTGGACTTACACTTTTGTTTTAGCTTCTTCTTACATTATGATTCATCTTTCACTGTGTCCCTTTTTACTTCCAGCTGTAAACATTCAGTATGAGTTCCATTTATCTGTTAAATGTTTTCCTCATCTAGAGATTGAAGCGTGTCATTAGAATAAATTGCTGAGATTGGTAGGAGGATTCTAAGATAAGTAAGAATTAAAGTGAAAGTAAGGCAGGGCATGGTGGCTCACATCTGTAATCCCAGCACTTTGGGAGGCTGAGGTGGGTGGATCACTTGAGGTCAGGAGTTCAAGGCCAGCCTGGCCAACACGGTAAAACACCATGTCTACTAAAAATACAAAAAATTAGCCTGGCGTAGTGGCACGCTCCTGTAATCCAGCTACTTGGGAGACAGAGGTTGCAGTGAGCCAAGATCCTGCCACTGTACTCCAGCCTGGGCAACAGAGTGAGACTCCATCTCAAAAAAAAAGAAAAGAAAAGAAAAGAAAAGAAAAAAAAGTGAAATTAACATCCTGTCAATATGCCGCATTAACGGAACCTGAAGTAAAAAGTTGGGGCTTGGTGATCTCTGGGATTTGTTCTCTACTCTGTCATTTCTTGATATTTATTTTAACTTGTTTCCTCACCTTTTCTCATCTCTGCTTTGGCTAGATGTTGTACTCAGCACCCACCAGGAAAACGATGCCTTGGGATGAATCTTTACCTGAAATGTTTTTTTCATTTCTGCTTGCTGGTGTATGTTCATAGTGTAAACACATTTGCTGTCCTCTTATCTAGAGATGCAGAATTAATCCATGGAAAGCATGTGGTAATTTTTATATGACATTTAGATGTCAGCAGCTGTCACTTTCATTCCTTTGAAGTACCGTGGGCAGTAAACTAGAGCTGAATTATGCAATTCAACCTGGTTTCTTTTTTCTTTTCTTTTTTTTTTTTTGAGACGGAGTCTCGCTTTGTCGCCCAGGCTGGAGTGCGGTGGCGCCATCTCGGCTCACTGCAAGCTCCGCCTCCCGGGTTCACGCCATTCTCCTGCCTCAGCCTCCCAGTAGCTGGGACTACAGGCGCCCGCCACCACGCCTGGCTAATTTTTTGTATTTTTAGTAGGGACAGCGTTTCACCGTGTTAGCCAGGATGGTCTCGATCTCCTGACCTCATGATCCACCCGCCTCGGCCTCCCAAAGTGCTGGGATTACAGGCGTGAGCCACCGCACCCGACCTCAACCTGGTTTCTAACTCAGTCTTTTTTTGTGACTCTCCTATTCCTATAAAAATAATAGTAAAGGTCTTGTAACTTATGAATTAACTGGTGTCCAGTTCCCTAAGAGATTTTTTCCCTTCGAAAGTCCAATGTAGAGCTCCTTTATAGCTTTGCTTCTAAGTAGAGACTCATTTATCACCTCGTAAAGATCCCTGGCCTCAGCCCATCTCCATATGTGTTATTGTGGCCATATAGAATGCAGGGCCTGCCAACAAAATACTGTTCTAATGTCAGACAGCAGAATGGTACTTACAGTCCAAGTCTTCCTAAAGATTAAATGTTTTAATCACTTGCCTTAAAGTTGTGTCTATGATACACAGTTGACCTTGAACAACACGAGTCTGAACTGTGTGGTCCTCTTAACACATAGATTTTTTTTCAGTAAAAGTTATACCTAGTGCTCCTGCCTCTCCTGCCTTCCCTTCTGCTTCCTCCACCTTTTCACCTCTGCCACCCCTGGGCCAGCAGGACTCACCCCTCCTCTTCCTCCTTCTCCTCCTCAGCCTACTCAACGAGAAGATGGTGAGGATGAAGACCTTTGTGGTGATCCACTTCCACTTCATGAACAGGATATAGATTTTTCTCTTTCTTATGATTTTCTTAATAACATTTTCTTTTCTCTAGAATGCTTTATTGTAAGAATACAGTATATAATACATGTAACAGATTGAATATGTGTTAATCATCTGTTTATGTTACCAGTGAGACTTCTGATCAACCTTAGACTACTGGTAGTTAAGTTTTTGGGGACTCAAAGTTAAATTCACACTTTTGACTGGGCAAGCATTGGTGTCTCTAACATCCCCATCGTTGAAGGGTCAACCATAGTTTCACATGCTCACACACACACCCGACGGTGAGAATCTCACTGAATAAGTATTTCACTCTCAAATATTTGGAAAGACATGGATAGTGAATTCAGAGCTTATCAGTGCTGTCTCTTTTGTTTGAAATTCATTGCTTTATATGTTTCTGAGATGAGTAAACTGAAATTCTTATGAAAAACCTGCTTTTGTTACCATGACCTGTGGTAAATCCTTATAGACTGTAATGGGATTATGTCCCTCCACTCAAATCAATCTATCTCCACTCACTGGAAAATGTCATTTTCTAAAAGTAAATGTGACAAGCTTTTGAAAATCTAGCTCTTACTCCCCCATCCAAATGGTGCCCAGGCTTTTCTACAGTGATGACCCAGCCACTCAAATGTTACCTTTAATTCATATGTTTTTCTAATAGCACTGGGAAGAGATGGCTTATATTTCTCTTCATTTACATTTTTTTTTTTTGCAGGAATCTGGCTAAGGTTGTCATGTCTCTCTGAATTGGTGACAAATGTTGATAGAACTCTGTAAATGTATTTTTATAAGCAGGCTGAATTGCATTTGATGTGATGGCCTTAATCTGACACTGTTGATCTTTTATAAATTGAGAAATCAGAACAAGTAATTTTGTACAGAAAGAAACTTAGCTGTAACTGAGTGTACTTTATGAGAGATTAAAATAGGAAATGTCATTTAATATGCTATAGTTACATTTTTTAATTTTGTAATCAGAAAAGTACTTCAAAAAGACTGTTTTTTTTTTCCCTAGACCCTCTGTTAAATGTAATTATCCAGAATTCCCTCAACCACTAAAAATGATAAGGTAATAAACATTTACCAAACCCCAACTCTCTGGCAGACATTCTAGTAGGTACATAGTACCTACCCTTAACAAATTCAGAATCTAGTGGGAAGATTTGTATTTAAATGAATATGATGAATTATAGAATTCATAGGGTACAGTGATGGCATGAAGGAATTGGAACATGTTAAAATTATGTATTTCTTTTTTTTTTTTTTGAGACGGAGTCTCGCTCTGTCGCTCAGGCTGGAGCGCAGTGGCCGGATCTCGGCTCACTGCAAGCTCCGCCTCCCGGGTTTACCCCATTCTCCTGCCTCAGCCTCCCGAGTAGCTGGGACTACAGGCGCCCGCCACCTCGCCCGGCTAGTTTTTTGTATTTTTTTTTTTTTTTTTAGTAGAGACGGGGTTTCACTGTGTTAGCCAGGATGGTCTCGATCTCCTGACCTCGTGATCCACCCGTCTCGGCCTCCCAAAGTGCTAGGATTACAGGCTTGAGCCACCGCGCCCGGCCAAAATTATGTATTTCTTTTTTGTAAAAGATACCATTAAGAGAGTGAACAACTAACCGTAAGATGGGAGTAGATTTTCTTCATACATATACTGGCTAAAAACTCGTACCTAGGATGTATAAAGAGCTCCCAAAAATCAATAAGGAAAAGACATATAATCCAATAGGAAAAAGAACCAAGCAACAGAATGAAGAACTACTTCACAAAAGTGTGCATCCAAATGGCCAGTAAACATGTAAAAACATACTTGTCTGCATGAGTCATTAAAGAAATGTAAAATCAAACCATAATATGATACCACTCTACACTCACCAGCATGGCAAAAATTAAGAAGACAGAAAACATTTTGGCAAAGATGTGGAACAAAAAGGAACTCTCTTGTACCATCTACGGGTGTGTGAATTGGCACAATACCTTTGGACAATTCTTTGTCATTATCTACTGAAGCTTGCTATATGCACACCTGATAACCTGTCAATTCTACACCTAATTATGTACTCTATAACTAGGTTTTGATGAGAACCTGACTGGAGTAAACTTAAAAAGAAAAGAAAGATAATGTTGTTGAGAAAATGAGTGTAGCTACATTTTTAAAAAATGAAAATATTTTCCAGGTGCTACCTAGAAAATAACCAGCCTCTGAAAGAAAATATAGGGCCCAAAAAGGGTATTTTTTTAATGTTTTTGAGACAGGGTCTATGCCTTGTTCTCCAGACTGGGGTGCAGTGGTGTAATCACGACTTATTGCAGCCTCAACCTCCCGGGCTCAAGCAATCCTCCCACTTCAGCCTCCAGAGTAACTGGGACTACAAGCAAGCACTACCATGCCCAGCTTATTTTTAAACTTTTTTTAGAGACACGGTCTCCTTATATTGCCTAGGCTTGGGGCATATTTTTAATGGAAGATATTATAGCAATTATTTTTTCTGATGAGAATGATTCGCTAAAGAGAAAAAAACCCAAGTAATGCAGGAGAATGGGGGATCATTGCAAGAAATAAGTCCTCAAGTAGACAGATAAGAAGGATTGGAATACAGTGTACACATCTGGCTGGGTTAGGAAAAAGTTTATCTGCATAAAAGATAATTATAATTTTTTAGACAAAAGTGATTAAGAGCATGGAAGACAGAAAAGAAGGAATAGATATGCAGAGTGAGCACATGGAATCAACACAGTCCTTCAGTCCTTTTTCTCCATGTATAGAGGAAGACCATCCAGAAAATGGTTCTCAAACTTGAGCATGTATCAGAATCATTTGTAGGACTTGTCAAAACACAGATTGCCTTGCCCAGGGCCCAATCCACAGAATTTCGGACTCAGTGGGTCTAGGATTGAATCTGAGAATTTGCATTTGTAACACATTCCTAGGGGATGCTGGTACTGCTGGCTCTGCTGTTCCTGAAAGTATTCCCTGAGGTTCAGGAGTATTCACATCACCTAGAAGTTTATTACAAATGTAGAATGTCTGGCCCCATTCTAGACCTACTGCATCATACTCTGCATCTTAACAAGGGACTTATTTACATGTTGATGTTTGAGAATCACCATTTAGGACAGTGTTTTTCAGCTTCACCCCAAAGTGATTTCAACGTACAGCTATAGGAAGTGAGAAGAGCTGGTTTAGGATGATTCTGGGTTATTGTCTGCATTGCTAAGTGAATGCAAGAATGTATGAGGAAGAGAAGTTGTGTACAGGTCGACATCATTCAGTTTTTGACATGTTGTATTTGAAAGTTCCTTTGGGACATCAGATGAAGCTATTCAGTTGATTAGTTAGATCTGAAGTCCAGGAGAAAGATGCGATAGTGAGTTACAGTTTTGAGTGTCATCAGCATGGAAGTAATAAAAGTTACGGGTGTTGAAGACATTAGCTCAAGAGGATAAGAAAAATAACAGGGGAAGAAGGAAAGCTGATGACCAGGGATAGGGGAAGAGGAGACAACAGAGGAAATGGGAGAAGAGTAGGGCAAAAGGTTTGAGCAAAAGCCAGGGATGGTGGGATGGGGAAGCTAAGGGCAGAGCGAGTTTTCAAAAGATGAAAGGATTTAATGATGTTTTATGCCTCAGGAAAGTCCAGTAAGAGAAACTGAGAAGTATCAGTTATTTGACCGTCGGGACGTCACAAGAGGCCCTGCCACATGCAGGTCAGGGCAAGGGTAGCTGCAAATACCCAGGGGCAGAGGTGTCCCCAATAAGTGGGAGACACAGAAGTGGGAACATCAGATATTGATAAGCTTTCCAAGAAGCTGAGAAGTACAGAAAAGGCCAAAGTGAGCTCTAGAAGGAGGTTCAGGGTGGAAGGTGAGTTTTCCACACAGAGAAGACTGGGATCTTGCCATTTGCCTTGGGAAAGAGCTAGTGATAAGGCAGGGAGTGGCTACTGAACCAAGATGGCAGGAGCACAGGATGCAGGACATTGATGGAGCTTGGCTTCAGGAGGAGCCAGAAGTAAATATGAGTAGAAATGAATTCGTAGTTGGAGGGAGTTTATACCTCATAGACTTTATTTTCTCTAGAAAGTAGAGGTCAAAGTCATTTGCTGGGAGAGGTCTTGAAGATTTTTTTTTAATTTTTATATACTTTCACAACAGATTAAAATCCTTTAATCTATATGTAAAATGTCTAATATACCTAGACTTTATTGTGTATAAAACATTCATTATGAAATAACACACTTCCAAATCCACTCCAGAAAAAATTATACTTTGTCCATTAGGAATATTCAACATTGAATTCCTACTCAACATTCTTGCTCTTTGAATTTTATTCTCCTCCCACTCTTCCTCCCTGTTTCATCTGTCACTAAAATTTCTTTTTATTTTTATCTGGATGATTTCTCATTGTCTCTTCTATTTATTAAGCTGATTGTTGGAGTGTTTGTTCTCATAATACTTTATTTCCAATATCTTGAAGGACTTTCACTCTATCCTCACCATTCCTAGCCCATTTGAATGAATTCTTTTCAAGCAAGATTTCTGAATGGCAAATCTCTCTTCATATGTATATATACACTCATACACACACACAAACACACACACACATATGCTCATATGTTCTTTTTTCTGAGATGGAGTCTTGCTCTGCCACCCAGGCTGGAGTGTAGCGGTGCAATCTCGGCTCACTGTAACTTCTGCCTCCTGGGTCCAAGTGAATCTCCTGCCTCAGCCTCCAGAATAGCTGGGATTACAGGCATGCGCCACCATGCCTGGCTAACTTTTGTATTTTTAGTAGCTAACTTTTGTATTTTTAGTAGAGTCAGGATTTCGCCATGTTGTCCAGGCTGGTCTCGAACTCCTGACCTCAACTGATCTGTCCACCTTGGCCTCCCAAAGCGTTGGGATTACAGGCATGAGCCACCGTGCCTGGTCTCTCTTCATATTTTTAATCAAATGAAAGTAGTTATGTTTTTGAGTTACAAAGATGATATATTCTTATACAGAAATATGAGCCATATCTAGTAGAAAGTAAAATAGTTTCTATTTGTGTGTGTGTCTGTGGTACTTCCTGAGATCCGTCATGTAGAGCCCCAGTGAAGCTGATTGGAAACAATTTGTCTGCTAATCCTGGATAAGAGACCTGGAAGGAACAGGCTGTTTTGCCAGCTTGAACTTTTTCTCTTTTGTGAGTTGTTCTTGTGCAACCCAATGTAAAAACTACATAACTCTTTTTAACTCTAGGTCATTGTACGGTATAGTTTTTTTTTTTTTTTTTGTACTATAAATTGTTGAAGAATGTGATTCCAGAAGTGTAATGGAGTTGCCTTCCACCTTGCAGATTTAGGCTTTGAGGCTTGCTGTGGAGAGCATGAAGCCCACAGCAGAGATGGTTCATTTGCTGGTGGATGAAAGCCCACTGCAGCCTCCCAGTTACTGGCAGACGGAGAGGAGGGGGCAGGGAATGAGAGGGGCCTACTTGAGGGCCCTGGGCCTGAACCTGCTGTGCTGTCCTCAAGGTGGGAAGCAGAGAAGAGTCGTGGCTCTTGTTCCAGATCCGAGAGGTGGGGATGAAGCATTTCCCCACCCCTGAATGTGACCTAAGGAAGTTTGTGCTCTGACCACTTGGACCAGCTGCTCCTCCTCCCCAGAGAGAAAAGCACGGGTTCCCAGATGGGCAGGCATGCATTCCTCATTACCCCATCTCCTGCCATGAGGGGCAGGAGGCGGAAAGGACCTCCTCCCCTCAGCAGACTCAGAGGATGGGCAGGACACAGAAAACTAAGGCTCGAAAAGATGAAGCTAATAATTCAAGGTCATTCACTAGTGGTTGGTAGAGACTGAATGCAAATCCAGGTTGGTCTAACTTAAAACCTTAGCCCTTAATGGGAATAGACTTCAATCTTTATGGTACTTCCTTTGTTGTAAGCACTCAGAAGAAGGTAATAGATTCATAGTGGCTGGGGTTTGGGAGTCAGCTGTGTTTTATTTGCATGCATTGCCCAGGGATTTGTTTGTGGTTTAAAAATTAAAAAGAGAGAAGAAAGCCCAGAAACTAGCTTCAGTCACAGATGTGAACCCTAGCTTAAAAGGAGATAGACATATGGGATTTTTTCCAACTCTTCATCCTTCACCTTCCACCCTTACTACTCTAAGATGACTTGATGCTATGTGACAGCCCATTCATTGGTCTCAGTAAATTATGGATGAAGAAATCAATTGACTTGAAAAATTGGGATGCTGGCCTGTATTACTATATGTATATTATTATTTATGAACTGTGTAGAAGTAAAGCTAACAGTTGCTGCCTGGAAAAAAATGGTATGGTATATCATGTCAAGTATCATGAGTTCTTAATTAGCAGCTTTTGAATTAAAGGGGGAGGATATTAGTTATTATTACCTCTACTTAAAGAAAAATACTTTGATCGGTGGTTGTTCTAAGTGGTTTTTATATTTCTTTCAGATGTCGCCCATTTAATGTGGTTTGAACGACTCTATGTTTGGCTTCAGTGTTTTGAAAAATACATCTTGTACCCAGCGGTAATTTTGAATGCCCTCACTATTGATGCATTTTTAATAAGCAATCACCGGAGACTTGGTACCCAGTAAGTGGTTAATGGTTTATCCTCATAATGTTTTGGGTCACATTTTCAAAACTGAGTGAATTTTCTGTAGACAGTTTGCAGAAGAAGCCAACCTTTACCGACTGTTATTGGCCATGTAAAAATAAGCCATGGTGGTCTTTTACTCAAAACCCACTGGAGCTAGACAGTTATTGTAGAGTGACTGGGGTGCAAATGAAGTTAGATCTGCTTGAAATGATGTTGTGAATAAATGTCAGTAGATTTGAAAATCATCCTGCAGAAGCTTAGTCAGTGAGCCTTAATAAGAAGACAGAAGCACAGTGTGAGTCCAGGATTCCTGGAGTTCTTAACATCATGCTTAGAGCTTTATGAACTGCCTCGTGTCATTTCATTTAGCAAATACTCTATCATTTTGTGCTTGTGGGAGGGGGAAATTAATCACTGTCACTGCTGTCTCTGAATTTATCAAGAGAAGACTCGTAATTTAAAAACTGGCACAGAGACTTCATACTGTCAAGATGCCCGTGTCTTTCAAAGCATTAACAATGTACAGTCGAGTTACTGGTTTCATATATTAAAATTAATTCTTAATTTACAACATGGAAATCTCCTTGATAGTCTGTAGATTTGTCATTCTGATGAAAGGTGAAAGTTGCTGGTCAAAAAAGTTGTTAGAGTAGGAGGATATAAAAGAGATTCTTTCCCAGATTTGCTCATTAGTCACGTTGCTTAAACACTATGTATCCAAGTCAACCCTAATGCATAATCGCAAACATACTAATTCAAACCTGCTCTTCCTTTCAGGATGTCATGAGGACAAATTAATTAATATTCTCCAAAGATTGAGCAGGCTAAGATAAAAGGCATTTTAATACTCTGTTGGACTTTGAGTAGATTCATAGTCACACAAAGCAGACACTAAATGAAATGATCCTATAACCTGTCCTGATTGGACTCTGCCTTCCTTCTAGTCCAGACCTGTTTCTGTTAGATCAGGGCAAGAATTCTATGTCCTTTGATACTTAAAATTCTAGACTTCAAATCCAGGGATGAGAATTACTCTCACTGGATTTAAAAAAGCAGATGGCTGGACTTCAGACCCCTTATACAGTTCAGGTGGGACCTGATCTAGGAGATGGTCAGAATTAGAACATTGTGAGCTTCTCTAGGGCAGGAATTCCCAGTATGGTACAGTCCTAGTTGACCCTATGACTCCCCCCGAGAGCAAGGCGGAGCCTCAGTTTCTTGAATGGGGATACACATTCAAAGCCAGAGTAGCAAAGAAGGTACCAGTGCCACTCTGGGAAATCCAGCTAAAGGATTTCAAGTTTTCCCTATTCAACTTCAGGACAAGGACCTTGAGCTAAGCATGTGGGGTTGAGGCCAAGTTGTTAGAGAAGGCAGATGCAAGGGCTAAGACTCCAGCAGAGTCAAATAAACAGTTCAGGGAGGGTCCATTTGGAAGTAATACTATTCTCCATCCTCTGTAATTTTTTTCTAGACACTAAAGTCAGAAAGGTGCACCTTACCTATATAGTTCCGAATATCCTTAACGCCCAGATGATAACATCAGCAATTGTTTCACTTGGAACCCAGAACTGGAAATCCCTTTCTATTCCTGATGCATCTGTAGAATTAAACACAAAACATTTTTTGAGGTTTCAGGCACCCTACTAGACCAACTGTTCTCAAACAGGATAGCCGGAAACCCTGTATCAGTATCACCTTGAGACCTTTTCTAAACTAGAGAAGCCTAGCCCCTCCCTGTGATTTTTGAGAACCATTGTACTAAATAGTCACAGAGTAAACTTTTCAACAGCAGGCACTGTTTCTTATTCAACTATTCAATAGCAAAGCACTAGTAAGTGTTAGAAGGATGAATGCATGAACAACCAAGTAGGGGTTTGGTAAATTAATGAGTTGGTGAACTGGAGTATCTTGTTAGGTGTTTGTTAGGTGTTTCTGTTTCTTTGAGAATCTAAGAGGATTCTCTCCATCTCTTCCAGGGCATTGTTCACCAATTGTTGTTACCTCAGCCTTTATAAAACCTTCAGCTAAGTGCGGTATATCTTCGCGTAACATCCTGGATAAGTTCTTGAAAACTGTGACTTTAATCAAAGCCAATACAAAACCAAATAAAACAAATTTTACTATAGGCTAATTGATAGAAACAAGAGTTAAGTTCCATAGCATATTTCTGGTCACAAAAACATCACCAAACTTCTAAATAAAGACCAAAACACTTCTAATGTTAAACATTGAAATAAATGTGAATGATACATACATTTAGGAAAGATTAATACAAACAAGTAAGATAATTATTTATCCAAATATTCCAATTCAATGTATCCAGTGGCTGGAGCCTGTCCTGGCAGCTCAGGGTGCCCAGTGGGAACCCATGCTGGACAGGACGTCTCCTATTGCAGAACACACTCGCACCCACACTCACACTCACTCACACTGGACCATGTCAGCACATCAGAGCACCTACTGTTTACACCTTTGGGATGTGTGAGGAAACTGGAGAACTTGGAGAAAAACCCACACAGACATGAGGACAATGTACAAACTCCACACCGACCGTGGGGTCCTGGCCAGGAATCCATTTTTTTTTCCCATCAATGTTATACTGAAACAACATTGAAAGAAGCAACATTATTTGAGGACCTGCTGTATACAGTGATCTATGAGCCATTAATGGTAGCCGTTCCTATTGCGATGTTATAAAAGTCATGCATGTGAGTCCTTAAGATCTCCCTCAGCTTGAACCAGTCATCCCTACTAAACATCAAATGGATGCAGGTCATGGAACGTTGGTCACAGAAACAGAAAGTTAGATTTGCTTCTCATCTGGATTTTGCCTGAATAAGCCAGAAAATCAGCAGTCTCCCCTGAAAACCAAAATATCCCTAAGTCTTCAGATACATTATCATTGGGGTTTCTCCACAGGGCTTTGGCTATCCCACAGGGTTTTTGTACCTTGGGCTGTTGTCAAAGGCAAATGGACCTGAAGTCATTTTTTCCTATTGTATTTTCATCCTGGGCATTAGTTGCGCACTGGTAAAGGAAGGCCAGTTATGGAGCAGTGTTCAGCCTTGCTGCGGGAACACTGAGGGCTCTGGGTTGAGGCTAAAGACAAACTTCCCCATCTGAAGTATGCATTGGAAGCAATTGCTAGTTTTTCTCAGATGCCAAGTCCAAGCCTGCCGTACAAGGCCTTGGGCAAACCTCACCTCACACATGCTGTGGCAAGGTGGAAACAGCTACAGTCCTAGGTCTGAAGGCACAAAAAACAGCAGATTGAGGCATATGGAATTTCCAACATTTTTTTATGACAAAAATGACAATTTTGTACTTCTTAAATAACCTCATTCTGAGATAAGATATTCATAACACTGCTAAGGGTCCTGAGTCCAAGATCCTTCTATGTTTAGGGAAATGGAGGCATGGCCCCAGTTTTCTATACTGAGCCGGGTAAAGAAAGCCTCTCTCTTACAAGTGCAACCATCTTCTAGAAATGTTCCCACCTCTGTCTTGCAGTTGCCAAATATCCTAGCACATTAGAATTGGAGGGAATCTGGTGAAAATGTGCAGTGCCTTTCTTCAGAAAGCCAGGCCCTTCAAGAAGGCACTTGCCTGCTCTCTGGGGCTACATTGTGATGTGATCATTTGCCCTCCAATCTCAAGATGGATTGTTCATTGTTGACCTTACCATCTGGAGAATTGTACACATGACACATACTCCCTATGTGGGTAGATAATAACAATCTAACTCCTTAGGCAAGAGCACTCAGGACTTCAGTCCTCAAAGCAAAGTCCTAGGAGGCTATTTCTTCACCTAACTGTTTTGCTGAGCTCCTTAACTGAAAAGGCCCATTCTGTGGGGGAAGAAAACATTGATGATATAATTTTAAACAACAAAAAAGGGAGAGCAGAAACCTTATGTTCACTAGGATGACAAATATGCTGAGAAGCATTAAAAGTTAATATGTAGGCCGGGCGCGGTGGCTCAAGCCTGTAATCCCAGCACTTTGGGAGGCCGAGACGGGTGGATCACAAGGTCAGGAGATCGAGACCATCCTGGCTAACACGGTGAAACCCCGTCTCTGCTAAAAAAAAATACAAAAAACTAGCCGGGCATGGTGGTGGGCGCCTGTAGTCCCAGCTGCTCGGGAGGCTGAGGCAGGAGAATGGCGTAAACCCGGGAGGCGGAGCTTGCAGTGAGCCGAGATCCGGCCACTGCACTCCAGCCTGGGCGACAGAGCGAGACTCCATCTCAAAAAAAAAAAAAAAAAAAAAAAGTTAATATGTAGAAATAGAAAAGGCTTTATGAAGATACTGGATTATTTTCTCTATTTGGAATTTCCTATCTGTTGTTATGTCACTGTTCCAGTTGGATTCTTTTCTCATGAAGAGACATACACTGAGCTGACTCTAGCAGGGGCAGCATGTTGCCTGTTTTCTCATTTGGCATGAGGCTTTCTGGGAAATGTCCATCATCACTGCAGTAGTGAATTCAGACAAGCTCAGAAGGAGCTCTGTGCCCTTGCTGAAAAACATGAGGGACTTTGAAAAGCATGTGATGGAAAGAAAACGTCTGTTGTAATGGCAAAGACAATGTGCTTGAGAGTCACTCAGGACTGAATTTCTATTTATGTTCTGCCCCTTTGAGACCTTAGACAAGTTTCTCAAATTCCTTGATACTCAGTTTATACCCCTGTAAAATGCAGACAATAACGGAGCCCCCTAGATTGACTTTTTGTGCCTGTAAAGTGCGTAATGCACCATCAATTCTGGAGAAATGTGAGCGAATAAAACTCACCTAGCGGTGTGCATGCTGTCATTGATTGCATCTTTTCTTTTGTTTCCAACAGCTGGGACATTTTTCTGATGATCATTGCTGGCATGAAACTGTTGCGGACTTCATTTTGCAACCCAGTTTACCAGTTTATTAACTTGAGCTTCACTGTCATCTTTTTCCACTTTGACTACAAAGATATTTCAGAGAGCTTCTTACTGGATTTCTTCATGGTGTCCATTTTATTTAGCAAGGCAAGTGAATTAGCTATTTTCTTCATTTTAACATTTTAAAGGGAGCTGTTCTCATCAAATGATTTAAGAGTTTATAACTTATTCTTTATTAAAAAGTTATGGGAAGATATGAAATTGAATTATACATGTATGTTAAACTCTGGCTGCCGTTTGGGGAAAATTGCCCATGGAATGTAAGTATGCCATGTTATTTGCTAAAAATCACTAATTAAAATGAATTAGCCATTAGTGTGACTTGAAATTTTATTACCTTCTTCTCTGTTAACAATCTCGTTATAAAACTTCCCTAGATCTTAAAATGCTATGAATTAAAGATTAGCAACCAAGTTCTCTGGTCTCTCCCTCCCTCCCTCCCTTCCTTTCTCCCTCCTTTCCTTCCTTCCTTCCTTCCTGCCTGCCTGCCTGCCTTCCCACCTTCCTGCCTTCCTGCTTTCCTTCCTTTTTTCTTCTCTTTTCTTTTTGCCTCCTGAAGTAAATGTAAAGAACTGGTATGCAAGAGCAGGGTCTCTTGGAGTATTTCCAACATGCTTAGCTTGTCTGAAGTCAAGATTTCATCTGTTGAGCAAATTTATACATGGGCAATGAGAAATCCTACTTATAATTCAGGCAAATATATGGGGCTCGTATCTAATGTTTAGTTAATGGGAGAGAAATAAAATCCTCTGGATACTTGGGAGTTCTCCATGACCATATCTAGCCTGATCACTGTAATGAAACCTAGGTTTGTAAGCAGAAACAGAAACAAATTTGGAACAACTCTTGGTAAATAAACTCAGTGATGATGCAGCCTCTTTCGCGTGGTGTTCACACTCACAACCCCAGCCATGGGGTTTCTTGTGGAGAGTGACTTCAGCAACACCTTTCCCCTTTTAGTTAATAATCTTTTTAATTATAAGGTTTTCTAAATTTTAAATTTTTAAAATTTTTTCGCCTCGTAATCAGTTCTGTTCATCTTTATTTTATTTCTATTACCTACCTTTTCCTTCTACTGCCTTTCTCTTGGATTCTCTTAGGTAACAAACATCAAAAACTCTTGTACCATACTAAAGATGCCTCATAAGTAATTGCCACCACCCCATCATTGCATGTGAATTTCTTCGTTTTTTATTTTAGAGAAAGAGTCTCACTCCTTCACAAACACAGTGCCACTCACAGGCTGGAGTGCAGTGGCACAATTATTGCTCACTGCAGCCTCCAACTTCTGGGCTCAAGTGATCCTCCTGCCCCATCCTCCTGAGTAATTAGGACCACAGGCATGCACCACCACCCCTGGCTAATTGTTTTAAAGACTTTTTGTAAAGATAGGGTCTTGCTATGTTGCCTAAGCTTGTCTCCAACCCCTGGCCTCAAGTGATTCTCCTACCTTGGCCTCCCAAAGTGTTGGGATTACAAGCATGAGCCACTGCACCTGGCCCCCAATTTCCTCTTGTAACTCCAATTGGGCACTAATTTTCAGTCACCTACATCCCTCTTGTGTCATCTTCCATTGGTTTCTCACTATTACTTCTGCAGCCTGCCCCAATTTCTGTATTTTATTGTAGGCCCTGGCCTTGGTCAAACATTTGTTTCCTGTTTGCTGAGTACTGTTTTGTTCTGATTAACTTATCATATTTTTCTTACTGTTCAAATCACCGACTTCCATAAGTGATTTTCCTTCCTTACGTATCAAATTGTGTTATCTCACATAATAAATGTAGCATTATATCCTATAATCTTTTTTTTTTTTTTTTTTTTGAGATGGAGTCTTGCTCTATTGCCCACGCTGGAGTGCAGTGGCCGAATCTCAGCTCACTGCAAGCTCCGCCTCCCGGGTTTACGCCATTCTCCTGCCTCAGCCTCCCGAGTAGCTGGGACTACAGGCGCCCGCCACCTCGCCCGGCTAGTTTTTTGTATTTTTTAGTAGAGACGGGGTTTCACGGTGTTAGCCAGGATGGTCTCGATCTCCTGACCTCGTGATCCACCCGTCTCGGCCTCCCAAAGTGCTGGGATTACAGGCTTGAGCCACCGCGCCCGGCCTATATCCTATAATCTTTAAACTATTTGTGAAGTTACTATAAATTATTTCACTGCTTGCAGGAGTAAGAGTTTATCATCAGATGTAAAATGTGGCTTGGCACATGGCTCACGTCTGTAATTCCAGCACTTTGGGAGGCTGAGATGGGCAGATTGCTTGAGCTCAGGAGTTCGAGAGCAGCCTGGGCAACATGGCGAAACCCAGTCTCTACCAAAAGTACAAAAATTAGCCAAGAGTGGTGGCATGTGCCTGTTGTCTCAGCTACTCAGGAGGCTGAGGCAGGGGAATTGCTTGAACCCGGGAGGTGGAGGTTGCAATGAGCCAAGATCACACCACTGCACTCCAGCCTGGGTGACAGGAATGAAACCCTGTCTCAAAAAAAAAAAAAAGATGTAAAATGTGCCAGAAGGAGTTCAATCCTGACTCAGGCATTATTTACATTTTGACACAATGATGTTTATATTCCTTTCTGAGCCTCAGTTTCCTGTAAAATGGAAAATAATGCCTTTTTAAAATATATATATTAAAATGAACAGAATGAAAAGGAGCTATTTATCAATATAAATAGGAGGATTTATCAATATAACTGGAAAAAGTTAAGTAGAACATACTCTCCAATAGAAGGTTGTGTTTTTAAAGCTGTATGTAAGTAGAAAAAGAGAAGTGACACACTGTGTTTGTGAAGGAATGTGGCCACTTTTCCACACTAAACTGTCAGTTTCATATCATCTTGTATTCGTGAGTGGCTCCAGGTGAACAGAAGAGGAGTGAGGTTTCTTTCTGTAAGAGTCCTAGAGCCTGGCTTCTAAATAATTCCATATCTGTAGTAAGAAGAGTGGCTTTCCTTTATGGGAGCACAGGCCATCTTTCCCCATCCTGACAGCATTCTGCACTGACAGCAGTCCACTGACAAAAATATGTGGCTTGAAGTGGGTATCTCACCCAAAGCGGCTTTCAAGGGACAAAGAAAGGGAGTAAGCATGGCTGTCAGTCATCCTTCTGGTTGGTGCAGACACTTAGTGACATCCTGTGCAGAATGGGGAGGGTGGAACCTGACAAGGGCATGATCTAGGCCAGGCATGGTGGCTCATGCCTGTAATCCCAGTACTTTGGGAGGCCCAGGAGGGTGGATTACCTGAGGTCTGGAGTTCGAGACCAGCCTGACCAACATGGTGAAGCCTCATCTCTACTAAAAATAGAAAAAAAAGTTAGCTGGATGTGGTAGTGGGTGCCTGTAATCCCAGCTACTCGGGAGGCTGAGGTGTTGCAGTGAGCTGAGATCCCACCACTGCACTCCAGCCTGGGCAACAGAGTGAGACTCTGTCTCAAAACAAACAAACAAACAAACAAACAAAAAACATGATCTAAAGTGAAATGCACAAAAACTTAGTTGTGCAGGCATTTGACTCACTTTGCCATAATCTTTTTGAAGCACCAGTTAGCATATGAATACTTTCAGATAGAACCAGAGTTGCAGCTTTCTTATTTTCTCTAATTGAGGGAGCATTAGCACATAGTATTTGAATAGTCCACTCTTAGACTGGGATAATGGCTAAGTGTCAAAGAAAGAAAAGAAAAATTAGTGAGACAAAAGCTAGGAAAGTAGGTGGCAAGTCAGAAAGTTGGGGATTCTGAGTCCTGGCCAATCTCACCTCCTGCTAATGCCTGATCAGTCTTCATCTTCAGAGAGCTGGTGGCAATGAGTTTTCTGGAATGAGAAGCAAGATCTTATTCTCTGATGAAAAAGAATATAGTGAAAGAAAGAGACTGTGATTTTCCTGGGAAAAAAACAGTGGATATTAGTGACAGAAGATGATTATATCAAGGAGAAGTTCACAGTTAAGGTCCCCTATAAAGATTCTGCCTGAAGGTCCTAATTGATAGCTCCTTTTCATTCTGCTCATTTTAATATATTTTTTTCAACAACAAAAAAAGTCTCTTTGAATGTATTTCCTAGGGGCTTTCTAGAAGCCTCCACTGTTGTCCTTACAGGCAATACTGTTCTCTGGGACGATTACTTGCAAAATGTGAAATGTTACTTGTCCACTAGACTCACGGAAGTCCTGCTTATGACGGGTCCTGTCATCTGACCACTGCAGATGTCCCCCAGCCCTCCCTCACTCACCCTTGCTCCTGCTTCACTAAATAGAGAATTATTTTTAGCCTGGCAGCCCCCCTCACAGAAGGGCTGTGAGGTTCTTGTAGACACATTTGGATGGGCACTCAGTTTCCTCAGAAGAAAGGAGCTGCCCAAATATAGGAGACTATTATTTTGAGTCGGTTGCCTCTAATCCTTCGGGCTTTATGGGTAGAAAGGGAGGAGAGAAGTAATTAGTGAGAGGGTGAGATCAAAGCGCCAGGAGGCCAAGGAAGGAAACAGATGGCTTCCAAAGGGCCCAGGCCCTGCCCGCACGATATTCTCTACCTCCCTAAGCCCCCAAATCCCCCAATCCCCCTGAGGTCTGGAGAATGACTATTGCCTAGTCTCTTTAAGTCTGCCAGACCTGGTAAAAAAAAAAAAAAAAAGAAAAATGGGCGGGGGTCCCGGGCGCAGTGGCTCCCTCCTGTAATCCCAGCACTTTGGGAGGCCAAGGTGGACAGATCACGATATCGGGAGATCGAGACGATCCTGGCTAACACGGTGAAATCCTGTCTCTACTAAAAATACAAAAAATTAGCCAAGCATGGTGGCAGGTGCCTGTAGTCCCAGCTACTCGGGAGGCTGAGGCAGGAGAATGGCAGGAACCTGGAAGGCGGCGCTTGCAGTGAGCCGAGATCGCGCCACTGCACTCCAGCCTGGGCAACAAGGCAAGACTCCATCTTACAAAAAAAAAAAAGTGTGGGGGTGGAAATATTGAGTTCCAAGGCCGGAACCCACCAGACAAATTAAGTGCAGTCTGTGTATTGAGTTGGTGGGTGGGACACTTCCTACTGAATGGCGCCCTGGGCTTCCATGTGTGTGGATATGTGGGTGTGTGTGTGTTGGGGGCAGGGGGCGGTTGGGGAGGGTAGGAGGGCGGTGAGAAAGAAGGGTCCCTGCATGTCCCTTCCTGAGATGTGTGACCCTCCAACCACACATCCTTCTTCCTCGCTCCTTCATTTCCTCGATCCGGTCCCTCTCTTTATCTTGCTTCTTCAGTCATTCCTTTCTTTTAAGAACTTTTGTTATTCATTGGTGACATTTCTGGTTGTCTTGGTCTTTAGGGTACAGTAAAAAGTGCAGATGAGGATATTTGGTTGCAAGGAATATTGATTGTTACAGAAGCAAAGATGACAAATAATCTTTCATGACCTCCCACTGGCCCTGAAAATGTTCTTAAAAACCATTGTTGGCTGGGCACAGTGGCCCATGCCTGTAATCCCAGCACTTTGGGAGGCCGAGGTGGGTGGATTACCTGAGGTCAGGAGTTTGAGACCAGCCTGGTCAACATGGTGAAACCCTGTCTCTACTGAAAATACAAAAATTAGTTGGGCCTGGTGCCGCAAGCCTGTAATCCCAGCTACTTGGGAGGCTAAGGCAGGAGAATCATTTGCACCCCAGAGGAAGAGGTTGCAATGAGCCGAGATAGTCCCATTGCACTCCAGCCTGAGCGACAGAGCACAACTCCATCTCAAACACAAACAAACAAACAAAAACATTGTTTTTAAAATCATGGTAACTTTGGGTTATTACAGGATGTAGAAGCAGAACTTGAGAAAATCCTGCCATAGGATCATTCTGCCAGCATTTCCAGAATACATTAAACTTAAAATTCTACAGGATTTTAAAATTTTAAAATTCTACAGCTCAACGTGGGACATAACACTTTTGCCACTTAGGAGATCAAAATTAATGCATGAGGTTGTATTTATGATAAAGCTGTATGAATGATCACACCAGAACCGTGATGTGTGGCTTTCTCGTGGACAGCCACACTGAGGGTTCAAGTTATTTGAAATTGAAGTTTCTAAATGGCATTTTCCTTATTTTGTGAGTACAGGTAGAAAGTCTTGGATTAAAATTGAGCCACTTTTAAAAAAAGTACATACTTACACAGAAGTACTTGTTCAAAATACTTAGTTCAAAAAAGCAATTGTTCATTCATTGAGCACTTACTGTGTGCCTGTCAGGCACTGCACTAGGTATTATACAAAGATTATTAGTAATACAAATGATGCCAAATCTTTGTTTGCTATTTTCTGTGGGCCAGGAACTGTTCTGACACTTTGTGCATAATAACGTACGTAATCTTCACAACAACTTTGTGGGTGGATACACCTCATTTGACAGGTGAGAAAACTGAGGCACAGAAATTAAGTGAATTGCCAGAAAGTCTCCTAGCTATACAATGGTAGGGCAGGATTCAAAGCCAGGCAGTCTGGCTGTGAGTCTGTATTTTGTGATACTGCCTTCCCTGCCTGGAGAGTTTGGAAAAAGAGGCAGACAAGTAAAGAGATAATTACAAGAAAGGATAATAAGGGAGGTGATAGCAGTAGAGTTTCATGAGCACTAGTGCCCACTCCAACCTAAGAGAACCAAAAACAATGCTCACCTTAAGCTTTGAGGAAGAATGAGTAAGTCAGGCAAAGAAGGCAGGGAGGAGTGAGTTACGCAGAGGAAGTTGCATGTGTAAAGGCACAGAAGCAAGAGAGGAGTTGGCACATTCCAGAAACCGCGAGATATTTGGGAAGTGTGAAAACCTGGAAAGGGGAGTGGATGGTTGGGAAAGTAAGAGATGAACCCGGAGGTGTCTGTGAGATGGATCTCGAAGGACCCAGCATGCCATGCTACAGAGTGTGGACTTCATTCCTGCTTCGGCTGATGGCTGTTAAGCAGAGGAAAAACAGATCAGAATTGCATTTTAGAAATATCTCTTTGTGGAAGTGAATAAATGATGAGAAGGCATGGAGTCTTGGAACTGAGTAGGAAATTATTGCAGTCATCCAAGCAACTCATGAGGACTTGAACCGAGGTGGCAGAAGTGAGGGGAAGAAGGGAACAAATTCAGGAGGCATTTGAGAGAGAGCTGATTACATTTAGTGACCAGAT
Organism: Rhinopithecus roxellana; assembly: GCF_007565055.1. Classification (NCBI taxonomy): domain Eukaryota; kingdom Metazoa; phylum Chordata; class Mammalia; order Primates; family Cercopithecidae; genus Rhinopithecus; species Rhinopithecus roxellana. The sequence goes on along the minus strand of NC_044556.1, from coordinate 97,451,487 downwards.
AGATACGGGGGAGAGTGCACTGTGGGAGAAAGTCACTTCTGGGAGAGCTCTCAGCATACTTCAGTGACTAGATGAAAGGGGGTGTCATTAACTAGACTAGGGAATAATAAAAAAGAGAAAGACGTTTTTGGGAAAAGGATGTTAGCTTTGATGTATTAGATTGTAGAATGAGAGCAATAAAGCTCAAAAATAACCTGGAAAAAAAGGATTTTTCTCATTTTATAACAATTTTTAAAATTTACTTAAGTAATACCTAAATATATTCTTATCATGATAAAATTAGAAAAGCAATGGAAAATACAAAGAAAGTCTGTTTTTATGCATCTCTCTCTCTCCTTAACCCTAACCTATTCCTATGGATAACTATTGTAAGTATTTTGGAATAAATCCTCCCAGTCCTCCGGTATATTTACACACACACACACACACACACACACACAAATTTAAAATATCAGTAGGTTCATTCTGTACCTGCCTTTTACCTTCATTTTTTGCTTAAAATATGTGTTAGAAGACTTCTCCTTGCCAGTACATATCATGTTGCCTCTTCCTTCTGACCCCTGCATAGAATGCAGCATGTACCATAATTTGATGAGTTATTTCACTATTAACAGACGCTAAGTTTGTTTCCAAGCTTTTCTGTGGTAGTTGGGACTTCTTGGGTCACAAACCACGGAAACCCAAATGAAACTGGCCTAATGACAAAAGAGAATTTTTTTTTTTTAGACGGAGTCTTGCTCTGTCACCCAGGCTGGAGTGCAGTGGCATGATCTCAGCTCACTGCAACCTCTGCCTTCCAACTTCCAGCGATCCTCCTGTCTCAGCCTCCTGGGTAGCTGGGATTACAGGCACCTGCCATCACACCTGGCTAATTTTTGTATTTTTAGTAGAGATGGGGTTTCACCGTGTTGGCCAGGCTGGTCTTGAACTCCTGACCTCAGGTGATCTGCCTGTCTCAGCCTCCCAAAGTGCTAGGATTGCAGGCATGAGCCACCGTGCCCAGCCGACAAAAGAGAATATAACAGTTTACACAACTTATTGAATGACCCAAAGGCATTAATGATGGCATTGAAGTTCTGTTTTTATTTCTCCTTCTCTCCCATCTGTTGACTTTATAGTTAGACTTGCTGTCTCTGCATGGTGGTAATTATGGTCACTAGCAGTTCTACATTTATAGCATTCTTATGACTAATAGTCCTCCCCCAAAAGAAAGAGTATCTTTCTTGATAGTTTCAGCCAAAGTCTTGGAGTGGGGGAGAAGTCTCATTGACGTTTTGTGTCACATGTTCATTCTTGAACTAGGTACAATGGCAGGAGGGATATGGGTTCCCTAGCTGATGAGTCCTGGACTGCCTGCCCACCCCTGGAATTTCAACCAAACCACAGGGACTGGAAGTCAAGGGAAGCAGATGGAAGTGGCAGGTGGCCAGTGCATTGGACTACACAGAAGGTCATGTTTAACATACTGGTGCCTGTGAGTGTTTTAGAAGCATAGACCGCTGGGACTGGACTTGCCAGGTCAAGAGGACGAGCTTGAAAGGATCTCAGTAGAGAATCTTTCCAAAACACATATTGCTACCAACAGGGATGACCAGCATTTAAGAAACAGGTAGAGAAAAAAGGATGTAACAAAAGATTGGGAAATGACCCATGAAACAAAATTAAGTACAATATAATAGAAAGTGAGAAAGAAAACAGTTTTAAGAAAGAAGGAATAGTTCAGCAATGCCAGAGCCTTCAGAGATCAAAGCTCGACACTGAAATGCCACTACTAGATTTAGCAACAGAGAAGCCACTGGTAAGGTTGACAGCACAGTGGTCCTGACACCGTTAGAGTGAGTTCTTCAAGGTCAGGTACTCCGTTCTTCCTTCTTTGTATCCTCTGTGCTTTCTTTAGTGCCCTTAGTAGGGTGAGGTCTCAATACCTATTTGTAAATGACCAAGTATATTCATTGGTCACAGGTCAGTGTATTTAAATGTGGGTGTTTGGGAACTTTGTTATGTGCTGTTCAGTGAGGCTGTCTTTCATGGAAAACTCGACAGTCACAACCACTTTAGGGCTGTTGATTCTTTATTGGTCCAGAGGAGGTGAATGGTGTTAAACATGATGTTTTTGTTACCTGTGAAGGATTTAGTCCATTGCCCTTGCAAGAATAAGCATGCTAAATACGTATGATGCAAAGACTAGTCTGCAATGTGCACTTAATGACCTAATGACGCCATCTCTACATTTAAAATGCAAGCATTGACACTTTTAGTACAAGAACTGAGTCCGTAAGCATTCCCAACCAGGAAAACCATGAATAACAAATGTTATTTCCTCTGGTGCCATTAATCTTAGCGTGTTTCCCTCTGCTTCCTCCAAGTTTCTGGATGATAACATCTGCACCCATCTCCTTCACAGGGTCAGTATGTGGACTAATTCTCATTATCCTGAAATAAGATGGTGGTCATAGCATCCCTACATTATGTTTTTGGTGAGATAGTTTTGATTCATGCTCCATTTTCAGTTTATTTTTAGCTTGCTTTCCCTCACTGTGCTGAAGAATGGACTTGTCAGATTTATTGATCTTTTTCATAATTCTGGAATTTTCAGTAAGGTCATTTCACAGTTTTTTCTCCATTGGATAAGACTAACCCTCATAATAACATCAATCCATAAGGCCTAGTGTTCTTCACATCCTACGGCATCCTATCCTTAAGAAAGTACATTTGCTCTGATAAAACTTAAATTGTCTACAGCTTTCTATGGAAAATTTGTCTGGATTACATACCAGCCGCTTGGTTGTCATTTGAAAGTATAGATAACAAAGAAATAATGAGAGAGAAAACGAGAATGAGAATGAGGAGAAGAAGGACCAGTACAGTAGAAACTTTATATTCAACTAAACCTGGAAGGTGGTTGGTTGGTTAATTGAAAAAAATTAAGTAAGAAATAATAAATGATACCTCTATACTTGTCTTTATTATAATACCTTAAAAACTGACACATTAACTTCCATTACCAGTATTCTGATGGAGGGCAAGGACTTCCCTTTGAGTGGGAATCTACAGAATGACTATATGGTCTTTTTCAGTGAACTATGCCCATGATACATTTTCTAGGGTGTTCAATTTCCATTTCTGTTTTTTATTCTACTTGAATTGAGATGTTAAAATTTTGTGTGAAACAGTCTGAAAGTAGTCCACATTTTCCTTCTTCCCAGTTCTCTTCTCATTCTTATCTAGGTCCACAGCAATGTCTTTAGAGACTTGCCTTCAGCAAGTCATTAAGCATTCCACTTAGGTGTGATAGACACAACTGTCTTTCATTTGCATTCATATTACAAGAAGTTTTCTTTTTTTTTTTTTTTTTGAGACAGAGTCTTGCTCGTGTCACCCAGGCTGGAGTGCAATGGCATAATCTCGGCTCACTGCAACCTCTGCCTCCTGGGTTCAAGTGATTCTTCTGCCTCAGCCTCCCAAGTAGTTGGGATTACAGGCACCCACCACCACGCCCAGCTAATTTTTGTATTTTTTTAGTAGAGATGGGGGTTTCACCATGGTGGCCAGGCTGGTCTTGAACTCCTGACCTCGTGGTCCGCCCACCTCGGCCTCCAAAAATGTTGGGATTACAGACGTGAGCCACCGTGCCCGGTCAGATTTTTTTTTTTTTAAATATATTTTGGCCCCTCTTTTCCTTTCTCTGCCATCGTGGTGTGTTCTTGCCTCCGCTTCTCGCCATGTCTTCTCACAAGACTTTCAAGATTAAGCAATTCCTGGCCAAGAAACAAAAGCAAAATCGTCCCATTCCCCAGCGGATTCGGATGAAAACTGGAGATAAAATCAGGTACAACTCCAAAAGGAGACATTGGAGAAGAACCAAGCTGGGTCTATAAGGAATTGCACATGAGATGGCACACGTATTTGTGCTGTCTGAAGGTCACGATCACATTACCATATCAAACTGAAAATGTCAGCTATCTGGAGAGTTTGACATGTTTTCCTCTCTGAATCTATTATGAATGTGTTGGTTGGCTGGGTTCAGTAATAAATATGTGAGGCCTTTCATTAAAAAAATATATATATATGTGTATATATATGTATTTTGGAATAATTCTAGATTTACAGAAAAGACATGGAGATAGTATGGAGAGTTCCCATATACCCCACACCCTGTTTCCCTGTTACTAATATCTTACATTTGTATGGTACATTTGTCATAATTAATGAGCCCAAATAGTGTGTTACTATTAAAGTTCATACTTTATTCAGACATCCTGAGTTTTGTCTAATGTCCTTTCCATGTTGGAGGGTCCCATTCAGAATACATTGAGTTATCCTGCTTCCTTAGGCTCCTCTTGGCTGTGATAGTTTCTCATGTTTTCCATGCTTGTGATGACTTGACAGTTTTGAGGAGTACTGATCAGGTATTTTATAGACTATCCCTTGACTGGGATTTGTCTGATCCTTTCCTCGTATTTATATTAGGGCTATGTGTTTTGGGGAGGAAGACCACGTAGGTCAAGTATCATTCTCATCACATTATATCAAAGATTTATGGCCAGGCACAGTAGTGCATGCCTGTAATCCCAGCACTTTGGGAGGCTGAGGTGGGTGGATCACCTGAGGTCAGGAGTTCGAGACCGATCTGACCAACATGGTGAAACCCGTCTCTACTAAATACAAAAAATTAGCCAGGCATGGTGGCGGCCTCCTGTAATCCCAGCTACTTGGGAAGCGGAGGCAGGAGAATCACCTGAACCCAGGAGGCAGAGGTTGCAGTGAGCCAAGATTGTGCCATTGTACTCCAGCCTGGGCAACAAAAGCGAAACTACGTCTCAAAACAAAACAAAAAAAGATTTATAATATTAACATGAATCATCATATTACCATTAATGTTAAGCATGATTAACTGCCTTAACTATTGTTCAAAAAGTTTTTCCACTGCAATTTACCCTTTTGTTCTCTTTTCCATCCTATATTCTTTGGAAGAAGGCCACTATGCACAGCCCACATTGAAGGAATGGGAAGTTATATTTCACCTCCTTTGGGGGAAAGTACCTACATTATTTGAATTCTTCTGCACGGGTGATTTGTCTAAAGAGACAAATTCATTCATTCATATTAATATGGGCTCAGATATTTATTTTATACTTGGGTTATAATTTAATATTACCTTGTCTCCCAAATTTTTTTTTTTTTTTTCTTTGAGACAGAGTCTGGCTCTGTCGCCCAGGCTGGAGTGCGGTGGCTGGATCTCAGCTCACTGCAAGCTCCGCCTCCCAGGTTCACGCCATTCTCCTGCCTCCGCCTCCCAAGTAGCTGGGACTACAGGCGCCCGCCACCTCGCCCGGCTAGTTTTTTGTATTCTTTAGTAGAGACGGGGTTTCACCGTATTAGCCAGGATGGTCTCGATCTCCTGACCTTGTGATCCGCCCGTCTCGGCTTCCCAAAGTGCTGGGATTACAGGCTTGAGCCACCGCGCCTGGCAGTCTCCCAAATTTTTTAAACTTTGGCTACTTGAAGCTCTTCAGTTGGCAGCTTTTGTGATATAATCCCACTTCTCTCTCTCTTTCTCTCTCTCTCTCCCCGCCCCCCGCCGGGTGTGTGTACTTTTGTGTACTTTCTTTCTGTCACTACAGGATGATCTAGGTTCATCCTCACATACTTCCCGTCCCAGTCCTAGAATAAGCCATTTCTCCAGGAAGCCGTGTTCTATTTTATTGGAGAACATTATTGATCTGGGTACTAGATGTACTTATTGATACTGGGGTGTCATTGCATCTAGGCATTCTCAGCTGAAAGAGCAAGGAAATATATGTGTGTATATCATCCGCATATACACATATCTAGAAATATGTCTGTATGTCTGTAACCACCTGTATCGGCATTAGACTAAACATGAGTTCAAATTGATGTTTTCAAATCGAATCCATTACTACATGGATCATTCTAGCCTTTTCCCCTTGTGTACTGTAACTTTCCATTCCAATAGTGAGAAACTTAGCTTCTACCATTTGTCATTTATTTTGTTTACTGTTCAATTCCAATACGCATGTACAGTCACCCGTTGGTATCTGTGGGGGATTGGTTCTAGAACCTTCTGCTCCATAGAATTGCCTTTCTTTTATGCCTTTAACAGCAATTACTTGACCATATTTGAATGGGTCCATTTCTTGAGTTGTTTTGTTCAATTAATGTATGTTTCTATTTTGCTAATACCATGTTGTCTTGACAACTATCATTTTATAGTGAGCTTTGAAAGAGTGTGATTTTTTCAACTTTGTTTTTCTTCTTCAATATTGTGTTGGCTATTCTATTTTTGTTTATTGCTGTTTTGCCTTTCATACAAATTTTAGAATCAGTTCTCTAGATCTGCAAAATATTTTGTTAGGATTTTGAATGGGTTTATGCTGGATCTGTAGATCAAGTTGTAAAGAATCAACGTTTTACCACTATTCAATCTTCCAGTCTGTGAACATGAAATGTTATTCCATTTATTTAGATAGTCTTTGGTTTCTTTCTTCAGATTTCTATAGGTTTTTGCATATAGATACTGTACATATTTTATTATATTTACACACACATTTTGTCTTATTTGGTGCTATTGTGGAGGGTGTATTTTTTTTTTAATTTTAAACTCCAGTTGTTCCTTGTTAGCATATGAGAAAGCAGTTGACTTTTGTTTATTGACTTCATATAGGGCAGCCTTGCTATGCTGACTTATTAGTTCCCGGACAGTTTGTTCTGAATCTTTTTGTTTAGTTTCTTTGTACCAAACTTATAGTTGGTAGTTGGCTCTTTTTTAAAAAAAATTTTGTTGTTGTTGTTGTTGTTGTTTTTAAATCTACTCTAACACTTTGTTTCTTAATTTGTGTATTTAGACCATTCACATTTAAATTGGTTGTTGATATAGTTAAATTAATATCTGTCATGTTTGTAACTATAATTTTGATGTTTCAAGAATGTTACATAAGTGGAATCATACAATATATAACTTTTGGGGATTGTCTTTTTCACTCATTTTTCTAAGATTTTTTCACACAGTATTATTCATCCAGGTTGTTGTGGAAATCAGTAATTCATTACTTTTCATTGTGGTAGGTAGTTCCATGCTAAATTTTTAAGGAAAATGCCAGAGTGGCTATGCCATTTTATATTTCCGCCAGGAATGCATGAGTGATTCATTTTCTCTGCATCCTTGTCAGCATTTTATATTTCCACTATTGTTTTATTTTAACCACTCTGATGGATGTGTAATTATGTCTCATTGTGGTTTTAATTTACATTTTCATAAAGGTTAGTGATGTGGAATATTGTTTAGGTGCTTATTCTCCATTTGTATATATTCTTCTGTAAAGTGGCTTCATATAGTTTTTGTACGATCTAGATTGGATTGTTTGGGTTTTTACTGTTTAATCTTGAGAATTCTTTATATACTCTTCTTTTTTCTTTTTTCTTTTTTCTTTTCCTTTCTTTCTTTCTTTTCTTTCTTTTTTTTTTTTTTTTTTTTTTTTTTTTTTGAAATGGAGTCTCACTCTATCTCCCAGGCTGGAGTGCAGTGGCGTGATCTCGGCTCACTGCAACCTCTGCCTCCTGGGTTCAAGAGATTCTCCTGCCTCAGCCTCCTGAGTAGCTGGGACTACAGGCGCATGCCACCATGCCTGGCTAATTTTTGTAGTTTTAGTAGAGACAGGGTTTTACCATGTTGGCCAGGCTGGTCTCAAACTCCTGACCTCAGGTGATCTGCCTGCCTCAGACTCCCAAAGTGCTGGGATTACAGGCATGAGCCACTGTGCCCAGCCCTATATACTCTAGATTTGATTCCCTTGTTGGATATGTCATCTGCAAATATTTTCTCCCACTCTGTAGCTTGTCTTTTCCTTCTCTTAATAAGGTCTTTCACAGCACAAAAAGTTTTAATTTCAGTGAAGTCTAATTTATCAGTAATTTCTTTTATTCATCATAATTTTGTGTGAAGTACAACAATCTCTTTGCCTGGTTCTAGACCCCAAGATTTTCTCCTGTTTTTATTTTTATTTTTTTTCCTAAACCATTGCTTTTGTTTTTTGTTTTTTGAGACAGAGTTTCACTCTGTCACCCAGGCTGGAGTGCAGTGGCAGGATCTCTGCTCACTGCAAGCTCCGCCTCCTGGGTTTACGCCATTCTCCTGCCTCAGCCTCCCAAGTAGCTGGGACTACAGGTGCCCGCCACCAGGCCCTGCTAATTTTTTTTTTTTTTAATTTTTAGTAGAGATGGGATTTCACCATGTTAGCCAGGATAGTCCTGATCTCCTGACTTTGTGATCCACCTGCCTTGCCCTCCCAAAGTGTTGAGATTACAGGCATGAGCCACCGCGCCCGGCCTTTTTTTCCTAAAAGTTTTATGCTTTTCATTTTATACTTAAGTCTGTGATCTTTATTGAGCTAATATGAGTTACGATACTTAGGTAAAGGGTTGTTTGCTTTTAACTTTTTTGCCTATTTATATCTAATTATTCCAGCACCATTTGTTGAAATGACTGTCTTTCCTTCCTCTAATTGCTTTTGCACCTTGGTCAAAATCAGTTGCTCATGTTTGTGTATGTTTCTGAGTGCTATATTTTATTCTGTTGACCCATCCATTTATTCCTCCACCAATACCAAGAAGTCTTGATTACTTTAGTTGTATTGAAATAGTTGAAATTCGGTAGATGGATTCTCCCACTTTATTTTTTCCCAACATTGTTTTTGCTGTTCTAGTTACCTTTACCTTTCCTATACATTTTAGGTTAATTTTTACTGTATCTATAAAAAAACATACTTGCTGAGATTTCAATAGGAATTGCTTTAAACTTCTATATCAGTTTAGAGAGAATTGACATCTTTTCTATGTTGAGTCTTCCAATCTGTAACTACAGTAGCCATTTATTTATCTTTTGATTTCTTTCATTAGAGTTTTTTAACTTTTAGCTTATAAATTCTGCACAAGTTTTGTTAGATTTACAACTTATATAATCCTTTTTTTGAGTGGCTATGAATTGAATTGTATGTTCAATTTCAGAATGTATGGTTTCATTACTAGCATATAGAGATACAATAGATTTTTGTAAGCCTGAATTTACTTACTAGTTTTGGGAGGGTTTTTTTTGTGTGTTTTTTTTGTTGTTGTTGTTTGTTTGTTTGTTTGTTTTTTGTTTTTGTACGTGCCTTGGGATTTTCTCTGTAGGTAACCATGCCATCTGTAGGTAAGGATCATTTTATTTCTTCCTTTCTGATCTGTTTACATTTTACTTCCTTTTCCAGTCTTATTGCACTAGCTAACACCTCCAGCACTATGTCAAATAAGAGTGGTGAGAGTAGATCCCTACCTTCTTCCGGACATTAGAAAGAAGGCATACAACTTTCACTGTTAAGTATGAGTAAGTTGTAGTTTTTTGTAGGTCTTTATCCAGTTGAGAAAGTTCCCCTTCTATTCCTATTTTTCTAAGCAATTTTACATAAATGAAAGTTCCATTTTGTCAAATGCTTTTCCTATATTGGATGATGTAATTCTGTGATTTTTATTCTTTAGCCTGTTAATAGAGTGGATTACATTGATTGATTTTTGAAAATTAAACCAATCTTGCATCCCTGAAACAAAACCCATTTGGTTATGGTCCATAATTCTTCTTAAATGTTTATGAATGGTATTTGTTAATATCTTGTTAAAAATTTTGGTCTATATCAGGAGAGACATTGACCTATATTTTTGTGTATGGGGTTGTGGTCTTTTTTTTTTTTTTTTGGACGGAGTCTCCCATTGTCGCCCAGGCTGGAGTCCAGTGGCGCCATCTTGGCTCACTGCAAGCTCTGCCTCCCAGGTTCATGCCATTCTCCTGCCTCAGTCTCCCGAGTACGGCTAATTTTTTGTATTTTTAGTACAGACGGGGTTTCAACATGTTAGCCAGGATGGTCTGGATCTCCTGACCTCGTGATCTGCCCGCCTCGGCCTCCCAAAGTGCTGGGATTACAGGCGTGAGCCACCGCTCCCGACCAGGGGTTGTGGTCTTTTGTGTGTATTGTCTTTGTCTGGTTTTGGTATCAGGGTAATACTGACTTCATAAAATGAATTGTAGTATCCCTTCCTCTCCTATTTTCTGGAGAGATTTTGTGGAATTAGCATTAATTCTTTAAACATTTGTTAGAATTATCCAATTAAGCCAACTGATCTGGAGAATATTTTGAGGGAGTTTTAAATTTATAAGTTAAATTTCCATAATAGTTGTAGGGATATTCAAATTACCTATTCCATATTGGGTTTTCTGATAGCCGTGTTTCTGAAATGATCTGTTTCTTCTAAATTGACAAATTTACTATTGTTCTGTTGTACTATGTGTTGTTGTTCATAATATCCCCTTATTGCCCTTTCTACATCTGCATATTCCTTAGTGATACCTCCTGTTTCACTCCTGATATTATTAATTTGTGTTTTTCTTTGTCAGTCTTTCTAGGGATTTCTTAATTTTATTGATCTTTTCAAAGAGCTAACTCTTTGTTTCATTGATTTTATTTTTGTCTTATTTGTAATTTCATAGATTTCTGCTTTTATCTTTATTGTTTTCTTCTCTTGCTTGGGATTTATTTTGCTCTTCTTTTTTGGGGAGGCTCTTGAGGTGGGATATTGTTATCAATTTGAGATTTTTCTTCTTTTCTAATGTATGCATTTAGTGCTATAAATTTCCTTCTGTGCACTGCTTTAGCTGTGCTCCACAAATTTTGAAGTGTTATACATTCATTTTCATTCAATTCAATGTATTTTTCTTGTTTCCCTTAAGACTTCTTCTTTGATCCATGAATTATTTAGAAGTGTGTCATTTTCCAAAGGTTTGGATATGTGTTATCTTTATATTATTCATTTCTAGGTTGATTTCTTTATGGTCTGAGTACACTGTATGATTTCATTTCTTTTCATTTTGTTGAGTTTTTTTGTTTGTTTTGGTGTCTATGTGTTTGTGTGTGTGTAGCCTAGTATATGGTCTATCTTTGTATCTGTCCATGAACACTTAAAAAGACTGTGCGTTCTCCTGTTCTTGGGTGGAGTATTCAATAAAAGTTGATCATATCCTGTTGCATTATAATGTTGTTGAGTTCTGCTGTATTGTTATTTTTTTTCTGTCTAATTATCCTATCAGTTGTTGAGAGTGATGTGTTAAAGTTTCCAATCATAATTGTGATTTTTCTGTTTTTTCTTTCAGTTCTATCAGTTTCTGCTTCACATATTTTGCATATCTGTTGTTTGCTATATACACATTTAGGATTGGTAGGTCTTGGGGGATTGATCCTTTTATCATTACATAATGTCTTTTCTGGTCATTTCTTTGCTTTCTCGGAGGTTTATTTGCTAATGATGTCACTGCTCCTGTTTTTGGTTGATATTTACATAATACCTATTTTCTCATCCTTTTACTTTCAAACTGTTCATATCATTACATAGGCAGCATACAATTGAGTTATGGTTGTTATTCCATTCTGCCAGTATTTGTCTTTAGTATATTTAGACCATTTCATTTAATGTAATTATTGATGTGGTAGTGTTTATGTTTGCCTTTTGTGTTGTTGCTGTTTTCACTTTGTTTTTTCTTTATCTTCTTTCTTGTCTCCATGGATTATCTGAACTACATTTTCCGCAAGAACTCTCAAGATACTAATCATAGTTATATCTCCTGTATGATAATTCCAGCATCTATATTATATTTGACTCTGGTTCTGAGGCTTGCTGGCTCTTTAATTCTTTAAACTATGTTTTTTCTTGCCTTTTCCTATGCCCTTAATCTTTTGTTGAAAGTTGAACCTGTTGTATCAGGTAACAGAAACTGAGGTAAGAAAGCATTTGGTGTGAGAATTTATGTTACTCTAAGAGTTAGGCCATGTTTAATGTTGCTTTAGCTGTGAGTCTCAGAGGCTTCCGATTTTTCTAGTGTCCTTGTTTTTGTCTCATCTTGACTTTTGGTTTCCCTTAAAGCTTCTCCTCAGCAACAGTTTATGTCTTGTAGCTCTGTTATCTGTGATCTAGTGTTATTATATTGAGTTCCTGTTGGTGTGCTGGTAAGGTGTGGGGTAGGGGGTGCATTCTGTTATCTTCCAATTAAATCTATTTTTAATTGGGTCTGTGTCTCCAGGCCGTGACCTTCACAAATGTTTCCAAAGTGGTAAATTTTTTTTTTTTAAATACCCTCTACTTCCTTCCCTGGTTGTAGTAGTCTCAATGTATTTCCTTGAAGCCCTGACCCCCAATGACTATGTTTCTTCCTCCCTTCCTCTTTCCAGTGAGATAAACTGGAGTAAACTGGTGTGGAAGGAAGTTCTTTCTCCCATGTGGGATCGGCTCCTGCACAGTGCTGTGCTTTGGAGGATGAGCCTGTGTGTTTTGCGTTGTTTAATCTTTCCCACCTCCTACTAGAGCTGTGAGGGGATGTTTCTTGATCTTCACCATGAGAACCTAGTGGGGTTTCTGGAAGTAAAACCCCTGAAAGTATAGGCCCTTCCCTAAGGCCATGGTGCCCGTGAGTTTCTTAATCTCATGCTAGGCCACCCTCAGCCTGTAGCACTTCATGAAAATTATCATTTAAATGTTCCTAGGAGTTTATGGCCACAGCAGCTTTTACCCCACAGAAGCTAATCTCCGTTGTGAGTTTCTGGATGCGCCTGTCACTCCATAGTCCAGAGTGGCAGTGACTGCTGCAATATCAGTGATCTGATGGGTCAAGACGCACAATCAGTTTTCTGTTTATCCAGTTTCTTCTTCTTGTAAAAATAACTTCCAAGCTCTTTACATGCCACAGCAGAAACCAAACGTCTCTCAAGTCTTTCTTTCAAATCACAAGCCAGATTTTGTACCTTCTCTGTCCAAAACCCTGTAATGACTCATGACTTCATACAGAGTAAAAGTCTAACCCCTGACGCTGGCCCAGCACCAACTGGTCTCTGTTCCTACTCTGACCTCCTCTTCTGTTCTTCCTCATGCCCAACCCAGGTAGACCGGCAGTTCCTCCACTATGCCAGATGTGCTGTCCCTGGAGACTCCATGCTCTGTTTCCTTTGTCTTTAAATGCTCCTCCCTTGATATCCACTGGACTCGATCCTCTTTCGAGCCTTTGCTCAGATCTCACCTTTTCAGTCAGGTTTGCCTTGCCCACTCAGTTTCATATTGTAATTTTACCCTACTTCACCGTCCACCCCAGCTTTCCAATCTTTTCACCCTTTTATGTACTTACATTACTTTTTACCTTTTTGTCATAGCCTTCATCATCTTACAACACACTTTCTAATTGTTATGATATTATTGTCTCTCCCACTATAATGTTAAGTTCCATGAAGCAAAAGATCTTTGTCTCTTTTGGTTACTGATAGAACCCCAATTTGCAGAACACAGTCAGGCACAGAGTAGATATGAAATAAAACTCTGGAATGTTGAATATTGATCTTTTACAATGACTGTTCACTAACATATCCTAAGTCACTTACAGCAGCTGACTTGAATTCAGTGCTATTCGAGTCTGCACAGGCTCAGGAGTAAAGACTGGTTTGCCAGAAGTTCCATGCAGCCACTGCATAGGCAAAACACATTTTCTGGACTTTCAGGGATACATTTTCACTGTCAGCTGCCACCCAGGATGGTTCAGGGAAAGAATTTCACAAGCTCTGCACTATGCCCGAAAACAAAGAATGCACTTCTAGTGCGTCTGTGTTCCCAGGAAGACCGGAAATGCCTCAGTGATGAGACCACTGGTGTATTTCTTTCTTTCTTACCTTACGCAACATCTAACAAGAGGCAGGTTCATAATAATTACTCAGCAGATATTGACTGAATTCATTTGAGAGCTTCCGAGATGGAAAACTCTTTTTTGAGAAATAAACTCTTAGCTTGGATGCAGTGGTTGGGTGGCGTTTTATTATTCTAGAGAGATGCTGACTCAGTGATGGGGGAATGGAGTAAAGGGAGAAGAAAGGCTTTTAGACTAAGCATATGGATTACTTAGAGTTCCTCCTCTGGCTTCTCAAGGTGTATGTTTTGATTTTCTTGGCTTCTTATGAATCTTGTTCAGCTGTCTAGCTGCTGCCTGCTGTCCTGTTCACAGTGGGGAGTTAGCACAGGGCCAGTAGAGCTGGCGGCTGCACTGTGAGTTTGTTCCTCTGTGCTGTCTAGTCATCAGAGTCCCTCTTGCAAAACCAAGAAGAATAAACCACAATCTGCTTCTAGCTATAAATCTACCCTGGGGATGACAAGCTGATGTCACCCAACTGGCCAGCTCACTGGATTGTGACCACAGCCTGTGGCTGCATTCTTAGTGTTGTGTTGTGTAATTGCAGGAAAGTGCCTGCACAGACCCTACACATCCCTTAGTTAAAGATTTACAGCCTAACGCACCTACTTTTTTGTCTTCTGCTCCCTAGGACAGCACCCACACAGAAAGAGGATGATTTCCCTTAACTCATCCCCTGTAAGTTACTGCAGTTCATCTCATGGGAGGGGCTGAAATACATGCTAGCAACTCCTCTTACTTCAAAGTAAGAGTCAGCTTTTTCTCCCTACTTGGGACATCAAGCCTAGCATGCAAGACTGAAAATTTTTTTCTTCATTTTTGCTTAATTCTCATGCCAAAGTATACTATAATAAATATGTGAAGTTAGTTATATTGTTCAAAGATGTACACAGGCACATTTATCCCTGCTAATACATCAAAGAAGCATTTATGAATGCCCATCTTTTTAAAAAGTTTGCATCATTCTCTGCTGAAGGAGCCTGCTCACTGGTTAAATGTTGCAGTCCCTCCGGGCAGTGGTGTGCCTTCATTAATAGAGAGAACTGAAGAGCCAGAGCTGGTGAGTCTTCTGAGGAGCAGGGAAGTAAGGTGTGCTTAAGGCGCAAAGGCTGCTTGAGTGGCATCAGGGAATTCAAGACAGGTGACAACTCTAGAGTCACTTGCTGAAAGAATTTTGAAAACCTTCCTCATTCAGCACCTGGGAGTGCCCTCTGAAAGGCCCTTCTTAAAATGCTTCCAGAATAGAGAACTCAGTCTGGTGAAGAGCCAAGGAAGCCTTTTCCTTGCAAGGCTGACCACTGGCATCTGCCTTCCCGTGCTGGCTGTAGGCATCTTGTTTTATAGGATGTACATTTAGAACCTGCAGATTTCAATTCCGTACCAGGTGCTCATATTTAGGACAAGATCTTCAAGGTCACAGCTTTTCCCATTCTTTCTTTCCTTGAATTAGCAGTTTTGGAAGTACTTTGAGTGGTCCAAACCATGGTGTTTCTACCTTAGGTGAAGAAAGGCTATGAATGAGACTGAGATGGTTACTATACAAATTTGAAACATCCAGGGAGGAAGGAGAGGATAAATACCTGTCTTACCCGAAAAAGCAGTGGCAATTACGAAGATCTGACACATAAATGAGAATCATGAAGCAATAGGAAAAATTCCATTGAACCCAAGCTCCTATAGCCCGTTAGCTTGATGAACTGGGACAACACCTGAGGCCTTCAGTCACTTGTTTTACCTTCTGAAAAGCATTTACTGAAATACCTACTATGAGCCTACAAATCTTCTAGAAGATAAAAGTAAAACTGTAAATAATACCAGTGTCTGCTGCCAATGGCAGTGCATTCTAATGGGGGATGCCAGAGAGATAGAGATATAAAAAATAATTTGGGGTTGGGTGTGGTGGCTCATGCCTGTGACCCCAGCACTTTGGGAGGCCGAGATGGGCGGATCGCTTGAGCTCAGCCATTTGAGACGAGCCTGGACAACATAAGGAGACCCCATCTCTACGAAAAAATTCAAAAATTAGTTAGTGTGGTGGCGCTTCTTGGAGAGCTACTTGGGAGGCTGAGGTGGGATGATCACTTGAGCCTGGGAGGTTGAGGCTGCAGTGAACCATGATTATGCCACTTCACTCCAGCCTGAACAACAGGGCAAGATTCTGTCTCAAAAAATTAAAAAATGAAAAATAAATAAATAATTTTGAATCAATCTCATAAGTGCAACCAGTAAAACAACATGAATGCATGAGCACTTAGAGTGTTCTTGTTCTTGAGCTAAAAATGTACACGGATGATCTCATTCAATCTTCACAATAAATTTCTGAGGTAGGTAGCATGACCAGTCTGCTGTGCAGATGAGAAAACTGAGCTCAGTGGACTGAAACCCATCTCGCAACTAGTAAGAGGCAGACCTAACATCAGAACCTGGGTCTGTCTGACTCCAACGCCCATTCTTGCTGCCAAGATTCTGTACAACTTTCCGTGTGATAAAAAATTATATACCAAATATTTTAAGAGTCTCTAGAAAGAGACGTGATTAGGACAGTGGAAAGAATGATAACAGGATAAACTTTGAGGGGATGTCACTTTGAACTACTTCTTTATTCCATTTTATTTCTTCTACTGACATATTTGTGCTGTTTAAAACTCATTCTCTTATATTAGGAATATAAAAGTTAATTCATCAGTATCTGCCTTTAAAAGTATATGTGTGGTGTCGTTACACTACACAGAAAGTGGTATGCTATTTAAATAATATAAATTTAAATATATATTAAATGTAAATAATATTATACCACTTTATATGTAGTGTAAGGAACTTTAACATTTCTCCTTCCCGTCCTTTGTGCTATTATTGTCATATACTTATTTTTACATATGCTAAGAACACACAATCCATTGTTTACTATTCTTGCTTTAGAGCAAAATTGCTCTTTCAGAGCAATTAAAAATTTCTAAACATGATTTTATTTATTTCATTCCCAATGTTCTATATCTTTGTGTAGATCCAAGTTTCTGACCTACATTATTTTTCTTCTGCCTGAAGAACTTTCTTGAACAGCTCTTGAGTGTAGGTCTGTTGGCAAGGCATTCTGTCAGTTTTGTTTGCATGAGAAAGTATTTCTCTTACATTTTTGAAATATATTTTCGCTGGGAATGGAATTCTATGTTGATAGTTCCACAAGATGGCGGTTCTCCCAACCATCTTAGCACTTTATAGATGTCCCTCTACGACCTGCTGGCTTGCATGTTTTCTGAGGAGTCTTTTGCAGGGCTTGCCTTTGTTCTTCTCTGTGGAATGTGTCTTTTTTCTGGCTGCCTTCAAGATTTTCTTTTTGTCATTTGTTTTCAGCAGTTTGAATGTATGTCTTTTGTTTCCAGCAGTTGTTGCATGTGGTTTTGTTGTTTATTTATTCATTTGTTCATTTGTATATTTATGCTCCTTGGTACTATCTGATCTTCCTTTTTTTTTTTTTTTTTTTCTGTGAGACAGGGTCTCCCTCTGTCTTCAGGCTGGAGTGCAGTGGCACCATCTCAGCTCACTGTAACCTCTGCCTCCTGGGTTCAAGTGATTCTCCCGCCTCAGTCTTCTGAGTAGTTGGGATTACAGGCGTGTGCCACCACCGCCCGACAAATTTTTATATTTTTAGTAGAGATGGGGTTTCTCCCAACCTCAGGTGATCTGCCCACCTGGGCCTCGCAAAGATCTCGGATTACAGGCGTGAGCCACTGCTCCTTGCCTGAGCTTCTGAATCTGTGGTTTGCTCTCTGTCATTTTGGAACTTTCTTGGCTATTATTTATTCACTATTTCTTTTGTTCTTCCCTCTTTCGCTTCTCTTTCTGAGGTTCAAAGCATGCCTGTGTTAGACAATTTGGTATTGCTCTGAGGGTTTTGGATACTCAGTAATGTCTCAGTTTTGAACTCAGTTGTATTTTTGCGTGTCAGTGTGGGCCATTGCTGCTGACCCGCCTTCATGTTCACTGATTATTTCCTTGACTGTGTCCAGCGTGATGAACCTGCGGAAAGAAAGCCCTTTTATATCTGTGCCTGTGTTTTTCACTTCTATCATTTCCACTTGACTTTTTATTATATAGTTTCCATCTCTCTGCGGTGATTACCCATTCAGTCTTTCATCCTGCGTTGTTTTCCAGTACAGCCCTTAACATATTAATCACAGTTCTTTTAAATCCCCTATCAGATAGTTCCACTCTATGTGTCATCTCTGAGTCTTACTTTGATTATGGCTTTATCTTCTAGGAGTGAAATTTTTTTCTTGCCCTTTTGTGTGCCTCATAATTTTTGGTTGACAGCTGAATGTTTTGTGGAGGCCCATAGAGACTGAGATAAATAGTTTTTATGCCTGAAAATGAACATACATTTCCTTTGCTAGACTTCTAATATGGGGGGAGGAGTTGAATGAATCTCATTGGGGAGTGGGACAGTGTTGAGCTTCGTTGTTGCTGTGGTTATCCTCAGGGCATCGTGGACCCTGGATTCCTGGAGGGATAACTCGTGTTCAGGTTGGAGAGTGAGGCGGGGTTGCCAGAATGAAATCTGCTGGGTCCCCAGCTTTCAGGCTGCACCTCAGAGTGGCTGCGTGCTCTTACACCTTTCCCTGTCCCTCTCCCATTGGTATATGTTTTACTCTTAACTTGCAACTTGTTACCTTGGTGGCAGGGGGTGGGACACGGAGGACATTCTGATTAATTTTCTAATGAAACCCCTTGGTCTCAGGGATGTGTCCTCAGCTTTCCTCCCTCTCCCCCATCTGTAATCCGGGGCCCAGCAGGTGTTCCTGCCCCTTCCTCAGAAGGAGAGTTTCTTGTTTTTAAACAATCCCTTTTTTTTTTAACTCCCCCCAGCTGCAGTGAGTTTTCATCAGTGCCCTAAAGACAACAGCATTTATTAACCTTTCCTCCAGAGATTACAATTTTTATTCCATCGGAGATATGGGGGAAGGGCCTGGCAGAGCTGCGCACTCCTGTGCATGTCTGCCGTTTCTCCCTTCAGGTCTGTGCCACATCAGACATGTTCTTAGGGTGCCCACCAGTCTTTTCTGTGAACACCCTGTAGAATTCTGAGAGAAAGAGCCAGCAATTTCTATGGCTCCCTGAGGCTTTACACTGTCCCACCAGGCCACACATAGTTCACCAACTCATCCACTCCACCGGCCACAATCTTCCCACCAGCTTTGGTTGCATCTGCCCCAGGTGAGTGAGTGCTTATTGTCCCTTTTCCCCTCGAAGGTGTCTTTCTCTCCTTAGATTGTGGACTAGCTGTGGTACAGGAAAGGATTCCCAATCCAGGCCCCAAAGAGGATTCTTGGATCTCGCGCAAGAAAGAGTTGAGGATGAGTCTGCAGTAGAGAGTGAAAGCAAGTTTATTAAGAAAGTAAAGGAATAAAAGAATGGCTACCCCACAGACAGTGCAGCCCAGAAGGCTGCTGGTGGCCCATTTCTATGGTTCTTTCTTGAGTCTGTGCTAAAAAAGGATTATTCATGCCTCCCCTTTTTAGACCATATAGGGTAACTTCCTGACATTGACATGGCATTTGTAAACTGTCATGGCGCTGGTGGGAGTGTAGTAGTGAGGACTACAGAGGTCACGCTTATCCCCATCTTGGTTTTGGTGGGTTTTGGCCAGTTTCTTTACCTCAACCTGTTTTATCAGCAAAGTCTTTATGACCTGTAGTTTGTGCCAACTTCCTATCTCATCCTGTGACTTAGAGTGCCTTAAGTATCTGGGAATGCAGCCCAGTAGGTTTCGGCCTCATTTGACCCAGCTCCTATTCAAGATGCGGTTGTTCTGGTTCACGTGCCTCTAAGAGCTGTCTGCTCTACAACTCAGTTCTATAATGAGAGTTTTAGAAAAGTCACGTATTTGAAGTTTGTGGGTTTTTTTTTTTTTTTTTTGGTGGGTTTTTTTTTTTCATTGTAAAGATGGAAGAAACATGCTTTACAGCTTTGTATATCCCAGGGAAGAAACCAGAAGCCTTTTGAAGTATTTTAATTTTACATGAAATTTGGTATATTAGAGGTTTCTGTTTGTCAAATGTCAAAAATACAACTCAAAATTGAAACTACCCTGCTTCACATAGCTGGAATGTCCAAGCGTGGATCGTGATTGAGGCATAGCCTTACCTAGGACAAACAATGTTAGCAGGGCTCTTTGTTTTTGTGAGTCAAGGTCTCTGTCACCCAGGCTGGAATGGAGTGACTTGATCACAGTTCACTGCAGCCTGGATCTCCAGGGCTCAAGTGATTCCTCCTCAGTCTTCTGAGTAGCTGGGACTACAAACTGCACCCAACCTTGTTAATTCAAGTTACATAAAAAGGCTGTCTAGGCCGGGCGCGGTGGCTCAAGCCTGTAATCCCAGCACTTTGGGAGACCGAGACAGGTGGATCACGAAGTCAGGAAGTTGAGACCATCCTAGCTAACACTGTGAAACCCCGTCTCTACTAAAAGATACAAAAAACTAGCTGGGCGAGGTGGCCGGCGCCTATAGTCCCAGCTACTCGGGAAGCTGAGGCAGGAGAATGGCATAAACCCGGGAGGCGGAGCTTGAAGTGAGCTGAGATCCAGCCACTGCACTCCAGCCTGGGCGACAGAGCGAGACTCCGTCTCAAAAAAAAAGGCTGTGCGTGTTTGTGTCTGTGTGTGTATAGTACATGTTCACATGCAGAAAATGCAGGAAGGATAACTGCTCAAATAGTCATTAACTGTGACTGGTACTGGAAGTTAGGTTAGAGTAAAGCAGGTAACAGAAACTTTCACTGTACACTTTGTGTAATTGTGTACTTTTTAAAAAGTGAACTCGTATTATTTTGATTTAAAAAGTATAAATGTGGAAAGTTTCAGTGTTTATGAGAGAAGGATTCAGTTACATGGAAAAGTCACTACATGAACCGTCTCATTCCTGTATATACTAGATTGATGAAATGTTATTACAAATAGAAAAACCTCAGGACAATGTGCAAGTTAGATATCCAGAGAAGTATGCAGGAGATTCGACGGACAGGAGGGCATTACAAAACGTTGCCTTATAGCTCGTACGTTAACATTGTTTATCTTGGTGAAATACCATGTGGGTAAAAGCAAGCAGCATGTATCCTGATAGGAGGAGAATGAACTTGGCTGTCATACCCGTTTCCCAAGGGCAGGATTCACTACACACAAGATTATAGCAGACCTTTAAGAGGGAGGAAGCCTGTAATCCCAGCACTTTGGGAGGCCGAGGCAGGCGGATCACGAGGTCAGGAGATCAAGACCATCCTGACTAACACGGTGAAACCCCGTCTCTACTAAAAATACAAAAAGTTAGCTGGGTGTGGTGGCTCGTGCCTGCAGTCCCAGCTATTAAGGAGGCTGAGGCAGGAGAATCGCTTGAACCTGGGAGGCAGAGGTTGCAGTGAGCCAAGATTGCATCACTGCACTCCAGACTGGGCGAGACTCCATCTCAAATAAAAAAGGAGGAGAGGAAGCTCCCAAAAGCAGAATTCAGGAAGCTGCTTCTCCACAAGGAAGAGAGAGCTAAATAGAATGCGGTTCAAAGACAGAGAAGCTGTTTCATATATGGAATAGTTACGGGAAGGCTAACATGGAATTAAAGAAGCAGGAAATTGAAAAGGAAGACAGAATGTGTGCACAAACTGTGTCATTTCTACCACTTCACCCCAAGGTGAAATTAGAAAGATACTTAGAGAACAAAAGCATCTCTCTCTCATCAGTCACTTTCATTATCTCCTGTTTCTTCCTTATTGAAGTCCACTCTTACTTCCTTCCTCAATGGCCCACCTCCCCATACGTCCTTAACCTAAAGCTCCATATCCCAACACATGCAGAAACACACAGACCCAGAATTACATTTACTTCCTAATTCTCAGGGGTCCAGAGGAGACCTTTGAGTTTTGTGCATTCCTACATCTTGGTAGATTGTAAAATTTCAATGTGCAATGTCTACTTCATTTGCATTTATGGATATGCTAATTAGCAGTCAGGAAATATGACCTTAAAATAATATTTTCTGTCTATTGTGTTCTCTTAAGGGTCTGAATGTGTCTGGCTCCATAAGGTCGGCTAATCAAAGAATCAGGGTTTGTTGCGTTTCCTTTATTAATGCCACATTTACTTGCCTAAGTAGCCTACTCCTGCTGGATAATGTCATCCCTGCATTGTTTCTGTTTTTCTTCTTAGTTAAAATTTCCGAAACTGTACTTCACAGATGACAAACTATTACCCCAGGTTCCTTCCTTTCTGCTTATATTTTAGTCTCCCTTAGTAATTTTCTTTTCACTCTTCTGTTTTAGGTTAATCAGATTCATCTTGCTTGATGCCTCTTGTCTGAATAATCCTGAGATTCTATTGCTAAATACGGTGTTTATTGCCATATAGCTCTGGTATCCTCTATGAGGTTTAAAAGTAACTCTTTTAGTGCTAGTTTGTAAGGGATGTTTATGAATGGGTGTTGAATTCATTTTTTACATCCTTTCTGTACCAATTGAGCAACATATAGTTTTTCTTTTTTACTTTCTCAATTTTGTGAATTACATTAACATGTTTTCCTAATACTATATCATTATGAAGTGGACCAAATTTGATGATGATGTGTTTTTATACATTCATTGATTCATTTTGTAAATATTTCATTCAGAGTTTTTTCATTTATATTCATAGATAAGAATATATTTTCTTTCTCATAATATCCTTGTCAAATTTTTACGTTAGGAAATAGCCTGCCAATATGGACTGTGAAGCTTTTCTAAGATGCACGTTTTAAGATAACATCTTCTCCTCTACAGATTGCTTTACCTAGGTTCTAAAAGTTCTAATTGGTACTACTGCTTTTCATTGTCATTCATTTTAAAATATGTTCTAATTTTCATTATAATTTATTCTTAACTGTTATTTCCATTGTTTTTATTACATGCAAATCCAAAGGATTGTGATTATTACAGTTATTATTTTGCCACCTTTTTATTATTGACTTCTAATTTAATTGCAAAACAGTGTGCATGATACTAATTTTTGGCATGGATCAGACTGCTTTTGTACTTTAGTAAGGCATCAATTGTTGTAAATGCACCTATGTTTGAAAATTATATTTTTTTGGTTGGTTGTAAGATTCTAATACTCATATCTCTTAGATGAAGCTTGTTAATTCTGTTGGTCAAATATTTCATATGCTTCTTTATTGTCTAATTGAACTATCATTTTCTGAGCTAAGTATCTTAAAAGCTTCCCCTATGATTATAGATTTATTAATCTTTCCTTGTAATTCTACCCATTTTTACTTCAGATATTTTTGAGACTACATGGCTAAGTGTATACATTTCAATTATTTTATCTTCCTGGTGACACTCTCCTTTCATCATTATGTACTGCTATTTATTCTATTTTGAGTAAAAGCCTCAATATTTTGCTTACTATTAAAAGAGGTAAGGAAACTTTATTTGGTAAAAATGTATTAATTTTTTTAACATTATTTTACCTAAAATTTTTAGGTGACTTTAATATTTCTTCTAAATCTAACAAGATTTTAATTTTTAAGGCAGACTGAGAGTCTGTATTTTGATAGGCAAATTTTATCTATTTACATTTACTGAGATTACTGATATGTTTAGAGTTTTCTACCATGGTATTTTTTGTTGGCTTTATGTTCATGATGCTTTTACTTTGGCTCTCCACCTTTTCTTTCTTACCATCTATTGAACTAAATGAACTTTTTTGGTCCTTTTTTTTCCTCTAGTGCTTTGAAAATTGAATACTGTGCTTCTAGCCCTTTAGTGCAATGACTTGCAATATGTGGTCCCCAGATTGGCAGCATCAGCAGCATCACCTGGCTTTTATCCAAAAGTCAGGTGATAACAAATGCTGGTGAGGATGTGGAGAAATGAGAACCCTTGTGCATTATTGGTGGGAATGTTAATTAGTAAACCACTATGGACAACAGTTTGGAAGTTCCTCAAAAAACTAAAAATAGAGTTTCCATATGATCCAGCAATCCCACTGCTGGCTATATGCCCCCAAAGAAGGGAAATCAGTATATTGAAGAAATATCTGCATTCCTATGTTTGTTGCAGCACTATTCACAATAGCCAAGATTTGGAAGCAACCGAGGTGTCCATCAATAGGTAAATGGATTTTTTAAAATGTGGTACTTATCCCAGCACTTCGGGAGGCCGAGGTGGGCGGATCATGAGGTCAGGAGATCGAGACCATCCCGGCTAACACGGTGAAACCCCGTCTCTAGTAAAAATACAAAAAATTAGCCAGGTGTGCTGGCGGGCGCCTATAGTCCCAGCTACACGGGAGGCTGAGGCAGGAGAATGGCGTGAACCCAGGAGGCGGAGCTTGCAGTGAGCCGAGGTCGCACCACTGCATTCCAGCCTGGGCAAACAGGGCCAGACTCCATCTCAAAAAAAAAAAAAAAAAAAAAATTGTGGTACTTATACACAATGGAGTACTATTCAGCCATAAAAAAGAATTCTATCATTTGCAACATCATGGATGGAACTGGAGGTCATTATTTTAAGTAAAAAAAGCTGGGCACAGAAAGACAAACATCATATATTCTCATCTCTTTGTGGGATGTAAAAATCAAAACAATTGAACTCTTAGAGACAGCGAATAGAAGGAGGTTACCAGAGGGTAGGTTGGGGGTAGTAAGGGCACATTGGGAGGAGGTGGTGATGGTTAATGGGTATAAAAAAAATAGAAAAAGTGAATAATACCTAGAGTTTGATAGCATAACAAGGAGACTGTAGTCAATAATAAATTAATTGTACATTTAAAAGTAACTAAAAGAATATAACTGGATTATTTATAACACAAAGGATACATGCTTGAGGTAGATACCCAATTTTCCATGATGTGATTATTACGTATTGCATGCCTATACCAAAATATCTCATGTATCCCATAAATATGTACACCTACCATGCACTCACAAAAATTAAAAACTTAAAAACATAATAAATGATGCTGGAAAAACTGGATATGTGTATTCAGAGGGATGAAACATCTAGTTTCATCCTATCTCTCACCATACACAAAACTCAAATCAAAGTAGATTAATGACTTAAATATAAGACCTGAAACTATGAAACAATTAATACTAGAAGAAAACACTGGGGAAATGCTTCAGGACATTGGTCTGGGCAAAGATTGATTGAGTAAGGCCTCAAAAGCACAGGCAACAAAGGCCAAAATTGGGAAATGGGATTATATCAAGCTGAAAAGCTTCTGCACAGCAAAGGAAAGAATAAACAAAGTGAAGAGACAACCCCCAAAATGGGAGATAAATATTTACAAAATATTCAACTGACAAGGGATTAATAATCAAAATATATAAGGAACTCAAACAACTAAACAGGAAAAAAATTAATAACAATTTTAAAATGGGCAAAAGATCTGAATAGACATTTCTCAAAAGAAGACATACAAATGGGCAACAAGTATATGAAGAAGTGCTCAACATCACTAATCATCAGAGAAGTGAAACTCAAAACCACATTGAGATATCATCTCACCCCAGTTAAAATGAATGTTATCAGAAAGTTACAAAGTCTAGCAAGTATGGGGAGAAAGGGAAACACTTATACCCTGCTGGTGGGAATGCAAATGAATACAGTCACTATGGAGAACAGTACACAGGGTCCTCAAAATGCTAAAACTAGAACTGAAACGTGTTCTGGCCATGCCACGGCTGGCTATCTATCCAAAAGAGAAGAAATCGCCATATTAAAAAGGTATGTGTGCTCCCATGTTTATGATAGCACTATTTACAACAGCCAAAATATGGAATCAACCTCAGTCCCCATCAGCAGAGGAATGGATAAAGAAACTGTATATATATACACAATGGAATTTATTAAACCATAAAACAGAATAAAATCCTGTCAGTTTGCAACAACACGGTTGGAACTGGAGGTCATTACGTTAAGTGAGAAAAACCAGGCTCAGAAAGACAAATGTTGTATGTTATCACTCGTGGGAGCCAAAAAAAAAAGGATCTCATGCATTTACTCCTGTGAGGAAGTTTTATCATCCTCCACTACCTTTTATGTTAGTTTCTTGTTTTTAAATTTTCACCCTATTGGAATAGTTTAAATTTAAATCCCACTGCCCTGTATTACGAGGACTTGAGATTTTGGTGTATCATGGATGACAGATTTTCATCTACTCTACAGCAGGCAGAAGGCAAACTCTCTTTGCTTTTTCCCAACACTGGTAAATGAAGTTTTTTATAATTTGCTCTTTATGGACATGGAACCCATTCAAATATGCTAAAACCCAATTCCTCAGCTCCTAAGACCTATATCCATGTCTGTGTTCCCTTTGGGTCGGCATGGTGTCAGTTCAGACTTAACCATTCTTATTTCAAATTACCTGTTTGCTTCTGACTGTTGCAGGGGCAGTGGGGGGGTGTCCCCTTTTTTTGAGTTAACTGTTAATTTATTTTTTTCTTACAACTTCTTTGATTATTTATATTATTTTTATAATGGATGGTATCCTTTATGCATTACCATGCTCCATGAAGCCCATCAATATTTTGCAAAGTCTGATGGATGCTATTTAATGAGCTCCCAACACATTGTCTACTGAGGTAGAATCTGCTTCTGGCCTGAAAGTCACTCTTGTAATGAGTTATAACCATTGTCTGAGTAAGTTTTTTACTTTACAAAATTCTGTCTTGTATTATCAGTTACTATTTGGAAATATTTAATATCCCCAAATTGAATGATCATATTTTCTGTTAACAACTTGTTATTCTGTAGGAGTGGTGCTTCCCCTCCCCCAAAAATGGTGTCCTACATTTGAGATGTCACTAGCTTTACTTTTTCTATTCCTTCTTGAACATTTTTCTACTCCCCATATCACCACCTGTGCCTCAAAACATCTGACGGTTTTCCACAATTCCTTTGTTCCCAGCTTTTAATCCCTCAACTGGGCTCCCACCTGAATTCATTAATGTGGTTCCCCATGAATCTCCAAATTTCTTCTCATCTCGTCTGCTCCTTTACAAGCACTTGAGAGCCTCAATTTCTTCACTGTTTTGTCACTTTGAACTCCATGCATCTTTAACTCAGCAGCCAGTTTCTGCGATGCCTTTCAGCCTTGTATACCCCTTCAAGTTCAAATATTGGTAATTCCAAATTTGGGGTGAAGTTAACTGAAGATGAGAAGGAACTAACTGAATAAAACAAAATGCAAAAAAATGGCAAATGATGGAATGAATCTGGGAGATTAGTAAGGATGGAGCAATAGGCTAAAAGGTGAGGAGTGGGATTTGGAGAGAAAATTGCACTTTAATCAAATGGATGTATAGCTTCCTAAAGCAACACCCAAATACAAGAAAATTCTGTAAGTAGCCAGTTATTTCATTAAAGGAAGGACAATGTGTGTGTGGAGGGGGGTGTCTTCAGAGTGAAGATAGCATATGCCTTATTGCAGATGTATTAGCAAGGAAAAGTTTTGGGGTCACCTTTATTTGGAGACATTTCTCTCGAGCTGGTTTGTGTATTTACTATCTATAGCAGAGATATAACAGCACGTCTAGGTCTAATTGAAAAGGTATTTCCAAAATAGGTCGTTTGAAATGAGAGTATTTATGGGGCTTTCTTTGGGAAACAGCCATTCCATTGTGATTTTCTTTTCTTTTTTTTCTTTTTTGTCGCCCAGGCTGGAGTGCAGTGGCATGATCTCAGCTCACTGAAACCTCTGCTTCCCAGGTTCAAGTGATTCTCCTGCCTCAGCCTCCTGAGTAGCTGGGATGGGATTACAGGTGCGTGCCACCACGCCTGGCTAATTTTTGTGTTTTTAGTAGAGACAGAGTTTCGCCATGTTGGCCAGGCTGTTCTGGAACTCCTGACCTCTGGTGATCCGCCTGCTTAGGCCTCCCAAAGTGCTGGGATTACAGGCGTGAGCCACAGCGCCCGGCCTTCATTGTGATTTTCTTTACTCTTTTCCTAGTGTTTTAAGTGGAAAAAACCCAAATGATTTTGTTTTCTTTTATATTCCAGTAACTCATAAAGTTTATTATGCATTTTAATAGGGCTGAGATTTAAGATCTTGGAAGTAGAATGTTAGGAGTGAGATAAGCTTCATAAAAACAAAGACCTTAAACTGTCTAAGGAGATGCAAGTTCATAGCTAATCTAAATGAGATTTCTATTTAAAGTACTTCAATACAATATTATAATGCTTGTGGCCATGCTTACTGGAAAGCTGTTGGTGTGGCTGTTTCCATTAAGTCTTATCTTAAATGTTTCATTATTTTATACACAATGGCCAATGTGGTGCAGGAGGTCCCTCTTCATATACTTTTCTCATTGATGATCAATATTTAGGTTTTCTTTTGTGCTTAGAAATTGCTGTTTTGATACACACTCATTTTAAATTATTTTACCTGATTTTACCCTTAAAGAGAAGGATAAAGTATAAAGGAAAAATATGAAGTTAAGTCTTTTTAAACCTGGATCATGTCTCTCCACACTATAAGAATAAAATACATGGCCGGGTGCGGTGGCTCAAGCCTGTAATCCCAGCACTTTGGGAGGCCGAGACGGGCGGATCACGAGGTCAGGAGATCGAGACCATCCTGGCTAACACGGTGAAACCCCGTCTCTACTAAAAACTACAAAAAACTAGCCGGGCGACGTGGCGGCGCCTGTAGTCCCAGCTACCCGGGAGGCTGAGACAGGAGAATGGCGTGAACCCGGGAGGCGGAGCTTGCAGTGAGCTGAGATCCAGCCACAGCACTCCAGCCTGGGTGACAGAGTGAGACTCCGTCTCAAAAAAAAAAAAAAAAAAAAGAATAAAATACATGAGCCAAGCCAAATCAATCTTTTTGGAGTTGTACATTCAAGAAGCACAAGTAAGCGCGCAGTCTGCCGTGTTGAGATCCTTCGAGGGTCATCAGGCTTTTTGGGTAGTATCATATTTTATTAATTAGACATTTACACTGAAAAGGATGTTCCAGGGCAGATCAGGTCCTTTTTTATTGTGTATATGAAAGAACGTGGCTGTAGCCATAATTTGTCTGAATCGTGGCTGCAGCTATAGTGTGTGATGTTCATGCTTGGGATCCTGCCCCTCTGCTTTCAGCAGGAAATATTGGATAAAGGAGACCTTTCTGTAGCTGCTGCATGTCAGGCAGGTTCTTCCCATTGCTGTAGTTCACAGAAGGCCCATGGCCTCTAGGAGGCATGGTAAAGTTGGGTGAAAGAAATATCACTGGATGGAGAATCAGGAACTTTGATCTCTGGTTTCAGATGGGCCAGTAACTTGCTGTCTGATCTAAGCAATCCACTTAACCCCTCTGAGCCTGGTTTCTTTCTCTGAAAAATGAGAGGACCTGGACTTGGTAAGTTTCAGTTTGGGGAATAAGAGGGCTCTAAAATTACTAGGCTGTGAATAAGATATCCACTTGTCCTAACATTTATCAAACTCTTTTGTAACACTTATGTCTGCCAGGCACTGTTCTAAGTCTTTAACAAAGATGAAGCCATTTCATCCTCAGATGACACTTTGAGGAGGTACTATTATCATCTCCAGTTTATAGATCCAGAAATGTATGACCAGAGGTAGAGCTGGGGTTCAAACTCAGGCAGCGTGCCTTCAAGCCCATGCTTTTAAATATTGGCATGTGTTAGCATCTGACTCATCTAGAACACATCCTTTTTCTGGTGGGCTTCATAGAGGAGCATTAAAATTACTGTGCTGTGGAGGAATCATTACTACAGAAAGAAATGACATTCAGGAGATCTGGCTTCTTCAATGATTGAGAACGGTGGAGTCTGTTTTGTGAGCTTCGTATTGAAAAGCTTTACAAAGCACGTATTTTATTCTTCACAAAGTTCATGAAAAAAAAAAGGCATAGAGAGTCAAAGGAAAAGAACAAGGACACCTGGGGCTTCAGCTGCAATTAGAGCAGGAGAGTGCTTGTATCTGGAATCCTTAGATGTCTGATTACTGGTTTTGCTTATGTGTAAATACAAGTTGCTGTGCTAAGCAGAAAATAATTGTAATAGATTCATTTAATCATAACGCAGCAAAGTTTAACTTGTTAGAGCTTCAAACTTGCAGATGAAGCTTTCCCTGGGGCAGCCAGTCTGATTGTAGTTGCCGTAACTGACCTACTTATCAGCTTTTTCAAAAGGTGGCTTAAATGCCTCCGAGGATACAGGAATACACAGAAAACCTAACAGGAGTAACTTTCCATAACTCATGATTCATTTTTAGGGCATTTGGGGGCCATGTATCATATGAGGTAATCTTGTTCATGCTTGCAATTTTCACCTAGACATGAGTCACAAGATTAATTCTTAATAACTCAACTAAGAATTCTTAATAGTGAGGTGACTAGAAGATTTCAAATCCAGAGGTATTTTTTCTGATAGAGTTTGGTTAGGTATATATGAGCAAGAGAGCCCACCACCACTTTTGCACTGGTTGGTAACCCAGAAGTCATATCTTCTCTTGGGCTCTTGACGCGTTCCCCTTCTGGTTGGGTTAATGGTGGAGATAAAAGGAAATGACATTGGCTTTTAATGCAAATCGTTATCTCTTCACAGAAGTGAGTCAAGAGTTTGAAGTTGTGTTAGAACTATCCATTTCTTGATCTGTAGAAGTCACCTAATGATGGTAAAAAGTAAAGTGGTTGGGAAACGACTGTATTTTATGTAAACTTGTAAGACTGGACCTCAGGTTGATAGAGTGAAAGGCTGCTCTTTCAATTGACAAACTCTCAAAGGCACTGGGGGCTGCAGAGTCCCATCTAGAATGGATTCAGGAGGCTGAAATCAGCCCCAGGATTAAAACCAAAGTGGCCTTTCTGAAATATCCTGGAAACCAATCGAGATCAATCCTCTATGGTTGATGCAAGTGAGTGAGAGTAAAGAAAGTGAAAAGTTATGAGCAAAAAACAAACTCCTCTTTTCCTGTCCTGGAATTCTTATTTCCTTATAGTTCCACAAGCCTGATCACATCATCTAGTTTTTCTCTTTCATTTTTCTTTTCTTTGCTTTTTTAATCCTCCCTTTGTCTTCCCTGTTTCCTGTATTTTTTTATTTCCCTCTCACCATCTGCCATCCTCCCTATCATTCCTCCATTCTCTTCTATCTAAAATTCTTCAGCTTTCACCTAAAACTCAGTGCTAGGTTTGTAACTAGAGTCTCTGGTGGACGTGTTTCTAGGTCAGGGTTTCTATACATAACCAGATGCCTGTGACTTCTTAAGGATTCTCTGTGTTTGCTGTGCCTTTGAGAGACCTTTTATTCTTGGTTCATATACTATGGCCTATCCAGTAATGTTTTATTCTACTTTAAAGTTTTTCTCCAAAACCAGAATATTTATGAGAATCAGTAGAGGCCAGAAAAGTGAGGCAAAGATTTGGAGAGGATTCTAATTAACCTTCTTTTGCCTTATTACATTTTCATGGAACAAATCAGGGTCACCTCATCTTTTGGTTCCAAAATCACCAGGTTGGCTTTTCACAGAAGAGCTCAGTTATCTTGGTTCCTTGAATGCTTTCTTAATGGCCCCATTGCCCAATCCTTGCCCTCTTTTCATTGTGACCTTCTGTTTTATGTAATGGCTATTGAGCCTAATTAAAGATTGTATTTTTTCTTCTCATTTCACATCACGGCCTTGGTGAATGTATTTTATTGTCTCAAATGCTAGCCAGTCTAGGAACAAACATGGCATACTATTTGAAGTTTTCATTATGGAAGAAGATCCGATGTGGATTTTGGGGAAAGAAATCCTGGTGGGATACTGACTGACCACATCTAGAAGTGACAGCAGCAGAATTTTGCATCTGGGATTCATCAGTCACTTCTTACCACAATGCAGAGATCTAAAGCCAGAGTAATCCATCCTTCTCTATCCTTCCCTGCACATTCATCATCTCCATCTCCAATCAAACCACTGAACGGTTCACCCTATGTGAGGTCTCTCTTCTGTATTTTCCATATCTTCCCAAAACTTGGTTTCTCCTTGTGCTGGCTTGTCTGGCCAGTGCAATAGCTTCATATCCTGTCTTAGCTTTCTACAGTACTTTGTAACTTGCAATTCAATGGTATGGAGCTATTTTCTCCAGTAGAAGCAGCTGAAGAGGTAAAATGAAATTAACAAAAACCTCAACAATGTCAAATGATGATAGGTTGTATGTACTCCCTCCAAAAGATCCACTATGAAGGAGGAAAGACCAAGCTGCGGTTGTTTTTCTGAGAAAGGCAAAGAGATACACCATATATGTAGGTTGAAATAATAAATCTGTTGAGATTAACCATGCAAGGTTTCTTCTGATCAGCCTGTTGCTGTTTTAAAATATCAATAAATGGCTGCATTGCATAAGAGATGCAGGAAGATAAGAGTGAGAGGGCAGACAGTAGTTTCACTGCCCCACTGCCCCTTCCTAACCTTGACAAATGTCCTTTAAATGACCTTGATGCAGTTACCACTGTTGTCATTGTCCTCTCTGATGAATTGTTTTTTCTTTTACTTTCAGCTCGGGGACCTGCTTCACAAGTTACAGTTCGTCCTGACATATGTGGCTCCTTGGCAGATGGCTTGGGGTTCTTCGTTTCACGTGTTTGCTCAGCTCTTTGCCATTCCTCGTATCCTTTCTGCTTCTATTTTCACCCTCCAGCTGAGATTCACATTTTACGGAAGCAAGCTTTTCATTGACCCCTGGCAATAAAAAGATTGTAAAGTCTTTAAGATTACATTTTAATGGGGACATGAAGAGGCACTTTGGATCCCTTTAGGCCACTTAGCCTTAAAAGATACTTCTTAATTTTGAACTCTTCC
Organism: Rhinopithecus roxellana; assembly: GCF_007565055.1. NCBI lineage: Eukaryota > Metazoa > Chordata > Mammalia > Primates > Cercopithecidae > Rhinopithecus > Rhinopithecus roxellana. Next base: position 97,418,909 of record NC_044556.1, on the reverse strand, counting down.
TGCTTCCTAATGCATATTCAGGAGTTACTTTTATTTTTTTTCTGGTCCTTCCATTTCCCATGCCCAGATCTGCATTAAGATACCCTGTCTTTTAAATGGAAAGTTACTGCTTAAATGATTGAGTTGCCTTATGCAAAATAGTGCAAATACATTTGCTGTTATTAAACATTGTGGATAGGGTTGATGCATTCAATACATTTTTATCAAGTGTATATTATTTTATAGTATGGTTATCATATTGTACTTCAGTGATGTTCAGAAACCCAAGATTAGGTACAAACAGCATTTGGAAGACTAACAACTTAAATTATGGTCTTTTAGTGGCTATTAGGCAAGAAGCCTTGGTTTCCATGTGTGTTTTACAGTGTTTACATAATAATTTTAATTTACTTCATAACAAATTTTGAGATGCTCCTTCTAAACATCACTTTGACATTGATAGCTAAGTTTTATATATGTGCACATGTGGGTAAGGGGAAGCAGAGAGAGAAATTGCTTTAAAAATACTCTCGAAGAAAGAGATTAATTAAAATTTGACTCAGACCTAAAATACGTCCTCAAAGGTTTTCCTTCCCACTGAATTTAGAGTTTTTAAACCTGTGTGTTTCCCAGGAAACAGGGACCACTTGCATCAGAATCCCTGGAGGAACTAATTAAACTAAGTAGATTCCTGGGCCCAGCTCATACTTTTTAAATCAAATTTCATGGGCCGGGATCCTGGAGTCTGTCTTTTCACAGGCTTTCTTGGTGATTCTTATGCCATCAGTGTGTGTGAACCACAGTTCTAAACTCTGGCAATCCATCAGGGCTGCTGTTAGCTAATTTGAATGACCACTCAGAGCTCTCTTCCATATGAAATTTACGTAAGGCTCATTAAGACAATTCTTAAGGACTCTCTAGGACCTTAACTTGGTGTACAGGAATGGAAACATACTTAGGATAATCCTTGAGTAATAATATATTTTATATTTTGAAAAATGATTTCTTCCAGGCCCATAACTTTTTTTAAAAAAAAAGTTAAGCATACGAAGAGTGGATCTCACAATACACATTGTTCTAGGTTCCTATTCTTAGATGTGCATTAATATTTCTAAAGTGTTTCAAGGTCATTTGGCAGAACAAGCTAAGGAAAAATTATATATATATTTGCAAAGCCTGAGCTTATGCTCCACCCTTTCCCTTTAGCTGTAATCACTTTCTATAAAGCCAATAATTTCAGTTTTCCAAATAGAGTCCTTTAAAACAAAAACAGGTGAAATATTGAGTTGATTTTTAATCTCTTTCTGACGTATTTCTAAAGTTTCCTTTTTAGAATTTAAAGCATGTTTATTCAGTGAAAATGATTAGATTAACACAAATTTGTTGTTGAGGAGTTGCACCAAGAATTTAAAACTTGAAGTTATAATTCCTGATGTCATAACTTTGGACTTGCATCTGTCTGTAGCATTTCTTGTTGATGCCTTGTTAGGTGAGTTCAATATTACTTATTATTCCTTGGAGTTCCATGACTGAATTAAGACTGTTCTGGGAACCATAATTTTCAAATACTTACCCTATATTCGTGTTGAGGGTTCACACATGAGCACATGGTATTTGGCACTTAATAAGTCCTATAAGAATAAAGACAGCATTAGGATTTATCTCAGCTTGCGCACAGTGAGCATTAAATTTAAATACTTTCACGATGTATAGACTAATTGCCTTACAACATGGAAACATTTGAGATGCAGATTTTATTGAGCATTTGGTGGTTCCGTTTTAGAACACTCAGTGGACCCCCTTGTTTTGTTCCTAAGCCTGGCCCTGTTAGTGACACCCACTTCCACCCCTTCTGCTAAGATACAGAGCCTTCAAATTGACCTCCCTGGAGGCTGGCCACTGACAGAATCTTTACCCTTTCCCCCGTACCTATGGACGCCCCCTCATCCTTCCTCAGTTGTAAAGGTAGATATTTGTTCCTTGGAGTCCAACATCATGCTGTTCAAACTGTAATCAGATAAATAGCTGAAAAACTGGATATACATGCCACCCACACAAAGCTATTAAGTTATTAAGTGTCAGCCCTGGATCTTGGCTAATTTTGAAATGTTAATTATTTTATCACTCTATTAAGAAGCTGTGGGCTCCATATCAGCATTGAAAAGGGACTAATTTGCTCTGTTTTGGAATTGAATTAGCTTTCAGGCCAGCAGGGCACTGTTTGGTAAATTGCTTTTTCTAGTACTAGCATGTTTTCTCCCTCCATAGCCTCTGTTAGCTTCTGAGCTTGTAACCTCCAGGGAAAGATGAGAATATTCACCCTTTTAATATGTGTAGAGACCATGCAAGACCATTGTCTTCTAATAATTAGAAAGACTTAGCCAGATTCTCTATAGTAAACCCAGAGATTGGGAGGGCTGCTTTCTACTTGGTGCATCCTTTTGCATTTCTAATGATTTTTTAAAATCTTTTCATAATTGATGTTTTCTGGCTGGGCACAGTGGCTCACGCCTGTAATCCCAGCACTTTGGGAGGCCAGGGAGGGCAGATCATGAGGTCAGGAGATTGAGACCATCCTGGCTAACACGGTGAAACCCCGTCTTTACTAAAAATACAAAAAAATTAGCAGGACGTGGTGATAGGCTCCTGTAGTCCCAGCTACTCGGGAGGCTGAGGCAGGAGAATCAGCTGAACCTGGGAGGCAGAGGTTGCAGTGAGCCGAGATGGTGCCACTACACTCCAGCCTGGGCGACAGAGCAAGACTTCATCTCAAAAACAAAAACAAAAACAAAAACAAAAAACAAACAAAACAAATAATAGATGTTTTCATTTTAAGTGTGTTTTTGAAGGAGTGATTATCTACCCCTTAGGTTAATCTCTCAGCTGTTTCTCTTAGAAAGAAATAAAGTGGGCTTTATGCGCCTACTCCTCTTAGTAGCTCTTCTTTCTTGGCACTGTCTTGCCAGTAGTAGTGACAGCCTTTTCTATTTGCCCAGAGTGTGCTGTAATTCTTTACTGATCTTTCCTGAGAAAAAGGTCCTCTTGGCCGGGCGCGGTGGCTCAAGCCTGTAATCCCAGCACTTTGGGAGGCCGAGACGGGCGGATCACGAGGTCAGGAGATCGAGACCATCCTGGCTAACACAGTGAAACCCCGTCTCTACTAAAAATACAAAAAAAACTAGCCGGGCGAGGTGGCGGGCGCCTGTAGTCCCAGCTACTCGGGAGGCTGAGGCGGGAGAATGGCGCAAACCCGGGAGGCGGAGCTTGCAGTGAGCTGAGATCCGGCCACTGCACTCCAGTCCGGGCGACAGAGCAAGACTCCGCCTCAAAAAAAAAAAAAAAAAAAAAAAAGAAAAAGGTCCTCTTTATTCACTGCCACCCTCCCTCTAACCTATTAAACGTCATTTCCTTTCCTACCACATTGAACTTTATTTTTAGACTAGCACAGTTTCCTCACTTCTTAAATTTTGGATAATTGTTTCTGGCATTTAAAAAATGTACAATGTAATCTCTGGGGAAATTTTAGAATAAAAAACAAGAGCCACATCAGCCCCCCTTTTAATATGTGTAGAGACTGTGCAGGACCACTGTCTTCTAAAAATTAGACAGACTTAGCCGGATAATCACATATTAGCACATCTGCCCAGCCCTGGCTCCACTTGGTTTTGTACTGGTTCCTCTGCAAGCCTCATCACACCCTCTGTCCCCTGATGTGGGGACTTCTCCCTCTTCTTTTCTTCTCAACACAGCCCCTCAGAAAACTCCACCTCTGACCTCACTCTGCTTTCTAATATTTTTTTCAATACCTTCACTCAGTGATATCTTCCATGCAATTCCCTTTTCTTCCAATGACAAGGAGCATAATAGCTAATATGTTGTGTTTTGTGGCAGAAGTACTTAGGTATTTTCAGCTTTCAGAAGAGGAAACTGATGGGTGATAATAGATATTACAGTAGCATATTGTTCTGTAGTTCTCTATTTGAACCTAGGTCAAAATAAAAAGAATTGGATTTAAATTGCAGCACAATAGAGATCTTTCTGATACCTAAACAATTCAACATTGGAATGTATTATTAATGGAGGATGTGACATTTTACTCCTGAAAATGCTTGGGAGTAAATAGAAAGTTAAAAAAAAAAAATCACTCTTGAAAAAAAAAAAAAAATCATTATTTTTTTGAGACAGGGTCTCACTCTGTTGCCCAGGCTGGAGTGCAGTGGTGCAATTCTAGCTCACTGCAGCCTCAAACTCCTGGGCTCAAGAGATCCTCTCACCTCAACCTCCTGTGTGGCTGGGACTACAGGTGTACACCACAATGCCTGGATAATTTTTTAAATCTAATTTTAAATCTACTAAAATGTATGTGAAAGTGTGGACAGCACAACACTCACTCCTGTTTTATATCTTACATATAAATGGGGCTATTAGGGAATCCCTACTTCCATCCCCACCCCTTTATCACATAATTTGTTTAATGTTATGTTAAACCACTTAGAAGTTCGAGTTAATTCTGTGTTCTTGATAATGAAATGCAGAGTCTTCCTGTCTGTGCCAAGCATTTCCTTTTTACTCTATGCCAGAACTTTTTGAACATGGGTTATAGAAATAAGACCCCCTTAGTTCAGCAGTGAGAGAGATACAGCTGTCAACAACTTCCCAGCAGGAAGACCAGCCTTGTAGGAGGTCAGATCAGATCTGTAGTAGAATGATCCAAGTCCTAATACCTACCCTAGACCAGGAAGGATGTCCATATTACAGGACCTGGGCAGTCTGACTCTCCACTGACTTCTGCCACCCCCATGGATTCTGGCCAGCAGTTCTCTCTTGCACTTCCAACCACAGGCCCCCCAGAACCTCTGCGCCACAATGATGGTGAGTGATTGGCAGCTGGGAGTCTCCAATGATGGAGTGAGACCTGAAGGGACCAACTTGCTCAGAAAACTGTTGCTTCTGGCTCCTTGCCACTAATCACCAAAGATCCGTTGGACTTAAGCCAAAAGCAACAGACATGCTAAATTTAATATTGAGCAATTACCTCTTTGATCAAGCAAGGTGTGTGATATTAACACATGCCAGTACGTGAGAAACTCATATAAGAATGCCTATAGAAGCAACTTGGCCCACAAAACACTTACTTCGTGTGCACGTGGTGTTCTTTGCTTAAAAACTAGATATGACTTGAATTGAACCAATGGTGTTCAATATACAGTATCTGTTTATCTGTGTATACATCTACCTAGGTAGATAGATGGATAGATATTTCAAACAGTCGGAAAACATTCTTCAAGAAACAGATGCTACCTTCCCGAACAATTCTATTATTTGTTTTCAAAAAGTATCGTCTAATATTAATTATTTACAAAGCTACTTGATACTTTAGTAAATGTACCCTAGTGTGTTTTGTTCAGCTAATAATCTTAGTAAAGAGAAACTGTTCTTTTCAATCCTTCAATCTATTAAATCTATTAGATCAATCCTTCAATCTATTAAATCTTTGCCATGAATCAGACTAAGACCACTGAGATTTTTATGAGAATCATTTGGTTTACATGGTGGTAAAATGAGACGTAGCAGGGTACTACTGAAAGTTTTATATTTATAAATCTCTGCATAGAGAGATTAAGTGTGTGTCCTTTGTTCTTTCTTTGGTGGAAAAAATGGCTTTAGTGAAAACTCATCAAAATCTGAAATAATATTTTAAAAATATAGGAATAATAATTTTTTTTGCCTTAACTCAACATTCTCAGATTCTGCCGTGCTTTTCTTTCAGACGATTGCCACGTCAATCTTTTCTACCCCATTGAGCCCATTTCTTGGGAGCGTCATTTTCATCACATCATATGTCAGGCCAGTGAAATTCTGGGAGAAAAACTACAAGTAAGATCCTAAAATCAGTGCTCAATTCCTTTTCTCCACTGTGGGCTTCAGAAGGCTCCTCTGCCTTTCTCTGTTAGAAGGTCCCTGGCTCCAGGCTTCCCCCGGCTGTGGGGCCAGGCCAAACCTGTCTCTCTTGATGACTTCCTCAGTTCAGTGACTCAGCTCTTGGGTCTCAGGGATCTGGAAAGAACATGACTGATTTCAAATTAGCCAACGAATGCTAGTCCGGGTTTCACCAGTTGTAAAGGAAGAGTTATCACTGCCAAATTTTTGTAGGTGACCTAGGGGAAGGTTGTTTAACAAGCCATTGGTAATGTCCTTTGATATGCCAAGATGGTCCCTGGATGGCATCTTTTTTTCCTGTCTGTAGCATCCCTTCTATGAGCATTCTAAATAGACAGTCTTGTACAAGTGGGCAGCCATCACAGCTGTATGGAAAAGAGATCACCAGTGTTTCTGGATGCCATAAAACTTGTGGCCACTATTTGGACCTCTCATAAATTTCCTTAAGCAACTGGTGATTGACGAAGTAGGAGTGTTATTCTTACAGGAAGGTGAGAAGAGAGAATTAATGGTTCACCAAGTAATCCTAAAGACCTCTTAATGATTTGTGGGGGAAGGTCTTGAGAATAGCTAGCAGGGAAGGAAAGCGTGTGTACCCGGCAGTCTTCAGCTGGGACAGAGAACTCTGGATTGCTCCATGTGTTGCAGCAGGTCTTCCATTTCAATCTCCTCTGCCCTAATTTATTAACCATACTTGTGCTATTTATTACTTTTAAACCCTAATCCTTTTTCCATAATTTATTCACATTTTGCAGAGTGCTAGCATTTTACAATGTGTCTTTTATGTCTCACAGAAGCCATCATTAAGTTAGACCCATGGTTTCACGCTTCTCCCGAGAGATGGTTTATAAAATGTGCATCCTTCTGGCACAGGTGTGTGACTTAGGGATTAGAACACAGCCTGCCTGAGTTCACACCTCATCTCTCCCACTTAACATTGATCATTTCAGGCCTCCTTTTCCTCATCTGTAAAATGGAAGTGAAATCATAGGACCTACTTCATAGACTTGTGAAAAGAAAATGAATTAACATACATAAAACACCAAGACCAGGAGCTGCCACAAAGTAAGCACCACGTGAGCCTGGGCTAGGATGATTATTCTCTGACTGCTTGGCAGGGAAGTTCCTGTCCCAGCTTGACCCATTGCTAGTAGGTGTTTACCATGACTCGGGGGGATCTCCTTTGGACAGTCTCACGTTTAGAGATGCCCTGGTGAAAACTAATCAAACCAGTGAGCCCTACTCACTGGTGGAAGGAGGAGTGGAAGGAGGTCCCTCAGGTTTCTAGCAGATTTCTTGTCTTCTAAGGGAGGTAGATTTTGCAATAAAAGTAAAGTTGTCTTGAAATTCATATAACAAGGCTGCTCATTTGCATTTGTCTAAAGAAACATGCATATTTACAGAGCCAGAGAGTAAAAGAAAACTACCACAGTTGGCTTCTCTTTAAGCTTTTTTAGGAGGAAACCATTTGGGAGACCTTTTTGGCATTTAGAAAGTCACGCTTCTGGAAAGTGCAAATACTTGTAAATAAGAGGAGGGGCATTTTCTCATGCTTTCACCTAAACAGGAAAGGAAAATACAACATATTTAAAACTTGGTACTGAGTACAAAAGGTTTCTTTTTGCCTCCTATTCTCAGATAGGGAATCAGTCTTTCTGGCATGGGAAGATTCAATAGAAGTAAAACACCTCTCAGTTGAGTCGGAAAGGATCTTAAGTGGAAAGGGGAATCTTTGTGCAGAGATGACATTGGAGGGAGGCGTTCTAATACCTGCGCAAAAGGAGTTAGGTGTTTGGTTATTTAGTCTCCTCACTTCCCAAATTCAGCCATCCTTTTTGAGTGAGATGTTTGGGTCTGAATTGTCAGTTTATGTGGGTTACTCAAACGTATGGGTTTCTAGAGCAAGATTTATGTTTATTCAGTCCCACAAAGAACTGTTTCTGCAGCGTTTATTCTTCTCATCAGTAAATAACACAGATATTAGCACTAGGCTCCCTGTATATGTGTGCGGGGTGTCTGCCTCTGGATGCCCTTCTCATGGGTTGGAAGAGGGCTTCAGGGTCTAAGGGGATGTACAAGGATACCTGCCCTTTCCTAGAGCTTTCCGAAAGAGCCAAGTGGAAGGAAATTTTCAATTCCACTGCAGGAGGGAGTTCTTGGTGCCAAACCCAGTCTGCTGAAGGTCTATTGTTGCCTTTTGTGAAGGCATCAGAACGCAGCATCCTCTGGCCCGTCTGCTGAAGAGATCAGTGGCGGGAAATCACGACAGTAGAGTGGTGGGTACCAGGAAAGGAAATGACAGGAAATCTCATCTGGATCATTACAAACACTCTGGAAATCTCATTCTATCTATTTAAAGCGTTTTTTTAGTCTCAAATCCTAATCAATGAGTTTTAGTGCTCTGACTGGAGAGTTTCTATGTGGCCGTTCTAATTACCATCTTTTGAGTCTGATACAAAGGACCAGTCAGGTAATGTCATTTATCCTGTTTAATGTTGTACTAGTTGTTCCATCACTTTAAAAGGGATGCCTGAAAAGATATTCTCATCTGGAGCTTCAGTGAGCACATTTACCACCATGAACTGCCGCCACCAGCCTGGGTGTGTGTGCTGGAGGCCACCTAGCAGTCCCCTTTCCTGGCTTCCTCTTTCTTTTCACCCCTGCTCCCTCACTTTCCAGTCGCTTGGCACAGATCTTTTAAAGCTGACTTGTGTTTGTGCAGGTCTCAAATGAGACCTGCAGTGTACCAAAACAATTTTAATACTTCAAGGAAGTGGTAAATAAATCACCAGTGACCTGATAATCACAGCTAGTCCCTTTTCTCCCTGAACTGGCCTGTCCTGAAACCTGCAGACCTCCTGTTCCCTGATGCTGTGCCTCACTAGGGTGTATGACAAATATGTCCCCTGTCTGCCTTTTTACCCTAGCCTCCTAACTAACCTGCTTGCTACTCTCTGCCCACACATAGCTCTAGGATAGCTGTCCTAAAACATAGCTCTCAGCATGTCACTCTTCTCCTCAAAAGCCTGCAGTTGCTCATTGTGCCTGAGGGACAAGGAGAAATGCCATGTAGACCAGCGCTGTCCAATAGGAAGTTCTGGATGATGGAAATGTTCTATGTCTGTGCTCTCCAATATGGCAGGTACGAGCCACATAGGGCTACCAAGCACTTCAAATGGGGCTAGTCTGACGGAAGAACTGAATTTTATTTTATTATTATTATTATTATTATTTGAGACAGAGTCTCGTTCTATTGCCCAGGCTAGAGTGCAGTGGTGTGGTCTCCACTCACTGCAAGCTCCACCTCCTGGGTTCACGCCATTCTCCTGCCTCAGCCTCCGGAGTAGCTGGGACTACAGGGGCCCGCCACCATGCCCTACTTATTTATTTATTTATTTATTTATTTATTTATTTATTTATTTATTTATTGTATTTTTAGTAGAGACGGGGTTTCACCGTGTTAGCCAGGATGGTCTCGATCTCCTGACCTTGTGATCCACCCGGCTCGGCCTCCCAAAGTGCTGGGATTACAGGTGTGAGCCACCGCGCCCGGCCGCAACTGAATTTTAAATTACATTTACTTTTAACTCACTTAAATTTAAATAGCCACCTGTGATGAGAGGCTACCATGTTGGAAAGCACAGATATAGACCCTTCTTTCTCGAACTTTCCAGCCCATCTCCCACAACACTTTCCCACACATCATATACTGTGAATTTCCATTCCGAATCTCTCCTTGGATCATACCCTTCATATAGAATGACCTTCCCTCCCTCAACCTCTTCATCTCCTGTTCACACCTAGTTGGCAAAACCCAACTTAAATGGCAACTCTGCCATGAAGTTGCCCTGATCACCCCAATTAAAAATTGTCTTTCCTTTCCTAAATTCCTCTAACAGGTTGCCTTTATGTTCTTGTTATCTATTACTCAATAACAAATCTCTGTAAACCTTAGTTTTTGTCTTAAAACAATAGGAAACAATTTGTCATATCTCATGGCTTCTGTGGGTCAGGAATTTGGGAAGAGCTGGGCTGAGTGGTTGTGGTTTGGGGACCCTTATGAAGGTGGTGACTGGGACTGAAATAGGGAATTGGAACTGCTGGGGACTAACTGGACATCTTTCTCGCTTTTTGTGTAGTCTCAGAACCTCTCCGTGTAATCTCTGGGTGAGTGAGAGGTTTGACTTCCTGAGAGCATGGTGGCCTCAGGGCTTCAGCAAAAGTTTTCTAGTGAGTAAGGTATTAATAAAAGTTACATTGATTTTTCTGGCCTAATCAATTCTCTCCCATTCTATTTTCTACAAGTAAGTCACTCACCCACCCAGATTCAAAGAAAGGGGAATTATGTTCTGCCTCTTGGTGGATATATGGTAAGGTTCAAGAGTGGTTTGCAGGATGGAGAGGTACTGTAGCAGTCATGTTTAGAAAAATAAATTTGCTACTATGGCCATCAGTAAATTCTACCCAAGATTGGTGTAGTCTATATATACCTTCAATTCTGAACTTGTTTAGTTTTCATTTTTGTATGCCTAATGGGGCCCTGCAAAAAGTAGGTGTTCTGTACATTTTTCCTTTTTTTGAGACGGCGTCTCACTGTGTCCCCCAGGCTGCAGTACAGTGGTGCGATCTTGGCTTACTGCAACCTCTGCCTCCTGGGTTCAAGTGATTCTTCTACCTCAGCCTCCTGAGTAGCTGGAATGACAGGGGCCTGCCACCACGCCTGGCTAATTTTTGTATTTTTAGTAGAGATGGGGTTTCACTGTGTTGTTCAGGCTGGTCTCGAACTCCTGATCTTGTGATCCACCATCCTCAGCCTCCCAAAATGCTGAGATTACAGGCATGAGCCACCGTGCCTGGCCTGTAAGTATTTCTTAAGTGAATTAAGTCCAACAGTATTATGTCAGAGGAAATAGAAATCCTAATCTGGCTTCACATTTGCTGAGGCGAGAACACTCACTGCTAGACTGAGGTGGTCTTGACTACTAACAAGGTCTTTAAAATCTGTCTTGATGAGCTCTGCCTGGTGTCTTTATTTTAATTCCATGCAACAATAGCAAATGCAGTATATAATAGTGCTTTGTGTTTATACATCCCCCTAATGTCAGAGGATTCTAGAAAGCTGTAGAAACACATTCTGATATTATGATTTATCATCCTGCTCTTTGTATATAAACAGTCACTAAATAACCAAACTTTGCCATTAACATGAAACAAATGTTTAGGCCAGAAATTACATGACACATGTGCCCAGTTATCTCAGCAAACATCTTTGTTCTAAAGGAGTTGACTCTTTTCAGCTTTCTAAAATAATGAAAACTCCCATTAACAGGGATTTTGTTTTGATATGTCAAAAACCCTCTATAAAATGTAAAATACATTAGACCTACAATGCTAGATGAAAGGGAAATAAAGCTTTCATGTTGGTTACATTTCTAGAATTCTATCCAGATTGGTTTTAAAATGTTACATTGTTCTGGGTGTTATCCTTTACGGCAAATGTGTATTAAGCATCATCTATGCGAGTGTACTGTGCTAGGCTTTACCTAGCAGGAATCACTCTGTGACTGGTCTGTAAAAGTATCAACCCTGCAGCTGTATCCTTGGACCTGCCTTTCTCAGCAAGAAGATAATTGATTCTACTTAATCCTCAGCTCTTAACTGAGGCAGCGGTAGAACATCAGAAAGCATGAGCTTTGTGGTCGGTCCAACCACAATTAAAATCCCAGTGCATATGCTTGGTTGGGTGTTTGGGATGTTACTTTGTCTGTGAGCCTCAGTTAACTCATCTGTAAAATGAGATGATTACTCCTCAGACGTCATACAGACCAAATGAGACATGGTTCGCTTTGGTAAATGTGTAAGTCATTTCTGTGTACAACATACCTATCCTTATTCCTGACCCCATTTCATTTTCCTTTCCTAAATTTCTATCTTTTCTCATTCAGCTTTTAATCTAGTTGTAACGAGACATATATTATGCATCCCTGCAATCTACCTGAGTCCTTTCTGAAATGGCAGAACGCAATCAAATCAACAGGGGAATCGACACATCATATAGATCGTGTACCATCACATCCATAGCCAGCCTGCTGTGAGAGGCCCTATAAATACTATTCTTCCCTTCAGGCACCATGTTTATTTCGATACCTGGCTAGTCACTGAGCCCCGGTTCTGTTTTTCGAGCCTCACAGCCGCCTTTACGGAATTATAGGCTCTCTAAGTCCCACGGTTTTGTGTTTTATCTAACAACAAAATAAATGATAAAAATATTTTAACTAGTCTTTGGTGAGCTCTCGTGAATCTCACTGTGTTGTTTTCCAGCTCCTTGTTGGTTTGTAATAATAGACATGAGTGTAGCACGGACCTTAGGAATTACGGTATCCCCTCTGTGCTCTGGACCATCCAGCCTCTTCTCGGTGCTGGTGGAGCAGATCTCTTGTGCCTTGCTAGGCAGCCCTTGTGAGTGCTGTTACAGCTGTGGGCTCTTCATTGAGTTGAATCTGCTCCTTGTGATAGCACCTGGATACCCCTGCTGCTGCAGCATCAAGATGCTGATTCCTATACCTGCTGCTCTTTACCAGTTTGGAGGCAGCTCTCCTTCCTTTGCCACCCTCTTTTTCAGGCTAAATGGTACAATCCTAGTCAGCCTCCTCTAGATGTTCAGTGAGTTTTCCCCAACCTTCCCCACCTTCACCTTGCTCCAGAGGTCATCTAATTGGTTCTCAGTAGAAGGACCTGTTACTTCGGCAACCCAGGTGTCCTGCTCTCATTTATGCCTCTTAAAATCTAAAATGTCTCATTATTTCACATTTGCTGAGCTGACCCTTCATCATCCCGGTCTTATGTGTGGGTGTGGTTTACTGAAAACAGGAAGTTTACGTTTTCGCTATCAACTCTCATCTTACTGCTTTTAACTCACCATTCCAGCCCATAGAGGTCAGTTTCATTCATGTCATCTTTCACCCCTCCAGCCCCCTCAGTTTGGCAGCAGATGGGATTGTCTGTCACTATCTGGAACTTCATTCATGATTTGTTAATGATGGTGCACAGGATGGAGCCAGGGATGCCTGGCTTGATCAGGCAATCAAAGAAAGAAATTCTCAACTTCACAGTTTGTTTTTTAACTTTTTCCAAATGAATATTGCCGACTGCTTTCTACCCACTAAGCTGTTTTAAAGGTGACTTGTAAGATCTTTGCAAAGCATTGAGCTTCTCAAAAGACAATTTTTTTTCTTAAGTACAACGCAGGCGGCTTATTCTGGCTTATGGGTTAATAGTACAATGCAACCCTGTAATTAAAAGCTGTTCTTCCTTTAAAGTTATGCCAGAGAGGGATTTACATATATCTACTTGCAGTTAAGTTACCCCGTACTTCATTTGGATACATTTACAAGGTGCCTGCATATACCATGACAAGGAACGCAGCACATTTTTATTTGTCCGATGCCCTTGTTTTAGTTACTGCTGAGATAAATGTCATGACTCTCCTTTATCAGGAATCCGAAGTCTATTAGAGCTTTCAGACCCATACTTAGGAGTAAGTTGGGCCCTGGATCTATTCTTAATGGTAATAATAACAGTAGTAGGAGCGGAGCAGCAGTAGTAGCAATAACAATGGCGATCCTCATCTTCTTGTATTTATTGAACATCTGCTCGTCTTCTCTAGTATATTCATTCCAGTCCTAACATTCACTCTGGAAGCAGAGTTTCATTTTTCTCATTTGACAGATCAGAAAAAAAGAAACTCAAGGAAGTTAAAAAACTTGCCCAAGGTCACAGAACAAGTGAGCAGCTGAGCCCGGATATTAATCCAGGGCTGATCTTATTTCAAGCCCAGAACACGCTTTCCATTATATCCTGAAGCCTCTCAGAGGACACACACACACACACACACACGCACGCACACACACAAACACACACAGAATGCCAGTTGATGCATTTGCCCATGAGAGCCTTAAAAGGAAGGCACCATCACCAGAGCCCTGTGTGGCCAGAAAGACCTATCTGGAAAGGAAAGCAGCTACAGCTCTGAGCCCTGAGGCATTTGCTCAGAGTGGCAGGACAGGTCAGAACCACTGCAGGTCAGAAGCAATGCAGCTCGTCAAGACCACCCTTAGAATCATTAGGCTGAGCTTTGAGCTTTCATAGTCATCACTGGACCACAAAACATTCATAGCTCAAGAGAATGGAGTGCCCGTCTTCAGGCTGCAAGAAAGCGTGGTGAGTGGCCACTTTGCAAGTCATCAGCTTGCAGGTTTGTCTTTTCCTTTTCCTCAAGAGAGGCTTCCTGATGCTTCCCCATGGCCCCGGCCTGGTTCCTAGCAACTCCGGGTGCTAAGCAGGGATGTGTAAGAACAGGAATGAAGCCTCAGTGACCCTCATGGACAACAAGTGACCATCTGAGATTCTGAATACAGTCTCAGGCCCAGAAAGGGGTCGAGCTAATTAATACAGATGCAACTTTTTATTTATTTATTTTATTTTTGAAATGGAGTCTCGCTCTATCACCCAGGCTGGAGTGCAGTGGCGTGATCTCGGCTCACTACAACCTCCGCCTCCCAGGTTCAAGCAATTCTCTGCCTCAGCCTCCCAAATAGCTGGGATTATAGGCACCCGCCACCACACCCGGCTGATTTTTGTATTTTTAATAGAGACGGGGTTTCATCATCTTGACCAGGCTGGTGTTGAACTCCTGACCTCATGATCTACCTGCCTTGGCCTCCCAAAGTGCTGGAATTACAGGCATGAGCCACCGCACCTGGCCCAGATGAGGTGGCTTTTTAAATGGGTGATTTGAGAAATCCCTATTTGAGGCTACAACCTGCCCTTGATTTTCTAGGGTGTTAAATAACTTCACACATCTGGGAAAGGAATTTTCAAATGCTCTCATTTTAACTGGGAGCTAACGGAGTCTTCAGGAATCTTCCTCCCCAGGCAGAACTCAGAGTTGTCCAGATGGATACAGAAATGAAAGTTTTGGGAAACATAAAAATGCATGAGAGTCACTTTGAGGATTGCAGTGGACTGAATGTTTGTGTCGCTTCTCCCCCAGATTGAAATGCTAACCCACAATGCGATGGTATTAGGAGGTGGGGCCTTCAGGAGGTGATTAGGTCATCAGAGTGAAGCCCTTATGCATGGAATTAGTGCCCTCATAAAAGGGACCTCAGAGAGCTCTCTAACCCCTTTTTCCTCCACGGGAGGATACTGTGAGAATTTGGCATTCTGCAACCTGGAAGAGGCCCTTAGTAGAACCTGAGCATGCTGACACTCATCTCGGACGTCCAGCCTCCAGAACCGTGAGCAACATATTTCTGTTGTTTATAAGCCACCTGGTTTATGGTATTTTTTTAATAGCAGCCTGAAGTGACTAAGATGAGGTGTGTGTGTGTGTGTGTGTGTGTGTGTGTGTGTGTGTGTGTGTGTATGAAAATGACTTGTTTCAGCATTAACATGGTTTAGCTACTACAGGACCGTGTTTGGGGAGATGGCAGGTACTGGGATTGACAGGTTACGGCCCAAGTAGGAATATGGACCAACTCTTGAACTTTCCAAAACAAATAAAAATAAGGAGAAACCAGCCAAAAAAAAATCATAGTTATGTATGATAACATAGAAATGTCAAGATGGACTGAGGTACTGGAAAAGAGATCAAAGTTTAAAGTCAGCAAATCTCACCCAACTGACTGGGGACATATGGGCCAAACCTGGGAACTGACAGCAGGGTAGTGCCTGCCTCCTATTTCATTTCACTCCGGGAAGACTTACATTAGGGCACAGGCAAGTGGGAAACAAACAAGTGCGTGAGATTATGGCCAAGAGGGCCAAAGCCAGAGAAAGGAAAGGTGTGAAGCCTGGCGTCCCAGAGGTCTATTTTTCTTGTCTAGCCAGAATGAGTTCTGGGACTTTAGGGTATCCTAAAGTATCCTAAGGTGTCCCTTCCTTCCCACTGGACTTGGTGGCATGAGGTGCAAGCCTATTGCTGTTAGCAGTCCTTTAGCACCACAAAGCAAGAACTGTCCTGAGGACACAGCAAACACAAAGGAAGGCTGGGCCGAGGGACACAGAGGATGATGACACTCCCCTATCTCCGAAGTCCACCGAGGCCTAAAAGGACCTTTGAGCTTCATGAGCCACTGAATTCTATATTTGGCTTAAGCCATTTTGAGTTGAGTTTTCTGTCACTTGAAATCAAAAGACTCCTAATAAAAGCAAGTAGTGGCTTTTATCAAAGGAATCCTTCTCTCTTACCTTTTACTTATTTTTTTTTTGAGATGGACTCTCACTCTGTCACCTGGGTTGGAGTGTAATGGCATGATCTCAGCTCATTGCAACCTCCTCCTCCCGGCTTCAAGCAATACTCCTGCCTCAGCCTCCTGAGTTGCTGGGATTACAGGTGCCCGCCACCACAGCCAGCTAATTGTCTATTTAGTAGAGAGGGGGTTTCACTCTGTTGGCCAGGCTGGTCTCGAACTCCTGACCTCGTGATGCACTCGCCTCAGTCTCCCAAAGTGCTGAGATTACAGGTGTGAGCCATCGCGCCTGGCCACCTTTTACTTTTAGGGAGTGATGGCACAAAAGCATACCTCTATTGCCATAATTCTGTGTCACTAAGTAGCCTAGAATGCCAGAGAAGGTGCTGGCATCCATCCCCTATTGTACCTCCAGGGCTGAGTGGCAGACAAAAGAACTTTAAGCTCCCCTAGCTCAATCACCAATGTGCCCTGTAACTTAGGCTGGTCCTTCCACTTCCCTTCTCTGCCTCAGATTTCCTCACCTGGAATTTGTGTCTGAATGCTCTTACTTCTGAGAAGCCAAATTATGAACTTGACTCCATCCCACTATTTTGCTGACGGATGGGAAAACTCCTACATGTAAGGTTTGACACTTGAGGTATGGAAATGAGCTATTATACACATATATTCCAGAAAGCTGATGCTTTTGAGGAATTCCAGTATGTTGAATTTCTCAAACAGCATTGCTTCGAGCTTATTACACATTGTGCTGTGGTGCATAGTTTTACTCAGGGTCCTGTTAGTTTTTGCTGAGCAGTTAAAGTATTTGAAAAGTACAGAATAGCGTAGCAGACCATGCCCAGCTGCTTCCCAGCTGTCTGGTGCTGCTGAGGTTTCAAGGTCACCCAGGAGCGAGGCTTTGTGAGTGATTCAGGTTGATGGATGGTTGCAGGGAGTGTAAGCCTTGTACAGCAGGAGGGCAGAGCCCTGTTCTGAATCACTATAGCAAGTGAGAGGAGGATCCTTAGCTCGTCCAGCTTTTAGGGAAGTGTTAGAGATGGGACTGATTTATTCTAAACAAAGGAAGGCAGGACATATGCAGCTTTTAAATTTACATTGTCTTAAGCTCTTTTACTACGTGCCTCAAATAAATGTGATGTGGGAGATTTCTTAGAGTTGAAGCATCTGGACAGTGAGGGTTTACTCCCCAAGGCCAAGAATCCTGAGCACTTCTTTTTTTTTTTTTTTTTTTTTTTTTTTTTTTTTTTTTGAGACGGAGTCTCGCTCTGTCGCCCAGGCTGGAGTGCAGTGGCCGGATCTCAGCTCACTGCAAGCTCCGCCTCCCGGGTCCACGCCATTCTCCTGCCTCAGCCTCCCGAGTAGCTGGGACTACAGGCGCCGCCATCTCGCCCGGCTAATTTTTTGTGTTTTTTAAGTGGAGACGGGGTTTCACTGTGTTAGCCAGGATGGTCTCGACCTCCTGACCTTGTGATCCGCCCGCCTCGGCCTTCCAAAGTGCTGGGATTACAGGCTTGAGCCACCGCGCCCGGCCGAATCCTGAGCACTTCTAATTAAAACATCTTCCCTGAGATCGGCCAATACGCCAAGTGACTGTCAGAGGCCACTCCACGGTATGTTCTCATTCTGTGTTACAACAGCAGACCACCGTAGGTTCTGGGAGGCTTTTGCATTCGAGGCTCTGTGAAACTCATTCTGTAGGATTCTGATAATCATGTGCTTGTTTAATCTTGTTACTCTGAGCATGTTTCTAAGACTGACTCTAATCCTACTTTATTGAAAGCAAAGACCTTGCCCAGGCCTTACATAGAGTTGCTGCTTCTTGGTACACAGTGCTCTTGATTCATGAGTGGAATTAATATATAATGTGAATATACAAAACCATTCTCTTATTTTTCTTGTCATTTTGGAAGCATTCTGTCATCATCTCCACTCCATAGGGCTTACAATGCTCTTTCATGTGTGGATTGCTGTATTGGCTCTCCCTATAAACTCAACTAAATACCGTTTCATGATTTTTTAAATGAAAAGTGACCGGTAATGTCAAAATAATTATATACACGAGAATTAGAAAAAAATCACCCAACAAAAATAAGGGCAATTTAATATATTATATTTCTTTTTATATTTTGTAATATCTTAGGGTGCTTTCTAAATTGATTATTGGTTCTACAGGTTGCGTAGTTGGAGCTTGTTTGCCTGTAGTCAGGGAAGACTTTGTGAGAGAGGCATGGGACAGATTTGGGAGAAAGGAAGGAAAGAGAGTTCTTAGTAGATGTTAAAGAAAATTGTTTGGGTAGGAAAAGTTTCAAAAAGCCTAATTTTAGGAGTAGTGCAGAATAATAGAGCACTCACTTGATGGTTAACGTTATCACTGATAAACAGGAGCCAGTGGGGAAGATTTCTGAGGGTGTTTTTCACTGTTTTCCAAGAGCCTGTTTTAGGAAAACACCGGTGAGGGTTGAGGAGAGATGAGTGAACTCATTTTCTGTCGAATTTTGTCCCTGTGCTCCTAGAGTCAAGATTTGACACAATCTATTTTAGTATTTGAAAAATCTAATTTGAAAACAAATGTCAAATATTGTCAGAATAAAAAATACTATTCCTCCCCCACCCCTTAAAATAAAATCTATACCCAGATGTACTGATGCAGTGACATAAAAACTATTTCCTATTCATTCTTTGTCACTTATCCTTCACTTGGGTGACTGGTCTGTTACAAGGTTAAAGTGACTACCTGTTTAGTTTTGCAGTAGGCAGTCATAGATGCGGCTCTGTGTTTTAATTTCCTACCGAAAGCCCTATGTTATGTTTATTTGCTATTTTAGACATTCAGAAAACTGGGGGTCAGAAGAATGAGGTGGTTCTCTCCTTTATACCCCTCAAATAATTTAATAAATCATAAATCAAATGAGAAACCAGAAATCATGTTTGTTGACTTACAGCTGCAGACTTGTTCTTGGGCACTCCCCTTCCCCTTACCATATCATTAGTGCAATGTTTCCAGTCCAAATTATTTTACATAGAGTACCACATCATAAAAATGCACACATGAGATGTCAAACTTGCATATAATAAATTTCTTCATTTGTAAGTTTAGTCAAGGTGTAAATGATTTAACAAAGTGTCTCAAGATGATTATAGAATAAGGAGTGTAATTTTAGTTGGATTTGATTTTGGAACAGATTTTAAGATTTCAAGTGAGTGAAGTACAGTGTTATGCTTTGGGGGTGAAGGAGATAGCAAAGGAAAAGTGAAGTCTGTCTGAGCAA
Organism: Rhinopithecus roxellana; assembly: GCF_007565055.1. Taxonomy (NCBI): domain Eukaryota; kingdom Metazoa; phylum Chordata; class Mammalia; order Primates; family Cercopithecidae; genus Rhinopithecus; species Rhinopithecus roxellana. The sequence continues at coordinate 97,399,465 of NC_044556.1, read as the reverse complement.
GAAAGGTTGCGGTGTGATTTTATTAATGCCAAATCCCTCAACTAGAAAACTGCACCTGGTATAATGGGCATTGTGTTCAGAGAATGTGTCTTCTCAAGTTGCTGCCTCTCCTGAGACAAGTGGCTACAAAAACTGAAGGACCTGAGTTAACTCATCACAACTGAGTGTGTCACTGCACAAATTACTGCAGTTCCATTGCCAAAGATTATAGTTTCTTTCTGCTGTATGGGGAAATGCATGGCAAAAGCCCGGTTCATCTTGATCCAAATTCTGTATACACCACAGGTAACTTATGAATGAAATAAACATGTCTTCATCCCCAGGAGAAGTTTCACTCATAACTCTAAATAAAACACTCATATAAATGGCACTGAACCTCTTTGTACCAGAAGAATGTAACAGCCAGAAGTCAAAACCTTAAATCAGTCCAATTAAACTTGGGAAAAAACCCAGCAGTACCCTGATAATTTAATCTTTATGAATCACTTAAAATTGTCTGCCTCTTCATTTATTCAATTTCCCATTTGGCTGACTCTTTGCCCGACAGCAAACAACTTGGATTTTTTTTTATTACTATTTTTATTAGTTGCATTTGCAGAAAGAGGAGAAACACTTTTCACCCCCTAAATATTTATGACTTTCCACTGAATGGTTGAATTTTATATTCTGTATTTAAAATATTAAGTAGTCTTGGATTTTTCTTGCTGAAATGGAAGAAATAATACTAATTTAAGGTGTAAGCACGTTAGAATCAGAGATACAAATTGTACATGAATGCATGGTTGTCACATAACAAACAAACAAACAAAAAACCAGAAGATTTCCATCACCACAGAGACCTCTCCTGTTGGAGAGCACACATACTTCCTTCCTGCCCCCACCCCTTCTTAACTCCTGTCAACTTCTAATCTGTTCTCCATCTTTATAATTTTGTCATTCCAAGAATGTTATACAAACGGAATCCTGAACTGTTTAACCTTTTGGGGTTGCCTATTTTCACACAACATAATTCAGTGGAGATTCATCCAAGTTGTGTGTGTCAGTAGTTTATGTTATTATATTGCCGAGTAGTTCTATGGTATGAATGTGTCAGGGTCTAATAAGTCATCCATTGAAGGACTTCTGGGTTATTTCCAGTTTGGAGCTATTATGAATAAAGCTTCTTTGGACACTTGTTTATAGGTTTTTATGTGAACATAAGTCTTCACTTCTCTGAGATAATTTCTAAGAATGCCATTGCTGTCTCATAATGTAGCATTTTTTTTAGTTTTCTTTTTCTACTGTTTTACGATTTCTACTATTCAATTTTGAGAATTTCTTACCTATTTCAGATAGTTGTACTCTCTTGGATATATGTTTTGCAAATATTTCATTCCAGTCTGTAGCTTGTCTTTTCGTCCTCTTAACAAAATGTTTTGCAAAGCAAAAGTTTTTTAGGTACACATTCTTTTCAAGTGTACATAGACTATTCTCCACAATGGACCATCTACTAGGCCATAGAACAATCCTCAATAAATTTTTAAAAACTGAAATTATACAAAGAATGTTCTCCAGCTACAATAGAATAAAATAGAGAATTAATAGCAAGAGCAAATTTGGAAATGTTCCAAATACGTATAAATTAAAACACAGAAACAACCAATGGTTCTAAGAAGAAATCACAAAGAAAATTAAAAACTACTTTGAGATTAATGGAAATAAAATATAATTTATTAAAACTTATGGAAGTTAGGAAAAGCAGTTCTCAGAGGAAAATTCATAGCTGTAAATGCCTAGATTTTTAAAATAAGGCCAGACATGGTGGTGTTCACGCCTGTAACTGCAGCACTTTGGGAGGCCAAGACAGAATGATCGCTCGAGGTCAAAAGTTTAATACCACCAGCCTGGGCAACATAGTGACAGATGGGTCTCTTCAAAATTTTTTAAAAAAATTAGTTGGATATGGGGGTGCACACCTGTAGTTTTAGCTATTATAAAGGCTGAGGTTGGAGTATTGCTTGAGCCTAGAAGTTAGAGACTTCATTGAGCTATGATCATGCCACTGCACTCTAGCCTGGGTGACCGGGGCAAGACCCTGTCTCTAAAAATAAGAAGAAGAAAAAAGATATTACCAGGTATGGTGGCCTGTGCCTGTAATCCTAGCTACTCAGAGGCTGAGGCAGGAGGATTGCTTGAGGTCAGGAATTCAAGACCAGCCTGGGCAACATAGTGAGGCCTCATCTCAAAAAATATTTGTTTAAAGATCTCAAATAAATCACCTATCTTTCCACCTTAAAGAACTAGAAAAAGAAGAGTGTACAAAACCAAAAGCAAGCAGACAGAATGATTAGGTTAGGGATAAATGAAAATGAAGAGTAGCAAAATGACAGAATAAATAAAACCAAAAATTTGTTTTTTGAAAACATAAAATTGATAAACATTTAGCTAGAATGGCCAAGTTAAAAACAAGACTCAACATGCTATAATTGCTAATAAGTGAGGACATTATTACTAGCCTTACATAATTAAAAGGAAATATAAGAGAATTCTATGACCCCATGTATTTCAACAAATTAGGTAACCTGGATGAAATGGAGAAATTCCTAAAGACATACAAATTACCAAAGCTGACTGAAGAATAAACATAAAATCTAAATAGACTATAACAAGTATAATAAAAATAATTAATCAGTAATTTTTTTTTTTTTTAAGAGACAGAGTCTTGCTCTGTCCCCCAGGCTGGAGTGCAGTGGTGTGATCTCAGCTTACTGCAAACTCCGCCTCCCGGTTTCATGCCATTCTCCTGCCTCAGCCTCCCAAGTAGCTGGGACTACAGGCGCCTGCACCACTTCTGGCTAATTTTTTGTGTTTTTAGTAGAGATGGGGTTTCACCGTGTTAGTCAGGATGGTCTCGATTTCCTGACCTCATGATCCGCCAGCCTCAGCCTCCCAAAGTGCTGGGATTACAGGCATGAGCCACCGCACTCGGCCAAATCAGTAATTTTTTTTAAAACTCCCTACAAAGAAAAAGCCCAGGACCAGTTGACTTCACTGATGAATTGTATAAAATGTTGAAAGAAGAATTAACACCAATTATTATCAAATCTTTCAAAAGGAACAATTCCTAACTCATTCTGTGGGGCCAGTATCATCCTGACACCAAAACCAGTGTCATCATGAGAAAAGAAAACCTCAGATCAATATCTCTTATGAATATAGATGCAGAAATCCTCAAAAAATACTACCCAACCAAATTCAATGCCTATTAGGGTTATACACTGTGACCAAATGAGAATGCTAGGGTGGTTCAACACATTAACATAAACCCCACTTGACCATTTCAATTTATGCAGAAAAATCATTTTGTAAAATACAACACTATGTTGTGATAAAAACATTAAACAAACTAGGATAAAAGAATGTCCTCAATCTGATAAGCCTAAATGCCATCAGTGATAGACTACAGTAACCAAAACAGTATAGTACAGGTACAAAAACAGACACATAGACCAATGAAACAGAACAGAAAACCCAGAAATAAGGCCACACACCTACAACCTGACAAAAACAAGCCATGAGGGACAGATTCCCTAATCAATAAATGGTGCTGGGATAACTGGCTAGCCATATGCAGAAAATTGAAACTGGACCCCTTCCTTACACCATATACAAATATTAACTTAAGTTGGATTAAAGACTTAAACACAAAACCCAAAACTATAATACCCTGGAAGACAACCTAGGCAATACCATTCTTGAGATAGGAACAGACAAATATTTCATGATGAAGACATCAAAAACAATTGCAACAAAAGTAAAAATTGACAAATGGAATCTAACTAAACTGAAGAGCTTCTGCACAGCAAAAGAAACTATCCCCAAAGTAAACAGACAACCTACAGAATGCAAGAAATTTTTTGCAAACTATGCGTCTGACAAAAGGTCTAATATCCAGCATCTATAAGGAACTGAAACAAATTTACAAGAGAAAAACAACCCCATTAAAAAGCAGGCAAAGGACATGAACAGATACTTTTCAAAAGAAGACATACATGCAGCCAAGCATATGAAAAAAGAAACGCTCAGCATCACTAATCATTAGAGAAATGCAAATCAAAACCACAGTGAGGTACCATCTCACACTAGTCAGAATGGCTATTACTAAACAGTCAAAAGAATAACAGATGCTGGGAAGTTACAGAGAAAAAGGAATGCTTATACACTGTTGGTGGAAGTGTAAATTAGTTCAACCATGTGGAAAGCAGGGTGGCGATTCTTCATAGACCTAAAAACAGAAATACCACTGAACCTAGCAATTCCATTGCTGAGTATATACCCAAAGGAATATAAATCACTCTATCATAAAGACACATGCACGGTATGTTCATTGCAGCACTATTCACAGTAGCAAAGACATGGAATCAACTTAAATACCATCAGTGTTGGGCTGGATAAAGAAAATGTGGTACATACACACCTTGGAATACTATGAAGCCATAAAAAGAATGAGATCATATCCTTTGCAGAAACATGGATGGAGCTGGAAACCATTATCCTCAGCAAACTAACACAGAAACAGAAAACCAGATACCTCATGTTCTCACTTATAAGTGGGAGGTAAATGATGAGAACACATGGACACGGGGAGAACACACACTGGGACCTATCAGAGGGTGGAGGGTAAGAAGAGGGAGAGGATCAGGAAAAATGGCTAATGGGTACTAGGCTTAACACCTGGGTGATGATATAATCTATACAACAAACCCTCATGACACAAGTTTACCTATGTGACAACTCTGCATATGTACCCCTGAACTTAAAAGTTAAAAAATAAATAAAGAGATTAAGAGCAGCTAAAGTGGACATCCTTGCAGTTTTCCCAATCTTGTGGGAAGTAATTCAGTTTTTCACCATTAAGTACAGTGTTGCTGTAGGTTTTTTTAGATGATCTTTATCAAGTGAGGAAATTCCTGTATAATTCTATTTTTCTGAGCTTTTTAAAAAAAAATCATGAATAGTATTGGGTCTTGTCAATTGCTTTTTCTGTGTTTATCTACATGAATATGTGATTTTTCCTCTTTACCATGTGAGTATGGTGGATTATATTGACTGATTTCTGTGCATTGAACCAGTCTTGCATCCCTAAGATAAACCTACTTTGTCATGGTATATAATTGTCTTTATATATTGCTGAATTTTATTTGCAATATATTTTTAAGGATTTTTGGATTTATATTCATGGAAGACATTGATCTTTAATTTTAATTTTTTCATGCTGTTTTTGCCAGGTGTTTGTATCAGGGTAATACTAGCTTCATGAAATAAATAGGAAAGTGTCTCTTCCTTCTATAATTTCTGAAAGAGGTTAAGTATAATTATTGTTAGTTCTTTTTTAAATATGTGGTAGAATCTTCAATGAAGCCTTCAGAGCTTAGAGATTCATGTGGGGGGGAGTTTTTAAGCTACTAATTAAATGGCATTAATAGTTACAGGCTTTTAAAATTATGTATTTCATAATGAGCAAGTTATGGTAATTACTGAGTTTTTTGAGGAATTACTCCATTTCATCTAGGTTTTAAAATTCATGCGTGTAAAATTATTTGTAATATTCCCTATTATCTTTTTGATACCTGCAGTGTCTGCAGTGTATACAGTTATTTGTAATTTGTGTTTTCTCTCCCCTTTTCTTTGTCAGTCTGGCTGGAGATTTTTCAATGTTATTGATTGATATTTTCAAAGAACCAGCTCTTTGCTCTTTGATTTTCTCATCTGTTTTTCAATTTCATTGGTTTTTGCTCTTTATTTCATTTATTGTGCTTGCTTCAGGTTTTCTTTGCTGTTCTTTTTCTAGATTCTTGGGGTGGGACCATAGACTATGAGTGTGATACTTTTTTAATGTGTATGTTTAGTGCTATAAATTTCTCTTCCAATACTGCCTTAGCTGTGTTTGATAAATCTTGATATCTTTATTTCCATTTTCTTTCAGTTCAATGTATTTCCATTTCTTTTTTTTCTTTCTCTTTTTTTTTGTGTGTGTGTGTGTGTGTGTATTTCCATTTCTATTGAAACTTTATCTTTGACCCATGGTTTATTTAGAACTGTGCTGTTCAGTTTCCAAATGTTTGGACATTTTCCTATTTTCTTTGTGTTATGTATATCTAGTTTAAGTCCATTATGGTTGGAGAACAAACTCTGGATGATTTCATTTTTTAAGAATTTGTGGAGATCATTTTATTTCCCAGAAAAATGATCTATCTTGGTGCACTCTCTGTGGGCACCATAAAAGAATGCGTCGTCTACCATTGTTGGGTGGAGTGTGCAATAAATGTTGAATAGGTAATGTTGGTTGATAGTGTTATTGAGTTCTCCTATATTATCGTTGATTTTCTGTCTGGACTTTTTATCAGTTGTTAAGACATGGGTGTTTAAGTCTCTGTCTATAATTGTGGATTTGTCTGTTTTTTCTGTTCTATCAGTTTTGGGTTCACATATGTTGCAATTGAGTTGTTTGACTTATACATATTTAGGACTGATGTGTTTTCTTGCTGGATTAACCCTCTTATCATACAATGTTCATTTCTGTCTTTGGTAAACTTCTTTGTTATGGAGTCTACTTTATCTGATATTAGCATAGCCATTTCTGCTTTTCTTTGATTAATGTTTGCATAGTACATATATTTCATTTTTTATTTTCAGTTGGGCTATGTTACTATATTTGAAGTGTATTTCTTGTAGGCAGCGTAGGTCATAGTTTTTAATCTACTTGCTAATTCAAAACAAATGTGCTGTTCAGTTTCCAAATGTTTGGATATTTTCCTGTTTTCTTTGTGTTATGTATTTCTAGTTTAAGTCCATTCTGATTGGAGAACAAGCTCTGTATGATTTCATTTTTGAGAATTTGTGGAGATCATTTTATGTCCCAGAAAAATGGTCTATCTTGGTGCACTCTCTGTGGGCACTATAAAAGAATGGATCACTTGAGCTCAGGAGTTCCAGACCAGCGTGGCCAACATGATGAAACCCCATCTCTATTAAAATACAAAAATTAGCCAGGTGTGGTGGCACACACCTGTAGTCCCAATTACTTGGGAGGTTGAGGTGGGAGAATCACTTGAACCCTGGAGGCGAAGGTTACAATAAGCTGAGACGGTGCCACTGCACTTCAGCCTGGATGACAGAGCAAGACTCTGTCTCAAAAAAAAAAAGTAGTTATTGTATTTTTCAGTTGTACAATTTCTATTTGATTCTTCTTTATTTCTTCTATTTCTTTGCCAAGGCTTTCTCTTTTTTTTTTGCTGAAGCTCTATTTCTTCATTGATTTCAAGTGATCTTAATTGCTCATTGAAACATTTTTATGATGGCTAATTTAAAATATTTGTCAGATAATTTCATCATCTCAATTTTGGCATGTATTGTCTTTTTAAATTCGTTTCAAGATCTTCCTGTTTGTTTCTGATTATAAGTAGTTTTCTTTTGAACTCTGGACATTTTGGGTGCTATTATGTATTATGAGCCTCTGGATAATATTTACACCTTTGTTTCAGCTAGCTGTTACTGACACCGTTCTGACAGGAGAAAAGGAACTGCTGCTTTGTTACTTTCAGATGGGGTTAGATGTCCAGGTTCCCTACTCAGCCTCTATTGACTCCTGAGATGGGAGAGGGTAGAAAGTTTCTTGTTATTGCTTGATAGGGGGTAGGAGTTCAGGTTCCCCACTAAGCCTTTATTGATACTTTTCTGAATGGGAGGGATAGCAGCACTTCATTACTGCTCCCCATGTGGCCTCCTTACCCAGGAAAATTATGAAATTCCGAACTCAGTCTCTTTTGACACCATCTCAGCAGGAAGGGAAGGGGCACCTTATTATTGCCTGGCAAGGGAGGAAGTCTAGGTTCTTCACTCAGTCTTTGCTGGTGACACAGGATTCTTTGGGGGGCCACTTCACCAGGCTCTGCCCATTCAGCCCAAGCTCGGTTTGCACTACTGGCCTGGTTCCCACATCCTGGGTAGAATGGTGAGGGGTGTGTGGGCAAATGGGTGTGAGGTCTGACCACAGTGCACAGCCAGGCACACAGGCTGCTGCAGTGGGGCCGGGCAGGCAGCTCCAGATGCCAGCACAGATGCCTCCTTCATGTGAGGCTGCAGCTGGACCAGGCATACCACAAGTAGCTTCTGCCTTAAGCACCCTCGCTGGATGAGGGGAATATGGTAGCACCCAAAAACTCAGAGATGCCAGCAACTAGAAAAAGCCCCAGGAGGGTGTTATAGCTTTGTCACCGCTCTAGCTCAGGAAGCCTGGAGGTCTGGGTCCCCCGAAGGATCACAGCTCTTCTTTCCCATGGTCCAGTGAACAAGAGCATGTCACTGCCAACAGCGCACTGGTCAGGGATGCGTGACAGTGCTTTTCACACCCGTCATTTGGCGGGTCCCAGGATTTTGTCCTGTGTCCGAGAAGAATGAGGTTATGTAGACGGTCAGAGACTGAACAAGGCAGAGAAGAGTTTTACTGAGTGACGGAACAGCTCTCAGCAGAGAGGGGACCCTAAGTGGGTACCCCCTACCCAAAGCTGGGTAGTCCCAAAGTGTGGCTGAGTCCAGGGTTTTTATGGGCTCGGAATGGGGGAATGCATGCTGATTGGTCAAAAAGCACCATTCAGTTGGCTGAAAGGCATGGAGGAAGTTCTCACTAAAGTTGGGGACTTTACCCAGAACTAGCAGCTTGGTTTCCAGGCTTTAATTTGTCTTTGGTTTGAAGGTTGGGTTTCGCCAGGGACCCACCCCTATCTGCCTAGGAATTTGTCTCCCTCCTGCTTCCATCACTGGTACAGATAGGCAGAGGGCTATGGTTTTATCTGTGGTATTTGGCTGTTACAGAGAGGTTATGACCTACAGTTTTCTGTCTTGTTAGGCTGCGCCTTTCCTGACTCTCAGGCTAGATAGATCAGGGATTTGTTGATGCTTTTTTTTTTTTTCTTTTGCTTCTGTAGGTGTTTCTGGGCTATATGAGGCAAAAAGAAAAACAGAGAAACTCACCACATTGTTTTTCCTTGGATCCCATGATGCCCAGATGGTCTGCTTTTTCCTTTTACCTTTCAGAAGGTGTTTTTACTATATGTAAAATCCAGGGTTTTCGTGTACCAAGTAGAGGAATAAGGAAAAATACACCAACTCCATCTTTCCGGAAGAATAGAGCCAATCTGCATGTATTCATTGTTCTTATTCATGCTTAGCTTTCTCTACTGCAGATTCATATGGTATGATAAAAACATAATATTTTGGATACCAGTATTCTGTATAGGGTATTCTTTCATTGCAGGCCTCAAATAGACTTTCAGGAAATAGACTTTTACAATAACATTAGGGGGTAAGAAAATTGCTTCATGCCCATATGGCTGCCTGTGAGCACACATGTATGTTTACACAGAATCTTAGAAACTTCACCTTGAGGTAGGCTGAACACAGTGTGGTTGCTGAGCATATTTTATAGTTTATCTATAGGAGAATAGAGGAGACCAGAGAAGCATTAAGGGAATGTCAACAGAGAGAAAAAATGTTGATTCAGTCCCTGTCATAATAAGATCCTTGTGGAGAGAGTAGTATAAAACTCAGCAAGCTTTATAAACATAAAATGAAAAAAAAATAGTTTTTTAACTTAATAATTACTTTGAAAAGTTGTATAACTAAGACTAAAACTAAAAAGTTGTATAACTAAGACTAAAACTCACAAAAACCAGTAGAAGACTTCTACACAGCAACAGTGGAGTAATATGTAGTTGTACTTCTATTTTTCAGTATGACTAACTTGTATTATCTTTTCTTTATGAAGATCTGGTTTAGAAGTTTTCAGTTCCAGAGATGTAGCAGACTAGATAATCTCAAAACTTTTCCACCTGCTAAAAGTATCAAAAAAAGATAGGTTGTAAAATACCTCTTAGATACATGTTTGAGCATAATAATAAAGTTAGAAAATTTCCAAGGGCTAGAAAGAAAGAGGGAGCAGTAAACAGCAAAACCCGGTATCACTGCCTGGGAAGAATGGGGTGGGTGGTGAGTCGGGGCTCTGAGTCTCAGTAACATAGGGGCTGACATTTTAAAATCTATGCCAGGCTAGGTGATGAAGCGTTAGTCCTATAGAAGCAGAAAAAAGTTTCAACTAAGACTTCCACATAAAGCTGGAGCCCTGAAGGTCTGCCCCATCAGTGAAGAAGTGAAACACCCAACACAGAGAAGGAACAAGGAATCTCAACCGGTCAGAGAGAGGGAAGAGTGGGAACAAGTCTCCATAGCGAATGAACATTACTAATCTTTTGTCACATGTGGGCTTGGAGTTCAAAACTATACTACCCGTATTTGGAAACTGTCACGTTGAGAAGTTAACACAAAAATGGTACTGGTGTGTAATACCCCTAGAGTTGCTGATGAAGGCAATGTAAAATTATTCTTAAAGGACATGACATGTCTTCAACTAATTCCACAATAAAAACTGACTGGAAAGGAGCTCCCAATCCAGTACTACAGAATGCAAAAGAAAAATATTCATCATGAACAAGAACCAGGAAATAAAATAAATAGCAGATTTTGACTATCCAAAACTAAAGATAAGTAAAGAAGTAATCATATATATATTTAGAATAAAAAGTTGTATAAGAAGAAATAAAACTAAAAGGCCAAGATGTTATGAAACAATGACAAATTGGAACAAATGACTTATAAAAATCAGTGCATATAGTCATTAAAATATATAGTGTAACAGACAAGTTAAATAGTAAATTAAACACAGCTAAACTAGAAAGCACTCAATCTAAGAAAACTGGCCAGAATGCAGCAGAGAAAGATAAAGAATGGGAAATATTCCAGGGAAGTTAAAAGAGAGTTAGAGGACAAAATGAAAGATGTCAACTAGAAATCTAGAAGTTCCTGGAAGAAGGCATAAAACAAATAGGGAGAAGCACAATTTTAAGAGAAAATAATAGAAAATTTTTAAAATTGATGAAAGACATAAATCCTCAGATTCAGGAATCTAAGTCATGACCATAACAAACTAAAATAAATTCATATTTCTACACAAAATAGTGAGGTTTCAGAGCACTAATATCAAAAAAGATCTTAAAAGCATTCAGAAGCAACAGAAAGAATGCATACTCATTAATAACAGTATGTATGACCAATAGAAGAATTCTACACAGCAGCAATGGAGTAATATGTCATTGTACTCGTATTTTTCAGTGTGGTTAACTTGCATTAGCTCTCTTTTCTCTCCCCCACTCTCATTCTCTTTCCCTGCCTCTCTTTCTTCCTTCACCTTTTTTCCCTTTTTTAAAAAAATCATTCCCATCAAATATGTGTACTTTTGTATGTTTGGGTATTTATTTAACTACTGATTCTACTTGTTTAACAATTACAGGGCTATTCTTTTTCTTTTTCTTTCTTTCTTTCTTTTTTTTTTTTTTTTTTTTTTTTTTTTTTTTTTTTTTTTTTTTTTGTTGAGACAGAGTCTTGCTCTGTCTCCCAGGCTGGAGTGCAGTGGCACAATCTTGGCTCACTGCAGCCTCTGCCTCCCAGGTTCAAGCGATTCTTCTGCCTCCGCCTTCTGAATAGCTAGGATTACAAGGGTGTGCCACCACGTTCAGCTAATTTTCATATTTTTAGTAGAGACCGGCATTTCACTATGTTGGCCAGGCTGGTCTCGAAACTCCTGACCTCAAATGATCCACACACCTCAGCCTCCCAAATTGCTGAGATTATAGGCATGAGCCACTGTGCCCAGCCTCTTCTTTTGTTTTTATTCTGGAGTTACTTTTAGTATGTTACATCTTTATAGGAGTTTACCTATTTCATTTATGTTTTCAAATTTATTGGCACAAAGTTGTTCATAGTATCGTCTTATGATTTCTGATTCTGTAGTATTGTCTTTATAATTTTATAATCAGACTATAGTGTAATGTGTTTAAAAATCAAAGAAACAATACAATTAGAAAGCATAATAATATAAACTATGAAGATGGAATATGACCAAATACATCTGCCTGGACACCCAGCGAAAAGACATACCTTAAATATGGTGACTTGGAAAAGCTGAAAATCAAAGAGTAAGTGAAAGCATTAGGCAAGTGCAAACAAATTAAAGCTACTGTTGTGGCTTAATATTGAACACAGATGTATTTGGGGCAAAAACCATTAGGATTAAAAACATTTTATAATGTCAAAGACTAAAATTCACAATGAAAATATAAGCTATGGATATCAATGCCTTAAGTCACATAGTACAACTTATAAGAAAAAAAAGGAAATTTTATTTAAAAACTAAAAACACAGTAGTGGTAGAAAATGTGACTCACTTTTCTTAGTTCATGACCCATCAAGTGATCAAAAATTAGATAAGGATACAGGAGAAATAAATAACATAATAATGTAGCTTCAATATATATTACAGAATATATACACACATGCATGTATACACACATGCACAAACACACATACATATAGAAAAAGAAAAAAACCTTTCCAGGTGCCCGTGGAATATGAAGAAACACTGATTATATATTAGACAATTAAAAAGGAGCTCACCCTTTCATAATTCTTACAAACTACAATAGTAGTTCAATTTCTAGTAATGACATGCTGGGTATTTACAACCAATTGTCCTTAGTGAGGGCAACTAAAGAAAACTGGGTAAAATATGAAGAAAAGGGCCAGGCACAGTGGCTCATGCCTATAATCCCAGCACTTTGGGAGGCCGAGGCAGGTGGATCACCTGAGGTCAGGAGTTCGAGACCAGCCTGGCCAACATGGTGAAACCCCGTCCCTACTAAAAATACAGAAATTAGGTGGGAGTGGTGGTGCATGCCTGCAATCCCAGCTACTCGGGAGGCTGAGGCAGGGGAATCACTTGAACCCAGGAGGCAGAGGTTGCAGTGAGCCAAGATTGCGCCACTGCACTCCAGCCTGGGTGACAGAGTAAGACTGTCTCAAAAAAACAAACAAAAACAAAACAACAACAACAAAAAAGAAATATAAAGAAAAGAACCAACAAAACTTTCTTAAAACTCAAAGTTGTTGGTTGTTCAAAATCTTCAAAGTACTGAAAATTCAGATAAAAATCCAGTAGAAGGAAAGCACCCAACGCTCATAGCCATTTTTATTCAAGATCATTTGCCAAACCTGAAAAAAGAAACAGCCAAACTGAGCTATGCTTTGTGGTCTTGTAGGGCAAATGTATGAAAAGTCAAAACTCAGGCCCAGTAAGACTGGAGGTCACCTGAAGGGCCTGGCCCCAGGTAGTGCCCACCCTGATGGGTATACGGCAGTTTGTCCTCAGGAAATGTCTCATAACAAATCATTCTGATGTTGCATGGTGACAGCAGAGTGCCACTGACTTTGCAAGAGCTAATACGATTGTTAGTGGCACAGCAATGAAAGACGGAAAAACAAACCCAGGTGTACCTTGTGCATATAATCAGTTTTAAAGGAAACAGTGCCCCTGTATTTAAACTCTGGCTGCCTTCTCATTGTCCAGATTTCTTTAAGGTTGCCCTGCCTATGAATAGAATCAGTCTATTTTTAGCTCCATCTTGGATTTGCTATATGAACAGACCCCCACCAAACTTCTCACTCTGGCCAGCAACATTTCCTCACTAAAAAAATGAGACAACTTTTACCATAGACTGTGTGTACTGACAAAGGGGAATTTGAAGCATTGTCAATAAAGAAAATTACTTTTAAATTACTTAAGTTGCTCAGATGAAACTGAGACAGAAGGTGCTTGACCTAGAGGGACTGACCAGGGGGTGGGAAGGCCAAGTTTGAAGGGAAGAAGACAGCTCTGCTCTCTGCATTTCATATTAACATAAAAGAGGGGTGTTTCTCAGTAAGTCAACTTCTCTGGAGAGTCCTGTTACACCACTCTTGTTCTGTAGTGCTCAGGACAGCATTACCCAGCAATGCACAGTGACTTTGTCAGGCAAATGCTAGGAACAGCATGCATCCACACACATGCCTAATGTGTACCAGGATTGCATGTTCCCACTGAGATTGGGAAGTGAGTTATAAGTCCTGTTTCCTCTTTGAGCTACAGAGCTGATGTTCATTTGATTGGACAGTTAAGGCAGAAATCCAATTACTGAGCTAATTAGCACCTTTGAGGGGTAAGCACCAAATTTATAGGAGGAAAGCACTGGAGAAAACTCAAATTACCCAGTGTGGCTGACAGTCCACCCTCTTAGAGAATATGTGGAGAGCCAGAGGTCCTAGGGGTACACAGGCAGCTTAGCTTAGTTATTGCTCCTCAGAATTTAGACTGTGTTCTACAGGCTTCTGAAAAGATAGCTTTCCAGTGAACATAGTTTTAGAAGATGTTTTAGTTCCCTAAGGAGTTTAGCAAATGACTTTCTTTTGTCTTAATCCTCCTTTAAAAATTGTTTATTCTGCTGCTTGAGAATTCCATTTGTGGTAGGTCTTAAGGTGAAATTAAAATTCCATTTAGGGACTAACTCTGCAGACATGGGATTTCAGCCTTCTTTAGAAAGAATTTTGTTGTTTGCTCTATTTTCTGCTACCCTGAGATCTTTTATTTTTCAAAGCTGCTGTGGGAGTATTTGTAAGGAAAACTGAAGCTGTGATAGAACAGCATGCTGGGGTTCACAGCCTTTCTGAAATGTAACGCAGTGTTTCTTCTTTCCAGCCCATCCGTAGCATCACAGAACGCAACAGGATCTTGCCTAGATGGTTCTCAAATGTCTAAGACATACAGGAAAGGAAAGAATACTTTTTTTTTTCTGAAGACGTGCCTTTTCATTTATTCAAATTATAGTTCCAACCAAATATCTTTTTATCTGTTTTGATTCCCAAAATTCCAACCAAATATCTTTTTATCTGTTTTGATTCCCAAAAGACAAGTTCACAAAAGAAGGCTGCATTCTTAGGTTTCTTCTTAAGCACCATTTCTGATAAGTGCTTGTCATTTGTTAAATTATACAGAATATGTCAATGATCATGTTTAAACATAAGCCACATATGCAGCGTTGACTGGCAGCTAGTCTTTCTTCTTAGCAAATATTATAGGGACAAAAACTTCAGAAGTAGCCTTATTTTTGACCATTCAATAATTTATTCTGCAAATATTTATTGAGTGACTACTATGTGCCAGTTGTGAGCAACAAACTTACTCTCATGGTACTTAGGGACTGATGTAAGAGTCAGATATAATCAGATAATTACACAAAGAGATGTATGATGTGGTGTAAAGTAAAGGCTCCTGAGCCAGCCTCCCTAGGTCATATTCTGGCTGTACCACCTGTTAGATCTGTGACCTTGAACACTCTACTTAATTTCTCTGTGCCTCTGCCTCATCCGCTGTGAGAATGGGCATAAAACTACCTCAGAGGGTAGTTTTGAGGCAATAATAAGCTAATACATATAAAGTACTTAGAACAGGCACATGACACAAGCAAGTGCTACATAAATGTTAGCTGTCATCGTTATGATTGACGTTAGCCTTGACAAGTGCTCCAAAAGAGAGGTACAGGTACAATGCGTGAAAGAGAACACGACAAAGGAATCTCACGCAGCACAGGAGTCAAGGCAGCTTCCCTGAGAAGGTGATACTTGAGCTGAGACTTGAAGGATAAGAGGAATCAATGAGGAAAAATGAGTGGGAATGGAAAGGGATCCCTAAATAGAGGGAACATTTGCAAAGGCTACTGGAGAGGAAAGAGCAACAGGACTAAGAGGTCTGGGCATGTTGAAGGGGTGGAAAAGGAAAACCAACAGGGTTGGAACAAAGAAAGCAAAGGGCAGAGTGATAGAAAAGGCTGGAGCTGGCCAGGCGCGGTGGCTCACAACTGTTATCCCAGCACTTTGGGAGGCCAAGGCAGACCGAGACCATCCTGGCCAGCATGGTAAAACCCCGCCTGTACTAAAAATACAAAAATTAGCTGGATGTGTGGCGCGTGTCTGTAATCCCAGCTGCTTGGGAGGCTGAGGCAGGAGAATCGCTTGAACCCAGGAGGCGGAGGTTGCAGTGAGCTGAGATTGCACCACTGCACTCCAGCCTGGCGACACAGCGAGACTCCGCCTCAAAAAAGAAAAGAAAAGAAAAAGAAAAAGCAGGAGCCGGATGTGTTCAAGACCAGGCTTTCTACAGTTGTCAGTGGGACCTTCATTATGCCCAGATCTTTAAGTAAACCCTATGTGTGATACTGATGTATTTGTGGAAGTCCTTTCTTAATGGCTAATATATCAGATTTAACCATATGAAATTGCCATTTTGTAGGTGATAATAAACAGTTGACTGCCATCAATTTCATAGGCTTGATATCAATTTCATATTTCATTCTTTAAAGACCACCACGCAATATTGGAAATAAAAGGACAAAGGTAGGCTGGCATGGCCTCTCCAAGCAGAGTAGATCGGTGCACTTACAAAGGGTTTTGGGGATGTGTGGAGTTCAAGGACTAGTGAGGTTTTGGAGGCATACGCGGGTTGACGGCATCTGTATAGGAGGTTACTTGAAAAGCCTGTTGTTCATCAGTTGCCCCTCAGAAGTCTGCAGTGAGTCAGCTAACTCTCAGAAGCCAGGATTGCCATGGACTGGCTGCCTTACAAAAGCTGTGCACTGAGGAGTGTTTTCATGATGGAATAGGTTCAAAGCTGGTTCCAGTGGCCACTTGTTACCATGGCTGCAGATGATCTAAGAGCTTTCATTCTCATGGTTCAACCTAAGAAAGGTCTATAAGAGTATACCCAGCTCTTGAAAGCAGGTGGTGGAGATGTTGACTACTCATCACCATTTCCTGAAATCAATTTAAAGAGAAAGATATCTATTTGGACACTGTTCTCAAGTTCTGAAAGAGAGGGATGGCATATTGGCAGTTTAACACTTGCTTTTTTTTTTTTTTTTTTTTTAGGCAGATTCTCACTCTGTCACCCAGGCTGGAGTGCAGTGGTGCAATCCCGGCTCACTGCGACCTTGACCTCCTGGGTTCAAGCAATTCTCCTCCCTCAGCCTCCCAAGTAGCTGAGATTATAGGAGTGCACCACCACACCTGGCTAATCTTCTTGGATTTTTAGTAGAGGTGGGGTTTTGCACTGTTTGCCAGGCTGGTACCAAGCTCCTGATTTCAAATGATCCGCCTGCCTCAGCCTCCCAAAGTGTTGGGATTACAGGCATGAGCCACCATGTTCGGCCTAAATACTTGCTTTGATTTTGCAGATCTGGGGCTCCAAATTGATTAAGACACAAGGCCATTCTCTCCAAATTAGAGAGCTACTCATCTCTCCCCTCTATGTGTTTCTTGTACTGTTCCCTCTTTTTCTTATCATGAGACTCCTCTCTTCCTGCAGTGTGGTAAAACTACAGCAATCGTCTTAACCTGTGAGCTCTATCACATTTTCATTTTCCACTCATGCAGCTGGTTCTGTAAACCAACTCCTCCGCTTGGGGGGATCTAATCATGACCTTCTACCCTTTTGTGGCCTCTTCTAGTACAAGGCGTGTGGATAATTCCAACACAAGACTGGCAGTCCAAATTGAAAGAGATCCAGGTAAGAAGATCTCTTCTCTCTTTTTAAACTATTTATTGCTGTATGGATGGATTCTCAAAAGGAAGAATTAAATACTCACTCTTTACTCATTGTGGAGACAATGCACATCTTAGTTAATATGCTGACTGTCAAATGAAACTGTGTAGGTAGACTGATCAAGCATCCTGATTTGGTTTGACAGTGTATTGCTCCACTGTTTAGAATTGATTAGGACCTTGCTCAGTATTGGATAACTCTGTTAATCAAGACATTTTAGTTTGTGTGTAGTAAACCTCAAACACAGACTATAAACCTTGAGATTTGTCTTTTAGGAAAAAAACATTCTTTGGAAAAACATCAGCATGATAATGTCCTTGAAGGCAAACCATTCCACGATCCAGGATCTAGAAGCTTTCAAAAACTTTGGTCAGCATTAAGCTATGGAAGGATTTACCTGCTAGAAGATTATTTTACTTTTTTCTTTCCATAATCAATCTCCTTTTTTAACCATTCTGTTTCTTCCTTCCTCACATTAGAATGCAAATTTTAACTATTCTCTATTTTTATCTTCCTCACTCCCTTCTTTGTGCCCCCAAATCTGCCTAGGAACAATTGTATCATGCTCATTATCTGTATTTGAATTGCATATACATGATTAATTCGAAATCAGAATTTGAAATTTGAGATACCTGGAGAGAGAGGCTTATTTTTTGTTGAACTTCATGTCAGTACAATGAGGGAGGAGAGGTACTGATATCTCTGAGGTGCAGCTGTGGGACTGTGATGTTACAAGCCTATTGATATGAGGCAGAGGGACAGTTTCCCAAGCACATTGTGCTGTTAGTGAATCATAATTGCTGTCTCATTTTAATCTAATTATGCAGATGTGTGGTCAATGTGTTCTAAGAAGATGCCCTGAGTTGAATCTCTACTTTTAGTGATTTTAATTGTTTTGTTTTATTTAAACATTGAACAGTTTGAACAATTAAGCAAAGGCTAATTCTCTCATTCAGGCCTTTCCTTTCAAAGTGCCAGAGACTGAAAGTAACCTTTAATTAGTGTCTCAGAATGCATGCTGATTCATCAGAGAAAATGAATATAGTGCAGGTCAAGGAAGCTTCATCTGCATAGAAGATTAAGCATACTGATACTTTATTAGACTACATGGCATGACTCAGCCCACAGAACAATTTCTTTCCATTAATCATAATTAGGTTATAAATGCTCTAATTTTGATTCAGCTTTCAATTGTCATGAGTGGCCAGCAAAGATATTCACAGTTTGATAGTGTTATTCTGTAGATTTCTTAGAGGCGGATTGGTGATCTTCCTTGTGTAAGTGCACTTGGGGCATATTCACCTTCTTGTACCATTCCCTGCCTTCTGCACCCTGATTGTGCCCTGGTTCCCTTGGATACAAAGCAGGGATGCTCCGGTCAGATCTGTGGTCTTCATCCCTGTCCTCCCCGAATCTCCGTCTCCACTCAAATAGACAATCCAGAAGGGAGTGTTGAGTTTTGCTTTAGGCATTTCCTCTTTGGGACAACTATGCCTATGGCTTTCCAGAGCCATAATTTCCTCTCCTAAAGAAAAGCTACTCCTAAAATAAAAGTCGTGAACGTGAACATTTTTCCTAGGCTTCTCCCAATGCTTACTCCATCCACAGGACCACAGACCAGGAAGACTTCCCATGTTATCCAATCTTCTCTTTAAAAAATCTTATATCCCTCATCTTGAGAGATCCATTGAAAGGAGGGAAAAGAGTCAGGGCTCAGCAGGGAGGATATAGGAAATGCACTACGCACTCCTAATTTCACCCCCACTCAACACGCACCCCTGGCTTTCCACTGGGAAGCAAGGTATTCCATCATTCCATCTCCTTTGCTGCTTCCTCCTTCACCCTTCCTTGGATGTCATTATCCACCCAATTAAAATGGCCAAAGTTAAACAAACAAGCAACAATGGACAATTCCAAGTCCTGACAAGGATGCAGAATTAGAGCTGTCAATCACTGCTGGGGAAATGCAAAAACGTTACAGCCGCTTTGGAGAACAGCAGTCCTGCTCCTAAGCATTTACTCAAGAGAAATGGGGAGAGTCATATTCACACAAACTCCTGTTCATGACTCTTGGTAGTGATTTTACCCATAATCACCAAAACTGGAAACAACCCAAGTGTCCTTCAGCAGATGAATGGATAGACAAATTGTAGCACATGCATACAGAGGGATACTACTCAAAGGTGAAACAGAACACACTCATATATACAGCAGATGAATGCATTATTCTAAGCACTGGCTATATGACTATATGCATTTTTCAAGACTCATAGAATAGTACACTAAAATGGATGAATTTTACCCTACATAAATTATTCTTCAATAAACCTGAATTTTTAATGTATATATAATTTAAGAACAAATGGTATCCATTTATATATAGTATAACAACTTATATGTTTATAATATGTAAAATATATATTTGTATATAACATAATACTAGCAATGATTGTTTGTGTTATATATTATAGCACATATATATAAAATGATGCTGCTTATTGCCTATAAATTATACAGAGAGAATATAAACGGAAAAAAATAGGAGGGTCCCATATAATCCACTGAAATGTGGGAAGAACAGATCTTTTCTCTTTTATGTATATAAAGAGTCTGATTTTGCCCTTAATCAGATGACAGCTCACTGTTTCCTAGGTCTGGGTACACAGCAAGAAGTAGGCATTCACTGATCATATTTCTTGTCTACCTTTAGGGAATGATGACAACAATCTCAATTCCATTTTTTATGAACACTTAACAAGGACCCTCCAGGAGTCCCTCTGTGGAGACTTAGTTCTTGGTCGCTGGGGCAACTACAGCTCTGGCGATTGCTTTATTTTGGCTTCAGATGACCTCAATGCCTTTGTTCACCTGATTGAAATTGGAAATGGTCTTGTCACCTTTCAACTTCGAGGACTGGAATTCCGAGGTAAGAATTTCTTCATTGTGGAAACCGTTGACAGTTGGTTGCTTGAGTTAATTACCAAGCAAAACTTTAGGAAGAAGTCACTGTTAAACAGGAAAAACGTAATGTCTTCCTACTGAAAGAGAGCTTGCCACCACTACCTTGATATAAATAAACTACAGTCATCTGAAGGAATAAAAACATAAACCATAGAATGGCATGTAAACTTGTGGATTAGCAAACCAGGAGATTGGTTTATTAGCAAATCAGGATATTGATTTGGGAATAAATATCCCAAAGCTTTTTCCATTGGGAAAAGCTCAGAAGCCACAGGAGGTTGTGGGGAACATCAGGGCTCCAAATGGAGTCAGCCCGACGTTTTTCTGTGGGCCACAGGTGTTGGGATCTGCTGTGTGCAAATCATTTAAAGTCTTAGAGCTTTTCTTTCCTATCTGCAAAATAATAATAATGAGAATGGGTGCCTTATAATGTTACTGTGTGGTTTGAATGAGATCATGTAGAAGGCACTTCATGAATCCTCATTGCTTTGTGGTTATTGAGTCTGCCTGAATCTTGAAAGTATAACCCCAGTTTTCCTGCAAATCAGGAGCTGGGGTTATGCGGGATGCAGAAAGTGGTATAAGTGATGTACCTGTTGCCTTATCCTGCGTTGTTTATTCCTTAACTCGTTGCATGTTTTCTGAACATCTCCTCTGTATCAGGCAGTGTTTTAATACTAGAGATGCAATGGATACATAACATGAAAGAGTCTTATCCCGACGAAGCTTACCCCCAGTGAGAGACACCTAAAGTAAACAAGTAAATAAACAAGCAAACTTATTATAGCTTGGAGCAAGTGCTATGAAGGAAGTTAATAGTGTTCTGAAACCCAAAGTCACTGCAGAGGATAAGGGTGAGGAGGTGCCACGTTCAATGGGGTGGTCAAGGAAGGCCTCGAGAGGAGAGCGGGAAGAAGAAAGTCCCCAGAACTGATAACTGCTAAATGCATGAGTCAGGCAGCATCTCAGAGCATTCCTGACATCTGGGAGGACTCAAGTGACTAGGGCTGACCAGCGCTGGCAGCAACTTGACATGAGGCAGCAGGAAGCCCAGTAATGTGAGATCTCCCCACCAGTGTCAGGGACTATTGTTATTCTCTGTTACAGAGAACGATGTAGGGACTCTGGATGAGGGAATGGTTGACCCTCTCTACACTTTAAGAGATTGGTCTGGTGGCTGTGTGGAGAATGTACTGGGGGAAGACAAAAGTAGAAGCAGGGAAACCATTTAAGACTGCATTGTAGACACCCAAGCAGAAGATGACGGCAGAGACACGGAAGTGCCCAGAGACTGGGAGGTGGAATCAGAAGGGCTAGCTGTTAGGGGTGAGTGAGAGGGGAGGCTTTGTGTGCCCCCCAAGTTTCTAGATCGAGTGTCTGCGTGGGCAGAGGTGTGTTTACTAAAACAGGGAAGCCTGAAGGAGGAATAGGACTTTTTGGTCTAGTGGTGGAAGCATTCAAGTGAATGTGCCAAGTAGCTAGTACGTACAGTCTGACAGTTACTCAGGAGACATTAATTTAGCACTGATTACATGTCATGCATTAATGTAGGTACCATGAATACAGAAGTTAAGCCCCCACCTTAAGATGCTGGGAACCTCACAGAGAAGACAGGTATGGAAGGAGCTCATGTGAAATGAGTATCCCATGAAATGAGTATTATGACAGTGTCCTGCTAGGGCCACATTAGGGACCAGAGGAGAGGCACTGGTGTCAGGTTGGAGTCTGGGTCAGCTCAGTGGAGGAGAAAAGAGGAGCAGCAGATGTGATGACAAGAAAGCACCAAGTCATCAGATGTGTTCTCAGCAGGTGGTTTGGAAGTGGTTATAGGTAATGCTAGAAAGGTGAGCAGGAGCCAGTTCATACCTGTTCAAACCCTCACTGTGACAAAAGGACAGTTGAACACCATTGTCTAAAGATGATCAGTTATATTGGTTCTTTGGATGAGAATTTCTAGCATTAGTTTTGTGAATATCCATGCCTTTCCACATTCCTAAATAAATGTATACAAAATGTTTTTTTCTAGAGTGGTAGGTTCCGTGTTTTAGGTGTACCTTCTGTGCACTTTTCTGAATTTTAAGAATCTAATTTAGGGGGCTTAGTTTGGAGAAGGTTATTGAGCAGGGGAATAGTGATAAAACTCTACAGAGTAATCACAGAAAGGATATTTCCCCTACATTTAGCACAGATGCCAGAAAATGTCATGAGAGATGGTGGAAATAAGTGCCTCCAGTGCAATAATACAATAGAATTGTGCTGCTCTCTGAATTTCTGAATCTCAGCTCTTTTGAGAGCTTTTCTTTCTTTTTTTTTCAGTATATTCCTTTTTAAATATAATTTCAACTTTGATTTCAGATTCAGAGGGTACATGTGTAGGTTTGTTACATGGATCTATTGTGTGATGCTGAGATATGACATATGATTTGTCCCATCACTGAGGTACTGCTCATAGTACTCAACAGGTTTTCAACCCTTGTCCCCTTTTCTACCTACCACGTCTACTAGTCCCCAGTGTCTATTGTTGCCTTCTTTACATCAATTAGTACCAAATGTTTAGCTCCCATTTATAAGTGAGAACATCTGGTATTTGGTTTTCTATTCCTGCATTAATTTGCTTAGGAAAATGGCATCCAACTGCATCCACGTTGCTGCAAAGGACATTTTTTTAATGGCTACATAGTATTCCATGTTGTATTATGTACCCCCATTTTCTTTATCCAATCTACTGTTGATGGGCACCTCGGTTGATTCCATGTCTTTGCTATTGTGAATAGTGCTACAGTGAACATATGAGTGCATGTGTCTGTTTGGTATAACAATTTATTTTATTTGAGTATATATACCCAGAAATGGGATTGCTGAGTTGAAAGGTAGTTCTGTTTTAAAGTGCTTTGAGAAATCTCCAAACTGCTTTCCACAGTGGCTAGACTAATTTACATTCCCATCAACAGTGTATAAATGTTCCCTTTTCTCTGCGGCCTCGCCAGCATCTGTTTTTTTTTTTTTTTTTAAATAATAGCTATTCTGATTAATGTGAGATGGTATCTCATTGTGGTTCTGATTTCATTTGTCTGATGATTAGTGATGTTGAGCATTTTTTTCGTGTGTTAGTTGGCCACTTGTATGTCTTCTTTTGAGAAGTATCTGTTCATATCTTTTACCCATTTTTTAATGGGGTTATTTATTTTTTGCTTGTTTGATTGTTTAATTCCCTTATAGATTCTGGATATTAGACCTTTGTCAGTCGCATAGTTTGGGAATATTATCTCCCAATCTGTAGGTTGTCTTCTATTCTATTGATAGTTTGGTTTTGTTTTTGTTTTTATTTTTTTTGTTTTGTTTTGTTTTGTTTTTTGCTATGCAGAAGTTCTTTAGTTTAATTGGGTCTCATTTGCCAATTTTTGGTTTTTTGCAATTGCTTTTGAAGACTTAGTCATAAATTCTTTCCTAAGGCCCATGTCCAGAATAATGTTTTCTAGGTTTTCCTCCTATAGTTTGAGGACTTACATTTAAATCTTTAATTGATCTTGGGTTAATTTTTGTATATGGTGAAAGATAGGGGTCCAGTTTCATTCTTCTACATATGGCTAGCCAGCTTTCCAAGCACCATTTATTGAATAGGGAGCCCTTTCCCCATTGCTTATTTTTGTTGACTTTGTCAAAAATCAGATGGTTATAGGTGTGTGGCTTTTTATTTCTGGGTTTGCTATTCTGTTCCATTGGTCTATGTGTCTGTTTTTGTACCAGTACCATGCTGTTTTGGTTATCATAGGCTTAGAGTATAGTTTGAAGTAGGGTAATTGATGCCTCTGGATTTGTTCCTTTTGTTTAGGATTGATTTTGCTACTTGGGCTTTTTTTCAGTTCTATATGGATTTTAGAATAGTTTTTTTTTAGCTCTGGGAAAAATTACATTGGTAGTTTGATGGGAATAGAGTCTATAGACTGCTTTGAGCTGTATGGTCATTTTTTAAAATTATACTTTAAGTTCTGGGATACATGTGCAGAATGTGCCGGTTTGTTACATAGGTATACACGTGCCATGGTGGTTTGCTGCACCCATCAACCCATCATCTACATTAGGTATTTCTCCTAATGCTATCCCTCCCCTAGCCCTACACCCCACAACAGGCCCTGGTGTGTGATGTTCCCCTCCCTCTGTCCATGTGTTCTCATTGTTCAACTCCTATGTTGATTCTTCCAATCCATGAGCAAGGAATGTTTTCCCATTTGTTTGTGTCATCCGTAATTGTTTTCAGCAGTGTTTTTGTAGTTCTCCTTGTAGAGATATTTTACCTTTTTGGTTAGATATATTCTTAGGTATGTGTGTGTGTGTGTGTGTGTGTGTGTGTGTGTGTGTGTGTTTGTCTATTGTAAATGAGATTATGTTTTTGATTTGGCTCTCAGCTTGAATGTTACTAGTGTGTAGAAATGCTACTACATTTTGTACATTGATTTTGTATCCTGGAACTTTACTGAAGTTATTTTATCAATTCCAGGAGGCTTTTGGCAGAGTCTTTAAGGGTTCTCTGACTATACAATCATATGATCAGTAAAGAGAGATATTTTGACTTTTTTTTCTATTTGGATGTCTTTTATTTATTTCTCTGAACTGGCTGCTCTGGCCAGGACTTCCAGTACTATGTTGAATAGGAGTGATAAGAGTGGGCATCCATGTCTTGTTCCAGTTTCAAGGGGAATGCTTCCAGCGATTTGTTTGTCATAGATGAGTCTTATTATTTTGAGGTGTATTCCTTCTATCCTTCATTTCTTGAGGATCTTTACCATGAAGGGATGTTGAATTTTATGGAAAGGTTTTTTTTTTCATGTCTATTCATATGATCATATGGTTTTTGTTTTTAATTCTCTTTATGTGATGAATCATGTATATTGACTTGTGTATGTTGAGCCAACCTTGCATCCTAGGAATGAAGCAGACTTGATTATAGTGAATTAACTCTGATGTGCTGCCTGATTTGGTTTACTAGTAGTTTGATAAAGATTTTTGCATCTATATTCATCAGTGATATTGGCCTGTCACTTTCTTTTTTTGTTGTATTTCTGCCAGGTTTTGGCATCAGGGTGATGCTAGCTTCATAGAATGCATTAGGGAGGAGTCCCTCCTCCTCAGTTTTTTGGAATACTTTCAGTAGAATTGGTACTAGCTCTTCTTCTTATGTCTGGTAGAATTCAGTTGTGAACCCCTCTGATCCAGGACTTTTTTTGATTATAGGCTTTTTATTACATATTCAATTTCAGAAATCAATATTGGTCTGTTTAGCATTTCAATTTCTTCCTGATTCAATCTTGGAAGAGTGTGTGTTTCCAGGAGTTTAGCCATTTCATCTAGATATACTAGTCTGTATGCATAGAGATATACATAATAGTCTCTGAAGATCTTTTGTATTCTTTTAAGATCAATTGTAATATCATCTTTGTCATTTTTGATTGTGCTTATTTGGATCATCTCTCTTTTTCTTTGTTATTCTAGTTAGTGGTCTATCAATCTTGTTTATCCTTTCAAATCAACTTTTGATTTCATTGAATCTTTGTATGGATTTTAGGGTCTCAATTTTGTTCAGTTCTGCTCTGATTTCAGTTATTTCCTTCCTTCTGCTAGCTTTCGGGTTGGATTGTTCTTGTTTTTCTAGTTCCTTTAGGTGTGATGTTATGTCATTAAATTGAGATATTTCTAACTTTTAGAGGTAAGCATTTAGCACTATGAACTTTTCTGTTAGCACTGCTTTTGCTGCATCCCAGAGATTTTGGTGTATTGTGTGTGTGTGTATGTATGTATGTATGTATGTACATATGTATGTATGTATAAGACAGAGTCTCGCTCTGTCGGCCAGGCTGGAGTGCAGTGGCACAATCTTGGCTCACTGCAACATCTACCTCCCAGGTTCAAGTGATTCTCCTGCCTCAGCTTCCCAAGTAGCTGGGATTACAGGTGTGTGCCACCACACTCAGCTATTTTTTATGTTTTTGGTAGAGACAGGGTTTCACCATGTTGGCCAGGCTGGTCTCGAACTCCTGACCTCAGGTGATCTGCTTGCCTTGGCCTCCTAAACTGCTGGGATTCCAGGTGTGAGCCACCATGCCCAGCCTGTTTTTATTCATTTAAAAGGATTTTTTTTCATTTTTGCCTTAATTTCGTTGTTTACCCAAAAGTCATTCAGGAACAAGTTGTTTAATTTCTATGTAAGTATGTGGTTTTAAGAATTCTTCTTGATATTGGTTTCTGTTTTTATCCCACTGTGGTCCAAGAGTATGGATGATATTACTTCCTTTTTTTAAAATTTATTGAGACTTGCTTTATGGCTGAGCATGTGATGTGGTTGATCTTGCAGTATGTTCCATTTACAGATGAGAAGAATTGTATATTCTGTAGTTGACGGGTGGAGTATTCTATAGATTTCTGTTAGGTCCAATTGGTCAAGTGTCAAATTTAAGTCCAGAATTTCTTTCTTTCTTTTTTTTTTTTTTTTTTGAGATGGAGTCTCGCTCTGTCACCCAGGCTGGAGTGCAGTGGCCGGATCTCAGCTCACTGCAAGCTCCACCTCCTGGGTTCACGCCATTCTCCTGCCTCAGCCTCTGGAGTAGCTGAGACTACAGGCGCCCGCCACCTCGCCCGGCTAGTTTTTTGTATTTTTTAGTAGAGACGGGGTTTCACTGTGTTAGCCAGGATGGTCTCCATCTCCTGACCTCGTGATCCGCCTGTCTCGGCCTCCCAAAGTGCTGGGATTATAGGCTTGAGCCACTGCGCCCGGCCCCAGAATTTCTTTGTTAGTTTTCTGCCTCGATGATCTGTCTAATGCTGCCAATGGGGTGTTGAAGTCCTCCACCGTAATTGTGTGGCTGTCTTAGTCTTTTCGTAGCTCTATAAGTACTTGTTTTATGAATCCGGGTGCTCCAATGTTGGGTGCATATATATTTAGGATAGTTAAGTCTTGTTAAATTGAACACTTTATCATTATGTAATACCCTTCCTTGTCCTGTTTTACCGTTGTTGGTTTAAAGTCTGTTTTATTTGATATAAGAATAGCGACCCCTGCTCCTTTTTTGATGAAAGGTTTTCAGTTTTTGCTGGAATTCAAGGGAAAATCTTTTAGAGCTAACCTAGATGAATGTGAGTTGTAGTTTCTATCACAAGTTCTATGCCATGTTTAGCTTCTTTAGCAAACTTAACCAATCTTTGAGTTTAAAGGGTACAAGTTAATGAGATTTTAGAATTTTGTAGTGCTTTTTCTGTCTGTCAGCTCCTCATCACAAGCAGTGCTTCTTAATCTAGCACAATAAATGTTCTGGTCCCATCTTAGATCAATTATATCTTGAGGCATAACTGGCCACCACAAAACTTCATGGTTTAGAATAGCAATGCTGTACTATTTCCCACTGTTGCGTGGGTTGGCCAGTGGTTCTGCTGCTGCTGTCACCTGGACCACTTGAGCAGTTTCATTCAGCAGGTAGATGAGCCAGGCTGGGAGGTCTAGAGGCTGGCTGCCAAACTTGGAGCCTTGGATCTCCTCCACGGGACCACTCAGTCTCCCAGGGGCCAGACTAGGCATCTTCACAGCCAGGTGGTGTTTGGGTTTGAAAAGGGGAAATCTGAACACTTCAAGGACTCTTATGGCCCAGCTTCCCAGACAGGCACTGTGTCATTTCTGCCACATTCTGGTAGTTAAAGCCATTCCCAAGGACAGCTCAGAGTCTGGGGGTAGAAAAAGTGACTCTGCCACATTTGCACAGTGGTATGATTACAGGGAGGCATTATTTGTCAATATTACAACATACCAGACTCCTTGAACTTCATCAGATGAAATACAGAAGGAGGCTCAGAACTGACAAATGTAGCCATCCCCAAGATAGAGGCAGAGATTACGTGAGAGAAGACTGCCTAGGAGGATCTCTGCTATTGCTCATTGATATCCCTTGTTCCTGCCAGCCACAGTAGGAATATAACCTGGTGATAAGGAATATAACCTGGCAATAACTTTGGCACCATAACAACGTCTTGAGAAAAAAATGACAGCAACCCTGCCCCAATACCCTCACTCTTAAACAATACATTTTTTTTAACCCAGTTCAATTGCAGTTGGACACAGGGACTTTAAAAGGGCACATCGCTTGGCAAAACCTAAATCATGCTTTTATTGTGGGAAGAATCCAGTTAACCTAAAATGGCTGTTCTGTTTTATGTCTCTTTAAAACATATAGTACAGTATTCCTAGGGAAGGTCTGTTTTCTTTTACCTCCTTAGACATTTTAGAGTTTTCTTTTCAGCATTTTCCTTTTCAGTTTCTTGTTTTCCAAAATAACTGGCTTTATTTTGGCCAAATTTAATCTACTTCACCCGAACCCGAGGCAGTCAAAATATAGATGGGCTTGTTCTCCCTCCTGAAGTCTACTGAAGCCGTTAGTGGAAACATGAAATGTTCACAGGATAGACTCTGACTCTTTTCAGAAAATGAGAAATACACTCCAGAGGGGAGGCAAGCTCCCCAAGGCTGTAGACCAAGCAAGTATCCTGTCTTCCCCTCCCTGAAAGGGATGCATTTGTGTCCATAAGAGTTCTTGGTCATGAGCTACAAAACTCAAGTCTAGCTAACTTAGGTAGACGGATTTGTTGGAAGATGTTGCAAAGGGCACAGAATTCTGAAAAGGCTAGCAAAGCAGGCGTTGCAGCTATTGGACAAGAGCCAAGTCTAAAATCACACTACAGCTTTGAAGGAGTCACATCTTGGCTGGTGAATCCAGACACTGGCATCATGTCATTGATACCATGAGCCTGGATACTGGACACTGCTGCTGCCACCGCAGCTGCCCCCAGAAACCGGATGAACACCTCCCTTCCAGAATGCATTCCACATAACCTTGCTTCTTTGTGTCTCCAGCTCATTAGTCAATGTCGGACGTGGGTTTAACAGATTCACAAAGCCAAGATTTCACGTGTGTGCTCTAGATGGAAGGGAGCCCGGGAAAGAAAGTGTCTGACTCTCCAGTTTCTCTGATGGGAGGTGGTGACTGCCTATCCCTGAGAGTCACAAAATGGGTAGATTAATTGAAGTAATGCTAGTTGCTGTAACTATTAGGCCCCAAATTTCAGTGGCTGATGCAACAGACGTCTGTTATACATTCATATAGGGTCCAATCAGTGAGTGGAGGTAGTCGGGGAAGGGGATGGTTTCATTCTGCACTACCAAGGATTCAGGCAGATAGAAGCTCCACCTATTCCCTAGCACATTGCTTTCAAGTCCACCTTGGACTTCAGTACCAAGCTGGCAGTAAGTGGGAGATTGCATGGAAGATTGTTATGAGCTTGGCCTAAACCTGGGATACATCATTTCCTTGTACATTCTACTGTCCACAATTGACTTGACTACAAAAGAGGCCAGGAAATGCTATCTAGCTGAGTACCCAGGAAAAAAAGTAAAAGGCTTTGGTGAACAATTAGCTAGTTCTGGTGCAGTACGTAATTGCCCAAACCTAGAATAGGGGCGTAAATCTCAGCCCAAAAGAATGATCAAGGTCCATGGCACATCCTATTTCTGTTGTCTGGTACCATAATGAATGATTGATACAAATTCTATATCAAGAATACAAATAGGATGGACACGGTGGCTCATGCCTATAATCCCAGCACTTTGGGAGGCTGAGGCAGGTGGATCACCTGAGGTCAGGAGTCCGAGACCAGCCTGGCCAACATGGTGAAACCCCGTCTCTACTAAAAATACAAAAATTAGCTGGGCATGGTGGCACACACCTGTAATCCCATGCCTGTAATCCCAGTTCCTCGGGAGGCTGAGGCAGGAGAATCACTGGAACCCGAGAAGTGGAGGTTGCAGCAAGCTGAGATCGCGCCATTGCACTCCAGCCTGGGTGACAAGAGCGAAACTCCATCTCAAAAAAGAAAGAAAGAAAGAAAGAAAGAAAGAATACAAATGAGGAAGCCCCATTTTTCTATTCTATTCTTTTGGCTTATATATTCCAGAATAGAAATAAATTATTTTCTTGTTAATGTAAGAAAACAGGATTGTGGTGCCCCTACTGCTCTTGAGTTCAGGAGTATTACTTGCATCTACCTAAACAGGGAGCCTGTCAGGAAAACATTCTAGAGTGGACAGATTAATCATTGGCTTTAAATCTAAGTCAAATTAATAGATAATGAATGTTAGAAGGCCAACGGGGGGCACCAAGTTCAAGGGTTTTCAAAAGAAATGGAATCTGTTGGATCGTAAATCCCATTTAACCATCCTTTGTTTAGGTGGATACAGAAAGATGGGAAAGTGAGAGTTGATGATCCGTTTCTGCTCTTCTTTAGTCAGTCAAGTCACCTAGGCTGATGGGTTAGCTTATTTCTATGAGAACAGGAGAAAAATGAATGAGTAATCACCATGCTGCCAACAGCAGGAGCCAGGCAACTTGAAAATACTGTGTGAAGAGGTGAAGGATCAAGAATACGAACAGAAAGCAGAAGGCATTGGAGGGAGTTTTCTTGTGAGATGCGTGTGAACGCTGGGCTAAGGAGAGAATGCAAAGAGTGTGATGGTGACAAGTACCCTCCGAAGGGGTAGTCTCATCCCTTCCTCCCACCTAACTAATGGGAAAAGCAAACCCAGAGAAATGAATAGGCTTTCCCGAGGCTTACAGCAAGTTAGAGGTAGAGCTAGTCAAACCCACACGGCTATCTCTTAACCAGGACTTCCCCTTCCATCTCACCATTTCACCTTCTTCTCTCATTCCTGCTTTCGGGTATTTGTTTGGAATTTGTATCATAGTGTTTATTTAGTTCATTCAACACGAAAAACTGGTGTATAATTCATTTTGTCACTTGCATAGACCCTTGAAAACTCCATATCTTTTTTTAGTTAGGAAAAACCCCCGCTTTCTATCAGGATATACAGAGCATCACAAGTGACTTGGCCTATCAGAACCTTGATTTCTTCCTTAGATCCTCAATGTGATTTCTAAGTTTCTTCCCAGCTTTGACAGTTCATCAGTTCACAAGATAAAAAATAATTCCACCACAGGACATGTTTAGGGGAAAGTTGAACTTCTCCCTGTTGCAGTGTGAAGATAATTCCCTCCAAGGGAGGAGATTGGATATAATTGTTGTATCTCCCAGTTTGGGAGATATACCATGGCTGGAGGCCATGGCTGGTGTCACAGAAGTTGAGCAACTATTGGATCCCTGCTAGAACAAGAAAGGCCAGTGCGCCTTAGCATTAGTCTATCGGCTGGTGGCAGGACTGGGCTTCAGAAGGACCACTGCAGAGAAGAAACAGAACGGAGGAATTTCAGGCAAAGGAAAGAGGAGGGCTTGCTACAATGGCAGGTGAGGGAATCCAAAGGTCTGGGATGAGACTGGGAGGTTGAAACCCATGGTTATTCATCCACAGAAGTGGGAGAAAAGAGAGAATATACGGCACAGATGCAGGTAGGGGCGGGTGTTACAGAGATGGAATAGGAATGGAAGAATCAAGGGAGTAGGGAAATATACAAGCTGAATATTCTTTATTTGAAATACTTGGGACCAGAAGTGTTTTGGATTTTGGATTTTTTTGATTTGGAATATTTGCCTATACATAATGAAATATCTTGGGGATGGGGCCCAAGTCTAAACACATACGTATTTATGTTTCTTATAAACCCTATATACATAGCATGAAGACAATTTTATGCAAGATTTTTAATAATTCTGTGCAGGAAGCAAAACTTGTGTACAATGAAGCATCAGACAGCAAAGGTGTCACCATCTCAGCCACCCATTGGGCAATCTGCGGTTGTTTGGAATTACCATCATTCCTGACTCTGATTTTATGTGCTACTGATAAGCATTTATTTTCTTATAATTATTCACACATAGGGATTTAACAGGTAAAAAATGTGACATACCGTTAATACCATGAATAAATACTATGTTCAGGGTAATGGTGCAGCTCAGTGACATCACCAGAATACCTGGATCCGCTGCTAGGCAAGAGCAGCAGCAGACAGCTGCAGGCTCCCGGTCTCCACCCAGGGTGCTGGGTTTTGATTAAAAGGTTAATGTACACTGCATTTTATTTATTTAGGTGGGAAGAAACATCAGAAACAGTTGAGAGACCAAGAAGTGGGTCCTCTAGGGATGAGGAGGCCTTCTGCTGGGTGACTTTTATAAATGGCCAAGAGGGTCTTTTTCTCCTTGGGGACACTGAAGAAACTGTAGGCTGTGCACCCGCATTTTGACTGTTCCCATCACAAGAGGTCAGGTGTGGAATTCTTCACTTGTGGCATCACGTCAGTGCTCAAAAGGTTTTGGATTTTGGAGCATTTAAGATTTTGGATTTTTGAATTTGGAATGCTCAACCTGTATGTAGTATGAATGCTGGGCAGCATGAAACACTCACTTGAGGTTAGTGATCATTATTTTAAAGAGATCTGTAAAGATTAATTACTGTGTGGTTTTCTCTAAGCCACATTCAACATTGTGGATGTAGGCATGGAAGGGCAGAGTTAGAGTTAACCAGGACTGGGTTGAACCAAGTGAGTGTCATGAAGCTGAGAATGTATTTCATATGTAAGGTTGTGACAATGAGTATAATACTTGGCCGTGGAGTGTAAGCTGAGGATGCAGGGAAGTGAGGGGGTGAAAGAAGTAGGAAACAGGACCAATGAATCGTGGGTCTGGGAAGGGTGCAAAGATTGCTGAAGTTGAAAGATTAGAGGAAATGAGCTGGAAAAATGAGGTGGTTACTGGAAAATGGGATGTTTCAAACTGATATCTTTAGAGGGAAAGCAATTTTTTGATAATCAAACTCTAGGGTTATCACCTTGGGAATGACTGGCTGAGGTTGAGGGGAAGATGAGATCATTGCAGGGGTAGAGATTGGACCAGGCACCAGGATGTTGGAAAAAGCATCTCTATGGATATTGACATCCCCAGGAGTAATGGCAGGAGGCATGGTGGAGAGAGTGACTGAACTAGAGACACAATCTTTATGGAAGGAGTGGGAATGACCAGAGAGGCCAACAGGAGATGGCAACGAGATGGAGCATGGGATTAGGATGAGAGAATGACCTGAGAGCATCAATGAGAAACACAAGGATGTCTTCCAGTGCTGACCAAGTGGTGAGAGGCATGTGTGAAAGGACTTTGCGATTTGGATGGGTGAGACAGTTAAGTTTGGATCCGAAAATGTGATCTATAGAGAAGCAAGGAAATTAGACTGCAGGGAATCCCGGGCTTCCCATAGCAAATGACGTGAACTGCATGCAGTAAAGCAGCATTCTCTCATGGGAGGATGAAGATGATCCTGTAGTCTAAGGCTGGGTCACCTGCATGGAAAGCTTTGAGGTGACTGAAACGAAGTTGATCTAGGCATGGAGGTATGTGTGCATGATCCTCATTAGTGTAAGGCTGCTACATTTTTCTCATGGTGAGACCTGTTTTCCAGAAATTGTCTTAGAGGAGGTAGGTCTTAGGAAATAGAAAAGAGTCATCTAATAAGATGAGTTTTTGGAAAGTGGGAGAAAACAATGATACCATAAATGCATGGTGTTATATGGGCATTTGCCTTTTTAATTATTTGTGTAACTATATTTCCTCAACTTACTTATTTCTCAGTATTTCCTTTTGATGAGTGATACAGCATTTGTATATATTTTCTACATTTCCATCAATCAAATATTTACCGTTTTTGTTCACCTAATTGTTCAAACAAAAAATAATAGAGATTACTTTGTTCTTTTATTTAAAATAAAGTTGTGATGAAAGCTATATTTGTGTTTGAGTGTTTGTGTTGACCATGAATCTCTGAGGTCAGGGCCTTGTCCTTAGTGTCAGGTATGTGACCACATGGTTGGCAATCAATAAATGTTTTCTTGATGACAACATTATAAATAATAATTTGAAAACCAAAGCCAGTTTGTTTTCAATAGCCTTACAAAGTTTATGCATTAAGGTTTTTCTATTCCTGCGGACTATGAAAAATTAACTAAGTCAGACTCTATTAGACTGTGAGCCTTTCAAAGGCTGGGGCTTCATGGCTTATTCATGTAGCTCTCCCCAGTGCATTGACTGGCTCATGGTAGGATGTCCAGTAAATACTGGTAGATGAGAAGGTAGACAGTTGCAAGTTTCTTGAGCAGCAAGTACATGCCAGGTACCACATTAGATTCTTTACTTATATTATCAAAATATTCCTTATAATAGCTCTATAAAGTAAGTTAGGTGCTATTACCCAACTGTCGACATGAGAAATCTGAGCGAATGAATTTAAGTAAGGTGCCCACGGCCACACAGTCACCAGTGGTAGAGGAGCATGAACACCTAGATGTGACTGACCCCAGAGTCCACGGCCTATACAGTAGACTCCAGTGCTTGAGAGGGAAGGAACAGAGGGAGGGAGGTGGGTTAAATAAGGAGAGAATATGAAAGAAAAAAATGATTAACCATTTTGGAAAGTATTTTTGGTTGTTGAAATTAAACAAATAAAAGTTGGTTTTACCAGAATTCATTCTTAAAGGCTATTGTGGTAGCACCTTTGTAGGTCACTTCTAACAGCTGTTTGAATTATTGGCTATCTTAGCAATTTTTCTTTCAGTGTTCATTCTGCAAGACTTAATTAAAGTCATGAAACCTAGATGTCTCTTGTAAAATGAACATTGAAAGCAACAGGCACAATTATCAGGATGTAGCTACACATTACCACCACGTCTGGAAAATATCAAAAAATAGGATTTATGTTTCTGTCTGTGTGAAATGTTATCAGCCATCTCATAGTTTGGCTAACACCCCATAATCACTGGCCTGTGGGGACATATAAAAATATCTGTGTAACTGAATCTTATCTAAAGCAAATCCAACCCAAACGTTTATCTTAGCTGGCTAATCCATACAGAGGGATAGCTTTCCCACTAATCTTGGAGTTATCTAGAATTTTCTCTGCTCTATGACAACATTCAGGTCATTAGCAAATGCTTAGTTCTTAGGTCTGTATAAATTGAGTAATCTGTCAAATCCCTTGGTTCCAAACTTACCCATACAATAATGAGTTATCCATTCAGAATCCCTGACCACGTATTTTTTCTTCATTGCAAATTGTGTGACCTGTTAATAGGAGAGACGAAGCCATGTTTGTCTAGATAGCGAATCTGGGAAGAAAGAGGGCTTCTTACGGAACGTGAACAGGGTCTGCATATCTTAACATTCAGCACTCAAAAATAAATTCATGCGAGCAAAAAAAGATAATACAACTTGAATTAAATATTCTTTAATTAAAATATTTATTCTAAGGACTCTTCTGAGTAGAGTTGAGTGCATTAGTTTTCATATCTTTAAACAGGGCAGGAGTAGTGGGAAATCATATCACTTACAGAGATAACTATCATCTATTTCAATGTTTCTTATTCTTATGCTTCTAAACTGCCCAATGTGAGTTACAATGTGTACTTAGTGATTGGGTTAATTTCATTTTCTCCCATGAGCTGGTTGAAAATAAATAAATTCAGGAAACCTTGGCTTGTAATTTGTCAAGCCTCATTAGACAGTGTGTGATAAAAGAAGAATACTGATTTTAAATTCAAAAGAGCAGACCCTTCCACAAGACAAGTCTCTTTTGAGAATCAGTGCCCTGGAAATTACGTCTGCATAGCCAGGTTGATGTGTACATCAGATAAGATACTCTGAAGCATTCCTTTTTAAATTGATAAGTGTCACATAAATACATAGTGTTGTGAAATAGAAATTCTGTGAAAAACCAGTGCTGTTTCATTTAAAGGTATTGTAACACATTTAAAATCTAGCTTGCCAGACAGGTCACAGAACAAATTTTATTCCTATGGGCAGATCTTAAAGAATATCCTTGGGATGTAAAATTGTTACAATGTAAAATCTGTGCTAGGCTCACAAAATCAAACAAGTTATAAATTATTCAAACCTACTTTTGTCTTTTTTCTCTATTGCATACTGGGCCAATACACTTCTAGGTTCCCAGTATCACATTGAAAAGACACTGAAGGCCAGGCACAGTGGTGCATGTCTGTAATCCAAGGAGGATTATATGAGGCCAGGTGTTTGAGACCAGCCTGGGCAACATAGTGAGACCCCATCTCTAAGAAAAAAAAAAAAGACAAAAGGAAAAAAAAGAAAAGAAAATTAATTAGGTAGGTGTGGTTGTGCCTGCCTGAGGTCCCAGCTACTCCAGAGGCTGAGGTGGGAGAATGACTTTAACCCAGGAGTCTGAGGTTACAGTGAGCTGTGATTGCACCTGCGCACTCCAACCTGGGTGACAGAGGCTGACCCTGTCTCTACAAAATATAAAATAAAATTTAAAAGATACACAGGTCCAGTGTTGCTGAAGGACTAGAAACTGGAACTAGGGGAGAAGTTGCCACTAAGGTAATAAAGAACTGAACTCATTCAGTGGCTCAACAAGCTAATCCTATTCGTTGTTTTGGTTCTTGTCTGTGGCCTTAGTCATGTAACTATACTATTAGCACTCTGTTTCCCTGTCTTTAAGATTGGATTAATCTAAACAGGATTGATTACCAAGTGAATGTGTGACACTTAGGGAATAGGACGTGTCCAGGACAGCTTCTTAGTGATGGTAACGACGGCAGTAGTCATGGCTCATACAGTGTCTCCCAGAGAGAGAGAGACTCAGTCTTTCTGTGTCTAGCCCTGGTGGTTTCAGGGAAGCTGAAACCTCCAAAAGGTGAGTCTTTGCTATGGCAGGGAAAGCCCTATTTGTCAGAATCAGAATTAAACAGCAGTCGAGAGAAGGATTGCCCCTTGATTTACTTCGTTGAGTAAATAAAATCATTTGTACCTCTCCCTAGGGGCTGATTTATGAGAAATTCTAGTATTTAAAACTGGAATAAGAAATTTTAAGTTTGCAACTATAATCCAATGGATAGAAAAATAAATCTTTTAAGACCTAGAAAATCTCTACATGAATTTTGTTTCTATTGCGCGATCTTAAAGAAAAAGGAGGCTCCTTGAAATATAAAATTCTTTTTTTTTTTTTTTTTGAGACGGAGTGTTGCTCTGTTGCCCAAGCTGGAGTGCAGTGGTGCAATCTCGACTCTCTGCAACCTCTGCCTCCTGGGTTCAAGTGATTCTCCTGCCTCAGCCTCCCAAGTAGCTGGGAATACAGGTGTGCACCACCACGCCCAGCTAATTTTTGCGTTTTTAGTAGAGACGGAGTTTCACCATGTTGGCCAGGCTGGTCTTGAAATCCTGACCTCAAGTGATCCACCCACCTTGGCCTCCCAAAGTGCTGGGATTACAGGCATGAGCCACCATGCCCAGCCTGAAATATAAAATTCTTACAATTCTTTCTTTCCACAAATTAAATATAGTGAGGTTTAACAAATACAGAGATGTCCTCTAAGAGCAGGTGGATGGGAATAGATGACCTGAATGTTCCTTCAATGTTCTAGGATTCTGTCCCTGGAAAATGAGTGTGGGTAGAAGAGGAGCTGAGAAAGTTCCTCCCTGCCATGACATGGAAGCTGCAGGAGAAGTTTGTGGGGCAGGGAGGGAGGGCGGTGGGAATCCCACTGTGACCTTCTTAAAAATGACAATCATTCAAAAACGTTTTAAAGTCTTTTTTTGACATTATTTCATTTGGTCACAAAGCAGCCCTTGATGTAACCAGCTGGCAAGAGGCAATACAAATTTAGAATTCCAGCTTTAAGAAAAATGTTACGGGGGCCCTCGTCCTGTTAATATCTCTACCACTGTACATGCAGGAGGATATTAGAAGGGGCTATCAAGGAACCTCACTGGGACTGAGCCCTGTCTCACACATCTTGTGTTCCCAGCCTGTGATGTGCACTCAGAGCTGTGGAAGTGAACTGCTCAGAGCTCAGCAATGGCCATATCTGATGGTCTCCTCCTTTTTGTAGCCTTGATCAATTCAGGAATAACCTTATGTGACCACAAAAGGAAAAAAATTTTCTAATAATCCAACATAAGTATCCCAACGTTTGTGCCTATAAGTCCCATCTGTAGTTTGAAAAGCACGGGCTAAGCTCTTCCTATGTCTAAGAATGTCCACTTTGTGAGTTAGGGTCTGATTGTGCTCTATGGGTGGTTTGAGCTTTGTCCCTTGTCTAACATCCCCTGTGGTCACCTCACTGCTAGGTATATGCAGAACACCAGCCCAGTGCCTGGCATGCTGCACTGGCTAATGAAGGCAATGATCCTTTTAAAAGCTAAAATAAATATTCAGCATATTTTAAAACATTTACAATGTTTTAAATATAATCATATTGATGAAATTTTGGATTTTTTTATGAATCCAGTTAGATTCCTTTTTGTAGAATCCAATTTGATTTTTGGGAACAAAAACTCGTATTTGTTTCTCAAAGTATTCATATCGGTTAAGAAGGGAAATTGAAGGACCAAGAAGCCCAATCTTGAAAATGTGTTGTGCATTTCGGCTTTAATCGCAGTGTTCTCACTGGAAGGTTGTAAATCATCCCAACCTTTTCTTTCAAAGCAGCTTTTCTGGTGCAGGGGACCATGTTTAACGTCCCTTCGAAGTCCCATTATCTACATGTTTCCTCTTATCTCTTGGTAAACAGCCTGCACCTTAGTTCTGGTCCCTATCACTTTGTTCCTGAAATGAGACTGTGGGTGGCTGGTTTCCCCATCACTGGTCTGTTCCCCTTAATCCCAGAGGCTTCAGGGGAATTTTCTTAAGTACAGCTTTCCTCATGTTTCCTTGGGAGTTGAAAATCTCTTTTACCTCCCTGTTACTTACAGAATTAGGTTCAAATGTCTCCAGTTTGATCTAACTCTAGCTTTCCTTCCACTCTCCCACTCTTCATGGATCCTGTCCTCTGGCCCAGGCCTCCCAGCCAGGAAAGTACCTCTCATGAGGCCTTTTGGGATGTAAGAGAAGGGAATATTTTGGTTTGATTTTTGGTTGCTGGACCTTCTGTTCTTCGATTCCCAACTTTCCCAAGAGAATGCCAACCCTGCCTCCATCTTGGCAGGTGTGTCTACCAGCCACACAAGTTAGCTACAATCCTGTGCCTCTCAGAGAGAATATGTTAAAATTCACTGCAACTCGCTACATAAGAATTGTCAAAACTAGATGGAGAGAAATTGTCTTAGTTCAGGCTGCTGCATCAACTATACCATAGACTGGGCAGCTTAGACAACAAACATTTATTTCTCACAGTTCTGGAGGCTGGGAAGTCCAAGATCAGGTGCCAGCAGATCTAGTGTCTGGTGAGGGCCCATTTCCTGGTCTGCAGACAGCCATCTTTCTGCAATGTCCTCACATAGCAGAGAGATAGCAAGCTCTCTCATGTCTATTCTCCTGAGGGCACTACTCTCATTCATGAGGGCCCCACCCTCCCAAAGGCCCCAATTTCTTGTTTGTTTGTTTGTTTTTGGGACGGATTCTCACTCTGTTGCCAGGCTGGAAGGCAGTGGCACGATCTCGGCTCATTGGAACTCCGTTTCCCAGGTTCAAGCAATTCTCCTGCCTCAGCCTCCCAAGAAGCTGATACTACAGGCGTGCACCACCACACCCGGCTAATTTTTGTATTTTTAGTGAAGATGGAGTTCACCATGTTGGCCAGGATGGTCTCAATCTCTTGACCTCATAATCCACCTGCGTCAGCCTCCCAAAGTGCTGGGATTACAGATATGAGCCACTGCACCCAGCCGGCCCCACCTTGTAATACCATCACCTTGGAGGATAGGGTTTCAATACATTAATTTGAGTGAGACACAAACATTCAGTCCATTGCAGAAATTATGCATCTCAAGGATTTCCTGAAAGGTATCCAGTTCTTCCAGTCCTCAAGAGTTTCTAGAATCTACTCTTGGATGATGCCAGGCCTCTGGAGAGCCCCATATGTAAGGCTGACTTGTTTTGACTACCTATAGAAGTGCTTTTGCTTTATTGCACTTCGACCGTATTCTAGCATCCTGCACTGTGAAATATTAAAACAGCCCGGCAAACCTTGTGCTTGCACTCATTGTGCAATGTTATTAAGGATGTTGTTCACCATATTGCACAATGTCCTCTTTATGAGGATCCTGGGGATATCATCTCTCTGGTGTCTTTGCCAGAAATAGCTATGATCCTTCCAAGGAATTAGTTTGTTTTTGCCTTAAAGACACAAGAAACCATTTATGTTTTCCTTCTACATTGGCTTCTGGAAAACCCGGAGTGAAATCTGTGGATCACTATCAGTAAATGTACTGGGTGTCCTAGAATGCAATTAGGACCCTTGACATTGTTTCTGTATTTGTATTTGTCTTACCTCTGATTTGCACTTAAATTTCTTCACTTGCTTTCATACTATGTATACCTTTTAGATTAAGTTTATTCCTTCTTGAAATTAGCTGGGAATAAATAAGTCTGGCTGGGCTTGGCATTGGTAGGTGTGACAAAGGTGTGACAATGCAAACACAGCCACAATTAAAGGTGCCAAGAGTCAGTTTTGATGGAAATACCAGACAGAGACAGCCTTGCCAGCTTGACATTCATCTCTGCCAGGACTGTGAAAGGTCACGTTGTGTGGGCGGGTTGACCTTCAGCGTTTCCTCTGGAGGGAATATGCTTCAAACCTTCTGAGTCTTCCTGGGAATATGGGCCTTGATTTACATTTGGACAACACAATTAGTGCATTTTCCAAAATTACTGGGTTTTATTATTTTCATATTATTTTTTTAATGTGATCCTGAGTGTGACTCTTTCACTCCTAAGAGCAGATTATCCAAGACTCACCTAAACTAAGCTTTTCAACTGTTGGCAGCTATGATGTATCTGTCAAGTCTAAGCCATCCTTCATGGCAAACTCTTTCCTCAACTGCCCTTTCACCAATGTAGAGACACCCACATGTTCCTCATAGTCTACTGTGCTATTTCACTCAGATGGTTAGAAATTCAAATTCTCCATCTTCTCACATACACATAGACACACACATGTGCATGCATACACAGACCACAGACTCGCACACATACTCATGCAACCAGCCCTCCCAGTTTAATGAAAAGGGGGAAAAAAAAAGCCTTGGCTTTCAGCTCAATGTGATAAATGGTAGAACCGGATAGAAGAGTAAGGAAGGGGAAAATTGGAATGCACATTTTTGAGGTCTGCTGTTTAACCAGTTTTGCTAATTTCTTCAAGTGAAAATCCTCCTTTATGTTTTTTCCTTGTGTAATATATTTCTGAAAATTGTCGGCTGGGTGTGGTGGCTCACGCCTGTAATCCCAGCACTTTGGGAGGCCAAGGTGTGCGGATCACCTGAGATTGGGAGCTCAAGACCAGCCTGACCGATGCGGAGGTTTAGTAGAAACCCCGTCTCTACCAGAAATACAAAGTTAGCCAGGCGTGGCGGCACATGCCTGTAATCCCAGCTACTTGGGAGGCTGAGGCAGAATTGCTTCAACCTGGGAGGTGGAGGTTGCAGTGAGCCAAGATCACACCATTGCACTCCAGTCTGGGCAACAAGAGTGAAACTCCATCTCAAAAAAAAAAAAAGAAAGAAAAGAAAAGAACGAAAGAAAACTGTCTTATTTCCTCCATTGGAAGAGAATTTCTTCCTCAATTATGTTATTAATGTACAGCAAGCCAGTGTTAGTGTGTCACTGTGGCAGATTGAGACCCCACCCGCCCTGGAGCCTAAGGTCTGCAGTCCAAGAGTCCCAGTGTGCAGAGCAGTCAGGTTATGGTGGTCATTACTCTCTGGATGTCCCACTGTTTATAGTCCAGTATGCATTTCCATACATCTTCACCAGAGGGAAGAAACATTTTATATCATTTTATATCGTAGAATGAGTTAAGAGACCCTTGAAATGTTTAAAAAAAAAAAAAAAAAAAAGAATGCTTTCAGCCAAAAGCCAAAGCAAGGAGGTCTGGCAGAAAGACAAATGGAATTTGAAGATTTGGAATTAGGCTTTAACTGTCTCCCTTTTTATGTATGCAACCTGCTTGGCTTTTCCCCTTCCTGACCTGGACTCCTATTTCATAGACTGCTATCCTAATAGCTCTGAATGTGCATTATGATTTGAAGGTTGTAGTTTTCCCTCTCTGGCATATTATGGTCATCTTACTCCTGGGTTCTATATAGAGGCTTGGTCTAAACATAGCCTTTCTTTATCTGCCACCATATGTAAGGTAATACAATATACTGCTATGGAGTTCCTCAACTGGTGCCTGTTCAGACAGAGATCTGGAGAAGAACTGTTTTATTTGTCCATTCAATCACTGCATCAACAACTTTGCTGGCACCTACTAATTACCAGACACTGTGAACAATGATATGAGATTCCAGAAAAAGTGAATAATGAATAGGGGTGGGAGTGGGTGAAGCGAAATGTTTTGTGTTTCAATTAAGTCTCCAAAGACACGTAGAAAGATTCGAAGACATTCTTTTGGCCATGACTGAATAACCAGTACTAAAATATTCTTACTATCATAAACAATTATAAAACTGAAAAATTACATTAACCAATACTTTGCAGATATTGGACAACAGGCAGTTCAGGGCCCTTATCATTGAGAGAAAGGAAATACACAAAATGAGCTTCATAACTGCCTCCACTTTCTTTCTAGAGGTGCTTTCTTGTTCACAGTATAGGAAGCTGGAGCCCTAACAAAGCACTGTGGTCTTATTGAACTAGGGAGATAGAATCTGAGTCCTGGGCTACTGAAGTATCTGGACTTTGTAGGTCAGAGTACCAGACAGGAGTGAATTGCAAAGAGGAGCTGCAGAAATCTGCATGGAGATCCCCTTTCATGATTAGATGGATATTAACCTGCCCTTGTGTAGGTATAGCCTGACAGAGAATGGTAACTGGAATGACGTGATATAAATAAAGATTATGTAGGCTACGCAGTGCTGAAAATGTAGAGGCTCCAAATAGCCAGTGAGGACACCTTGTTGAACATCTTGGGCATTCAGTTGAGACCCCAAAAAGACCAGGCTTTAGGAGTAGAGATATTATCACCCTAGAATAAGGACTACTCTGGACCTTCCCAGCCAAAGATTTAAAACAAGTTTTTTAAAAGGATCAAGCTGATAACCTGATGGGCAAATAAATTAACTGCCTGACAGAACATGACTCTTTTAAAAAGAAAGACAAAAAGTTCACACTGCCAGGACTATAACATCAATGATATCTAGCATATAACAAAGAGTTTCTAGATATGCAGAGAAGCAGAAAAAAGTGACTCATAACCAGGAAAATGAAACTATAAATAGAAACACACTCAAAGATTTTAGAGTTAATAGAAAAAAAAGTTTCCACCAGGTAATCCTATGTTTAGGTTTTCAAAGGAAAAATGATCATAATGAATGAACATATGGAGAATATTAATAGAGAGGAAAAGTACACCAAAAACTTAAAATTCCAGAACTGAAAAAAATACAATGTCTGAAATAAAAAATTCAGTAAATGGTCTTAACAACAGCAACAAAAGATCAATGAACTCAAGGCTATAGAGACTATCCAATCTGATGCAAGTAATGAAAAGACTAAAGAAAGCTATAGAGACCCAATATCTTGTGAAACAATATCAAATATTCTAACATATGTGTAATTCGAGTCCTAAATGGAGAAGTGTGAAATAGGGGTGGAAAAGCAACTGAAGACATATTATCCAAATTTTTTTACTTGATGAAAAATATCAATCCATAGATCCCAGGATCTCAGTACATCTCAAGCAAGACAAACACAAAGAAAGCCAAACCTAAATGTGTAATAATCAAATTTC
This sequence comes from Rhinopithecus roxellana, assembly GCF_007565055.1. Lineage (NCBI taxonomy): Eukaryota > Metazoa > Chordata > Mammalia > Primates > Cercopithecidae > Rhinopithecus > Rhinopithecus roxellana. The sequence continues at coordinate 97,355,218 of NC_044556.1, read as the reverse complement.
TGAAAATTAAAGGTAAAGAAAAATTATAAGCGCGTGTGAGATTTGTAATCATCATCTTACCAAGAGCATGAGAGAGTTTAAAAACAAACATACATTATATAGAGAGAACCAACAGTGTGAATTTTCTCTGACTTATCAAAAGAAATAATGCAAGCCAGAAAACAATAGAATAATTTTTTTAAGTGCATAAAGAAAAATCAAAAACAAAAACTATCGACTCATAATTCTACATCTAGGAAAAATATCCTTCAAGAATAAAGACAAAATTAAAATATTTTCAGATTTAAAAAAGCTGAGATAATCGCCAACTGACATACACTATAAGAAACATTAAAAGGCGTTCTTCAGGCTAAAAAACAGTATTAGATGAAGAATCGATTCTGCACAAAAGAATGCAGATTGTGAGAAATGGCAAATATATGAGCAAAGATAATTTTCTTTTTAAAATCTTTTAGAATTGATTAAGCAAAAAATGATAAGAATGTATCATTGGGTTTAAATTACATGTCGAAGTAAAATGTTTGACAACAATAATACAAATAACATGAGAGGATAAATACTCCATTGTAATGTCTTACATCATTGGAGGACTCATGAAATTGATTCATAGTAGATTGTGATAAGATAAAACACACATTATAACCCTTAGAGAAACTGCAAAAATAAAAGAGGTATGGCTAAAAAGCTGACTGAAAATAAAAAATAAAATACCCAAAGTTGCTCAATTAAAAAATAATGACCGGGCTGGGTGCGGTGGCTCACACCTGTAATCCCAGCACTTTGGGAGGCCAAGGCGGGTGGATCGTGAGGTCAGGAGTTCAAGACCAGCCTGGCCAATATGGTGAAACCCCATTTCTACTAAAAATATGAAAAAGTATCTAGGTCTGGTGGTGGGCACCTGTAATCCCAGCTACTTGGGAGGCTGAGGCAGGAGAATGGCTTGAACCTGGGAAGCAGAGGTTGCTGTGAGCCGAGATCTCACCATTGCACTCCAGCCTGGGTGACAGAGCGAGACTCCATCTTAAAAAAAAAAAGAAAAAGAAAAAAGACTGGAAAGAATACAAATTTAAAAAGTTGGAAAAATAAAAACAAATAGGAAAATAGTAGACTCTCACAACAAAAGAGAGACGTTTTATAAATTTTCTAGCAGATATGACATAGGACATATTATTTTAATGCAAAGCATATGAAGAACTACCCTACTAGTCTAAACTACGCCCATTAACCTTTAATCATTTGGATCCCTTAATCCTCTAATCATTGGATCATTAACATTCAAATATCCTGGAAGATTGGCTTATCTGTATTTTAAGAGGAAGCCAGACCTATATTTTACGTCAGTTCTTTGACCATTCGTTGGAGCTCCGGTTTTCAGCCTCTTTCCGGGCTACCTTGTAGCAATTTGAGGGTCAGTCATCAGTTTCTGCTTGGTTTCAAAGATCCAGGAGAAGCTTAGTGTTGTTCAAGATGCAGATGGACCCATCACAGCAGTTTAATACAACCTCCATCCCAGAGTCTTCACAAATGCTGACCGAAGAAAATTCTCGGGACGATTCAGGGGCCTCTGAAATCTGTTCCGAGATGTTGATAAAGAACGTTAGTAACTTGACTATCAACGCTAGTAACGAACCCCCTTCCCCTCTACCAGAAGATTCACGCTATTGAGTGATAGATGGAATTGCTGCAAGAGCAACAATCCTCAGGGAAATCAGAGATGACTTGCTTTACAGGAGGAGAGGAGTAAGAACATTGCTGTCTGTGCAGAGAGAAAGGATGGCAAGATTCAAACACATGTTACTCGGCAGAGTTCGTACCCATGAAAGAATACTAACTAACACTGGGCTTAAGGGAGTTAAGAAGGAATCAAGACCATTCAAATGTCCCTGCAGTTTCTGCGTGTCTAACGGATGGGATCCTTCTGAGAATGCTAGAACAGGGAATTATGACACCAAGCCACTTCAGCCATAAAACTTATTCTTGCACCTTTTTCTTCTTGCTGGTAATTTTATATAGCAGGTTGTGAAAGCTATGCTATGCTAGTATAGACTATACACCAATAATATTAATGAGTTCTAGGATGTATTTTTCTTCTTGTATCTTTTTCTTCCTACTATGATACTAGTAATTTGTAAGGGATCTGTGTCATTTGAATGTATTTGAATAACTTTAGCTCTACTGTTTGATTTGACCCAAAGACAATGTAAGTATTCCCATGTGTCTTAGAAGCCCAAAGTCAGTGAGATGAAACCCAACATCAAGAAACTGAAGCAAAGTTACTTGTGGACAAAGAAAGCATTAGGTAGTTTGGCTATAGCATAATAACTAGATTTTCTGGCTTTCAAAAATTTGGATTGCAATCACAGCAAACTTATTTTTACAGTTTTCAGTACAAAAAGGTGTTTATATAGAAACAATAAAGTTGACATTTGAGTATCTTTAAAAAAAAAGAAAATAGTAGACTTTCACTCAGTCATATAAATAACCACATTACATGTAAATGGATTAATTGCTATAATTAAAAATTGGAGATCATCAGACTAGATAAAAAAGCAAGTCCTAACTACATGCTGTTTACAAGAAATGGTTTAACTATAAAGATCTGGAGAGTCTTAGGAACCCTCACACCTATTTTGCTTTGTGCTATTTAAAAATAAAAAGATAGAAAATTATATTCCTTACAAACACTAACTATAGGAAACCTGGATTAGCTTTATTAATATCAGACTTCAAGATGAGGTATATCACCACATTAAAGAAAGATATTTCATAATAATCGAAGAGTTAATTCATCAAGAAGACATAACAGTCCTAAATGTGCATATACCTAGTAATAGAACTACAAGAAGCAAAAACTGACTGAATTAAAAGTAAAAACAGAAAAATCTACAACTATCGTTGAACACATCAACACTATACCTTCAGTAAATGATAGAAAATGCACACAAAAATATTAGCATCCAGAATGTTTGAATGATACTGTCAATCATTTGAAACTAATTGACATTTATGGAACACTTCACATAGCAACAGCAGAATACAGATATTTTCAAGAGCACTTGAAACATTCACCTAAATAGGCCATGTGCTAAGCCATCAAATAACACTCAATAAATATCAAGAGATGGAAATAATAAGTATTCATTCTCCAATAACACTGGAATTAAATTTGAAACTTACAAAAATTTGCATCATAAAAATTCCCCAATATTTGGAAAATAAGCAACACACTTCTAAACTCATGAGTCAAAAAAGAAATAACTAAGTTAATCACAAAATAACTGAATTGTATGAAAACAAAACACAGCATATAAAAAACGCGTGGGATGTAACTGAAGCAATGTATAGAGAGAAATGTACAGCTGTAAACGTTTATATTAGCAAAGAAGAAAGGTTTAAAATCGAGATGTGAGCCAGGGTTTGGCAAACTAGGGTTCATGAGCTTACAATGGCTTTTACATTTTTAAAAGAAGAGGGGAAGGGGAAGAGAAAGAGAAGCAGGAGAAGGAAAAGAGGCAACGGAGACCATATGTGGCCCACAAAGCTTAAAATATTTATTCTCTGGCCCTTTACAGAAAAAAGTTAGTGACCCCTGACATAAGTTTTCACCTAGTACTAGAAAAAACTGATGATGGTAAATCCAAAGCAAGTAAAAGGAAGAAAATTTTAAAGATAAGAGTTGGATGTCTATGGTTTCTCTAGAAAATAGAAAAACAATAGAGGAAAATTAATGAAACTAAATGATGCTTCTTTGGAAAAATCAAGGATGCCAACTTTCACCACTTCTACTCAGCAGCATACAGGAGATAGTAGCCTGTGCAATAAGGTGCCAAGAAAGATAATAAAGTCAAAAAGATTTTTTAAACTTCTAGAAATTGTTGCCTACATTCACCATCTCTGCTTCTTCCCCCCCATTATTTCTTGAATTCACTCTCATGAGACTACCCCTCCCCCACCATTCCCCCACAACCTGTCTTGCAGAGATCACTGTACACTTCCATACTGCCAAATCTAACAGTTAATTCTTCATGTAATTTGACCTGTACGCATCATTTGATGGAACTGATGTTCCCTCTTCCTTTAAACTCTTTTTTCACTTGTCTTTTGGGACTTCCTGGTTTTCTTTCTAACTCACTTGCCGTTTCTGTTCTATCACTTTATTGGGATCTCTTCACCTGTCCAACCTTTAAATGTTGGAATGCTTAGAGTTTACTTCTCAGACCTCTTCTCCATGCTGTCTGTACACTTTCTTGCTAGCATATAGGTGATTTGAAATAGCCCCTACATGCTAATAATTCTCCTAGATTTTATAAATCTCTAGCCAGGACTTGTCCCCTGAGCTCCAGATTCCTTAATCCAGCTGCCTCCCTGACATCTCCATTTTGATATATTAGGCACTTAAAACTTAACACACATAAATGTAAATCCCTGATCTTCCCTTCACTCCTACCCAAAGGCTGGTCCTCCTGCAATCTTCCTCTCCTCTGTAAATAGTAATTTCATTCTTCATCCTGCTCAGGACAGAAACCTGAGAATCATTCTTTTCTCATCTTTTCAATATCACATGTCTAAATTCGTCAACAAATCTCATCAGACTGCTTTCAGATACATCCAGAATCTAATCATTTCTCACCACTTCCTCCAACCACCCAGGACCAAGTCATCATTCTCTCCCATCTGGGTTAACTAACAGCTTCACAGTTGATGCCCTGGCTCCCACTCTTGTTCCCTCGACAGTCCTTTCTCTGGGCAGTAAGCCAGAGTGGTCCTCCTAAGACATAGGTCAGATTACATTTCTTTTAAGCTAAAGCCATCCAACTGTTCCTCTAACTCATTCTAAGTAGGATCTGGCCCTAGCTATCTCTCTGCTTCATTTACTGCTTTCCCACTTGTGCCCTCTACTATAGACTTTCTTGCTGCTCTGGAACATATAATAAGTATGATCCCAACCTAAGGCCTTGGACATGGTCTTCTGTCTGCCTGGAAAACCCTTCTCTCAGTTATCTGCACTGAGTTCCCCCCAACCTCCTTCAGGTCTCTACTGAGACATCCCAGGGAGGCCTTCTCTGAGCCCCTATTTAAAATAGTTATTCCCACCCTGTCATTCCAGTCCTTTTTTTGCTTTATTATTTTTTTGCCTGTCTTCTTTAACTTAAACTGATAAGCTATACAAGGACAGGGATTTTATACATTTTTTTCATTGCTGTATTCACAGTGTATTGGGTACACTCAATATTTGGTGAATAAATTATTCACTAGCTCATCAATTTGTTTATTTATTTGTTTGTGTGTTTACTGAATTTCTACCTGCCAGGCATTGCCCTTAGGGAGCTCACAATCTGGTAAAAATAATAGGAACAACTACTATTTTTGTGTGGTGACTAATCACTTTGCATATGCCATTTGATTTCATCCTTACAATAGCCTGTTTTACAGATGAGGAAACAAGCTTGCACCAGTTAAATAAATGGACTAAAGTCAAGTAGCTAGTATGTACTACCTTTTTCAAAACCTGTTTGTCGACTACTGCCTCCCACTGAAATGATGTTCTTCTGTGTTGACATTTAGCTCATAGCTCCATAAAAATTTTTAAATGGTTTAAATATATTTTCTACAAAGACTTAGAATGAATGTGCGTGAATAAGAGAGTTCATGATTATGAGAATTACGACTTCTTTGGGGGACTTATTTGAGAATAAACAAATTTCCTGATTCCTCGACTCTCTTCAGCCTCTTCCCCTCTGATGAAGCCATGGGGAAATCCATTGAAGGGAACATTCTAGCATGCCTTCTCATCAAACTTCCTTCATGTTTGTGCTCGGCCAGGAACCTACTGCCAGCAGAGGGAGGTGGAAGCCATCATGGAGGGCGATGAGGAGGACAGAGGCTGCTGCTGCTGCAAACCAGGCCACTTGCCCCACCTGCTGTCCTGCAATGCTGCCTTTCACCTCCGCTGGCTCACCTGGGAAATCACGCGGACGCAGTACATCCTGGAGGGCTACAGCATCCTGGACAACAACGCCGCCACCATGCTGCAGGTGTTTGACCTCCGAAGGATCCTCATCCGCTACTACATCAAGGTATTGCTCTGTTTCCCAAACACCTGTCTAAGGCAGAAATGCTAGGATGGCACAGGAAGCTCCGAAAAAGCTCTGTCAAAAGTCTAAATTTTGAGCCTCTCATCCTCAGCTTCCGAATTGGAAGCCCAGCCATCTGGGGAACTGTCACTTTTGGAAAAGTCCTAGAGGGCTTTGCTTTAACCTGAGATTTGTGCCCTGGTCGTATCCTAAGCTTAGGCACCAATAGGCAGTTCATTTTCTTATCTAGGTTTTCTTTGTCTCTTCTACCACAGCATGGTTTGCTTGTCCTGATGATGAGGACAAATTTAAATATCCTAGAAATATTACTAAGCCTCCATGTTTGAGTTATAAGGGTCAGATTAGATGCTCTGCACAGTGTCCACTCTAGAACCAGAATTATATTTTAAGTTCATAAGGAGAACTCAAAAAGTAGCTAAACCATCCAGTCAGAATTGACTGTGACAGCCTTTCCTCCTAACTCACATGGAGAATAATAACATATTTTTTCAGTTGCTCAGTGCCTACCTCTGCCCAATCTGTGTTTAACCTTAGAAATCATGGCAGTTTGGAGTAAGTCTCCTGGAAAACAAGTGTGGGACCTGCCTGAGGATGTGTAGTGTTCATCGGGGCTGAGGTGTTTTCTGAAGGGGAAGGGGCAGGCGAGGGCCATGTGGCAGAGGAGATCTTCGCTGTGGGTCCTGTGCTGGAGGTTTGGGGGGACTTGGCATGGTGGAAGTCCTGTATGACCCACAGGTATGCGTCACATCTTAATGCTATTCAAAAAGAGGAAGCTCATCCATCGGAGACCACAAAGGCCCCCCTCAGCCAGCGTGCTGAGACAGGTGGTCCAGCAGAAATGAGGAAACACAGAATGAAAAGAAAACATGGCACCTAAAGTTTTAACCAGCTAACAAACAAAGGGCATTGAGAAATTTGGAATAAATTCAGGCATGGTGGCTCACGCCTGTAATCCCAGAGCTTTGGGAGGCCAAGGCAGCAGGATTGTTTGAGCCCAGGAGTTCAAGACCAGCCTAGGCAACATAACAAGACCCCATCTCTACAAAAAACAAAATGAAAAATTAGCTAGATACGGGGTGCACACCTGTAGTCCCAGCTTCTCAGGAGGCTGAGGCAGGAGAATTGCCTGAGTCTAGGAGTTTGAGGCTGCAGTGGGCTGTGATTGCACCACTGCACTCCAGCCTGGGTAATGGGGATTCCCAAAATCCACAATAGCTGCTGAAGCTACGTGGAAACAAAAGATAGTCAGGGGGTAAATAACTCTTAGATCTCATCCCCCTAGGTGATTGCTACACAAAATGTTTGCAAAACCCTTTTCTGTGGCAGCATATTTACAACAGATTTAGCCGTTTGTGCTTGCCATCTTTGTGTGTGCTAGAGGTGCAAAACATTATATTCAAATGTCATACAAAACTATACATGTTTCATCCAACCTAATGTAAATGGAGGAAGATTTGGGAAGCATAACAGGGAGTTACGGCCTATCTTCTATTTCTAAACTCTAGGCAAACTCAACATACCAGTTGTGTTAGATTTGGCAGTGAGCCATGAAATAAGAATGGCGTGCATGTTAGCTTATTTCTCTCAGACTTTGATGATGGTTGATCATCAACCATCTTCCAAAATTTGAGTTCCACAATTTAAGTTACAGGCTTAAAGGGATAGAGGAAAGGACACAGAAAATGAAGACCAAGAGCACGCACCAGCTGTCTGTGAAAGAGGTTCTAGGAAGCTGCCCAGTATCCTCCCCACTGTATCCCGTCAGCCAGAACATTGTCACATGCCACCCGGAAGAGGGTCTGGCAAGTGTACTTTGGGCGGCCATGAGCCCAGAATGAAATTGTATGTTCACGGAAGAAGGAGAAAGCAGATGATAAATGGTAATTAGCCATCTCTGTTTTCTCCCTCAACAAGGAAAGTGTCGCTTGAGTATTTCCTTTGGTTTTCAGGAGGCAGGACGGGGTGGTTGCATGAACAGCTAGATCCAGGGACTGACTAAACAAGAGGACTCACAGGCCAGTGAAGCAAGTGGCCGGAAGGGGGCAGCAAGGACTAACAGTGTAGGTCTGGCCAGGCCGTGTAGCTAAGCCCTGGAGTTGACATCTTCCTGTTGCCTCAAGAATTAGACTAGACTCTTTCATCTGCTACCCTGAGACCTCCACTGTTGCTACTGGCTGTGTTTCCCATCCCTCTTCCCCCATCTCTCACTGTTTTGTGTACACACTGTGCACACACTACCTGTGCTCCCTGCCCCACACGCTTGCACACTGTTCACTCCTCCTGTAGGGACCCACCTCTCCCTCCCACATGCCCGCACCTTCTCCTCCAACCTCAGTTCCAACAGCTCTTCCTCACCAGCTGGCTGCCCAGTGCTTTCCTGCCCTTCAGGGCCATGGCCAACATTCACCTCCCCTTCCTCTGCAAACCTTTCCTGCTTCACTTTATGGGAATTCCCTAAACAGAGAAGCCACACCTGAGTCCTCTTTGGGTCCTCAGAGCTCTGCTTGATGACCTGTATATTGCATGGCCCAATTTGTTTTTCTGTACTAAATGAACAAAGGTTCCAGGGAACATAGATTTGGAGTCTGGGCCGTACAGTCTGGACAGAAGAGATCCTAATTCAGGCAAGGGTCTGGTGGCTTGCTACAGGCACGGGTGGTGGGAACCGGGTTCAATATTGAGCCACATCCCTGTCTTTCCATGAGCCAGACATGTGGACAGGCCCGACCCATCACCATGGGGCCAGCAGATCACCATGAGTGGGAGAGAAGGGAGGAGTAGTGAGAGTGAGATGCCCTGTCTGGGTCCATCCTCCCTGGACTAACCCTGTTGGTTTTTACAGAGGCCTTGGGGGTTCCATGACTGGACCAGCTTTTTGATGCCTTCTTTCCTTGGACGGCTAGTTGATACTCACCTTTCTTTTTCCTAACTGCTGGAAATGCACCTCCCAGTCCCCTAGATGATTTCTAAGATGACAATTTGCCATTGGACAAATCCAGGATCATGTGCAAATGGAAGGGGGCTCAGGAGGTCCCCCCAGAACCTGCTGGGTAATAGCTGGCTTGTGGGGAAACAATGCCTTCCACTCTGTTTTTTAAGAAAGGAGAGTGAAGGCAAAATGGGAGTTGCAGGTAGGCTAGGAGAGACAGGCAGTGCACAGGTGTGCTACCTATCATAGCGTCTCTCACAAGCCAGAGCCAGGGCAAACCTGGAATAGACTCCCCTCCTCCCCCGCGAGCTAGATAATTACACATCCCCACGTCCTACCCACACATTCAAATTTCATAGGCCTGGGCTGGGACCCAAGGACCTTTTTTTTTTGAGACGGAGCCTCACTCTATTGCCCAGACTGGAGTACAATGGCATGATCTCGGCTCACTGCAACCTCCACCTCCTGGGACACAAGGACTTATATTGTTTAATAAGTCTCCTTAGTGATTTGATATACAACTAGGCTTTGGAGCTACTACAGACATCATTGTGCCCCACAGAAACAAGAATTTTCTTAACTCCCAAGTCAGCACTCAGGATGGGGCTGAGATTTTTGGGCAGATGGGGCCTCACGATGCCCTCATGTTTAATTCACTTTGGTACTGCCAGGCCTATCCTGCGAGGTTGCCTCCAAATACAGGACTCAGTGCTTCCCTGCCATGCAGCAAGGGGTGGCTCCGAACCTGCACTCATTCCCCGCTGCAGCTAGTTAAGGGAAATTTCAGGAGGGCTAACTGCCTATTAGAACAGAAGAAACAGCATTTTGGGGTTAAAAAAATTATTTTCTTCTTTGGTATGGTTGCTAGATGAACAAAGTTGCCTTTGTAGCTCTGAATTACTTAAAGTTTCAAGAGTTTGATTTCATTCTCTTTATTATTTTCTTACTGGAAAGGCAAATTAAAAGGAAGAAACATTTGAAATAATTCCTTTACTACAAAAGGATTTTTTAAAAGTATCCTAATAAACTGGGTCAGTTCCCCCACCCTCTATGAATATATTTGAAATCATTTCCTTCCTGGCGACTTGAGGTTTTCCCTCGTGCCTCCTCCATCTCTCTTCAATTTATTAGTGTTTAAAACCCTCTCAGCAGTCAAGGAATCTGCCGCTTTCTGTGTGGGTCTGGCTCTCCTGCTGCCATTGTTTCCAGGCAGCTCTTTTAGAAAGGAGACCTGCTTATCACTGGCCTTGCAGAATGAGGTGCGAACAGCCCGACAGGTTGGTTTGCCTGCCAGGCCCCCCTTCCTAGAATGAGTTGTCTGAAAGAATATGCTGATCTACAATTAAAATGAGGAACCAGGAGAATCCCTGCTGGAGGAGCCAGATATCATGAATTTATTCAGGAGGGGTCCTGCTTTCAGCACAGCCTAGGTTTACCCCATCAATTCATTGTCACTGCCCCAACTTATCAGTTTTACTTAGTGTTGTATCCACTTCATCCTGACAGATTCTGAAAGATTTTACAGTGTTCATTGACTATGTCTCCATGACAGAAGTTCTGCCTAAATTAAATGGAGATAGGGTATGACTTGCAAGCATTTGGGGTGGTTCTGTTTTCTCCCGGTGAGAAGTGTCGGTGCTGTGATTTAGAAAGCTGAACATCAAGCTGGGTTCTGTTCTGAAGTCAGCACTGCAGGTTTTGCCAGACAGGAGAGGAGGAAGTGTTAACCTCTGGAATTCAAAGTCCTCATTAACTATTCTGACTTCATCGGTTGTGGGGTTAATTCCTCCCTAGCAATGAATGAACACATACACTTTTGTCTTTCAGTCTTTGTTTGTTATTCCTATCCGGTATGTGATTAGGCCATATTGGGGAAAAACTAGACCAGATGTTCACTAGAGCTAGATATTTAGAGAAACCAAATTTCTTTCTTCCCTTTGTAATGCTCAGCTGAGAAGCGGTGCTCGTGGACATGGGCATCGTTACTCTCTTTTGCTTGCAACTTTGGGCCGACGACTTAAACTGTCTTTAAATGATCCAGCCAGCAAGGAGACAAGAGAAAACCCTCCAGATTCAAAGTTTCTATTTGTGAATATCAGATGTGCACTCTGGTGACCACCACAGACACAACGGGTCTCCTGTCCCCTAATGCCATCCCCGTTCCCTCGCCCCTCTGCCTCAACCTCTCCTGGGCTGCTGCTACTGCTGCCACTGCCTGCCTCCCCTCTGAGTCCCACGCTCATCCTGCTTGCTGGGTAGGTAAGTCACAGATGTCAAAGACATGACTGTTTTTCCACCTATACACATATCAACGGGCCAGGCCATGTGCTAAGTTCCTCATATACATTGTCTCATTCTAAACCTCAGAACAGCCATGCAACGTGGGCATCATTAGCATGTCTTTCTTTCCCACCTCTGCCTTCAGCTTCCTTGACCTCTTTCTCCATCACTCCCTCTCTTCCTTCCTCCTCATGTCGAAGGCCTCCCTGAGGCCGGGATGGTTATCGCGGGGTGTTACAGAGGATGGGAGAACGGGCATGCCACTGAATTCTAGTTATTGTCTGCAGATTTCATTTTTCCACTTCCTCATTTTTGGGACAGGTAGACTGTGGAGTGTAATAGAAGATGTGCCCAAAAGAAGGAAGAGCATAAGCCATGAACCACAGATGAACCTCCCCAAAGTCCAGGCTGTCCTTAGTCCTCACAGCAAGAGCCTAAGTCATGCGTTTGCAGTTGTTTAGTGGAAATCAAAGACTGTCTCTTCACCTGCTGAAGTCCTATAAAAAAACCTTGAAGCCAGATACCCAAGTAACCTGAGGCCTTGAGCTCTGGGTTTTATTTCCCAGCCAGACGGAGGGAAGAGCCAGAGAGGGGAGGGTGGGGGCTCCCCTAGAAAAGGGTTTCTCGGCCCACTCCACTTACAGGTGTGAGTCACTGAAGACTTTGTTTCCATCCACCCAATATTCGTTTTCTGCTTTCTCATTTTAAAAGAATATGTTTTTATAAACAGAGAAGAGCATCAATTAAGTGTTTCTTTCTAACAGGAGCACACATCCCTGCCTCCTTGCATCAAACACTGTGCGCCCTCCAGCCCCTCATGATTTCACAATGAGATGTGCAGCCTCATTCCAGGGGTGCCCCTCAGCCTCAATAGCCCCAAGCACCACCTGCATTTTTCTGTTATAATGGAACAGCGGTGTGTGCTGGCAGGGACTCCGCAGCAGCACACCCTGAGCTTGGATCCGGGTGTGGATTTTCATTTCCTCTGTCCCATTTCTATTTCTTGAGGCCAGGTGCTAGCCTTTTTGATGGAAGAATTTATTCAAAAACTACAAAATGGCTTTCCACAAACCTGTTACTCAGAATAATCAAGCCCAAGGGAAGCATTTTCCCCAAGTGGGACTCATAAGTACAGTGTCTGATTAAGAAGGAAACATGGGTTACTTGTGAACATATCACAGATGTCCACTGTCTAGGCGCTCAGGATTAAGTGTGTGAAGGTGACAACAATTTCACATCGTCAATACTTTCCATAAGAACTGTGTTGTTTTGACTGGGCACAGTGGATCACACCTGTAATCCTCGCAATTTGGGAGGCTGAGGCAGGGGTTCAAGACCAGACTGGGCAACAAGACCCTGTCTCTACAAAAATAAAAACTAAAATATTAGCCGGACATGGTGGCTTGCACCTGTAGCCCTAGTTACTCTAGAGGCTGAGGCAGGAGGATCGCTTGAGCCCAGGAGTTCAAGGCTTCAGTGAGTCATGACTGTGCCACTGCACTTCAGCCTGGACATCAGAGAGAGTCGCTGCTATCTCAAAAAACAAACAAACAAACTGAAAACCCTGTTGTTTTAGTTCATTAAATACTCTTTGGTTAGGGCTCTGGAGGAGGGTCTACCCCAATCTCTTTAAGCTGAATCAGCCTAATCTAGGACCCACCGAAGCCTACAGTAACCCCAGCAAAGGGTGCTTCTGTGTACTTCTCTCAGAAGGGATGGGGCTGACTGTCATTCTTCCTCATCACAGAAATTCTGTTCCGTTACATTCTGTTAGCATTACGTTCTTCTCACTTTCCTCTTCCCTAAGATAACCCTTAAGAGAGGACATTTTAGAAATGTCTCAAATGAGTTCTGTGCATTACACCCAGCGGGAAATACAAATGATACCACATGTAGGGATTTCATATCTCTTACTTTCCTGAGGTTGATTTACTTTCTAAGGTTAAATTAACAAATAAAATCTTCCTGGCTTTAGAATAGCTATAAGGGCTCAAAACTTTGCTTTTTCTCTGCAGAGTATAATATACTATATGGTAACGTCTCCCAAACTCCTCTCCTGGATCAAAAATGAGTCACTTCTGAAGTCCCTGCAACCCTTTGCCAAGTGGCATTACATTGAGCGTGACCTTGCAATGTTCAACATTAACATTGATGATGACTACGTCCCGTGTCTCCAGGGGATCACACGAGCTAGCTTCTGCAATGTTTATCTAGAATGGATTCAACACTGCGCATGGAAAACACAAGAGGTAGGTCAGGGAGGTGGGGACTGAGGCATGGACTGTAAGTTTAATAAATAAAGAACAGTCCATTCTTTCTTATATTCTATGGTAGACTTTTAACATAGAGGATAGAAAAAAAGCACTATTTGGATAGATGTTTATTGAAGGTAAGCAAAATTAAATAGGAGAATCAATATACCATGTCTCCAAGGAAGAACACTTGAAGGTGTAGATCCCTTTATGCAGTGCTCAGGGCCAGCGAAGTTTTAAGCCTCTATTATAACTTTTAAACATTTGAAGCTTCTTTGTTTAAAATTACATTTTGGGATTTCCCTATCAAGTCTGTCTGTGCTGAAATCGGGGAGATTTACTGAGTGTATTCAATCATGGACATGAAAATTCTATTTAGCAATCAGATGGTCCAACTTAACTTCTGTCATCATTATTTTGTGTGTCTGTGCTGTTATTGCTTATGTGCTGAGAACACTTCTGGAAGTGAATCCTGCCCCTTAGAAATATAATCAAGAATTACGACAGTTTACAAAAAGAGGAGAAGGGGACAGGGGAGGAGGAGAAGGGGGAGGGAGCAAATGCAGGGAGCGGGTTTACTTTCCTTCTTAGGATTTGAAAAGCTGAGTCCACGGGTTGTTGTTGGAAAATGGGGGTACAAGTTAGAAACAACTTCCTCAGCAGCTGATGCAGTATGTGGCATGTGCTAGAGAGAGTAAACCAAACCATGACATTAGCCAAGTTCTGTGAATTTCTTATGGGTGATTAAAAACAGGTGAGAGAAGAAGCAGGTGGCAGAACCTGCTTTCTTCAGACCAACCACGAAGAAGGTGTGATAATAATCTTAACTCATGCCAGGCCTCTTTAAGCAGTTGAGATATTCAAAGAATTGATTGATGTTATCGGCTATAGCTCCATGGTGGCTCTGTCCATTCCTCAGATGGTTCATGAAATTATTTTATTTTCCTTGCTAAAAATATTTTGACTTTAAATTTCCCCTGCATCTCCCACTCTCCCCCCCCCCCCCCCACTTTTTTTTTTTTTTAAGCTGACTTTGGACAATTTTTTTTAAAAGACAGTCTCACTCTCCCTAGGCTGGAGTGCAGCAGGATGATCATAGCTTATTGCAGCCTCAGACTCCTGGGATCAAGTGATCCTCTTGTGTTAACCTCCCTAGTAGCTGGGACTAGAAGCACATGCCACCATGCCTGGCTAATTTATTATTTTTATGTATTTTTTTTTTATTTTATTTTTTTTGAGACGGAGTCTCGCTCTGTCGCCCAGGCTGGAGTACAGTGGCGCGATCTCGGCTCACTGCAAGCTCTGCCTCCCGGGTTTACGCCATTCTCCTGCCTCAGCCTCCCGAGTAACTGGGACTACAGGCGCCCGCCACATCGCCCGGAGTCTTGCTCTGTTGCTCAGGCTAGAGTGCAGTGGCGCAATCTCGGCTCACTGCAGCCTCTGCCCCACCGTGTTCCAGTGACTCTCCTGCCTCAGCCTCCTGGGTAGCTGGGATTACAGGTGCACACCACCATGCCTGGCTAATTTTTGTATTTGTAGTAGAGGCAGGGTTTGGTTATGTTGGCCACGGCTGGTCTCGAACTCCTGACCTCAGGTGATCTGCCCATCTCAGCCTCCCAAAATGCTGGGATTACAGGCATGAGCCACTGCACCTGACCACCTGGCTAATGTTTAAAACATGTTTTATGGAGATGGGGTTTTGCTGTGTTGCCCAAGATGGTCTTGAACTCCTGGGCTCAAATAATCCTCCCACCTTGGCTTCCCAAAGTGCTGGGATTGCAGGTATGAGCCACCATGCCCAAGCTGAAAGATGCCTTTAATTTGCTTGTTGATTGTGGACTTACAGTCAAGCAGTCAACCCACAGGGCTCCTTGTTAGAGAACAGAGGACTCTCCTTCACACTGGATCCGAGTTCTTCTTCTCTCCCTGCTCGACCATGCCTCTTCTTTGCATTGGAGAGTGTTAAGGTGGGCACCCATTTGACTGTTATCACTGCCCATCTTTATGACCTGAAGTGCCATATTTCAAATCCCAGAAAAGCAGGTCATCGGCCCATGTTGTAGGCCCTTTTCTCTCCTAAAATAACTTTTCCACTTTTATTTATTTATTTATTTTTTTCATGTCCAACCACAGCAGAAACTGCTTCAGGAAGCTGCGCGTTCCCTGTCTGTGAGGTCATCTTAGAGGGGACTGGATGACCACGTGGCTGACTTACAAAGCCACTGTCACTCTACATTTATGAGTCTGTGTTGGTACATATTGGAACCTGTGTGAAAGCTGAGTTAACTTCTTGCTCTTTCAGCCTTCAAAGACCCTGGACAGTGACGAGGACTCTCCCTTGGTGACCCTGTCCTTCGCCCTGTGCACCCTGGGGAGGAGAGCTCTGGGAACGGCTGCTCACAATATGGCCATGAGGTACCTGTGGGGAGAAGTTGGACTCTCTTAGGTACAGGCACCCACTTTTACATGTTTGACAGATTTTGTCAATAATTTTCTTTATTTTGAAGCTGGACTTATACTATTTTCAGATAGTTCTTTTCATAATAAATTATGTTGAGCCTGCAAGAACATTTTTTTGATCACTGCTCTTTTGGAGTATTTGATTTGGAAATATCATTCACATGGAAGAGTCAAGACCCAGGGATTCTGGGTATAGGACCTTTTGTGTTACAGAGGTCCTTGCAGATTTGCTGGGAAGATTCAATGAAATCATGCCTATGAAGTGCCTAGCCCGGTACCTAACAGAGGTGGTGCTCAATCAGTGTTAGTTCCCTTTCCCCTAATTGTCTTCATAAAAGAAAATCCTCACATGTGCGCTCTAGTCCAGACCCTACTTCACCCCGTCTCCTTGGGGCGCTGTTGAATTGGATGCTTCTTCTGTTTTTCAAACCATTTCTCTACTGGGTCTCTCCCCTCAGTAGGCAAATAGCTCATGTCTGTCTTTTTAAAGAACAAAAACAAAATCAAACTCTGCTGGCTCTCTGGCACCCTGTGTCACTCAGGTGGTGTTGTCCACCAGAGAAACAGTACTCATGCCAAACTGCTCTTAAAATTTCATCAATCAGCTTCAAATCACCCAAATCAGCGGCCATTGCACAGATGTCCCCTTTTTCAGCACTATGGGCCGTGGTGCTGAACTCTGCCTGCCTACAAAGTAGAATCACCTTGATGAGTGGTTCTCAACCCCACGTGCACATTAAAATCTCCTGTCAGGCTTTTAAGTATCCTGATTCCCAGGATATTTAATCAATTCTATCAGCACGTCTGTGGGTGGGACCACAAATTCCAAGTTTCAAAAGCTCCCAGGTGATGTCAGTGGGCAGCCAAGCTTGAGAACACAAACCTAGGGAGCTTAGAGAAGAAAGGGTGCCTCTACTTAGCCTCTGCCCCATCCCCGGGATGTTTTCTACTTGGACTTGCTTCATTGTGTCTATATTATATTGTTGATGGTGCTCTGCAAAAGGGGTTCTTTTGATATTGACTTGAGTGAGTTTTGTGTCGTTAGGTGGGATTATAAGCTTGTTAACGGCAAAACCCACCTGTCTATTTGTTTAGCAACCTTCACAGTTCTGGGTTGTCAGGTAACCAAGCCCAGGGAGACTTGCTGACTGTGTTTCCAAATGTCCTTCTTGAAAAGGGCAGCTGAGTCTACACTGGTGGCAAGTTGTTGGGAGGTATCATCAAGTAAGAATTGTGAGTTGATAAAGGGTAAAGTGTTGTGGCTGGCAGTGCTTTCCATTTCCCTCTGGAGGCAGTAGCCTGAAGTCACCAAGAGAGACAGGTAAGAACCGATGGTAGTTAGAATTTCTGATATCAACTACTCTTTCATCTCCCACGTCTCAGAATTTCATGATCCTTTTTATAGGTGAGAAATGCCAAAAGTCTGACCCTTAAAGTCTCATGTTAATGCCTATTTTAGGCCAATCTCCTGGGGAGGAGCTGGCTGTCCTCCAGTCTCTCCCTGTCCTCTTACCTGACTCAGTCCCACACTGGACTCAGGGCATTCTCTTTGTGGCCATCTGGGACTAAGCTTGATGATTGCTGCAGGTCTAGCAGACGACTCCTCTGTGGGCTTCATAAAACATTATGATGTAGCCCCCAAGATCAGGCTCCTTATTAAATTGTAAGCAGAGAACAGGGTTTGAGAAGGGCTTCATAGGATCTTGCACTTAAAATCACAAAATGACTCTTGAGATATTCGTAGCACCTGGGAAGATGATTTCAAAAAGCTCCTTTGTTGGATCAATTTGAAATGTCTTATAAACTTCAAGTTGCAAATATTATTTCATATCTAAGACATTTTCAAAGGCTTTTTCAGTCTTGTTCTTTGTGTAACTTGTTCAGATATTCCTGATCCAGGCGTTTCTTGTTTGGTCCGCTTTATTTCTTTTTCTTTAATTAAACGCCACGCTTACCAGCTGCTTTTTTAAACTTTGTTTTGATGGGACTTCCTTTGTTTCAGATAGTTTCTCATACTCGATGTCAACTCTACTTGCTGCAGACATGGTGATGAGGTAACTCTGGGGAGAATCCTCTCAGTATTCTAGGGAAACACTAGGTTATTTCGGTCTGGTTCACTTCATTGAGTTCACTTCACTGGTTCACTTTCACATAGAAAGATCCTCCAAGACACTTTCCTTTCAGTTTTTTTTGCTTACAAAAGACAACTTCTTTTACATCCCACCCTAAGCCCATGGTCTGCAGTCATGAAGTTCTGACCTGGTTGGATATGCCTGGGGATCGGGGTGGAGGATGCAGTGGGAGGGGAGGTTGGAGCCTGGCAGGGCCCCACCACTCTTCAACCGACAGCTGGGATTTCTATTTAATCTGCTAGGGTGCCATAAATAGTTTGACTTGAAAAAAACAGTCTCCAGAGCTCAAACAAATTTTACGTGTAATTTTTATAGATGTTGTTTAGGGAAAAACTCTCAAACCATGTTTTTCCTCTCTTCTCACACAAAAACAACAACAATCATCAACACAGAAGACTTCTGTGGCCCCAAAATATATGGGATTACTCCCTGCAAGCAAGCAGCTCTGCACGCTAGCTGGGTGTCCTCCAGTTCACTTCTGACACTGACCAGAGCTGGTGTCAGATCCCACAGGTTGAAGGTTGAGGCCCACAAGTCTAGGCCGCCCAAACTTCTGACCGACTGGCTTCTACGTGAGGGGTCCCACAATTCCCTCTTTGGGGTCAATTAATTTGCTAGAGCAGCTCACAGAATCCAGGGAAACACATTTACTGGTTTATTATGAAGGATATTTTAAAGGATACAAACAAACAGCCAGATGAAGAGATGCATAGGGCCAGGTCTGGAAGGGTCTTGAGCACAGGAGCTTCCATCCCTGTGAAGTTGGGGTGCGCCACTCTCCAGGCAGGTGGATGAATTCTTCACCTTCCTATCTACCTGCACGTGTTCACTCTCTAGAAGTTCCTGGAACTCTGCGTCCTTTGGGCCTGTGATGGAGCGTCATTGGTTGTCCATGACTGAAACTTGGACAGCTGTGCAGAAATATGATTGGGCACCAAGGGCTTTACCTAAACCCAGCAAGGCCGGTCTGCTCAGATTCTTCTTGGCCTCTCTGTGCAGCATTCTTTTCTCCAGAATATGGGACAGGACCCTTTCTGGAATGAGGGTCTTATGACCCGCTGTCAGATTCGAGTCTTGCCTTGGCCAGGTAAAAGGAGAACAGGAGGTCACAGAGAGAGATTCTGTTTCATGAGGCCTGCTTCTAAGGCTGGAAGTGCCCCCGCATTATAACAAAGGACTATAACAAGAGTTGTGGGAGTTATAAGCCTGGCACTGTGGATGAAAACCTATCTATCTATCAAATCATAATATCATAAATAATAATCAAATAATAAAAATTTAATATATTTATTTAATATTTAAATAAAATCATTATATATATGTAAAATCATAATATCATGAATACACTCAAATTGCTTTGCTTTCCAAAAAAGCTGTTCCAACGTGCACTTTTAACAATAGTGTTTTGCCATGTGCTCACTAATGCTGGGTGTTCCATTGCTTCGGATTTTTCTAGTCTCTAGGTAAATGTGTGCAATGGTGCTAAAATATTAGACTCATTCCCATTCATGTCCAGATTATGCTGTGATAGGCAGAATAATGGCCTCCAAGGATGCCCATGTCCTAATCCCTGAAACCTGTGAGTAGGGGTAAAAAATGATATCTTGTTCTTATTTGAACTTATATTTCTATTAACAGTGAGGAATAAGAATCTTTCCTCATGTTTATTGGTCATTTATATTTGGTATGTCATCATTAATTAATTAGTAAAAATTATCACTGACTTGAAGTACCACTTTTGCTAGATACTATATCCCCGTACATAAATGGAGTACTTCTGGATTTGCTTCTGCTAAAGTGCTCAATTTGTCTGTTCTTACAATGATGCCATACTGTTTGGTTTACTGGAGTGATACATTGTTCCGACATCTGATAAGCCAAGTCCTCCTGTCTTTACTTTCTTCTCATCTTTTATAGTTTTCTGTTGGCATGCTAGTCTTGCTCATTTTCTCTTCAAGGTAAAGTTTTAGAATTTCCATTGGAATTTTGATGGAGATTGTATTTAATATACAGATTAATTTGAGAAAACAAAATGAGCATTATTTAATAATATGGTGTATCTTTCTGATTGCTCAGTTTTAAAACTCTTTTGGTAAAATTGTATCATTTTTGGAGATTTGTAATTTCTTAATGAGGTTGTTTCTAAGTATTTTACAGTTTTGTTGTGATTGTGAACAGAACCATTTCTTCTCTCACATTTTCCAATTGGTTACTTCTAGTGTCCAGGAAGTTATTTTTTAAGATTTATCCCATTCTGAGCACTTCTACTGAACTCTGTTATTAACATAATAATATTTCAATTAATTATCTGACTTTCTGGTGGAAAGAAAAACATATCTAAAAATGGTGACAGTTTGACTCTTTTTCTTTTCAAGGTTTATAACCCCATTCTTTTTCTTAGTGGATTGGCTGAGGCCCCCAGCACCACTTTGCTGTTCGGCATCTGATGCTGCACTGCTGCTATAACAAGTTACAACACACTTGGTGACTTAAAGCAGTATACATTCAGTATATTTCAGTCTCAGAGGTCAGGGGTCCTAAATGGATTTCAGCAGACTATGGTCATGGTGTCTTCAAGACTGTGGAGCTTCCATCCCCTCCAGAAGGAGGCTCTGAGGGGAAAATCCGTTCCTTTTCTAGAGGCTGCTTACATCCCTGTGGCCCCTTTCATCTTCAAAGCCAGCAGTGTTGCATCCTGAAATCTCTCAGACTTGAACACAGGGTTCTGCCTTCCTCATTCACATCCTTATGATTACATTGAACCCACCCAGATACTCTCCTCATTTTAAGATCCTCAATTTAATCACATCTACAGAATTCCTTTTGCCTTGTAAGGTAACCTACTCACAGGTTTCAGGGATTAGGACATGGGCATCCTTGGGGGCCATTATTCTGCCTACCACAGCATCCTTGGCCTAATCCAGACATTAATAGGAATGAACCTAATATTTGAGCATTGAAAATGGGGTTTGGCACCATTGCACACATTTACCTGTGTAACAAACCTGCACATCCTGCACATATACCATGGAACTTAAAATTAAAATTAATTTTTAAAATGGGGTTTGGTTTAGGTTTCTATGAAACCACTGTTATGAAGGCAGGGAGTTTCTTTCTTTTCCTAGCTTGCTAAAGCTTTATCAAGAAAGGATGTTGAAGCTGAGCACGGTGGCTCACGCCTGTAATCCCAGCACTTTGGGATACTGAGGCAGGCGGATCACCTGAGGTCGGGAGTTCAAGACCAGCCTGACCAACATGGTGAAACCCTGTCTCGACTAAAAATGCAAAAAACAGCCATGCCTGGTGGCCGGTGCCTGTAGTCCCAGCTACATGAGAGGCTGAGGCAGGAGAATTGCTTGAACCTGGGAGATGGAGGTTACAGTGAGCCAAGATCGTGCCGCTGCACTCCAGCCTGGGCGACAGAGTGAGACTGTGTATCAAAAAAAAGAAAAAGGATGTTGAATTTGTATAGAATTGGGGGCCATAATTCAGATGATATTATTATTCTCCTTTAATCTATTAATGTTGTGTTACATTAGTAGATTTCCTCATGTTGAAACACCTTACAATTCCAAGATAAACTCTACTTGGTCATATTACTGTTTTTATACAATGATGGATTCAATGTGCTAATCTTTTTTTTTTTTTTTTTTTTTTTTTTTTTTTTTTTTTTTTTTTGTGAGACGGAGTCTCTCTCTGTCGCCCGGGTTGGAGTCTAGTGGTGCGATCTCCACTCACTGCAAGCTCCGCCTCCCAGGTTCACGCCATTCTCCTGCCTCAGCCTCCCATGTAGGTGGGACTACAGGTGCCCACCACCGCGCCCGACTAATTTTTGTATTTTTAGCAGAGACAGGGTTTCACCGTGTTAGCCAGGATGGTCTCGAACTCCTGACCTGGTGATTTGCCCGTCTTGGCCTCCAAAAGTGCCGGGATTACAGGCGTGAGCCACCGCACCCAGCCTCAATGTGCTAATTTTTTACTTAGTATGATTATATTCAAGTGCAAAGTAAGAATGGCTCGTAATTGTGTGTGTTTGCATAGTGCTCTATGGTTGTATAATTTTTAAATGGGGAGTGTGTCCTTAGGTGTACTGTAGGAGACGCAACAAGTCATTGTTACATAGTTAGTGCTAAAGGACATCAGGTGATGGTGAATGCTGGCTCCCCAGGTAGGTCTTAAAGATATGCTTCACTTGACGGATTTGTTGGGGGAAATGTCTTGACTTTACAAAAGTGACATAGATTTGATGGATAGTCCTGAAGAAGGAAAAATATATGCATGCAAAATTAGGGAAAACGAGTAAATTTAAAATCATCTTAAATGAGATGCCAAATACAAGTGAGCAACAGACTACCTTTATCTAAATTGTCTTTAAATAAAATGTTGATATGTTATGGAGATGGAATGGGTTCATATGGATGTGACAAGAAAACACTTACATTTTTTAGATTTAAGGTTTGAGACATACCTTCTTGGAAAACTGTGTCTCCCGCTGAAGAAAGCCATCCAGATATAATGAGATGTTTTAGTAGGAAGTCAAAATAGTTTCAGTGACCACAGAGGCTATGAGATGGTTGGATTACTGTCTTCAAATACATGAAAGGTGATGAGGCGGATTCTAGCTGATGCTCCATCTATAGAGGTTAGGAGAAGATGGCTGCATTTTACAGAAGCAACAGGTTTGTTTGTGAAAGAAAATTTACTGACTCCAGGTAGAGTAAGCTTCTAAGAGGATAGAAAATTTAAGGCACATTTGATCTTGAAAAGTGATAGGGAAACAAGCCAAACCGAAGTGTGCTCTGCCAAGCCCTGGCATGCTGCTTTGTGGCAGGAGGTCACTGTTGTGGTCTGAGGTCACTCCATCTACCATCTACACACTCCTCCCACTCACAGCGTGTTGAGGAAATATTCTCTTCAGAAATCTAGGACATCATCTCAACTTCTCCTCCTGAACTTCCACTGGAGATGAGGCCTCACACTGGGGCCAGCTGTCATGTCACAGCGGATCATCTTGTAAAGGAAATTAAGGTCCATTTGCCAGACTAAGGAAACTCAGAAATCAGAATCTAATAAAGTAAACAGGATGCAAGATCTGACCTAGGAGATTAAAATCATGTTATCAGCTAAAATCACAATCTTGGAACTTGAGAAAAATATCTAAGTTTAAAGCATAGGGGAAAAAAAAATGATAGCCTACAAAGGAGCAGAAGTTTCTGGAACCTTAAATTCTAATGCAGTGTGGCAAGGCCCCTCCCACCCCGGCCTGGCGTATGGGCTCTCCTCCAGGTTCCAGCTCCCTGCTTCTCTGAATTGTCTTGGCATCTTTAGGAGACCGCGGGTTCTCTGGTCCCGTGACTCCAAACCTCAGAATCACCGAGGGAGCTTGATCAGAATACAGACCCCAAACTCCATCGCAAACCAGTGACATGGACTCTCTAGATCTTGGATTTGGAAATCTGTGATTTTGAACAAGCTGCCGAGTGATTGATTCTTCTATAGCCAGCCCAGCCCTGGTCATCAGGCCGGGCTTATGAAGGATTTTGCGTCAGACAGTAGTAGTTGATCCGCTTGATGTGGAGCCTCCGAGCAGAGAACTATTGCTGCTAAAACATCATGAGGTGAAACATACTTTAAAAATATATTTTTAATTAAATTTTGCATTTTAGTTATTTCTCTTTTGTTAATTATTATTTCACACTTACGATTTATTTGAAGCAATATCACCAATATCACTGAAATCCTTTAGCCAACATAATTTATTTCCAGTGATTATATGAGATTCTGCAATTCGAACGTGCTTAGTTTGAAGCCACGGTGGCCTGGATATTGACTGCTGAAATATACTAGTTCAGGGGTGAAAATAACAATAACAGTATCAGTGAACACTTACAGCGGTGCCCACTGGGTACTGGGCAGAGTGCTAATGTGAGTTAGGAGAGTTAATGCGTTTCGTCTTCTCTGAAAGCATGAGAGACGATGAGATAGGTATTATTGGCTCGATTTCACAGCTGGGATATCTGAAGCACAGAGAAGTGATTTGTGCGGGTCTCACCACAGAGTCATGCCCAGACTCCAGAGTCCTCGCTCCT
Source organism: Rhinopithecus roxellana (assembly GCF_007565055.1). Taxonomy (NCBI): domain Eukaryota; kingdom Metazoa; phylum Chordata; class Mammalia; order Primates; family Cercopithecidae; genus Rhinopithecus; species Rhinopithecus roxellana. The sequence continues at coordinate 97,330,981 of NC_044556.1, read as the reverse complement.
ACTGGCCACACTGTCCCGCTGTCCACAACATCTCCCAGCAGTTAATCTCCATCTGCTCTGCAGGAACGCACCACACTCTCCCCAGGTCTGCATGGACACTTCCCTGGGGTGGCCCAGCTGCTCCAGAGCACCCACCTTCTTACCTATACACGCTTCCTTGTGGACCTGTCCTGTGCTGGGTTGTGATGCTGCGAGCTGCTGATGGCGCCTGCTGCGGGCATCATGGCTCTGATGTTCAGTGTGGCCTGAGCTCAGGGATGCTTCACCCCTGGGATGGCATCTTGCCCTTTCCTGCCAGCCCAGTGCCTTTGCCATAGGCGGTGCTGCCACTGTGCACCCTCCATACCCAGCTCACTCGGACACATCTACTGAGTCATTGAGGACATAGGCTTTGATCCTATAGGACAAGGTGAACGCTGGACACTGGGGTGTATTTGGAATTGTCCCCCCCCCACCAACAGGCACCCATTGTCTGCAGACCCCACTTGTGCACTGGGTCACCCATGGAAAGAAATTCCTAGCAAGACCCTCACCAAGTCTCTAAATATGCCTGGCAGTAATTGATCATATGAGTGAACACAGAAAGAAATTGATGATAATGAGGGCAAGAGACAAGTATCAGAGCCAAGATTTAAGCTTCAGTTTGGAGCTCCTGGCTCCCATCCCTCCAACCCTGTAGGCCCATATGCTGCCTCTCAGTGCAGCACCTGAACTCTAGAGGAAGTGAAGCACCTTGGAGCTATTTGGGGGACATCACGTGTTCTTTACCGTGTGTTTTTTCTGAATGTTCTTTACCAGGTAGGAGAGAGCTGGGATCCCAACCAGGGGTTGTCTTGATTTTAGAGCCAATGGAGTAACTTCCTGGATAAAGAGTTTATGAAAGCGGTATTAATACACTCTCAATTCAGGGTCTGTGCAGAGTATACACACCAGTTAGGAGGATGACATGGGGATGAGTTCAAGAACTATACTCACAGCACTTTCAGTGTTGTGGCTCAACGGAAGCCTTTAAAGGGATTAGTTCATTCTCACACTGCTCTGAGCAGGCCTTTAAGAAGATGACTCAGGGCCAGACGTGGTGGCTCAAGCCTGTAATCTCAGCACTTTGGGAGGCTGAAGCGAGTGGATCTCTTGAGGTCAGGAGTTCGAGACTAGCCTGGCCAACATGGTGAAACCCCGTCTCTACTAAAAATACAAAAAAATTTAGCCGGGCATGGTGGCAGGTGCCTGTAATCCCAGCTACCTGGGTGGCTGAGGTGCGAGAATCACTTGAACCTGGGAGGTGGAGGTTGCAGTGAGTTGAGATCACGCCACAGCACTCCAGCCTGGGCAAGAGAGAGAGACACCGTCTCAAAAAAGTAAATTATAAAGAAGAAGATGACTCTAGTTACACATTATAAAAGCAACTCCACGTTTGCTAGAGAGGTAGGTGGCCTGGAAGCAGCTGTGGGTTTTCTTCTGTGCTTCTTCAGTGTGGCATAAAATACTGAGTATTTGTTCCAACCCATTTTACTCTCTTTCTCAACTTTTTCTGGCCTGTTTCTTTTCATATGGAAGGGCTCTAATAATTACATCATGCATCTGTGAGAATGAGAGGCGCCTATGGACTGGAAAGCACTTAGTAACCCACAAGTCACCATACAAATGGAGAGTGTTTCCTTCTGTTTCACTTTTAGTTACTCAGAGATGGTGCTAGTCATCTAGAACACTGTGCTGTTTTTTTTTAGTGTGTGTGTGTGTGTTTTAAGGGACAGGACATCTCTGTGTTGCCCAAGCTGGAGTACAATGGCTACTCACAGGTGCCATCAGAATGCACTACATCTTCGAACTCCCCGCATCAGCCTTCCACGTCGCTGAAATACCATAAGGGCATGTGCCACTGTACACGCCTTCGGATCATTGTTTTTGTTTGGGGAACTACAGCAGGAGAGTGTGGTCAGGAGCATGGGACTGACTGTGAAACCGGTGTGTGGTTGCTGGATTCCACAGAGAGGAATAAGGCACACATGAAGAGACCTTGCTGCAGTCCCCGAGGTGGAGATGCTACTGAGCCTGGGACAGTGACTTAGGTAGACGGGCACACACACACTCTCTATTTCTGTAAACATGGGACACCCAGCCAGTAAATCACACTTAATTGTTTACATACGTTCTACAAGCGTTCCGTTTATGGCAGTGCGCGGCAGCAGAAGGCGCTTCACAATGCTAATCTGTAAATAACATAGTATGTACAGGCCTGTTTGGCAATGAACTAAAATGAACAAATCAGTCATTGTGCTGGAGATCCCCCTGTGAGTCCTGCAGAAACTATCCCCACATTAGAGCTGTTTCTCTCTGCATCCCAAGGTTCATTAAGACTTAAGATAAGGACCCCATTGTCCAATACTTGGAGACTTCTCCTCCACTGCTACTCTGTCTTTCTGAAAAAGCAGGGTTTCTCAGCAGCGGCACTATAGACATTTTGAGCTATGTGGTTCTTTGTGGTGGGGGCTGTCCTGGGCATCGTGGAAATGGCGCCAGCCTCCAGCCAGAGAACAGTCATTTCCAGGAAAGTTGTAAACAACTGTGCTTTGCACTGAGGCTCCAGCCTCCTCTCTACACACATAACCACCAGCTATGTCACAGGAAGTGGGTGAGGAAGCAGAAGAACAGCAAGTGATGGATTCATTCTGCAATGAGTAGCGCAGTGTTACAGCCTACGCAATATACTCCAGCTTTTTCCAGTTAAAAAGGAAATGTACTCAAGTGTTAACTCCTCATCATCATCTGAAAGCATGACATTTTTCTAGTGCTGTTTTTATTTATGACAGTATTTAGCACTTCCATGGTGCCATGGAAGCTAGTGCCAGCTTATCTCAGTGCCATCGTCTTTGGTCTTCCATGTGTGAACATGCTCCCCTAACACACGATTACACACGTGCCAGGTTTTTTCAGGGCCCTGCCTGCCCTCTCTGCCCCTGTGTAATCCCACACCACTGACTTCCCAGCTGACCGACTATGATAAGATGACCTGCTTCACTGACATCCTCCGCAGGGCTGGAAGTGGGGGCTGTTTTAGTCCCTAGGAAGGCCAACCTTGAATGACTCAGATGCAACACTATTTCCCAGTAATCAAAGCCCAGCTCCAGCTGTTGGCCTGAGGGTGGGAGCCTGTCATTTCTCAATAGAGCTTTGAAAAGACATAGCCCTGTGAAGCTCCAATAGAAATGTGCTGCAGGTGTCCCACAGACCTCTGCGGCCGCCCACCCTGGCTTGGCTTGTCACAGCTCACCACCTTCCCCTCTTCATTCTCTTGGGGAAAAAACCCAGGTAATGAAACACCTTCCTTTTAGGATGCCTTGATCTCTAAGGTGCTGGGGATAATATCCCCAATCTAGTGGAATTCTAACTCAGACTTTGTTTTCTACATTGAGAATCATTTCAGTAATGGAACAGCAGGAAGCACCCCAATGTCTCATTTTCTCTGAAAATAGAAATGACAGGGAAAATATCCATTGTTGGTGGCCTTCAATGGAACTCAAGCCTCTTAGAAAGGCAGCCTGTGGAGGCTGCCGTTCTTCTGCTGGTGAGTAAGCAGTTGATGGCTGCTGGGCACATGCAGCTGGGCAAACACTAGGCTGATACCTGCCATTCCTGGCTCTTCTCTTTTGTCTGTGGATGTTGCTCTGGGTGTCTGGGTGTTAATCTTCCTTTTCCACTATCGCCATCTCTACATCTGGAGAAAGCTTTTTCTCTTATGCGTATGCAAGGCCATTCTGAGCAAGTATCATGCCCCTCCGAATCCTTTCCTGAATAAATGCCACACATTTTTCAGGAGTTAGGGCTCTCATTTTAGCACATAGCTCCTATCTGATGCTGGGAGCATTTCCAAATGTTTTCTATTGGGAGCAGGTAGTGGTCGTTATTCACGTTTAGAAGCCTCCATTCTCAGCATCAGCCTACCTGCAGCCTGACTCTGCTGTTGTAAAGCAGTCTTCTTGGTGCCTCTTAGGCAGTGGCTAAAGCTCACAGCCCCAGGAAGCTTTTGATAGCTTCTTGGACCTTTTCTGGAAGATTCCAGGCTCCTCTAGGCCACAGCACCCCGAACCCCACCTGACCAGCCCCTGGCTGTTCGCGTTTCCCACAGTCTGCTCTGAAGCCGTGAAGACTTGGCAGCCTCTTTCTCAAGGGAGTCCTAGATATTAATGATAGTGGTACATTTCACATTGAAATGCTAAAATAGCAATCAGTGGAACTATTTCCCTGATGTGCAGGTCTAATGCGCTGTGTTGAATCAGAAGCCTTGCTCAGTGAGCAAACTCATTAAATCCTTAGGAGGAGCCGTCCTCAGAGACTGCCTTCACACACATGCCCTGCTCATCCTGTCCCAGGCCGGCCCTGTCAGGGATGCTGTTTCTTGTACTGGCCTTGTAACTACCTCTTGGGGATATGAGAGGCCAGGGTTGTAAGAGGCGGCTGTGATAGAGAATACTTACAGAAAGAAAACACAGGGAAAAAAGGAGAAACTGTTCTTCCTCTCCTAGGAATGCAGGATGAGTTGCTTTCCCAAACCTACTCCCCAGGTTCATCCAAAATTTTAAAGGCCCCAGGCTCTGAGAGATTTCCCTTGGGTGATACCCCTGTTCTTCATCCTGGCAACTCTCAGTGATGTGTGGGAAATGGAAGCGAGGCAGGAAAAACCTAGGAACCTGAACACCCGAATAATCTTGAAAGATCCGTCTTTTTAAAAAATATGTAAGTGTGTGGAGCTATAATTTTTATATAATTGAGTGTTGGCCAAATATGAAAGACAATTGAATTGAATTCTTTTTTTATTAGTATTATACTTTAAGTTCTGGGATACATGTGCAGAACGTGCAGGTTTGTTTTGTTACATAGTATACACATGCCATGGTGGTTTGCTGCACCCATCAACCCGTCATCTACATTAGGTATTTCTCCTAATGCTATCCCTCCCCTAGTCCCCTACCCTCCAACAGGCCCCGGTGTGTGATGTTCCCCTCCCTCTGTCCATGTGTTCTTATTGTTCTACTCCCACTTACAAGTGAGAACATGCAGTGTTTGGGTTTTCCATTCCTGTGTTAGTTTGTTGAGAATGATGGTTTCCAGCTTTATCTAGGTCCCTGCAAAGGACATGAACTCATTCTTTTTTATGGCTGCATAGTATTCCATGGCATATACATGCCACATTTTCTTTATCCAGTCTATCATTGATGGACATTTGGGTTGGTTCCAAGGCTTTGCTATTGTGAATAGTGCTGCAGTAAACATACGTGTGCATGTGTCTTTATAGTAGAATGATTTATCATCCTTTGGGTGTATACCCAGTAATGGGATGGCTGGGTCAAATGATATTTCTGGTTCTAGATCCTTGAGGAATCGCCATACTGTCTTCCACAATGGTTGAACTAATTTACACTCCCACCAACAGTGTAAAAGCATCCTTATTTCTCCATATCCTCTCCAGGATCTGTTGTTTCCTGACTTTTTAATGATTGCCATTCTAATTGGCATGAGATGGTATCTCATTGTGGTTTTGATTTGCATTTCTCTGATGACCAGTGATGATGAGCTGTTTTTCATATGTTTGTTGGCTGCATAAATGTCTTCTTTTGAGAAGCATCTGTTCATATCCTTTGCCCACTTTTCGATGGGGATTTTTCTTGAAAATTTGTTTAAGTTCATTGTAGATTCTGGATTGTACTCCTTTGTCAGATGGATAGATGGCAAAAATTTTCTCCCATTCTGTAGGTTGCCTGTTCACTCTGATGATAGTTTCTTTTGCTGGGCAGAAGCTCTTTAGCTTAATTAGATCCCATTTGTCAATTTTGGCTTTTGTTGCCATTGCTTTTCGTGCTTTAGTCATGAAGTCTTTGCCCATGCCTATGTCCTGAATGGTATTGCCTAGGTTTTCTTCTAAGGTTTTTATGGTTTCAGGTCTAACATTTAAGTCTTTAATCCATCTTGAGTTAATTTTTGTATAAGGTGTAAGGAAGGGGTCCAGTTTCAGTTTTCTGCATATGGCTAGCCAGTTTTCTCAACACCATTTATTAAATAGAGAGTCGTTTCCCCATTGCTTGTTTTTGTCAGATTTGTCAAAGATCAGATGGTTGTAAATGTGTGGCATTATTTCTGAGGCCTCTGTTCTGTTCCATTGGTCTATGTATCTGTTTTTGTACCAGTGCCATGCTGTTTTGGTTACTGTGGCCTTGTAGTATAGTTTGAAGTCAGGTAGCATGATGCCTCCAGCTTTGTTCTTTTTGCTTAGGATTGTATTGGCTATACGGGCTCTTTTGTGGTTCCATATGAAATTAAAATATTTTTTTCTAATTCTATGAAGAAAGTCAATGGAAGCTTGATGGGGATAGCATTGAATCTATAAATTACTTTGGGCAGTATGGCCATTTTCATGATATTGATTCTCCTATCCATGAGCATGGAATGTTTTTCCATTTGTTTGTGTCCTCTCTTATTTCCTTAAGCAGTGGTTTGTAGTTCTCCTTGATGAGGTCCTTCACATCTCTTGTAAGGTGTATTCCTAGGTATTTTATTCTCTTTGTGGCAACTGTGAATGGGAGTTCACTCATTATTTGGCTCTGTTTGTCTATTATTGGTGTATATGAATGCTTGTGATTTTTGCACATTGATTTTGTATCCTGAGACTTTGCTGAAGTTGCTTAATCTTTCGTTTTAAGCTTCACTCTATTGCCTCTTCCTCTCATCATTAAAAAAAATGGTGGGATTGGGAAATGCATGTTCTCTGAGAACCTAAACGACCCATTTGACGTTTCGTTTAGTTTTATTTCCTCTCTCCATATTGTGGTTGAATCCAGTAACATAGCCCCAAAATGAAATACAGAAATACAAAGAAGAAGAATAAAGGCTCCTGCATTATTCTGCAGTTAGCATCATTATCTCTGGGGAGCTGGTAGTCTCTAGGGGATTATTGGGGTAGAAGAACCTGTGTTTTAGCACTCTAACTTTGAGTGGACATGTGAGGCCAGTTCTGACCTGAAATCCTAGTGTCACATTCAGCGATCAAGTACTTTGGTGGCTCCTAAAATGACTGAAGACAATGCCCACGCCATGACACTAGCACTTATGAGGGCCCAAACGTGGGCTATAGGGGTAGGCACTTGGTGCATTGGGGTGAGTCCTGTTACCTTCCTTTTCTTTCTAGATCAGCCTAAATGTTAAGATAATTGTTGGACAAATGGGAGACTTAAACCTTGCTCGCAATGACAGGATTCTGAACATTCGTTCCATGTGAATTAATAGTAGTTAGGACTTTGTTTTGCAGCCTGGATTCTTTCCTATATGGCCTCCATGCCCTCTTCAAAGGTGACTTCAGAATAACAGCACGTGACGAGTGGGTATTTGCTGACATGGACCTACTGCATAAAGTTGTAGCTCCAGCTATCAGGATGTCCCTGAAACTTCACCAGGTAAAAACCTTTTTATGTTATGTTATGTTATGTTATGTTATATGTTATGTTATGTTATTTTTGAGATGGAGTTTCGCTCTTGTTGCCCAGGCTGGGGTGCAATGGCATGATCTCGGCTCACCACAACCTCCACCTCCCAGGTTCAAGCGATCCTCCTGCCTCAGCCTTCCAAGTAGCTAGGATTACAGGCATGTGCCACCATGCCCAGCTAATTTTGTGTTTTTAATAGAGATGGGGTTTCTCCATGTTGGTCAGGCTGATCCCGAACTCCCGACCTTAGGTGATCTGCCTGCCTTGGCCTCCCAAAGTGCTGGGATTATAGGTGTGAGCCACCGTGCCTGACCAAACCTATTTTTTTTTTTTTAAAGTATCACTCAGCTACTCAGGAGGTTAAGGTGGAAGGATTGCTTGAGCCCAGGAGTTTCAGGCTGCAGTGAGCTATGACTGCACCACTGCACTCCAGCCTGGGTGACAGAGCAAGACCCTGTCTCTTGGGGAAAAAAAAAAAGGGAAAAGGATCAGCCTGAAACTTCAGGGGAAAAAAATGGCCTTTGAAAAATATAGTCTCCTTTCTCTGCACAGCACTGTAAGTGGGTTTATCACTTAGGTAACTAAGCATTGAAGCTGTCCAGATATTCTTGACTTTAGCCAATGGTGATTTGCCCTCAGGAGCAGCTAGGACGTGGCGATATTCCACTAGAAGAAAGACGGGTATTGTGCAGAGACAATGACTTAGCAAAAGTGCCCAACCTATATCTAAAACTATATCCAAAAGTCAGAGGAACCTAAGCCATGAAGCTCTTTTCTAGGCATATTCCATTGGTTAGTGCAATGAGATAAAGAGATGTCCTCTGTGCCGAGCTCAGGATTTGGAAAAAGAACAGGAGAGAGGAAGATGAGCAAAGGGCTTAGCTTTGGAGGTCACTGGACAGTTGCCACCTGCATGCTTCCCGGGGGTGAGTTCCTCTGATCCTTGCCCAGCCCACACCCACACTTCTTCCCACCAGGACCAGTTCACTTGCCCTGACGAGTATGAAGACCCAGCAGTCCTCTACGAGGCCATCCAGTCCTTCGAGAAGAAGGTAGTCATCTGCCACGAGGGTGACCCAGCCTGGCGGGGCGCAGTGCTGTCCAATAAGGAAGAGCTGCTCACCCTGCGGCACGTGGTGGACGAGGGCGCCGATGAGTACAAGGTCATCATGCTCCACAGAAGCTTCCTGAGCTTCAAGGTGATCAAGGTATGGCGGCCACGCTTTCCGGGTCCCCCGTTGGCTCACGTCTCTCCATCTGAGAAGAAATAGAATGGTGGTGGGCAGGGGGCCACTGACACAGGAGTCCCTGTGCCAGCATCCTCTGTTCAGAGGAATGTTCTGGAAGGAGCACTGGCTGGCAAGTGGGGCAGGGCATGGCGTCGGGCTGGGTGCTGCGTTCCCCTGGCAGGATCACCCTCCACCTCACAGAGCCAGCCCACAGGCACAGACTTTGCTAAGAAGACCCAGTAGACACACACACATGTAGGTGAGAGTCAGGCTATAGCTTATTTGTAGAGACTTTTTAATTCTCTAGAACCCACACCTGTCTCTCATAACCCGTTCCTGGATCCAAACGCCTTATTCCCAATGGCTCTTCTTTTCATATAGCTTCAAATCACTAAGTGAAAACAAAAACTACTTTCTTTGCATTCTCTCTCAGTTTCCCCATGAAGGTGGCATCATATCCGTCTTGCAGGACGGCTCTTCTGGCTTGACTGTGAAAAGAGCTTTACACCAAACTTTTGTAGTCACAGATATTCAGTCCCAGAGTCCTGCTCTCTCATTGTAGTTAAAAACCAATAGATTGGCCAAGGCGGGCGGATCGCCTGAGGTCAGGAGTTCGAGACCAGCCTGACCAACATGGAGAAACCCTGTCTCTACTAAAAAGTACAAAATTAGCCAGGTGTGTTGGTGCATGCCTGTAAGCCCATCTACTCGGGAGGCTGAGGCAGGAGAATTGCTTGAATCCAGGAGGCGGAGGTTGCAGTGAGCCAAGATTGCACCATTGCACTCCAGCCTGCGCAACAAGAGCAAAACTCCATTTAAAAAAAAAAAAAAAGAAAAGAAACCAATAGACTGGAAAACACAGGCCATCTGCCTGTCTTCCCATTCCCTCTCTGACCTGCAGGTTAACAAAGAATGCGTCCGAGGACTTTGGGCTGGACAGCAGCAGGAGCTCATATTTCTTCGCAACCGCAATCCAGAGCGCGGCAGCATCCAGAACAATAAGCAGGTCCTGCGGAACTTGATTAACTCCTCCTGCGATCAGCCCCTGGGGTACCCCATGTATGTCTCCCCACTAACCACATCCTACCTAGGGACCCACAAGCAGCTGAAGAACATCTGGGGTGGACCCATCACTTTGGACAGAATTAGGACCTGGTTCTGGACCAAGTGGGTAAGGTAAGTTTTTACAACAAATGCCTCTATCCAGATGTTGGGGGAAGGCATGGGGGATGCAGGGAGCTCTGTACTCCTGGTTCAGATTTCAGTGTCAGCCACCATTTTCTCATATGATTAAAACTGCTACCCCCAAGTGGCATTGAACAGATCATTTGTTTCAGCAAGCAGTCTCAGATTATGAATCCATGGGAAATCTCATACGGATGAGAATCTCTTTCCCCCACATTTGCACAGGCTGAGAATCTGCTTGAGTTCTTGCAGAGCTGCCAAGGTCATGAGTCTTTAGCAGTAACCGTTCCACATCTGTTAGCAAGAACTGGAAGAATATCCCAGCACACAGTTCTCATCCAATAAGTCTTCTTACCTGGACATAGTAATCAGTTGGGATGAATTCTAAGAATTTTTGCCCGAAGATGCAGAGCTCCCCATCGAGCCTCGGCACTAAGGGTTCCTATGGAAGGTTGAGACTGAAGCTCATTCATCCTGGTGCAGTCTGTTCATTTATTAGATGCCGAGGTTTGCGAACAACAGCCCCTCTTCCCACCAGCATGCCAGGTGGGCTGCTCACCTGGAGAGCATGGTCTTCGATCCTGATTTAGGCAAGGCCATGGTGGAGCATTTAGGGGGATTAGAAACGTGTTGGTGAGAATCCTCAAATGATTTCTCCCTCCCACAGGATGCGGAAGGATTGCAATGCCCGCCAGCAGAGTGGCGGCAACATTGAAGACGTGGACGGAGGAGGGGCCCCGACGACAGGTGGCAACAATGCCCCGAGTGGTGGCAGCCAGGAGAGCAGCACAGAACAGCCCAGAAAAGGTGGTGCTCAGCACAGGGTGTCATCCTGTGAAGGGACACAGAGAACAGGTAGGGTGCAGTGGGGGCCTCCGAACTACTGATGAAGTCCTATTTGGTCCCAGTGAGCAATGCCCTGAGTTATGATGTTGTTTTGACCTCTGAGAGCACCTTCTTGCATTGGGACAATAGATGCTGGAAATTTGCAAACTCTTGTAATTTCTGCTCAGAAAAACAACTCTCCATCTGTTAGATTCAGCTTTTACCATTTATCTATCTGTCCATGACCTTGGCCAGCCATTCATCTGTCTGTCCACCTGTCCAGGGGTCGCTCCATTCCATTCCATCTCTCACTCTATGACTGTGTGATGGTGTGCCTTCTGCATCTGGCCATGTTGTAGCTATTGACCCATGTAGTGTCTTCCTGTTCTGCAAGTGTTTGTGGGGTACACAAACAGGCCTCCTGCCTTCCCTCTCCTGCTTCTCACTGATTCTCACCTTCCTCCACTTAGACTTGACATTTCAGAGCAGAAGAAAAGAGGGGAGGAAGGGTACCCACAGATAGGAACCTAGGAGGTAGCTGCAGCCAAGCCTGGCTGAATCTAAAGTTTAAAATCATGTTTAAACTAACACCCAAATAGTTATGCTCCACCAGATGGGTGAAGTTCCAAAACTCCACTGGTGGTCTCTGCTGGGGAGGAGGTGGCTGGACTAGAAAAGGAGATCCTGAGGGTTGGCAGAGGATGAGAGTCCTGGGAACATGAGAGAGATGGATGCTCTGCCCTGGTTCCTCCTGGCCCTTGGCTTTACCCTCTGAAGCATGTTAGTGGTTTTACCTTTTGGCCTCAGTTCTTCTCACCGTCCAGAAGCATTTAATAAGTACCTCTGTGCATGCTTCTCCTGCCAGCTCTGCACCAAACAAGACAGGGGTTATAGTCCCTGCCTCCTGGGAGTGCCCAGAGCAAGGCAGAGGAGTGAACAGAGACAGTAGGATGTGTGCAAACATGGGCAAGATATGAGAGAGAAAGAGAGAGAGAGAGAGAGAGAGAGAGAGAGAGAGAGAGAGAGGATAGATATGTAAACCAGAAAGTATCTGAGACAGCTTTCAATTAATTTAGAGGTTTATTTTGCCAAGGCTAAAGATGTGCTCAGGAAAAAGGGACACGAGTGACAGACCCAACTGTGGCTACTTTTTCCAAAGAGGGTTTGGGGACTTCATTATTTAAAGGGGAAAGAATGGGCAATAGGGGAAAAGGCGGGTCAGGGGGTAGGGAAAAGGGGCATTTTGCAACCACCTGCAACCAGCCTTTGAGGCTTTTGATCAACCTTCGCTGAATCCACATTTTACATGTAAAAAGAGTGGGTAGAGAAATAGTCAATTGTACATTCATCTCCAGCTCTGCAGATCTGCATTTTTACATACAGTAAACATAGAGTTGAAGAAGGAGTCATGAGTGCCTTTGTCTCAGGTGAGCAGATGGAGGACTCCTAGTCCTGTCTTTGTCCCGCATTTGTAAAGATAAGCTGTTCATTTACATTGTCAGGGTGAAATTTAACAGAACTGTTTTAGAGTAAAGATCTTGGGGCCCACAAGGAATTTCTCTGCAAGCAAATTAGAAGGGAGGCAGTTTTGCATGTCTCAGTTCCCAGGCTTGACTTTTTCATTTGGCATATGAGTTTGGGGAGATTTTATTTTCCTTTCACGGATGCTAGATAGGTAGATAGGGACTGATTGATAGAGGACAGAAAGAAAGGTAGGTAGGTAGATAGATAGGTAAATAGACAGCATAGGTAGTATCAGCTGCTCAAAAGAAAGGAAAAAAGATCTCCCCCTGCCCCACCCACCCCATGCTGTTTACTCTGAGGCCCTGCAGGACGCCTGCTGGAGGCCTCCTGTGCAGCTCCCAGGCCTCCGGTATCTCATTGTTTAGTTAACATTTCTTATCACATGAAAAATGTGTTTCAGGATCACGGGAGTGACTTTCCAGATGGGGAAATGCAGAGTAGCTTCCAAATGGTGAAATGCCTAAGCATCTGTCATTTGCCAGTGCTTCCAGGTGACTTGTATGGACCAGAGAAAGTCTGGAGTCAGGGGGGTCTGGCTACGGGGTGGGCAGGGTCCGAGACAGGAGTCAGAGGTGGGGGTTCCAGAAGCGCTTCAGACCTGGTTTCTTGAGGCTTGGCAGAAAAGAAATTGGAGGCTGGGTGCTGTGGTGCATGCCTATAATCCCAGCACTTTGGGAGGCTGAAGTGGGAGGATCACTTGAGGTCAGGAGTTCCAGACCAGCCTGGCCAACATGGTGAAACCCCATCTCTACTAAAATTACAAAAAACATTTAGCCGTGTGTGGTGGTGGGCACTTGTAATCCCAGCTACTTGGGAGGTTGAGGCAGGAGAATCCCTTGAACCCAGGAGGCGGAGGTCGCAGTGAACCGAGATCATGCCACAGCACTCCAGCCTGGGTGGGGAAAAAAAAAAATTGGAAACACCTTCTTCTCTTTCTTCCTAGTAAAACAGTGCCTGCAACTGGCCTTGCCTGGAAGAGCTGGTGTTCCTTCCACTCCCTGGAGTCCAAACACCATAGGCAGTGAGCATTCCTCACATTTACAGGAGCAATCACAGCTTCCTGTTTGTGGAAGATGTCAGAGCAAGATCTTTTTTTTTTTTTTGGATTTTTAACTTAAATTTAATAATCAAACTATACAATCAGCATAGTTTAAAACTCAAACAGAACTGCCTGGATTAAAACAAAAATCCTGGGTTTCCCCACTTCACCCCCCAGGAACATTCCTAATTCCCAGAGGTTACTGCTTCCAACTCTTGCAGCTGCTTTGTATTTTTTGGGTATCTACCTCCACATATTTAAATGACACGCTTACTCTGGAGCAGGATCTACTAAAGCCCAGACCAACTATTAAATTTCTCATGAATGCTTCGTAAAACTGCTCCTGCCAAGGCCACCGCTGACTTTCTACATTTTACAAGTAAAGGTGCATGCCTGGCAAAATATCCCACACCCCACATGCCTTGGCCACACCTGCAGCCTGACTTTGTCCCAGGCTCTGAGACCCGTTGTTGTCCTGCTAGGGGGATGGAGGACTGGGAAGATTTATGAAGCCCTGGGCCAAGCATCAGCTGCTTTGAACTCACCTGCCTTGCTGCCACTCTGCTCTTTCTTTGCTCCCACAGCTATTCACGGCATCCTTGCTGCAGGAGATAAAATTTGGTAACAGTAACAGTTCTCAGGTGCTAGTCTACCAACACCATCCTGATTATTTTCATGTGCAAATTCACTGGATCTTCACCATGGCTCTTAGAGATGCAGGCGGTTTCACCCTCCTTATCTTACAGATAAAGAAACTGAGTGTATTAGTCAGTTTTCACACTGCTATAAAGATACTACCTGAGACTGGGTAATTTACAAAGGAAGGAGGTTTAATTGACTCAGTTCTGCATGGCTGGGGAGACCTCAAGAAACTTACAATTATGGTGGAAGGCAAAGGGGAAGCAAGGCACATCTTACATGGTGGCAGGAGAGAGCAAGAGTGAGGAAGTGCCACACTTTAAAACCACCAGCTCTCATGAGAACTCACTCACTATGACAAAAACAGCCTGGGGGAAACCACCCCCATGATTCAATCACCTCCCACCAGGTCCCTCCCTCGAACACATGGGGATTTTTTTTGGGTGGGGATACAGAGCTAAACCATATTATTCTGCCTCTAGTCCCTCCTAAATCTCATGCCCTTTCACATTTCAAAACCAATCATGCCTTCCCAACCATCCCCCAAAGTCTTAACTCATTCCAACATTAACTCAAAAGTCCAAATCCAAAATCTCATCTGAGACAAGACAAGTCCCTTCCACTTGTGAGCCTGTAAAATCAAAAACAAGTTAGTTACTTCAAAGATACAATGGGGGAGCAAGCATTGGGTAAATGTTCCCCTTCCAAATGGAAGGAATTGGCCAAAGCAAAGGTGCCACAGGCCCCATGCAAGTCCAAAAGCCAGCTGGGCAGTCATTAAATCTTAAAGCTCCAAAATCTCCTTCAATGCCATGTCGCACATCCAGGTCACACTGGTGCAAGAGGTGGGCTTCTAATGCCTTGGGCAGCTCTGCATGGGTACAGTCCCCGTAGCTGTTTTCATGGGCTGGGGTTGAGTGTTTGCAGCTTTTCCAGGTGCATGGTGCAAGCTGTTGGTGTATCTGCCTTTCTGGGATCTGGAGGATGGTGGCCCTCTTCTCACAGCTCTACTAGGCAGTAACCCAGTGGGACTCTGGGGGCTCCAACCACATATTTCCCTTCCACACTGCCCTAGCAGAGGTTCTCCATGAGAGCTCTGCCCCTGCAGCAGACTTTTGCCTGGACACCAGGCATTTCTATACCTCTGAAATCTAAGCAGAGGTTCCCAAAGTTCCACTCTTGTCTTCTGCACACCCTCAGGCCCAACACCACGTGAAAGCAGTAAAAGCTTGGAGTTTGCACCCTCTGAAGCAATGACCCAAGCTGTACCTTGGCCCCTTTTAGCCACGTTGGAGTTGGAGTGGTTAGGATGCAGGGCACCAAATCCAGAGGCTGCACAGAATAGTAGTGTCCGTGGCCCAACCCATGAAACCATTTTTCCCTCCTAGGCCTCCAGGCTTGTGACGGGAGAGGCTTCTGTGAAGATCTCTGAAATGCCCTGGAGACATTTTTCCCATTGTCTTGGCTATTAACATTCTGCTCCTTGTTACTTACGCAAATTTCTGCAGTGGGCTTGAATTCCTCCCCAGAAAATGGGCTTTTCTTTTCTACTCCATCGTCAGGCTGCAAATTTTCCAAACCTTTATATTCTGCTTCCTTTTTAAACGTAAGTTCTACTTCCAAACCATCTCTTCATGAACAAATATGACTGAAAGCTTTCAGAATAAGTCAGGTCACCTCATGAATCCTTTGCTGCTTAGACCTTTCTTCCACCAGATACCCTAAATCATCTCTCTCAAGTTCAAAGTTCCACAGATCTCGAGGGCAGGGGTAAAATGCCGCCAGTGTCTTTGCTAAAGCACAGCAAGAGTGACCTTTGTTCTAGTTCCCAAAAAGTTTCTCATCTCCATCTGAGACCACCTCAGCCTGGACTTCATTGTCCATATCACTATCAACATTTTGCTCAAAACCACTGAGCAAGTCTCTCGGAAGTTCCAAACTTTCACTCATCTGCCTGTTTTCTTCTGAGCCCCCCAAACTATTCCAATCTCTGCCTATCACCCAGTTCCAAAGTTGCTTCCACATTTTCAGGTATCTTTATAGCAATACCCTACTGTGCTGGTACCAATTCTCCATATAAGTCCATTTTCACATTGCTATAAAGATACAACCTGAGACTGGGTAATTTATAAAGAAAGATTTAAATGACTCACAGGTCCACATGGCTGGGGAGGCCTCAGGAAACTTACAATCATGGCAGAAGGTGAAGGGGAAGCAAGATGTGTCTTACATGGCAGCAGAAGAGAGTGAGACCAAGGAAGTGCCACACTTTAAAACTATCAGCTGTCGTGAGAACTCACCCGAGAACAGCCTGGGGAAACCACCCCCATGATCCATTTACTTCCCAGCAGGTCTGTCCCTCAAAACATGGGATTACAATTCAAGATGAAATTTGGGTGGAGACCAGAGGCCTAGAAAACTTAAGTCACTGCCCAGTGTCACCCAGCCAGGGAGTGGCCAGTCTGAGAGTCATGCCTAGGCGAGCTGGCCGCAGAACTTGTGACCCCAACCACTTTGCACCATCCCATTGTCCTGGCCCCAGGGATACTGCTTCAAGTGTCCTTGTCCCCAGCCCTGGGAATGAGCTGATGGAAGCAAGCATTACTGAATACTGAGTGTGCCGCCCTTGCTTCCTGCCCTCCCCCTGTGCAGCTGGCATGTCCCTGCCCAGCATGACTTTGTCTTGTCCCCTGGCTGGCAAGGGTTCCACTTATAAGTGATCTTCCTTCTGGCCTCACGAGCAGGCAAAGCTGACACCCAGTTCTTTCTGAAGCAGCCAGCAGGGGTGCCTTTACTTTCTCACTGTGGTCAGGGAGGGACAGGAGCAGAGCAAGGGACTGTCTCAAGTCCCTTTCTAACTCAAGGAGCTGACACGCTGAGGAAAGAAGGCACTGCAGCCTAGGAAGCTATGCCAAGGTTTTTATCCCCAGCAGAGGGTCAGAGAGCTAGAAGGGGACAGGAGAGATTGAACAAGGCCTGCCACCCCTTTTTCCTACTTAAAAGAAGGAAAAACCTCTCTCTTGCTATTGTCTCTCTTGCTTTTTCTCTCTGGTCTTTCATGCAGCTCTGAAACTCACAAAATCGCAAATCTCCACAAAGCAAGTCAGAGTGATTTTATTTAAACTTAAATTAGTTCACATTGTTCTTCTGTTGAATGATGGCTTCAGCTCAGAATTTGTGAGTCTGCTTGGGCTGCCATAACAAAGTACCATGGCTCAGGTGGCTTAAACAGCATGAACCTACTGTCTGCCAGTTCTGGAGGCTGCAAGTCTGAGATCCAGGTGTGGGGCAGGCTTGGTTCCCCCTGAAGGCTGGAGAGGAGTGGGGTCCAGGGCCCTTCCCTAGCTTGCGGTGGTTCTTCGGCATCCCCGGGCCTCGAGAAGCACCACTGAGCTCTGGCTTCGTCTTCACGTCGTGTTCTCCCTGTGTGCTTGTCTGTGTCCACACGTCCCCTTTTTATAAGGACACTGGTCATCTTGGACTCAGGGCCCATCCTACGCCAGTATGATCTTATCTTAATGAACTACATTTGCAATGACCCTGTATCAAAGTAAGGCCCCACCCTGAGGTCCTGGGGGTTAGGGCTTCAACAGAGGAATCTGGGGAGGGAACATGATTCAGCCCGGAACACCCACGAACATCCCATGCGCACCCCTCCCCTGCAGACCCCCATCTGACCTGCTGTCTCTCTGATGCCTTCTCTCAGCCCTCTCCTACAAGCCCATATCCCCAGCACACGGCCTCTTGCTGGCCCTTACCAGTGTCAAGCATTCTCCTCCTCAGGACCCCTCAGCTGCTGCCTCCTCTGTGTCGAATGTGCCTCTCCCAGGCTTGCAGCTCCTTCATTCACTCACGCAGCCTCCCATCAAATCCCAGCTTATCCAAGAGACCCCGGCCAGCCTTCCATACAGCACTGCCGTCCCCCTGCCCCACTTTCTCTTCCCCTCCAATCCCTGCCTGATGCATGTCCCTTGTCTGTGGTCAGAATTCCCCATGAGCTGCTCACTGCCTGGCACCTAAGACAGTGCAGCCCACACTGGATGCTCAGTTGGGCAGCCGTAACTTCTGCAGAGCCTGTGACAGGAGCACACGTGAAGACCACGCCACCCTCTTCCCTGCTCTCCCCACATCCTGCCAGGTGAGGGGCTGCCTGCATACACTGGAGCCATCCCATTCGCATGCCTGTCTGGGGGTGCACATGCCTGCAAGTAGGCCCAAAGTCCGCCCTGGGAGGGGACCCTGGGGAAGAGGCCTGTGCAGGCCCCTATTTGGGGCAGCAAATTCTGGAGTCCTCGGAACCCAGCACATGGCCAAGCAGGAGTGGGTGGAAGCTGGTTGACATGCTCCCGCTCCACAGCTTTCTGGCCCTGTGGGGACAGAGATGGCTGCAGGGGCCACCAAGGGAAACCTCTGGGAGGTGCTGAGCTGGGTAGTAAGCATGGTCTGGGCTCAGCAGACAAAGGTTGAATGAATGAGTGGATGGTTACCCCTCCTGGCCTCAGCCACTTACACTACGGCTTCCCTAGAGGGCAAGAGTGTAAGGCCCTCGGGTCTCAGACTTGCAGCTGTAGCCAGGTTCTATCACAGCCAAGAGCAGTGGAGCCAAGAGCTGCCAATCTTGTTGGCTGTCCTGAAATGTACCATCATGTCCTTGGTGCCCCAATCCCCCTGCCAGAATCCCTCCAGGATGTGACTCAACTATCCAGAAGGCTCTCCAGGAGACCCAAGACTGAAGGCTCCTGGTGATACTTGGTGATAGGGCTCTGAAAAGAGGGGCCCTAAAGACAGCTGATAGGCTGAGGGGAGGACTGCACCCATGGTCCCCTTCAGGGTACTTCCCCAGCCCCAGAGCAGCCAGGCTGCCTTCAGATGCAGCTGAGATCCTCAAGCAGTCCCTATAAGGAACTCAAGCACCGAGGGCAGCCGCCTGTTCAGACCATTTGGACTGGAGTCCCCGAGGGGGGCCAGTGAGCTACAGGCAGGTGCGGGGCATGAGGCCCAGTGGGGAGGATATCAGGGGACAGCCCTGCCACCCGCCCTGCCACGCTGCAGCCCTGCCTCAGCTGCGTGGGCATTTCCGCACTCAGCCTCTGCTATGGCAGCTGCCTTCAGTGAGGCCTCCTGGGGCAACTCCTTTAAAGCTCATGACGGGGCCCTGAGGCCGGCCGGCGACATAAGCAAAATGCCCACTCTGGGGATGCCAGTGGGAACAGGGCTGGAGGCCAAACTCGAATTCAAGAGGCTGGAATGTATGTACATGTTTGTTTCAAACCAGCATCCAGGGCCCCCAGGAAGCCTGCAGGCAGCAGGGAATTCTGGAGACACCATGGGCACAGCAGGTCTCCTGGAAGAAATCTAGAGCCGCTAAAAATAGGCACAAAGGGATAACTTGCTGACCCCACACTCAAGACATGGATATCTCTCCTTCTTGTCCCCTGGAAAAATTAAACGTCACCTTCTTTCTACTCCCACTGTGGTTACAGCCACAGTGGGGCACGGGCCACCTTCCACCGTGGTTCACTATACTTGCTCCCTCTCCATGGGCGGTAGAAGGTCAGGAGCCATTGTCTTGTCTCAGCAGTTAGCAGCTCCCCCAACACATACACTCCTGGGCCTCATGTTGGAGCCCTTGGTCTTGGAAAAGAAGAGTACGAGTAGGTGTGAACTTCCTGAGGGCTCCCACACCCACACCATGGCACCCTCAGCACTCGATACACGGCAGATGCTAGAAGATGCCCATGGTGTCAGTAAGAGAGAAGTTGCACCCACAGGCTCTTACCTCCTGCACCTGGCCATGCCCCTGATTCTGACCTCCTTCTTCACGGATGCAGATGGTGCCCTGACTGGGACCGGGAGCGCAAAGCTTTCATTCACCTCAAGACACTGCACCTGAGACCCAATGTGCGGTAGCCCCTGGGGTTCCAAGGAGAGCAAGTCCAAGAAGGAGGCTCCCACAGTGGGAGGGGCGGCTCTGCCTGGCCCTGCCCGGGACACTTTGCAGAAACCACCTGCCTGCCATTCCCAGCAGGCCATCATTCCCTTCGGGGATGTGAACATAACTGGATTTGATTTCAGTCTCTGGCCTCCTTCTCACCCTCCTCCCAGTTAAGTAAAACAACCATGTCCATCCGAGTTGAGACACACAGCTCCCAGAAAGGAAGCCAGAGACCTGCTTGGCCAGTGCAGGGGGCTAGAGGCCAGTCTCCAGCTATGGGGAGGACATTCCTGATCCTGGATCTTTGTACTTGACCCTGGAACAATGGAGGAATCACCTTCCTATTTTCCTAACCTTTAGCTTGCCCTCCAGTCTGCAGTGGCAGCCCCTTGGGTCTCAGCCTCTAGTCAAGATACTGATTAATTTTTTGAAATGCTTCTAATGGCCAAGTCTAAGAAACACTGTACCCACCCCGAACTTTCTGAGACTCACTGGATTTCTAATCAGGGTTTTGGCATCTGGTCTGTTTTGCAGGTTTGTCCCGTGTATCCTTTACTTACATGTTAGTGTGCCGGGTGCTGAGCTCATAGCAGTGATACAGGGGTCCTTTGCTGCAGAAAGGACATATAGCAGAGAGGGCCATGCATCAGACAGTGACAACACAGTGTGCTGAGTGCCATTCGAGAGGTGGTCAGGGGCCTCTCAGACTGGAGGACCTGCCTCTCTGGGAAGGGCATGACAGAGACACTTAGCCAAGTAGCAAAAAGTGAGCAGTTTTGAAGGGTGAATTTGAACCAAATTCTAACAAGGGTCTTATTTTACTCACCAAGTCGCCAAGACTCAACTCGCATAACTGGGGACCCAACTGCCCCCAGCCCTCATTGGTCCCTGCCTCAGTTCTGGCCAGGTATCCCAATCCTGAGCCCTTGCTAGAGGCTGAGTGGACTGGGGTCCCTCCTGCCTGAGATCCCACAAGCAGAACTCCTCTCCCCAGGCTGGCCACGCTGTGCATCTGCTGCTGCTGGTGCACACAGCACTTTGCACCCAGCTGCCAGGCGCTCATTATGCCAGCCTCATCTAGGGCCTGACAACCTACAATCGGCTTGCTGGGGTAAAAACTATATGTCACAGCTGGAAGAGGAGTTGGCCTAGCAGTGGAGGCTGGTGACCTACTTACTGGTGAGCAGTTAGGAATTCGTAACTAATCCAAGTCCCAGATTGGAGAGGGAGGCTGTGTTCTCATATCACTAAGGAGCAACACCACCACTTTTCCCATAACATCAAAGACAAAGGAATTAAGTGCCACGATAATAAACCAAGGAGGGTGATTTATATATGAGGTATTTCCATTCAGGTTCTAAAAAGGTTTCCCTAGAAACATTCATAACTTGGTAATACAGTAATTTGCAAAATAAGTTAAATTGTAAAATAATGATCCTGAGTAGCACAAATGCATTTAGCACGGTTTGCTTCCTTAGTGCTGCTCCATTTGCAAAATTAATTTTGAAAAAAAAAAGAGCAATGAGAAAATCTGAAGCAGTGAAATCAGGTGGTGGGGGAGTCCTTGCCTTGCACAGACTACAGCAGGCCGCTGCCCTTTGACACACAGGGGGTTATTTGTCCCCGTGTTCCTGGAATTCTCTGGGAAGTTCCCCACCAAGTGTGGGTGGTCTTCTTTTGAGCGTCACGATCATTGACTTTTGGATGAATGTGGAGTATTTTTGGACAGTGATCAGCTTTACAGTAGAAATCACAAACAGACGTCCGGCCTTGCCAGACACTGAATAAACTAACAAATCGCCCCCCTTGTTTTTCATTCTGATTCGTCAGGGTCCCTTTCCTCCTCTCCTTTTTCTCTGTAAGAGGAACATATTCAGCTACTCAGCCGGGACCTTTCAGGCTGGCCCGGATGCAGCCCTCCTGCAGCAGAGGCGGATGGGCCCCATGCTAGGGGCTGAGCACACTCGTCCTGGGGAGGGCAACCCCGTTATGTGGAAGCCCACAGCACTGTGGGGTGAGCACTCCACACCGTCACCACACGGGCAGGAGAAAGTGAGATGGGAGCACCAGTGCCCTCTGCAAATGGGCACTCGACCATCATAGCATCCAAACTGGCACTGTGGTCAACATGAGGCAAAAAGGTCCCTTCAGCCTAGGCCACGGTGGGGTGGGGCGGGGCTGGAAGGATCCCTGGAATCCCCTTCGTAACATGTATCCCTAAGGAATTGCCTCTCACATGATGTGTCAGTTCTTGGGTTCTAGGGGCAGCCACACCCGCTTCAGAATCACCAGATGCACAATGAATAATGGGCATTTGGGGTTAGGTAGAACACAAGGCAATGCATAGGACGTCCTTTCCGATACTCATGCCTCCGCCCCCTCTGTTTGTCTTGATTTAATGCCCAACTGTAGCAGCTGCAGAAGACATGCCCATGAGGCCGTTCATAGAACTGTGACGTCACTAGCTGCTCCCATCCAAATGACATTTTGCAGTTAGCCCCTGGTGATCATGGATGCTCAAGTCAAGCAACCCGGTGTTCTAGCCAGCACCCGTTTCCTCAGACTGCTTAGACTGCAAAGCTGAACCACAGGCTGCACAGGTCCATCATGCACAGAAGACCCCATGACATTATCCTGCTTCCAGAAGCTTGGACACAACCACATCTTTATGGGCAGTCCAGTCCCTTTTGCCAAAAATGGCCTTGTCTAGACAAGTCTCAGCAAAGGCTGGGGTGGCAGGGCCCCTGAGGGGCGAGGTGGTGGGCAAAGGGGTGGGTGAGAAGAGCATGGAACCAAGGCCCGGGCCTGGCCAGTAGTGTGCGGGCCTGTAAGGAGAGCTGTTCTGGAAAAGAGGCCACAGCATGGGCTTTCAGCTCTCCTCCCCTTTTGTCTTTTTCCACGGCAAATAAAAATGACAGAACCCTGCATGTTTTCCTTGATCGCTGCTGATCAGATGAGCATAGGAACCAAGGTCCTGAGCCAGGATCACATTTGGGTTTACTTTATGAGCCCAAGTTCCGCTCCTGGCGTCGTCCTGGTTTGCCTGAACCGAGCAGCTTCCAGGGATGTGGGAGTTTTCAGTGCTCAACCAGGAATGTCCTGGCAAACGGGGCAGATCTGTCACCCTGGCTGCAGCTTCTCACAATGTACCCCCAGCCCCAGCCCCACCCTTGGATGCCCTTCGGTTGGCCCTTCAGTTCTCAGGAACTGGACTTGGCAGGAGGGAGTGGGTGAGGCAGTGGTCAGGCTTCCAGCTCTTGTTCCAGCCTTGCACGTGGTGCACTGAGGAGGGGTCATTGGGCCCAGGCAGAGCAGGCCACCTGCTTCACCACACAGGTATCGATGTTCATGACCACCCGCTACAACTCTGTGTTCTGCTTTCTTTTAAAGGCAGGAGGAAAGGCAGGAGCCAGTCCGTGCAGACACACTCGGCACTAAGCCAAAGGCCGCCCATGCTGAGCTCATCTGGCCCCATCTTAGAGAGCCGCCAAACATTCCTGCAGACGTCCACCTCAGTGCACGAGCTGGCCCAGAGGCTCTCAGAAAGCCGGCTCTCCTTGCACACCTCGGCCACGTCCCTGCACTCTCAGCCCCCGCCTGTCACCACCACAGGCCACCTGGGTGTCTGCGAGCAGGCCGAGGCACTCATCAGGTCCAGCCTGGGCTCTTCCACCAGCTCCACCCTGAGCTTCCTCTTCAGCAAGAGGAGCTTTCCCAGCGCGCTCGTCATTTCCGGACTCTCTGCTGCGGAGGGGGCAATACCAGTGACACCCAGTCATCCAGCAGCGTCAACATCGTGATGGGCCCCTCGGCCAGGGCTGCCAGCCAGGCCACTTGGGTAAGGGGCTGGGCAGGGCTCACCAGGACGGGCTGGGGTGGTGGCATGGGCTCCTGGCCTGAGCATGGTACCTGCCTTGCATTCCCACCCTTCTGCCTGCAGAACCCCATCCCCTCCTCTATGGGGTTCCCAGAGTGACAAACGACAGTGATTAGACATGAAGTGGCTTGGCTGCTCTTGGAAGCAGGCAAGATACAGAGCACATGTCCTGTAAATGATCATGCCCAGGCAGACACCGAAAGGAGTCACCGGATACAGAGGTTCTGCAGAACCGTGGCCATCTACCCTACACTGGGGCATGAGGGAGAATGCCCTCCACCCATTCACACAGTGGGACTCTTCTCATGATTCTGGCCTGAGGGAGAGGAAAGGGCACCTGTCAAGGCTGGAGTTAGAGTATCATTGCTTCTTATCCAATGGAGTTAGAGTATCATTGATTCTCAGCCAACAGATTTAACTTTAAAGCTGCTGAGACGGCCCGCTGCTTTTAGGTATTTAAATACTAGACAAGGAGCGTTTTAAGGACTTCACCCAAATAAGCTCTTACTTGTCCAGAATCCTGAGCCAGCTGAGATGAAATGAATACTTGAGCTTCATCAGTGAGAAAAACGTAAATAAATACCCTGCAGTTCTCCTTCGTCACCTGGTAGACAGGGAAAATCCATGGTGTCAAGGCTAAAAGGGGTCAGATTTGGAGAGTTGCCCCACTCCTTTTGAGTGTTCAGGTTTTCCTGACCATGGCTCATGCTTTCCATCAAGCACCAGAGTTGCAGCAGCTTGGCCTCTGGTTCTGGGTGTGGTTATTTGCAGGTGGCGAGAAGGGGCCACACCGCAGGCTTGCTCTGGTTCTGGGTGAGGTTATTTGCAGGGGGAGAGGGGGCCGTACCTGAACATTCCTAGTGTCACCCTCCCTCTCCTTCATGGGAAACAGCTCTCCAGGCAAGTACCTTCCTGCCAGGGGAAGCCGAGGCTGGGCCAGCCGCCCTACAAGGAGCCACAGGATTGCAGCTGTGGGTGCCATCTTTCACGGAGGGGGAGATTTATGGGCTGTCCTGGAACCCCCAGGCTGTCCTGGCGAAGAAGAAAGAGCTGGTTACTTCAGGAGTTTGACCTTAGTTAGATAACTAAAAGAATACATTTCCCCTCCCTTTATTTCCTCAATAAAAATGCACAAAGTATCACCCTTCTCCCTGCCCCAATCTGTGTTCAAGTCACAGTCTGTGGGTGTAGTTCTGCCATTCTGTCAAATTCTCCTTCTGGCTCTCCAAAACAGACACCTGTCTTGAGACCACATGCCCCCAGAATAGAATGGCCTCCGTGTTCTCCTGGGGTCAAGCCTGCTAGAACTCAGCATTCATGACAGGCTAAGTGTGCATGACGGGACACTAACCACAGCTGGAAAGCCAGGCGCACCCATGCCCTTTCCCCCCAGGGCCGCTCTTTCCAGTGCAGTCATCCAGAGGCCCACGGGCAGAGCCCGTGCCTCAGAGGTTGCCCGTCCTTTCCTCAGAGGCCACCGTGCTGGCCCTCCATCATTTGACCTGACTTTAGAACCTGACCTCAAGGATATGGCAGCACTAGCCTTTATCCCACAGCACGGGTGGGGTGATGCGAGTTACAAGTGGGTAGTGCACATTTGCTGAGCTGTTCACTGCTTCTCTCGTCTCTTTGGAAGCGCCTCTCCGAGCCATGTGAGCCCACCGACGCCACCGCGCAGGGGCAGCTTTGTGACCGACGTCTGGCGGAGGCTGTGGCGGAGACTCTCGGGGTTGTCTGCAGGAGAGCAAGCCAGGAGGACATGGGCCTGGACGACACGGCCTCGCAGCAAAGTGTGTCGGACGAGCAGTGACGGGCGTGCGGCCGGGCGGGGAGGCCGGGTCCCCCACCGCTCCCACCTGCATGGCTCTCCTTCGTGCTCCCCAAGTCACAACCAACCAACACTGCGATCCATGAGGGGCTCCTCCTGTGGAAAAGGAGAGCTGTTCCAGAACACAGACCTTATCTCAGGTTTTTGAAACAAACAAACAAACAAAAAACAACCAACAACAACAACAAAAAAGCCTCACACGATGGGGAAACAGAAAAACAACAAAGAAGCCACAGCACACCTTCCCCGCCAGGCACGGCGCCGCCCAGAACGGCGCCCCACGGACAGCACCACCCAGAACGGCGCCCCACGGACAGCGCCGCCCAGAACGGCGCCCCACGGACAGCACCGCCCAGAACTGGCGCCCCACGGACAGCACCACACATGTTCCAGAATCTGAAATCGCTAACAAAAGCCATTTACTATTTTAAAACAACTAAACAGAGCCATGAAACAAATGCCCTGATGAAAATAAGACAACTGCATGTTACATCACTGGCACTTTATACGTTACTGTTACCATGAAAAAGAAATGAACAGTAGCACGTCTGATACCATCAGCTGGTTAGATGCATTAAGGTTAAATCTAAGTGTCAGGAAAACCCTATTTCTTTATAATATTTATGCAGCTGTTAAGCGTACCATGGTGGCAGCTTCACTACAAGAACCGTGATCATGCATGCAGTCATGTCTCCAGTATTCTGTGAAAAGCCAGGATACATTAGGATGTGAGTTTAGAAACTGAGTCCACTCGGTGCATGGAAAGCCCCCTTGGAGTCACACAATGCCCCTCACTGTAGTCCAAGCGATTTGCGGGCTGCCAGCACCCTGCAGACTTCCCAGGGACGCGTGCTTGTTCTCCAAGCCCCGCAACCCTTACTATGTCACACAACACTCGCACACACCTTTGTTTTTGAAATTAAAATGTTTATAGTTATTGCTGTATCCAGTGTTTTGAGTTATATTGAAGCTTCTCATTTCTACAAGTATATCTTTTATGGTGAGAACGACATTTGGGTAAATTCTGAGACAACTTTTCCCACCTTGAAGACCCCCCAGGAGCCTGCATCCTTGCTGGGTTAGAGGTCCCAAAATGCAGTCCACAGACTATCACTGTCCTGGTGAACCATCCATTTTCAAAAGACAATAGTTAGAAGGAAATACTCAATTTTAAACAGTCACACAAATTTCTTCAAAGTATTTAGGATCTGGAAATTTGAGGAGAGGGTTGGGGGAAGGTATTGTAGAGAATCTCTTACTCCTTGGAAAGTAAATGGTAATGCTTTTATAATTTTTTTTTTTGTAAACTAAGAATCAGCAATTAATAAAAGTAAGTGTACTCTATAATCAGAGACAGAATGTTATTATTTTCTGGCCAGTACTCCCTACAGGTGCAAACTTTATTTAATTTAAATGCAGTTGTTTGTCTAATGGGAAGCTGGTAGGGCCTTGCTGCAGTTCTCTACGGTGGCCAAATTAAACTTGGCTGGCAGCTCCTGTAATCCTCTTGGGCGACTTTACAGCCGAGCCCCAAGGGCTAAACGGCCGGCCTGGAGCTGTGAGTGTGGCCTCCCCACGGAGGGTGACTCCTTGAGTTCAGTGAGGAAAACCACAGTGACTGGCAGTGGTCAGCCAGGAGTATGACTGGCCACTCCTTAGGCATCCGGAAATAGGAAACACAGAAAGCATTCCACAAAAATGCTAGAAACCCAGGCTGGAAGGAAATGGCAGCGCAGGCAAGAGGGCAAGAGCACCCTGGGCGCTCCTCCATCCCGTTTCTCTGGGGAGGTTCCTGAGGTGCTTCTTCAACTGTTATTCTGTTCACTGCTCATCCCAGTTCATGGTTCTCTGTGGCATCTTTTTTGGGGAGGAGGGAGGATGAAGGTGACACAGTGTATCTACAACACTAAGGCCACATGAGTCAGATAGGAATGCAGTGACGCTCTGCACGGTCTATGAGAGCGGGCATCTCGAGCATGCACACTGAGGCGCAGATGCACAGACACTCGCATCCGCAGGCAACTGCACCCACAGAGGAAAGGTGGCAGTGTTGGAGTCACCCTAGGATTCTTGGGGGCTGTTTGCCAGCCATCAACAATGCAGCTATACTTCTTTTTCTTTTTTATTGTGGTACACAACTTTTATATTTACAACTCATGAAACTGTTAACTGGTCCTTCATCTAGTCAGCTGTGTACCAATCAGAAAGGACTTCCTGCAAAATGTTATATTGTGAGCGCCCATTTAGAAGCGGCATCCCTAAACTGACAGTTCTTGCTAGAGTTGTTCAAATATTCTGCCAGTATATAGCTAATGAGTTATTTTCTATCTCAAGAGTTACTTGGGGGCCGGGCACGGTGGCTCACGCCTGTAATCCCAGCACTTTTGGAAGCCGAGGCAGGCAAATCACGAGGTCAGGAGTTCGAGACCAGCTTGGCCAACATGGTGAAACCCTGTCTCTACTAAAAATACAAAAAAATTAGCTGACGTAGTGGCAGGTGCCTGTAATCCCAGCTACTCAGGTTGAGGCAGGAGAATTGCTTGAACCCAGGAGGCAGATGTTGCAGTGAGCCAAGATTGCACCACTGCACTCCAGCTCAAGCGACAGATAAAAAAAAAAAAAAAAGTTATTTGGACACAGATCAAAATGGTTTCTTATCTAAAGATGATATAAAAACCATAGCACTTGGTTTTATATAAATCACGTGGCCAATTTGGCATTATTGATTCTAAATTCTGCACTATGTGTTGAAATCATCTGGCAAGTAATTTGCTAAAATCATGCAATGCTTCAACTTCTTTGCCCACAAAATGTGCAATGCAATACCTGTTTACTTAGCCCACCCACCTTCAGCCTCATCAACCATGCTGTTTTGTTCCAAGTCACTATGCTACACAAGCATCCGCCATCAGCACACACACAGGTGTGATACAGACACAACTTTCTACAAATACGGAAATTGGCAGGAAAAGAAGAGGAGCAGGTTTATTCCATGTTTTCCAGCCCACCAGCATTCCCACCCCCTTGATAACTGGAGGGCTGGGAACTGAGTGCCTGAACTTGCAGCTTTACTAGGATCTCTCCCTGTCGGGGCTGATCATCAGGGATGACACTCTATCCATTGAAAAGACTCGTCCATCTCCCTGAATGCGCTTACCTTCACTCAGAGGTAAGAAGAAACAATTTTTTAAACTATTGTGTGTTAAGCAGCTGGCGGTATGATCTGCTAAGGAGGAAAAGGAAAGAACGATTTAGTAAACCATTCTTCAAATCAGTCCTGAGTCCTCCCATCCGACCTTGTTATTCTAGCTGAGATTCTTCACACAAGCAATACACGTGAATTCTGTGCTTTTCAAAGTGAATTCCTCCTTGAGACTCACATCCAACCATCTGTTAGATATTTTTCTTTGTTTGAATAGGAGGCATTCCAATCCCAGGTATAACAGAATCCCTGACTTCAATCTGCCCTGCCGCCCCCACCCCACCATCCAGCAAGAGCTCCTCACCTCAGCCGTGGCACTGACAGGGAGGTGGCGCTCAGCCCTGCTCCTCTCATCCTGGCTACGTGCAGGGAGGGGACGGTCACACGTGGAGTTCTGCCACGGCACCTCTTCTTCCTTTAAATCTCAGCATGACACTGTTGCTACAGGCTGTGCGCGTTTGGCCCTGAGTTGTAGTTATTTGTGAATTCATCTTATCCTTCATTAAATTTCATTGCCTTACGATACAGGGATTGCATCTGACATCTCCATCCATGCTCCATGATCATTCTGTTTGACTAATACAATCATCATTTCAGGACCTCACCACAAGAGACACTAAACGTTCTTTGGATTCACAGCAATTTATCTGCTAAATGTCAACTCTGAGTCTGGGGGCACAAAATACACTAAAAACACTAAAGCCTCAAGAAGGACGCAGCCGGGAGCAATGAAAGAGTGAACTCTGGAGCCACAGACGTGGGTTCGAATCCCCTTTGTCACCACTATCACCATGCTCTTGAACGAACCACTGAAACACTCCAAGCTTGTGTCTTTACCATTAAAGGTTAAGTGTGCAGAAGATCCCGCAGCCCCAAGTGCTAGGGGCCACCCTGAATCTGTTCCACACAAGTGGATACTTTCAAGTAGGCAGTGACACTCCTACCCCCACATAAGCACAATTGGCTGCAGTGATAAGCCCCTCAGACTAGCTATTTAACTTGGAAATAGCCTTCATCAGCTTGCGCTCTCATGTAAGACAAAATCAAAGTCTACAAAACAGACATGACTGAAACACCGAGCTCAAAAGGACAAGCACCAGAAGGAACATGGCCCCTGGTATTTCAGAGGCACGAAGGGCGGAAACACAGAACGGCCTCCAGCGGGTGCCAGGAAAGGCTCCGTCTTGATGGAGTCTCACTCCAGCTGGGGCAGACCAGCTCCACCAGGCCTGGGTGCACACGGATGACATGTCCCCAGCCTGCCCCCCTCTCTCCCGGTTCTCCTGAGGGC
Organism: Rhinopithecus roxellana; assembly: GCF_007565055.1. Taxonomy (NCBI): domain Eukaryota; kingdom Metazoa; phylum Chordata; class Mammalia; order Primates; family Cercopithecidae; genus Rhinopithecus; species Rhinopithecus roxellana. The sequence continues at coordinate 97,300,932 of NC_044556.1, read as the reverse complement.
TGTGGTGCTTTCAGATTTATGGCCAGGATCAGGTTCCCAGGCCTCTGTGGAAAGCCTCTCCCCATCTCAGAGGCCATGCCCCTCCTGGCCCACTGAGGCATGCAGCCCACCCCGGTGTTCAGTAACCCTCCTGTCCTGGTGATGGTGGCCGGAAGTCACAGCCAGCCTGCCAGACTTCCTGAGCTCAGAACTCAGTCTCCCTGAACAGCCCCGCCAGGCAGGGACGGCGGAAGGAGATGTCCATTTCCTCCTCCTGGGCAAGTAGCCCTTTTTGAGGGATTAGTTCATAATCTATTAGGCCTTCCTGTTGTGGTCCCTCCAAGGCTAGGCAAGTCCAGGTCAAGCTTCACAAAGCTACCTTGGAAGAAAAGCGCTGAGGAAAGAGACACGGATGGAGGAGCCAGTCCTGGGCTATGCGCCATTTTGGTTTCCATGCAAGTGCCTCTGCCCCATTCACTGTGCCCCAGTGCCCAGCCCAGGGCACCTCATCCCCCACATGCCCGACTTGTCCACAGTTAGAGAGAAAGCACACTGCTGCTTATGCCAGTGGGTTTGTAGCCAATGCTAATTTGTTTAAAAAAATCCTGGAAATTCATAGATCTTCACCAAAAATGACCTACAAACACTGAACTGTTTATCACTCCAGTACCATCCACCACTTGGAGGGAAGTTTTTATCCTCTCTCAATTCTGGGGTTTCAGTGGTCTTTCCTACTTGCCTACTTTATTTTTATAGTACCCCTGTTGTGGGCTGAGCTCCACATCTCTACACCATGATTCCTGAAAAGCCCAGCCCCTGGCACTAGGCACTCTCCGCAGTTGTGTGGAGTGGTTGACAGTTTCCTTCCGTGGCTGTGACATCACTCTCCTGAGATGACAGTCACTCCCTGCTTTTCTGGAAGGGAAACTAGGCATAGAAAGATTCAAAATTGCTCCCGAGTAGACTAAGGCAAAGCAGTGCTCTTGTGCAAACCCGTGGGCCTGAGCTCTTGTCATTTGGTCGGCTGAATATCAGATGCTATCAACACTTCTAAAGGTTGTGTATTCCTCCCGCACAATGCCTCCTGTCTGTAACCATCAGATTTATTTTTATATTTATTAAGCAGTAAGGAAACGAACAGTAAGAGCTGGCAGAGATGACCTAAAATGGTTTTCTTTTGGAATAATATTTTTTAAAAAATCAAATTAACTGTTATCACTTTAAGTTGCATGAGACTGAAGCTACACCTGGAGAGGAATTTAATTTTCATGACTTGCAAAACTGATTAGGCAGTGAACTCTTTCCTCCCCCTTCCCCTGAACACATTTATAAACTTCAACGGGGGCGAATTCCATCTAATACTCTGAAAACCATTTCTCATCTCATAATTTACCCAAATCATGTGCATGACTGCAAGAGGAAATAAACAAGAAATCTTTAAGCATAAATAAGCCACAATGGATTGTTAATCTTGTACAGACAATCCAGCATTAAGGCCAATTTGATCTTTTAAACATTTTATGGAAAACAGCTGTTGAGTTTTCTCTAGAAAAGCCCACAAGGTTCCATAACCCCATAGGCATACAGCCTCGACAGGAGGGCTCCATTGGGCTCCTCTTGAACTGGGCACTCCTTCATGGGAGGCAGGAACGCACATGTCTTCACTTCCTGCTGCTCTGCACACATGTCACGATATCTGGCAGAAGGTGGTTTCTGTTTTCCTTGGTGACCTGTGGGAAGAAGCGAGAGAGCAGGCTTCAGAACTCCTTTCCTCTTCAATCTTAAAGAAAAGCCTGGAAGGCTGGGAGAGGGTGAGGTATGTTTTGTCACCCAGGAAGGAGGCCCAGCTCCTCAGGAGCACTCAGAAACAGGACAGGTATCACTGAGCCCCAGCACCAGCTTCTGCCAAGTGACAGCTCGAAAAGTCAAAGTGGGTTTGGATCCCAGACAGATTTCAGCCAACCATGGGGAGAGCTGTGAAGTGAGCCCTATGAGGCATACCGGGACGGATGATGGGCATGCAGGACAGGGCAGGACGCCTGAGCATGACCTGTCCTGAATGGAAGGAACTGAACTGTCGGAGTGAAGCGAGGAGGAGAGCCTGGGAGTCAGCGGGGCCCGGGAGAGCAGCCAGCAGAGCAGCAGCGAAGCGCCCAGAATTCTGGGATGCCCAGTCATCTACTCGCCTCTCCACAAACTTCAAGTGCTCATTTGAAAGATGGAGAAGTGGGAGAGCCAGAGAAGTGAGGGTGCCTCCGTAGAGACTGTGACTCAGGTCTCCTGACCACAGTGTGTTCTCTATCACTTACACCATTACAAAAACACACAAAAGCAACAAAGAGTTCACCGGAGCTTTACCTGATGATCTGTTTATTTTTCTTTCACTACCACACCATCCCGAGTGCCCCAGGGTGAAGGAAGGGCCATCTCTGCTCCCATCGTGGTGCCTTCCTCCTTGGCCCATATAATATCCATGCACTGCACACACGCTGATTGGGTGGAAGGGCAAGCAGGAGCCAGGCACGGAGATGCGAATAGAGAAGTACCACAGGTAAGGACCCTGACCTCATGGAGCTCGCAGACCAGGACAGGACAGGCATGAATGAGGACAATGAAGGAGTCTGGGGGGGCAGGCAGGAACAGGGGCGTGTGTGGGGGTCAGGGGCAGGAAAGTCTTCCAGGGGTGCTTATGCCTGGACGTAATTTCAACAGGTGAGCCATGGAGAAGGAGCTGAGCCAAGGTTGCTGGTAAGAGTGGGGAGTACATCTGGAAGCCTTCTGAGGTTCAGGGTGGTTGTATCTGGAGAGGGGGCCTGGCATACAGAAGGTGCCAATACATGTCCGAGGAGGAGATGCAGAGCGGACCTCATCAATTCTGCTTCCTGGTATCTGCTCACCCTTCTTGGAAGAGTGCTCTGATTGTCTTTCGGAGACTGCCCGGTCTAGGAAACTTGCCCCCAGCCAATGAGTGGGCAAGCCAGGCCCTGGCGACTTCTCTGAGATCTGCACCCCAAGAGGAGTGAGCTCACGCAGCCGGAAGCCGATCCCATCTCGACTGGTCCTGGCTGCGTCAATCCCGGGCAGCTCTGGCTCCACTTGAAATGAGGACAGTCAGCTTTTCCTTCGGCTTCATGGGACAACTCCAAAGCCTATAAGGCTTTTTGATGCTGTTTTCACTTAAATTAGCTGAAGTCCATTCCTGTTGTTTGCAACCAAGGAATCCACCTGAGGTAGAAAGGAGGCAACACAGAGGTGGGCACCACGGGGGCCCTTTTCGTCCACTCTGAGCTCAGCAGTGATTGCAGTAGCTTCTGACCAGCCAGGCTCTGTGAGAGTGGACGGTGATACACAGTTGGAGAATTTGCTCTGGTCTTCTATTACACAGTCCGGTGACTACAGAGCAAATAACAAGGTCGTGTATATTTCAAGATAGCTAGAAGAGAAGATTTTGAATGTCATCACCACAAAAAATGATAATTTAAAGTGATAGATATGGAAATTACCCTGATTTGATCATCATACGGTATATGTATGCATTGAAACATCACACTGTACCCCATAAATATGTACAATTATATCAATTACAAATTAAAAATTTGAAAATTAATGAGCAGAATACAAACACTCCAATATTAGTATTTTGATACTCCCTTTGATTTCCCTAAGATTATTTCTGAAAAGTATGCAGTAAGATGTTGATGTGAAACTCTCTACAGTATTCAGTTCTGATATTCTCTGTATGAGGAAGGCACACTCCCAAACGCAAGAACAAGGATCACAGCATCTGCCAGCCTCAGGAGTCTTTGCCGTATGTGAAATTCTAGTCTACTTTTTATTCAACAGCCAGAATTTTGGTTGTAGAAAGTCTTTCCTGAGAGGCTAATTAGAAGAGGGAACTGGGAGCTGGGAACAGGAAAAGGAAATAAAGAACACTGCAGAAAGAAAAAGGTAATCCCAACCATTCTTTTTTTCTGCACTGGAGTCTTAAGAGAAAGAAAGGAAGCTGAGTGAACCTGAACCCCTGCACCTGCCCAGTGGCTGTAGGAGGGCCCTTGGTAAGAATTTATACTGGGCACAGTCAAGATAAGACTGTGAGCTCCATGGGGTCAGAGGCCACATCTCATTCATCCTGTGGCCTCCAGATCCAATCCCTTGCTTATTAGGAATGTTGGGGGCCCTTCCCACAGTTTCAAGGAAATGCCTGTGGTTTTGTTTTGCTTTCTTGCATGTAGTTATATACTAAGAGGCATTTCTTCCCCTGCCTGTTTCATCCATGTTTTCAGGTTTGGGGTTGTTAAAGTCAGAACATAAGCAGGACCTGGTACCTGGTATTGCATCTGTGCCCAGCAGGTCAGTCAAGTACTATCTCTCGCAGTACCTAGGCCAACCAGATGGGAAACCAAACTTGTGATATCACCACCTCAACTTCTTCAACAACCAAGAAGCGGGAAGGGGAGACTGAGCAGGGCATACAGACACTGATCATATTATACAAGTTAGAAGGCAGTGAGGTAGAATGCAAGCAGCCTGGAAGACCAGATAATATCCACTCACTGCTGCCAAGAACATGTACACCCCATGGTCTAAACAAAAGGCTTAGTCATACTATGAAGCTGCCAGCTTGAGAAAGATCTAAAGTTGTTGATAACATTGTCAATGTTTTGACATTAACTAGAAGGCAGCAAAATCAATCAATGACACACTCATTGGGATACAATGGGATAAAACTCAACGGGATACAATGGTAATAACCTCTTAGAGTTCTGAAAAACAAATTATCGAAGAACCTTAAGTCACCTGCTATGATTTGACTGTGTCTCCCAAATTTCATGTGTTGGAAACTTAACCCCCATGCACGTAGAGGTGGGGCCTTTAAGGGGTGATTAGGTCCTGGGGGCATTGCCTCATGAATGAGGCAATCCCTCATGAATGGATTAATGCCATTACAGTGGGAGGGAGGGAGTTATGGCAGGAATGGGTTACTGATAAAATGATGTCTGGTTCTCCCTCTCTTTTGTTCATTGCTAGAACTCCAGTGGATAGAACAGTACCTGACATACAGTGGGTGCTCAATATTTACTGAATAGATGAATAAAAATACTCCATCACCAATTTCTTCTACTGATGCTTTACTATGTAATAGGAGGTGCCAAAGATTGTATCAGTGAGATTTTATTTTCCTTCTTAGGTACTGTTCTTTCTTTTCTTTTTTTTCAGCTATTTTTTTTTTTTTAAACACGAGAGAATGTTATCGTTTTGCCTCAACTGTCAAACATAATTCTTGAAAACTCAACAGAGGAAGAAAAGCCCACTACACTCATTCACAGTTTTACTCTTCCCATTGTTCGTTCTTCCTTCCTGATGTTCCAGGTCTCCTTTTACCATTTCCTTTCTGATAAGAGAACTTCCTTTGGCCATTCTTTTAGAGCAGTTCTATTACAACAAATTCCCTTAGTTTTCCTTCATCTGTGAATGTCTTATAGAATTAAGAGTCGACAGTTGCTTCAACACTTGGAAAATGTTGTACCACCTCCTTCTGGCCTTCGTGGTTTCTCCTGAGAAATCTGCTGTCACTCGTATTGTTTTTACCCTATAGGTAAGGTGCTGCTTTCCTTTCACTGCTTTCAAGACTTTAATTTTCAGAAGTTTTTTTTTAAATTTATTTTTTAAATCTTTTTATTATTATTATTATACTTTAAGTTCTAGGGTACATGTGCATAATGTGCAGGTTTGTTACGTATGTATACTTGTGCCATGTTGGTGTGCTGCACCCATCAACTCATCATTTACATCAGGTATAACTCCCAATGCAATCCCTCCCCCCTCCCCCTCCTCCCTCCCCATGATAGGCCCCGGTGTGTGATGTTCCCCTTCTCAAGTCCAAGTGATCTCATTGTTCAGTTCCCACTTATGAGTGAGAACATGTGGTGTTTGGTTTTCTATGGTATGTCTTGGCATGAATTTGAGTTTATCCTCTTGGGGTTCACTGAAAATGTAGGTTTATGTCTTTTGTCAAATATGACAAAAATGCAGCCATTACTTCTTCAAACACTTTTTCAGCCCCACACTCCTCTCCTGGTGCTACAATGACGTGAATGTCACACCTTTTGTTATAGTCCCACAGGTCCCAGAAACTATTAATTTTGTTCATTTCTTTTTCTTTTAAGTCTGCTCTTTGTCAGGTAATTTCTATTGTTCTACCTTCAAGTTCACTGTTTCTTTCTTCTGCCATCTCTATTCTGCTGATGAGCCCAATCAGTGACTTTTTTATTTGGCTATTGTATTTTATAGTTCTAAAATTTTCACTTGATTCTTCTATCTTCTAGGTTTTTGCTGAAACTTTCCAGTTCTTTGCTGACACTATTTTACATTTGTTTCATGTGTATCTGTATGTATCTGTAATTTTATGAAGTATTTTTTATGATGGCTGTTTTCAAATCCTTGCCCTATAATTCCACTATCTGAGTCATCTTGCTGTTGAGATCTGCTGATGCCCTTTTCTCACTCAGGTTTAGATATTCCTGATCCTTGGCATGACAAATGATTTTCAGTTGTGCCTGTTGTGTTGTTTCTTAGGTCCTTAGGTTGCTAGTCAGTCAGACTTTTTCTCCTCACCTTTCAGGTCTTCTTGTCCTTGTATTATAAATAACATCCAAGGTTTCTGGCTGCAATTAGCAGGAAAAATAAACACAAGTGTGTCTACTCCATCTTGTCTAACACTGGAAGAGTTTTCAGGTGTTTTTGGAAAGTACTCTGTTCACCCAACATTATGAAGAATAAGTCTAGATAATATTACTAATTTGTGTGGTATATTTCCCCCTATCATGAGCTCAGTCTCATCTTCACACTATGCATGTTCAGCTGGTAGCAAGGGGAGGCTGCTTCTGACCCCTTTTCATAGCTCATTTTCTTACCTGGAATGTTCTCCCTTCTTTTTCCCATTTCCTCCTTCAAAAGCCCACTCAAGAACCCCTTCCTTTGGACACCTCTCCCCACTACCACTGCTCACACAGATCTCTCCCTTCCCTGCCCCTGGATTTTGATTGCCCCATGGTCTGTTTTTCTTGAGGGCAGAGATCATGCCTCACATGTGCCTAAACCATGGACTAAGTACTGAATGTGAAGGCCACTCTCAAAAATGGATTTGGATACTTTATCGCATGTGAACAATGGAAAGAACCAAAAAATGTATCTAATCCAACCCCTAAGTTTGCAGATAAAGAAAATGAGGTTCTTGGCCAGGCACAGTGGCTCATGCCTGTAATCTCAATACTTTGAGAGGCTGAGGTGGTGGATTGTTTCAGCTCATGAATTAGAGATCACCCTGGGCAACATGGTGAAACCCCATCTCTACAAAAAAATGCAAAAATGAGCCAGGTGTGGTGGCACATGCCTGTAGTCCCAGCTTTTTGGGAGCGTGAGGTGGAGGATGGCTTCAATCTAGGAGGCAGAGGATGCAGCGAGCCAAGAGGATGCAGCAAGCCAAGAGCATGCCACTACAATCCAGCACGGGCGACAGAGACTAACCTTGTCTCAGAAAAAAAGAAAATGAGCTTCTTGATTTATAAAACTGGAAAAGGCCAGGGACAGTAGCTCACACCTGTAATCCAGCACAGATTACTCTGGGCAACAGAGCAAGACTCTGTCCCTCTCCCTTAAAAAAATAAGCTAAATTAAAAAAATAATAAAACTGGAACACAAGGACCACACAAATCCCAAAGCAACAACAACAACAACAAAAAAAACAGGGTATGTCAGCCCCTATCTCTTACTTAACTCAAAGCTAATTGTTTTATTTACAGATCCTTAGAAGCAATGATTATCTTGCCTGGAGAATAATTTTGAGTCTCAGAGAGAGGAAGAAATGTGGTATGGTCGGTCCTAAGACACAAAGTTTATTTCTGGGCATCACATTCAGCTCCCTTCAATCCCTCCTTAGGACTGTTAGATGAGATTAGTTTGTAGAGCTAGCCAATCCCTGGAGTCTAACATCAGCAATTTCCCGGTCTTCCAGCCTAGAAGCTATCTGACCTGAAAACTAATTTTCTTTCATGATCTTTCATTGCCTCGATTTCCACGGAAACTCTATAATCACAACCAAAAATGTAAAGTAAGAGAAGACGACATGAAACTCTGAAGAACCCCACAGACTTTTCAGGGCTCTCAAATGCCACCTCCTTGAAGAGACCTTCCCTGATCACCCTTGCTACTCCTGCCCCCAACTACCACATTGCCTGGTTTCTTTATTTTTGCCTTTATCAGTATCTGAAATTGCTTAACTTGTCTGTTCACATTTTTGGTATCCAGCTCCTCCACTCGAATGTAAGCTCCATGAGAGGAGGGACTTGGTCAGTCTCGTTCACCACAGTATCCCAAGACTTAGAATGACACCTAGCACACAGTAAGTGCTCGATCGCTATTGACCAAATGAATGAATAAATAAATAAATGAAGAAGTGCGCATATTTTTCCAAGTCTGGCTGGTCTAACCTTAATGGCTGTTTACTGCCACACTCCAGGATTCTTTGGTGGCAACATGTGGATACCGCCACTTGGGCCAGTGGGCCAAGGTGACACTTTACTCAGTGATGAAAATGATCATGATGGAAGGTGCTCCCAGGTACTCACTCTCCACTCCCCCTGATAGGAGTGGCCCTGCCTGCCTGACTTGTTCACTTGGCACCTATAGGGCCAGGGAGCTTTTCAACTGGGGGTGGGGAGTAAGGCGTGTGAGCAGAGCTCAGCCAAGAGCACAGCTATCACTGACTCAAAGAAACTAAGGGCAGGGATTGGGGAGAGGTGGTATCTGACTGAGAGGAAAACAGAGAGACAACAGGGAAGGAAAGGCAAGAATTTAGATAAAGTGCCAGCAATGCCATGAGTCCCTTACAACTGGCCCAGACACTGCCACTGGTTAACAAGCCCTAGCCCCTCATCTCTCACATGTGGTCTATAGCAGTGCTTCTCAAAGTGCAGGAGACCTAAAAACCACGGGAGAACTTGCCAAGAGAAATAATGGGGCCATGCCCCGGAGTGTGACTCCTCGGACCAGGGCAAGGCCCACTCCCTGGTGATGCCTGTGCTGCCATTCTGCAAGCCTCACATTGAGTAGCAGACCCTCCAGCTGCACTGGCGAATGCAGCAGCCACACGAGGCCACAGAGCACCTTACATGTGGTCAGAGTGACTGAGAAACCGAATGTTTAATTCCATTTAAATTTGATTATTAAATGATTAAATAATTAATTCAATTTAAATGTGATTACATTTAAATAGCCAGATGTGGCTAGTCGCTACTGTTCTCAGCAATGTAGAGAGTACATTTCCCTCACTGCGGGAAGTTCAACTGGACGGTGCGCTCTTCAGCACCTGGAAGCTGTGCCTCCAAACGCATCCACAGCCTCTTCTCCCCACAAGCAGAAGTGGGTCAGCTTTAAAAGGGAAACCTTTAAAACAAAACCAAAAAAATTTGCCTCTGTATCCCAACCTGGCCTTTTCATCTGAGAGGAAATAAGCTTAGAACAAGTACCTTAGCTCAGGCAGTTCTGATGCCAGAGAGGTCCTAGTGTCTGGTGGGGGAGATGGAAGAAAAAAGCAACCAGAATAACTGTGACCGTCAGGAGGCTCTCCCATAAGCGAGTCTGTTTTTTTTAATCAATTAGAGGTATAATTTAAGTTCTATACATTTCTAGAAAATTAGACTCACCTATATTTCTGCATGGGAGGGAAAAAATGGTAACTCAAAACCAAAGATATATTTTAGAGCCACCTGCTATTTCAGATCATCGGCTCCATTTCCACAGGTGATGGAGGACTGGCTGTACTCACATTAAACACCTTCACGTCCTCTCTGTTTCAGATTTCTTCTACAAGGGCCAGTGGCTTTCCTTTAGGAACTGGGATTGTGCCAAGGATTATAGTCCCTGGGGTAGACAGCGTCTGACGAACAGCTTGAATGAAAGGCTGACTGAAGAGCTCCATCTTCCCAATCTCGTCAATGACACACACTCTTTGCCCTGGACCACTGCTGCAGTCAGCCTGAGAATGACAAAAGACTTTCACTGGGACACCAGAGTCATATTAACCAAAGGGCCCAAGGGTCCCACTCCCCAGTCACTCACCAACGAGGTAAAAAAGACAGAAACCTTTTTACTGGATTTCAGAAAGTGACATAGCATCCCACAGACCACCCTGGTACTATGCGGGAGAAGACTGCACAAGGGGGAGTCCCAGGAGCTGGGAATCATTAGGACTCTTGGCGGCTGGCAGCCACGCCTGCTACCAGTGGGATGTTCAAGGAAGTAATAGACATACATTGGAATAAAGTCATGAGAAAGAGAATCTGAGATCTAAAGGATGCAATTGTACTTACCTTTTTTTCCCCTTTAGCCAAGACTCGTTTCCTTTTAATTTTTACTTTTTTCCAACAATGCTTATGGACCAGATCATGAAATACACAAGCATCTGCCTAGAGCAGTTATCATCCCCCCAGCATGTAGGGAATCTCATATGGCTCAAAATGGAAAAAAGGGGCCATTATTATCAAGAAAGGCTCCCATGCTTGCTGTCCCATTTCTTTTAAATCGAGGTATTTGGGTGCCACTTATTTTCTGGTTGTACATAAAGTTTGGTCTCTGTCTTGGATCCCCTCTCCCGAATCACTTACTCTGGGGGAAGAGAGGTGTTATGCTGTGAGGATACTCAGGCAGCTGACGGTGAGGTCCATGTGGTGAGGCATTGAGGCCTCAGACCAACAGCCAAGAGGAAATGAACCTGCCAGCAACCACATGAGCAAGTTTAGAGGCAGGGCCCTCCTAGTCAAGCCTCAGATGACCACAGCTCCAGCCAACAGCTTGCCTGCAACCTCAGAACCCCAGCTAAGCTGTACATGGATTCCTGATCCTCAGATACTGTGTACAATAATGCGCTTGTTGTTTTAAGCTGCTAAATTTTGAGATAACTTGTTCCATAGCAACATATAACTAATACACATGTCCTCTATAGAAAGCCTTCCTAGAGAAAGCTGATAGGACTTTGGTTGATTCTTCCCTGGGAGGGACACAACAGGACATAATAAACATAATAAACACTTCAATGAATGGTGAATGACAAATACACCTTATATATGTTTGTATGCATGACTATTTTGAAAACTGTATGTAAAGCTGATTTACAAAGTACTCTTCACTACAGTTCTGATTCCTTAAATGATGACAGCAATACAGTCCCAGAGGGCATGTCTGAGTTAAGCTAGATTTTGTTCAAATTCCAAAAGCCAAAGGAGCGTATGGTACAGTATGGCTGGTGGTAGGGATCAGTGGCAACCAGGGATAGCCAGTGACAGACGGGGCTGCAGGCCCAGATCCTAAAAGCCTTCGATGGCACACACAGAGGTGGGAATCTTCTCCCACAGCCGAAAGAGTCTAAGCCAGGGAGGATCACAAGTTGTGCTAGAAAGATTGCTGGCTGTGGAGTCAGAAACACATGTTAGACTCCTTTTGGAATACACAATATAAGATAGTGGGTGTCTAAACCCCAGTTGTGATTGCACACAAGCAGTACAGCAGTGTTTTTCAGACTTTTAAGTAAGCAGTACTCTATTTTCCTACTGCATATTGTACGCTTATGAAATATTTTTCCACTCATTTTATTAGCTAAAAGATCAAGGAGTCCACTGTAATCACCCAAGAGAGGTCTGAACAATCTCCACACTTCCGTGTTTCTAACACACTTCATTTTTGCCTCTCTATTAAGTTTATCTGTACACATGCCTGGTTTCCCCACTTAGGGCAGGTACATGGTTGTCCTCATCTGCATCCTTCCTGGGGAACTCACCGATGTCCCAGAGCTGAGAAGTGGGGAGCGGAAGGGGCAATGTCAGCCTCCACTGGTGGGGTCGGGGAGAAGGGCAGAGCATCTATGAAGTAAGTCACTACTTATTCCAAGTTTTTCCTCCAAAAACGAAAGCCATATTTGTGAGAAATAAAACAGCCATCAACCACCTGTCTATGATAATAAAAACAGACAACCGTACAAGAAGGTTTCTGTCTTCCTGGGAGCATGCGACTCCAACTGACCTGACTGTTCCCAAGTACTGTGGACATTTTGTTGACCCCAGAGACGATGAGTAATTGTGGACGTCATTCCTCTGGAGGCTATCATCTAAAAGCCAAAATAAAACTTATTCTGGCACCTCAAAATGACAGTTTTGGAAGGTGCCAAATCAGACAAGAAGTGATATGAAAGAATGTGTGTATACATGCACATGTATTTCTTTGACTATATACATGAGGGTAGTAAAATGCATGTGGCCATGTGTAAATACACACATACAGGTAGAATCTAGTGCATGGCTCTTCAACAACCAGCCTTCCTGCAATTCTCTAGAACATTCACTAGTGAAAGCTCACTGACATTTATTTAAGTTTCAGCACAAAAGTATTTGGACTCACATGCATACATGACTTTCTACCAACTGGACATTCTCATTTGAAAACCTTAGCCTACATAAAATCCTCAGTCTCTCCAGAATTAGGGAGTTTTATAATCCAGGAACTTCAGGAATCTCAAAAGTACATGTGTGATTTTTAATTAAAAATGCAAACTATTCATATTCAATTGAGAGAAAGATGTCAGATGCTGGGCTACTCTGAAGCACATAGACACTCAGCTCGCTTTTCTAAATAGTACAAGATCATACATACACTCACGGTCTTAAAAAAAGAACCACCATAGTGTTTAACATGGTTTTATTTCTATATAAATTCAAGCAACTTTAAAGGGAAACAAAGAAATAAGTAAGTAAACATTCACCCCCTTTCCATTGTTCTAAATTGATAGAGACGCAAACTTAGAACAATAGGGGCCCAGGTTCGAAGATGGTCAGGAACCCCTCCCCAACCCCCGGTGTGGGGAGAGTCCTAATGAGCTCCCAGAGAAACTCCAACTGCAGCTGCTGGAGTAAGGAGTGTGTAAAAACTGTGGGTGGCTCTCAGCCACGTGGTCATAATCATGATGTACACACCATCTGGGGTGTACACACCATCTGGGGAGCACCCTTTCCTCCCCTCACAGCCTCTCCTCAGAGGGCAACCCAGGCAGCATTGCTTCCTAGGACCACACCTCAGTCCTGTGTAACACACTAGCCTTCCTGGCTGCACCCCTCACAGGCTTCCACTTCAGCTGATTATAAATGTTCAGTCATGAAGCGCACTTTTAGTTCTCCTGTTCCGGGAGAGAAGCTATTTCCTTAGATAGAGTCCTAAAATTGACCAGCCAGGGATCAGAGAAGCTACGAATAATTTTATGACTTTGGTTACACTCAGCTAGTTTGCTTTCCAGAAAGATTAGAGCAACAAATATCTTCGTACCAGTTATATCAGAGACCTGAAAAGAGTGTGATTTTTTGAGTCCTTTGTTTATTTTTATATATACTTTTAAAAATACAAAGAACATATAAATATAAAATAATTTCATTTAACCAAAATGCCAAACTGAGAGCAAGCTAATCAAAGTGGTCTTTGCCTTATTCTGAATTATTTGCATAATAGATATTTCTAGTGGTATTAATGTTAATTTTAGGAGGACTGTTTGGATTGTTTTATTTTAATATCAGACACACAGACTAGCTCCTGAGCTCACCCATCTGGGACGGCAAGTACTGAAAGTCATGAAAGTGAATAAGAAGTATCTGTCAGAAGGTAGGCAGCAAAACTGCAGCCCTTCCCCCAAACAGCAGCAAGTTGTGGGGAAGCACAAAGGCAAATGGTGGTAACAGCAGCCACCTCTCAGCCAGCCCACAATTCCTCACCCACTGAAGTCACTAGCAAAAAGTGCAGGGCTCCGATCATATTTTACTGTGTGTTTATTCCAAGCCTTCAAGTTTCATAATCCCTTTGCTGTCCGGTGGCATATGGACTGTGAGTCTCCAGGGCATAGCCGGGACAAGGCGTCTAGACTGCCCAATGGTGCCCTGGTAGCCTGGCCCTTCCCCAGTCAGGCATACTCTGGGCAGAAGCTGCTCCCCCGGACATGCCAGAGATCCTCACCCCTGGCGCACAGACAGACTAGCTCTGAGGACTCTTCCTGGATGTCCTAAATGGCCTCTCGGGACTCAAACGGGCTCACCCACATGGTCACCTGACCAAAGAGTGCTTGAATAGTGCCCGTGGGGTCTTCCAAGCTATCTTCGGACTGAAATGACACCTACTGGCTGACAGTCAGTCCAGTGAGATGGAGAGCCCAGTACTCCTTGTCCTCCTCATGCTCTGAGCACTTGGGACTGGTCCAGATATTTGGGCTCCTGGGACTCCATGATAGATTACCACACCACTCTGGCCCCCAGCTCCCTGGCAAACACAAACCCAATTGTGATGGGAGGCTCCTCTCAAGGTACTGCCATCCATCACCTCAATTAACTCCTCAAGAAGACAATCACAGCTATTGCTCTGTTGAGCACCTCCTAGAAGCCAGGGGCCAAGGCACTTTACAAGCATTATATTCGTCCTCTCAGCAACTTCACATAGCAAGTAACAGCATCTGTTTCACAGATGAGGAAATGAAATTAGGCATTAAGGGATTTACTCAAAAATCACTGAGAGCACAGTGACAGAGCTGGAGTCAAACCAGAGATCACCTGATTTCAAAGCTCTCTTCCACTCCCTGTGTGCAATACGCTTCCACACTTTCATTCTGAAATAAAGAATAGCATCTAGGAAATTGACCTAACCATGAAGAAACTGCTTTCCTCTCCATTAAGAAGGAATAGCACTCTGGTGTTCAGGGATCTACAGAGGCATACACACAAAACCTCAATGTATTTGGAGTAATCCTATTGCTCTAAATTACTCAAAAAGAACTCATATTTTGGGTCTGAGAACAATATCACCAAAATCATTTCATCAAGTATGGATAGCGAATGGCCCACTGCAGTAGGCAGATAGAAAGTAAAAGGACTTCTCTCCTCTACCAGGACCACATCCTCGTGCAGACGGTGGAAGAACTATGACCAGGTATCCTGATATGTCCACCTTCCTGCCATTTCTTTATCACCTGACAGTGTTTACAAAAACCAAATTAAAAAAAATAATTCACTTGCTTAGTAAAAATTTTCATCAATATGTAAGCTTTTGGTAAATGTTTGGTATCTCTGATACCTGATATCCTTTTCATTAGAAACTGCCTAGAGGAGAAAGAACTGATTGTTTTTGTTATAATAAAATGGTGATGGCTTTTCTAATGGGGAGGTAACCAGATACAAATAGAGAGAAGTACAGCTTAGAGTAGAAAAATGCTCAGCCATTATGGCTTTTTTTTTAGTTCAGCTTCAATGTATAGTAATTTTATGTTTGTTAATTACTGCTCACCTTGCTGGAGAAAGTATTTCAAAAGAGAGTAGTTAAATTTGCTTGCCAATTAAGGCCTCAAGAGAAAATTATTTTTATCTTAAGATGATCTAATAAAGTTTAGATAAAATTAGAATTGGCTAGGGGAAATCTGATGAGGAGGATGTGCATGGTCTCACACTATCTCCCCACTCACTACTCATTAGTGTCAAAGAAAAAATAGTAACTATACAGTGGAGAAATAGGACAATTCCTTGATCAGGTAATCAAAATTAATATCACTAAACATCACATACCTCCAGATGAGCTACTCGAGAAGGACGCATTACCACTTATGGAGTATTCCAGCTGAATCTGGTCACGAGGGAACATCAGAAAAACTCCAAAAGAGAAATGTTCTATTAAATTGGAACTACATTCTTTACAAATGTCAGTGTCCTAGAAGACAAAGAATGACTGTGGAAAGGTTCCAGATTAACAGAGGTTATGGAGATGTGACAACTAAGTGTAACATCTGACACTAGACTGGACTTTGAACTGGAGGAAAAGAAACGTTACAAAGAATATTAAGTCAACTGATGAAAATAAACACTAATGATAGATTAAAGTATTTTTTTCAATGTAAGATTTACAGAGGTTGGTAACTGTATTGATTATGTAAAAGCATATCCTTATTTTTAGGAAAAATATACTGAACATTTAGGATTAAAGTACCTTGATGATTGCAACATATTCTCAAATAGTCGCCCCCTTCCAGCTTATGTATTTATACACACACTCTCTCTCTCTCTCTCTCACACACACACACACACACATAGAGAGAATAAACAAAGAAGGCAAATGATAAACATAGGTGACTCTGGATAATGAGAGTATACAGGTGTTCTTGCACTATTCTTACTCTTACAACTTTCTCTAAGAGTAAAATTTTATCCAAATGAACTTAAAAAAATTATCAGTACAAAAAAAGAAAACACACACATATGTACTTTCTCAGTACCAGATTCAAGAAAACAACCAACTCACCCTGTATGAATTTCCTCCTAATGCAGTGTGATTTTAGACTGATATGCATGGAAGGCGAGAGAGAAGGAAGTGCTGGAAATGGGACAAAGTGAGTGAGGAAAAGGGAAAACGGCAACAGTTGACACAAACTCAACCCCAGTCCAGCTTAAGGGACACGCGACTTAAGGAGCATGCAACTTTTCTGTATTTCTTGAGAGTAGGCTGCAAGAAGAAAGACATGAAGGTGTCATAACCCAGGGCAAAAGCCTGCTTAGCATCTAAATCCACAGAATCTCACCAAGAATCAGAAATAATAAAGTCTCAGTCTCTGCTCAATAGAAATGATGAAGATTTGCCATGACGAATCTTGTAAAATGAACTGCAGAGTCAACCTCATACTGAATTTTCACTTCATTTTCCTAAGCTGATTCACTGTAGGAATGTCCTTACTGACAATTTAAAAACTGATTTTCTGTTTGCATCAGATAGCTTTTAATTTCCCTGGCTGATCCTGCATTATGGACTTGTAATACATGAGGTAGAGAAACAGAAGCTGAGGGAGAACAAAGAATCAAATGCAACATTTGTTAACAGCAATGAAGGAAATTCTAGCAATGCTGAAGCGCTTGTCAATCTTTCAAGAATAGATCCTGACTAGAACTTAGTTTTTCTGCATTCTTTCTAAAGCCAAGTGGCCTGAAACACTATGGAACACTTCCAGGTCAAGAGTCTAAAAAAACAAAAACAAACACAAAATACTTTTCCCTAGACAGAAGTCCTCTCACCTTCAAAGGAAGTTTCTAAGATTTTCCAAAGCAGAGTCTACTTCAGAATCAAAAGTAGATCCTGCTCTCAAAAACAATATACTTTAAAGCCTTATTTTAATCAAAACAGGAAAATACAAGGCTCGAACTATGTTGGTTTTCCCTGGATGTTCTGATTTTAGCTTACTCTTCCTTTCACAGATCTTTGTAAAAGATGACACTGTTCACCTGGCAAACAGGACTTTGAGTAGATGCCCTTTGTTCTTTAAAACATTATAATCTATTGTCTCCATTTTGTGTGAGTAGGAGATATGTTGAAAATCAATAAAATGGTACATCTTACATTGCATCAAATTTTAATAAAGCATTCAGGGTAGCTGTCAAAAAGGCCATTATGAAAAAGGCCAGCATTATCTTATCAGCCTTTATCATTAGAAAACAGAAAAAAAAAATCCTAATTCCAGTAGCACCAGAAAATAGGAAGGCCCTATGAATAACCTCACCAATAAAAATTTTAAAGAAATAAATGGAGAAAGAAAAACATATTTTTGGCTGTGGAGAATTAAGATTATCTGAAAAATTAAGATATCCTTTATGTCAAAATAGCTATAGTTCCAATCACTCCATATGACACTTTTTTTTTGATGGATAATAAAGTCTTGATTCTATAGTTCGCTCCAGCTCTACCACTTATGCAATCAGTGAGTCCCTGGGCAAGTAACTTTCCATTCTATGTCTCAGTTTCCTCATCTGTAAAATAGGAATATAATGATAGTGTTTTGAGGATTAAATGAGTTCATGCCTGGCATGTAGTTTGCACTCAATAATAGTTTACTACTACTAGTGCCACCATTATTACAGTTTCTGAACAAGGCCATTTTTTGAAGAAGAAAAATAAAAACGATTACCATGGTAATTAAAATACTATGGTACTGACGCAAGGATCAAACAGATCAATGGAAGAGAACAGATAACTCTGAAACACTACACATAAACACGCACACATAAATAGTTTTAATATAATTAAGCATAAAAACTAATTAGAAACGGGTTATTTAACAGTTTTAGTAAACTGGCTAAATATCTGGAAGAAAATCAGTTGAGAATCTCATAGCATATTACACTCAAGATAAATCCAAATGGATTGAAAACATAAATGTTTAAAAAAAGCATGCAGAAAAAGAAATATATAGGTAAAATTTTACATAAATTTGGAATAGGGACAGACTTTTCTCTATGTTGAAGGGAAAACAATCACCAAAGTGAAGTGCTAACCTGAGAAAAATAGAATCAATAACATAAAAAGGCTATCTGCTTTATAAAAGATCTACTTAAGCCCAAAGAAAATAAATGGGAAGAGCAATGGATGAACAATTTAAATTAAGGAAAACTTAATGAACAACTGAAAAACATTTAACCCCATTAGTAACTGAAAAATGCAAATCAAAACAAAGAGGTGTGTTGAAAATAAGCAGAGTGCTCAGGACTGGCAAAGTGCAGCAAGACAAGCACACTCACACCCTGACAGTGGGACACAAAGTCAACGCAGCACCATCAAGATCTTGAAGGTTCACACCCCACCAGCTCAGACTTCACCTTTTAGACCCTCCCCAGGGAAACAATCATGGCTAGACAAAAGGACTCATGTATAAAGGGTGCTTTGTTGCAAGGTTACTTACAATGGTGATACAGAGCCTGAATGCCCAACACTGAGGGAGTAATAGTTAAATCAAAGATGAAAACTCATATCATGAAATAGGATGAAACCACTAAAATCTCCCAGCTTTAAAGATTAGCGTGTTGTGAGACCATTCCCATGTCCCTCAATCATATTAAGGGAAACACACCAAGCCTATGAAACTATTTATAACATTTTCCCTGATCTTGAATGACTGAATAAATAAACCAGGTATACAAAAGGGGCAGAAACAAAATAAGCTAATATTGGCTAACTTAGTGATAAGATTATGAGTTATTCACATTGTATTTTTAATTTTATTTTACATTTTTTATAATTTTTTTTAACCATGAATATCTAGAACTTGAAAACTCAGGAAAATAACAAATGTTGACAAATAAGGAAAGAATTAACTCATGGAATGAAAAAAATTAACAGTCAACCCTACTAAAGGCTTTCCAAAAACCTTCCTGAGTCTAGAACGCTTACCACACACACTCTATTTTTCTTTATTTCTCACGAGTGACCATGATGCTCAGGCTCCATTCCTGTCTAAAGAAACGTAACCAGGCTGGGCACAGTGGCTCACACCTGTAATCCCAGCACTTTGGGAGGGCAAGGCGGGTGAATCACGAGGGCAGGAGTTCGAGACCAGCCTGGCGAAGATGGTGAAACCCTGTCTCTACTAAAAATACAAAAATGAGCTGGGCACAGTGGCAGGTGCCTGTAATCCCAGCTACTCAGGAAGCTGAGGCACAAGAATTGCTTGAACCCGGGAGGTGGAGATTGCAGTGAGCTGAGATGGTGCCACTGCACTCTAGCCTGGGCAACAGAGCAAGACTGTCTCAAAAAAAAAAAAAAAAAAGAAAGAAAAGAAAAAAAAGAAACATAACCAGAGCAGTTTTGCAAGGTGGACCTGGGTTGTGCCTGGGCCTCCCGAGCCTATCCCTCACCTGGAGCTGTTCTTCAGCTCCCAGGCCACGTTTGTTTTTTTTTTTGTTTTTTTTTTTTTTGAGGTGGAGTCTTATTCTGTCACCCAGCCTGGAATGCAATGGCGCCATCTTAGCTCACTGCAACCTCTGCCTCCGGGGTTCAAGCAATTCTCCTGCCTCAGCCTCCAGAGTAGCTGGGACTACAGGCGTGTACCATCATACCCAGCTGATTTTTGTTTTTGTTTTTGTTTTTAGTAGATACTGGGTTTCACCATATTGGCTAGGATGGTCTCAAACTCCTGGCCTGAAGTGATCTGCTCGCCTCAGACTCCCAAAGAGCTGGGATTACAGGCGTGAGCCGCTGCAACCAGTCCTAGCCACATCCTTATTTCCCCATCTGCAAATAGGCATAGCCCTGCTTGACCTAATTAGAGAAGTACTTTTTTCTTATTTTTTTGTAGTATTAAAACACACACACACACACACACACCCCTCAAACTATCTTTCACTCATAATAGTGAAATTTCTTACACACAATGGATATTTCTTATTATCAGAATTTGCGTTTTCATAGATCCCAGCACTATGAACTAACACTGTGTCCCTTTATAAAGGGTTTCTAACACTTCCAGTTTACAGAAAGAAATCCATGACCCTGACTGGGTAAGAATCCTATATTAGTCTATTTTCACACTGCTATAACTACCTGAGACTGGACAATTTATAAACAAAAGAGGTGTAATTGACTCACAGTTCCGCATGGTTGGGGAGGCCTCAGGAAACTTACAATCATGGTGGAAGGTGGAGGGGAAGCAAGGATCTTTTTCAGGTGGCGGCAGGAGAGAAAGTGCAGGGGAAACTGCCACTTTTAAAACCATTGGATCTAATGAGAACTCCCTCACTGTCAGGAGAACAGCACAGGGGAAATCACCCCCATGATCCAATCACCTCCCACCAGGTCCCTCCCTCCACATATGGGGATTACAATTCGAGATGAGATTTGAGTGGGGACACAGAGCCAAACCATATCAAATCCCCTGCCAGGAACTTTTTCTACATGGAATGTACACGTCTGCATTTGGCAATCAGAATATAAAAAGTTGGGAGAAGTCTGCATTTCTTTATTTTTTAATTAAAAAACAGATTCATCCTCTGATCTGGTCAGCATATGATCTCTTACATAATCTTGCAGCTAGACACTAAACACCTGTGCAAACTCTTCTCCCAGGATTTGGTCTACTCTGCCTGAGCAGGGTAAGTAAAAAATTCTTTGTATTGACCCAGTCAGTTCCTAAAAGCAGAATGTTCACTTGGAATTTCATTTGAAGTATTTCACTTGCCTTTTGAGCATTTAAGTAGAGAGGAATGTATGTGACAGGAAAACAACTAAAAAGAAAAGTATCATGTTCTCTGCTCCCACACAACACAGCAGCCACAAGAGTCACCAGCACAGGAACTGTGGGAAAGTTTCAAGAGGAAGGAATTAGGGAAGAAGGAGGTGGGAGGAGGAAACAGGGTATAGGAAGAAAAGGAGAACTTGGTGGATTCCAAGAAACACAATCCCCTGCTGAAACAGACCATAAGATACCACTAGCCCTCTAAGATTAGAGGATATCCTCAGAGGCTATAGCTAAAATCTTCAGCAGCCTTTGGGCAACCACCATTACATACTTCAGCTGAGCTCTGAATGTCAAGGAGCAGAGAAGCAAAGATCTAGGAAGATAGTTTGCTCACCAAAAAAAAAATGGCAAGTGCCAAGGGCCTCAGCTGGCATGTGTGGGAAGTCTGAGTGAACCAGTGTGGCTGAAGAATGGCAAGATGAGGTCAGAGGTTAGTAAGGCCAGATATCACAGGGCTACAGGGCCTTCTAGGCCATTGGAAGGACCTTGGACTTTATTCTTGGTGCCATGGAAACCTCTGGATGGTTTATAACTGGTTTTTGAGACAGGTCTGTATCATCTAATTC
Source organism: Rhinopithecus roxellana (assembly GCF_007565055.1). Classification (NCBI taxonomy): domain Eukaryota; kingdom Metazoa; phylum Chordata; class Mammalia; order Primates; family Cercopithecidae; genus Rhinopithecus; species Rhinopithecus roxellana. The sequence goes on along the minus strand of NC_044556.1, from coordinate 97,279,266 downwards.
TCACAAATCAAAGTATTAAGTCTATAATAGATTAAATGACACTCACATTCCTTAACATGGTCCACAGAGCCCTGTATCTCATGGCCCCCACCTCACCAAACTTACCTTCTTCACCTGCTCCTGCTCCAGGGCTCTGAGGTCTTAATGTATCTGTTCCTGCCATTCAGAATATTCTCCCCAGACCTCCCCACTCTGACACATATGAATACCCCAACACTAACTCTCTCTCCAGTGCCCTCTCACCTGTTCCTTTCTGTTTAAATGTCATCTTCTCAGAACTCTTTTCTGGTTCCTTGGTCTAAAGTCAGTTCTTCCTGTCCCTCCCCACAGCACCCTGTTCTTTCTTTCACAGCATTAATGACAATGACAAGTATAAATTCACTGAGTGTCTGCCTTTCCCACTAGACTAATAGTTTTGAGAGAGTAGAAAACATGTCTGTTTTGTTCATGACTGTATATGGAGTACTTGATAAATATCTGATAGATACATAAAACAATACATAATCAATAAAACAAAAGTTGTTTATTTGAAAAGATCATCTAAATTGACAAACTTTTAGACTGACCAAGAAAAAACAGAAGATTTAAATAACTAAAATAAAGAATGAAAGAAGTGACAATACCACCAATCTTACAAAATAAAAAGCATGGGTGAATCTATGAAAAACTGTATGTCAACAACTTAGATACTTCAGATGAAATGGACAAATTACTAAAAGGTACAAATTACCACAACTGATTCAACAAAAAATAGAAAATCAACAGACCTATAAGAAGAGATTGAATTGGTAATTTAAAAGCTTCTCACCAAGAAAAACCTAGCCTACATGGCTTCTCTAGTGAATTCTATCAATCGTTCAAAGAAAAATCAATACCAACCATCCACAAACTCTTCCAAAAATTAGAAGAGAAGGAAAATACTATGAGACCAGTATAAACCTGATACCAAACTAACCAACAATATCCCAAGAAAAGAAAGCTACAGACCACAACTTTTGTGAATAAAGATGCAGAAATCCTCAACAAAACATGCCTGAGTAAACTCTATACAAATAAGACACAGTTAATATCATACATAGTGGTGAAAAACTGAACACTTTCTAAGATTAGGAGTAAGACAAGGATGTCTACTCTCACCACTTTTATTCAGTGTTGGACTGGAGGTTCTAGCCAGGGTAATTAGGCAAGCGAATGAAATAAAAGGCATTCCAAGTAGAAAGAAAGAAGCCGTAAGATGTCAATAAAGTTTTTTTCTTTTTAAAAAAAGGTAATATAATAATATGTGTTAACTGCTTACAGTACTTGGCAGGCATTCAATAACAACTGGCTATTATGTTCATATAATGACATTTTCTCTTCCTAAATGTTTGTTGTGCTGTGAAACCAGGTTAAGATATAACTGTGAGAAGACAGAGGAAAGACCTATCTTTGGGAATTGGTACCTGGGCATTAAGAGCCTTTTCAAAATAAAATATTTATATGTACTGAATTTATAGGAATTTAATTGTAGCTCAGAGTGACAGCAAATTATGTTGTTTATCCTTATTAAGACTCAATCACCTGATGACTTTGCAACTGTAAAATGCAAAACCAGGACCTTTAAGAGCAAAAGGCATTCTGTTTCCATGGCCAGCAACTCCCACAATGTACTAGGAGTAGACGGGTTCAAAAAGCAGAAACCACGTACTCACATTCCTCAAGACGGGGAGTGCCAACTGCTCAAAAGAAGTCATGTCAACCACATACTGCCCAACTCGGCATTCATGTTTTCCAGGTGGAGGCTCTAACCTGAAGGAAAAGACATTGTGTTCTTTGTTGAAAAACTCCTGTATTGATTTCTGGTTTTTAACTGTTCACTGAGCCTCTGGCATTCCACATATGCTAAATCATCCTTAAAAATGGAAAACACAAAATGCGGTGGTCTGCTGCCTGAGACCAGCTCAGTCGGGGAGACCCTAACCCAGTCGTGCTAGAGGAATTAAACACACACAGAAATATAGAGGTATGGAGTGGGAAATCAGGGGTCTCACAGCCTTCAGAGCTGAGAGCCTCGAACAGAGATTTACCCACATATTTATTAACAGCAAGTCAGTGATAAGCATTGTTTCTATAGATTACAGATTAACTAAAAGTATTCCTTATGGGAAATAAAGGGATGGGCTGAAATAAAGGGATGGGCTCTGGCTAGTTATCTGCAGCAGGAGCACGTCCTTAAGACACAGATTGCTCTTGCTATTGTTTGTGGTTTAAGAACACCTTTAAGGGGTTTTCCGCTCTGGATGGCTCAGGTGTTCCTTGCTCTCATTACGGTAAACCCACAACCTTCCAGCGTGGGCATCATGGCCATCATGAACATATCACAGTGCTGCAGAGATTTTGTTTATGGCCAGTTTTGGGGCCAGTTTATGGCCAGATTTTAGGGGGCCTGTTCCCAACAGTCTGCAAAGCTGATCAGGTTTTCTCTGCTTTGAACAGAGCTACCCTAAGTGTCCACACCTCCAACAATGGGCCTTGCAGTTACAGCAGGGCTATCTCTTAAGGTCCAAGCAGCTAATGCATCAACAGTCTTTGAAAAGTGGCACCAGAAACAGGACTAAGAATTATAAAGTGAGAGGAGTTTATGACTTGGTGAATACGTTTTAAGTAAAATATCACTTCCTTATACTTTTTTCATGTGATGGTTTCATTCTGTTTTCTGTCTCTGAGAAATCCCTAAAGGCCCAAGATTCTTGAGGATAGATGAGATCATTGGGCTCAACCCTGTGCCCAGGGAGAAACTCTCAACCTAAAGGGAAAGCAGATAGGCATCCAAGGACCCAACAGAGTATCTGCTTTCGGTGAATTTAGCTCTTGTTGAAAAGCTCCCAAAGCACAGATGGAAGGGGAGCTTAGATAATAAAACACCACAGAAATGAAAAATCAGTACCCAACTCTCGATAAAGGCCCCCGGGTGCCGGACAGCGTGACGACATCGAATCCTATTCTTCTCTCTCCCTGTCTGACTTCTTCTGTATAAAATCCATCGACAGGCACACCAGAGGATTTTAAAACCTCACTGGCTTTCTGGATCAATGTTGTTTTTCCAACCCCTAAAATTAAAAAAAAAAAAAGAAGAAAAGCCCATTAGGAAACATTCCCATACTAGAGCACACACAGCCCTTGCGGGCTCTGAGACAGCAATTACGGTGGGTAGAGAAATGGGCTGTAAGTGGATTTATGAATATGAACTTCAATTTAATTCTGATTGCTCCAGGTGTTAAACATGCTTAATTTCAAGTAGAAACAAGCATAATAAAAACATGAATGATATCTTGAGGTTTATTTTTAAATTGTAAAACACTGTTAATTTTGTCACATACACAATCCCAGAATCAACTGAGTGGTTCCTGATGATATTCTCACGTGCCATTTGCATCCTGTGAAATGGTTTACAGTTTCCATTTTTCTGCCCAGGAAGTAACACTGGTCACACTTGAGTCAGGGGCTGGGAATTTAAGATTTCAGCTTTCAAGAGATTACAAATGGACCTACACTTAACAGTGGGAAAATCAGTTTGTTCCTCCTTGGACTTACATTGCTGTAACTCCTGAAAATGTGTCTCTTAAATACCATTAGCATCCCTGTTAATGGTCACTTTCAAACTTTTTCATAACAGCAAGCCTATCAGGTTGGCAACTCCTTCCAACATCATCTTCTCCAGGGTCTGTAAGCATTTCTTCACCTTTATCCCCCTTCCCCAGTTTGAACCTATGCACCTCCGCCCCCTTATCCTCCCCACCTTGATCCTTCCTTTCCATCCAGCCTGGCCAGCTGACTACTCTGATGAACTCACGGGTTTATAAGCACCAACAGGTGCTACCTAATACAGTAGTACTAATCACTGATATTATGGAGCCAGACACTGTTCTAGCACACTTCAGAAGCATTTTCTTGGTTAAGTCCTCACAACCATCCTCGGAGGCAATTACCATGTTTACGCATATTTTACAGATGAAGAAACTGAGGCACACAGTGGTTAGGTATTTTACTCAAGGCTATACCCCTCATAAGGACCATACCTTTCAACATGGGCCTTTACCTGTCACCATGACTTTTTAAAACATGAGTCTTGTTCCCAATATGGATTTAAGTAAATAGCATCATGACTACCCTACAATGGAAAGAGAGAGAAAACTCCTAGCATGTCTGCAAGTGAGCTATTTTGAGATACCACAGAGTTGCAAATCATGCTATTTCTAAGACTACCCACTCTTTTAAACCTCCTTGACACAAAATATGATCCATTATTCTTATTTAATATACCTATCTTCACACTTCACATTAAAATAATGGCGCCTGGCTTTCTGGAATGTGAACAGCAACCCAAGAGGATTCTGGCTACAGTGAGCCACAGTGAGCATGCGGCTGGTAGAACTGTGTAGAACATAAAATGATGAAATTCTAATCCAGCCCTGGCCCTCAGTAACAACTGCTTTAGGAAAGTCACTAAAGAATCTGTTTCATGCAAGTAATGGCACTGCTGAATGTGTAAGCTGCTACTCCTTTTCTGAAGGGCAATTTCAACGTGCCTACCACAGCACCCTGCAGTTCATGACCAGGAATTCATCCTCAGGAAACAACATCCACAGTACAAAATGTGTGAAACAGGACATTCACTGCAACGTTCTTTGTAATAGCAAAACACTGAAAACAACCTAAATGTTGATTAGTAAGAGAATGTTAACTCATGGCACCACGCATACAATAGCACATAAATACACAGGAATACCACGCAGCCATTAAAAAATATACTGCTTATGTGTATTTATTAGCATGGAAAATAGACCACAGTGTATGAAAATAATATATGAAAAAAGCAGGTTAATAGCAGAAACCATTCCATTATGTTTTTTTAAAAAATAGTCAAGTACGTATGTGTCTACAGAAAAAAAAAAAATGTCAAGAATACAGAACAAAGATTTACAACGTTCATTTCTGTATGTTGAAATTCCCTGTGATTGTCACTTTCTTCCTTGAAACTTTGTTTTGTTTTTTTTTAATTCTTATCCTGAATGGTTCTTACTCTTATCCTAACAAAAAACGCAGTTTATATTCTGAAAAAGATAAAATGGAGCAACGGTAACTATTCCTGTTCACAAAGGGTATACTCTGGGGACTGTATGTTGTGTAGAACATAGTCCACCAACAAATAGGAAGCACTAGGGCAAAGTCTCTTTCGGCTTCTTCAGCTCTAGGAATCTTCTTTCAGTTAATTTTTTCTTCATTAGTTAAGCTGCTACCCCAGTGCTGTCTGGATAAGAAATGTCCTCTGCTTCAGGAGACCTTGAGATGGTAGCTGTATACCAGGCACAAACAGATCAGAAAGCTCTGGAATTATTTTGGTTCTGGTTCTCCCCTAAGCAAATCCTCAGATAAAGATTCAAGTGCAGGTAGTTTAACCTGGGCAGTGACAACATGATGGACTGGTAGGGAAGAAGTTCAGAAAGGGAAGGGAAGGACACCAGCAGGAGGTGCACTATCCAGCAAGTTCCAATGGGGCCCCTGGAGCTTCATTCCACTGGGCAATCCTAAGGGACAAGTCAGGGCAAGTGGCTCAGTTATCCCGAGGAGTATGGAAGTAGGGAATTTATCAACTAACTTTCACCAATCACCGGTTGAAGGCTAATCCCAGGGCACAGGAATTCCCTGGCTCTTCTGGCCTGCTCTGTGTGCAGGCCAAGTGGGCTCCAGGGACCAGAGAAAGCCCTCCAAGATGAGTCACGGGTACAGACAGCTGGAAATCGGAAAAAAATGCTAAGTGCCAGGGACACTAAGAGGATATGCAACAAAAAGTGACCTCTTTGCGAGGAGACTTTACCTGATGGTCTGAACATGTTGAGAAGGCAGAAAGAAACTAGGCAAATAAAAATACCAGACAATAACTCCTAATGGGGAAAAAATGTTGTGTGTAAAAGGAAAAAAAAGAAAAAAGAAAAATTAGAGGGCATGGTGGTGCATACCTGTAGTACTAGCTACTAGGGAGGCTGAGGTGGGAAGATGGTTTGAGTCTGGGAGGTGGCGGTTGCAGTGAGCCAAGGTTGTGTCACTGCACTCCAACCTGGGCAACAGAGAGAGACCCTGTCTCAATAAGAAGAAGGAAAAGAAAGATGGGTAAGGTGGCTCACACTTAAAATCCCAGTATTTTGGGAGACCCAGGTGGGAGGATCATTGGAGGCTAGGAGTTGGAGATCTGCCTGGGCAACATAACAAGAGACAGGTCTCTCCAAAAATAAAAAAAATAAAAAAAAAAAATTACCTGGGTGTGGTGACATGCGCTTCTAGTCCCAGCTATTCAGGAGGTTGAAGCGGGAGGATCACTTAAGCCTAGGGAGTTTGAGAATGCAGTGAGCTATAATTGTTTCACTGCACTCCAGCCTGGGTGATAGAGCAAGATCCTGTCTCTAAAATAAATAAATAAATGGAAAATAAATGATAGATTATTATGTGGCTCTGTTGTGATTATCTTTACATGGCCATAATACTATAAACATTGACTAATACAAGTTACGTTGTAACTACATTAAGAAGAGGAGGAGAAAAGACAAAGGTGTGTGAATTTGAGGACAGGTTTAAGAGAGCTACACTGTAGAATCTGAGTCTTTCAACTACGTGTAGATAAGACTTTGATAAAGAAAGCAGAAACAAGAACCACCACCAATACAATCATGGTAAGAGGACACCTCCATTATAAAACACACAGATGCCTTGAGGTCAAGCTGCGAAGTATGAAACTGCATTCCAAGTTTCAAATAAAGGACTGACAAAGCAACTTTCAGAAAACAGTTCTTTGCAGTACTTAGGAGTGACTTTAGATAGCAGGCACTTCTCAAACCACCCTCCTCCTCCTCCTCACCCTCTGCTCCCCATCTCCCCCATCCAATGGCTGATAAAATTCCAAAGTCTGCAATATTAGCGGTAGCCTTTGCTACTTACGGCTAAACACAATCATTAAAATAAAGTGAAAGAGAATTCTAGATCCAGGGTTACAGCCTTTGATATCTGAACCCACAATAAACGTCAAAATTAGATTTGCCTTAAAAAGCAGCTGAAGAAATCACTCTCTCCACTCTTAGCACATCTTTCTTTTTTTTAGTCTATCTGATGCGACAACCACCATCCTACCTGTCCTTTTTAGTAATGCTTGATAAATGGGGAGCGCCTTGATTTAAAAGCATGTCCTCCTACACCTCTCATCTGACCTCAAAGCTATCCCACTTCTCAGATGAGAACTCCACAGGCCACAGGGTTGAGGTATCTGACAGACATCAGGAGAGGACAGCGAGAGGAACAAGCAAGAGTGTCTAAGAAGGGCTCCTGTAGGTACCAAAGCTTCTCCACCTGTGGCCTCAGCTGTGGTGGGAATTCGTGGGGATGGAGATGGGGATGGGGGTGGGGGGATGAACTTAGATGGGAAAGAAAGGTTACAACTTCAGCTTTGCTCTCCTCCAACTAAAATTTACCATTTTTTTGCACGATGAATGTAGCAAAAACCCACAGTAAGGAAGTACCTGTGACTACCAATAGAAGAAATCAGACATCTCCACTTCACATTACGGTTGCTGCAGATCTCTTGATATACCATTTGTGCAGACCACAACGTCAACACTAAAGTAGGAGTTACCGCTGCCGCTGGCCCCTGCGGTTTCAGCCCTTCATCAAGAAGCCGGTCTAGGACCCCTCACAGTGTGTTCTAATCCTTTAGGCCCTACGTCTTTTAAATTACATTTTCCAGGAAGGAGTACAAACTCTTCAGACTACCAAGCCCGCCATTTAAATTGGGAACTTCAGAGGCCGGAGCCCTAGAGCCGGGGACCCTCCCTAACAGCACAGGGTCGTCCCCAGCCCGCGCGCCCCCACCCCCTCGACCTCTCGGAGGTGGGGATCCCCGCAGGGTTACCTGGGGGCCCCGTTAGGAACACGTGCCGGGCCATGCGGGTGGGCGGGGGTAGGGGTTGCGGTCAGGGAAGCAGTCCGGGTTGGGGTCGCTATTCAGCTCAGGTCCGGACTAGGGTCGCGATTCGGGACCCGCCCACCGCGTGTCGCAGGCCCAGCTCCCAAGCGGTGCTTCGACCGGAAGCACCGCCCTCAAGACCACGCATGCGCATTCTCCCGCCTCCTCGATCCGCGCCTGCGTACTCAACTCTCGGCATTTCTGCCTCTGCGGTGGTAGTTCCTAAAGGCGGAGCGGGTTGTGCGGTCTCTAAGTTTCATTCTGGGTTCCGGGCTTTTGTGGGGTATTTGCAGAGATAAGTGCGTGAGAACGTCAGTTGTTAAACTGTTGCTGCTTCAAGTGAGCGCCATCACCCAGGTTCTGCCCCTTGACTCCAGACCTAGGAGCTGAAATTGCCCAAGGCTGCGGGGACAGCCCTTTTGTAGAAGGTTTGTGACCTAGAAGCATTCCTCAAAGGGGGATGCCATGTTAATGACTCCAACTTTGTTCTCAACCATTCCTGCAGAATAGAATCAGCTGGGGAGTTTTAAACTTGTTCTGATGCCTGGGTTTCACCTGCAATAACAAGAAATGTCAGAAGACAAAATTACAACAAGTTTAGTTTAAAGATCTAATTGGCTTATATTTAGGATCTAGAATCGGGAAATAGATCATTCCATTAAAGCAAATAGAGTGTTCCAGTAAGCTGCGCAGAGGAGGCTGGTTTTATGGGCAAAAAGAGGCTGAAATAAAAAACAACAACGAGTGGGTATTTCAAAGTTACTTTCCTTATAGGGTTAAAACAGATTGGACTTCGTTATTGTACTGACTCAGGTTGATTAGAATCTCCTGGTTTTTGGGAAAACTGGCTGTTTCAAAGTTCAGTTTGGTTACCTGGCACTTGGCACAAGTGACTCGATTCTGGTTTGGTCTAGTCTGCTAGGGTCTAGTATAGGAGGTTAGTGCAAAACAATGACCTCCCATATATCTTGTTTAACATGAGTAATTGGTCTTGGGCGAGTCCTGAGCTTCTGTATTCTTTTTCTTGTTTCTAAACTCCAGGAAGTTCCTGAAGTGCGGTAGGGTTGAGAACCACTGGTGTAGTCAGACTTCCCGTCCTCAGCCATGCATAGGAAGCCTAGTTTTCCCTCTTTACCTTCACACCAAAGTGTATAAAGGTCTCTTGCAAAGAATTAAATAGCTTCTCCGTCTCACTTTACCACTGCAAGTGTTCCAGCCAACGAATGACGTGGCAGTGGCCTTGGGCCACATTTACCTGTAAACTCTTTCAGTCTAACATGTGTACAGCTTAATTTGTGGTCAATCATTCCCCATCCTGGCTGAGAAAGCAATTCAGTGAGTGTTCAACTTAATTGATTTCTGCCCACGCGTGGACCTCCTGGTTTCCCTTTAGCCTGAGACTTATACCAGTCCAATGATTATCTAAAAAAACAAAGTCGGATTTGTAAAATACAGCTGTCATCACCATTTCCGCAACACTTGTAATGCTATATTATTATAACAGTATACTATTTATTATCCCAGCTGGTAATGTAGGGTCTTCCACCTTGATTTATTTTGCACTCCATGCATATTGAATACAATGAAAAGCTGATATAGTAAAGTAAATCCATAGGAGGAGCTTCCAAAAAAAAAGGAAAAAAAAGTATATATCTCTTGTATCAAAAATATTAATTTTAAGTGTTAATCATGTGGCATTTTCCATCACTGAAAAGCAGTTTGGATTTGCAAGGCTCACCTTAAGTTGGGTTATTTTGTTTTGATGCTGTACCTGGAATTCTGGCATCAGTTTAAATAGCTCAAAGATACATGGAATCCAGATATAGTGAATCAATGTCTCACAAAACAGAAAGAAAAGACTTCATAGATGAGTGTTCTTTATCCATGGAAAATGAATTATTTGGATGTTGGTTACATGGATATCTTCATGTTAGAAAATTCATCGATTTGATGCTTAATTTCTACAGTTTCCTGTATGCGTTATTAGGCAACAATAACAACAAATTAAATAGCTTGTATCTCTTAGAGATTAACAACAAAAGAAGATGACATAAATGGAAACAAATTTTAAAATAAATGGGATCTTAAAGTATTGTACCATACTGAATCCAACTTTTGCTTCTTATCAACATCCAATGGACGGATGTTTGTGTCTCCCCAAAATTCTTATTGTTGAAATCCTAACCCACATGGTGAAGGTATTAAAGTGTGGGGCCTTAGGGAAGCAATTAGGTAATCAGGTCATGAGGGTGGAGCCCTCATGAATGTGATTAGTGCCCTTACAAAAAGGAGAAAACTTGCTTTCTATCTCTCTGCTCTCTGCCATGTGAAGATACAAGAAGACTGCTCTCTGTCAACCAAGATGAGGGCCTTCCCTAAGAACCCAATCATGTTGGCACCCTGATCTTAAACTTCAGCCTTGAGAGTTGCAAGAAGTAAATGGTTTTTTGTTTTTGTTTTTTTTTGTTTGTTTGTTTGTTTAAGCCACCCATCTGTGGTACTCTTATGGTAACCTGAGCTAACACACAAGGTAGAATTACCTAAGAAACAGGTGATTCCAATGATTTCTTCCTGCAACATCTGGGTGCAGCCTCACTTTTAACAGGATGCAGTATAGTTCTTTATTAAAGCAGTTTGTAGGTACAACTCTACAGTCTCTATGGTTATAAAATACCCTAAAGTCCAAAAAACAGTTTATTTTGTTTTCATATCTACCCTTTTCCCAGAACTGTCCTCATTTTTAAACTGCAAATTCTGTGTCTTAGAAAGCCCCTGAATCCAAAGCAAACCAGGCTGAATGGTCATCAAACTGTTAAAGGAACACTTGGGAAGTAATGCAAACAGTTTCGTGTGGTTAAACAAGGTATTTCCTTCTTACAGACAAGTCAAAGGCTAATCATACTTTATTGTAAGCTGGTCATCTTGTCAGCTGTGGTTATAGAATGACTGTTTAATGCAGTCTGTACCTAAAGTCTGAGCCGTTCATACCCTGAGTTCTCTGTGCAGAACAATGTTCTATCCTGCCAGTAACCCAGTAGGACAGAAGCAGAGATGACTCTACACCCTCACCCCACCCCTTCCTGCACCGCATGCCTGGATGTCCCCCGCGCCCAACTGCTGCTGGCATTCGGTGGGATCTTCCTGGCTGGACACAGAATGAGAGTTCTGGCATATTTAGGATACAGTTTCCTAAGTACAGGAAAACTGAAAACAGAACAAATAAAAAGTATGGATGTGAAAATAACAAAGTGGGAAGAGAGACCATTGTGTTGTTTGGCCAGCCCACTGTTCATCTCACTGTATGGAAATAGCAGCTAAATTCTCCTTTTAGGAACCCCTTTTCTCCCAGGCTCTGTGATTGATAGGAGTGAACCTCCCTCCTCTTCTCATTCTCCAAGGGGAATACATGACCCAAGCCTGGTCAATGAGATCATTCTGTCTTCCCAGCCTCAGTAATTGACTCTGAAGAAGCACATGATCCGGGCAACACATCCACCCCTAGCCAGTGGGGATCAAAGACAGCCACCAGCCACCATGACTGAAGCAGAGGGACAAGGGGAAGTGAGAGAGGGTGTAAGAGGCCTCCCCTCCCACTCTCCCCAGTCACCCCTTACTCATCCTCCAGGATGGGCTCAACTGTTACTGCTTCCCCAGGCTTTTGTGATTCTCCAGGCCCAGCCCCTGCTTCCTCGGCCTTCCCTTACAGCACTTTGGGAGGCCAAGGCAGGCAGATCACTTGAGGTCGGGAGTTCCAGACTGGCCTGGCCAACAAGGTGAAACCCCTTCTCTATTAAAAATACAAAAATTAGCCAAGTATGGTGGTGGCCACCTGTAATCCCAGCTACTTGAGAGCCTGAGGCAGGAGAATCATTTGAACCCAGGAGGCGGAAGCTGCAGTGAGCCGAGATCGCACCACTGCACTCCAGCCTGGGGAACCAAGTGGAGACTCCACCTCAAAAAAAAAAAAAAAAAAAAAAAAAAAAAAACTAAAGATTTTTGTGTTATTCATCTATACCCAGAATATAGCATGGTACTTATAGCACATTCATCCATCACTCTGCCAGGAAATGTTGTACATTCTGGAGATACAGCAGCAAAGAAGAGACAGTCTCTGTGCTGGTATAGCTTATATTCTGGTGGGAGACACAAACAGATAGACAAGTACATAAATAAAATGTCACAGAGTGGTAAGGCCATGCAGGAAAAATAAAATGATGGGAAATGAAAAGGGAAGTGGATGTGTTACTCCATAGAAGGTGGTCAGGGAAGATATTACTGAGAATACAGCAACTGAGCAGAGAGCTGAAGAAGCAAGTCCTGCCAGTGTCATGGGGATTGCAGTCTAGATTGGCATATGCAGAGGTCATGACGTAGGAATACGTGGCCTGAGGAGGAACCAAGCAATCCAGTGTGGCTGGAGCAGAGTAGGAGAGAGAGATGCATAGGAGATGAGGTCAGAGGAGCTGCAGGGGGCCAGATAGTTCAGCCTTATAGACCATGGTGAGGACTCTAGCTTTTACTGTAACAGAACTAGAAAGCCATTAGAGGGTTTTAACCAGAAGAATGGCATTATGTAAATTTTTTGAAAGGATCATCAGGCATGTGTGCAGGAAATAGACTACAGAAAGGCAAGGGTAGAAGCAGGAAGACCAATCTGAATGCTACTGTAATAATCCAGCTGCTACAGAAATAATGTTTGTGCATTTACTGGCACATGCTTATCATAGGTGCTCAACTGATGTTTTCTTTTGCACATGAATGAGTAAATGAATGGTATCCCCATAGACAGCATCAGACTGTCAGGGAAGACAAAGAGCAGGGGCAGAGCAGCAGGAAAGTCCTACTGGCTTTCCCATCTTTAAAGGATAGGTGGTACATTGAGGTAACCATCCGATAGTCATCCTCGGGTGATGTCCCCGTGGGATAGGCATAAGACTTTGCTTGACCAAGCAAGTTGGGCAGGTCACTCATCTACCAGGTGTTCCCCTTCTAATAAGAATAACTGGGCCAGGCGCGGTGGCTCACACCTGTAATCCCAGTGCTCTGGGAGGCTGAGGCAGGTAGATCACGAGGTCAAGAGATCGAGACCATCCTGGCCAACATGGTGAAACCAAGTATCTACTAAAAACACAAAAATTCACTGGCGTGGTGGTGCACACCTATAATCCCAGCTACTCAGGAGGCTGAGGCAGGAGAATCCCTTTAACCCAGGAGGTGGAGGTTGCAGTGAGCCAAGATCATGCCACTATACTCCGGCCTGGGGTTAGAGTGAGACTCCATCTTAAAAAAAAAAGAACAACTGTGTATTAGTTGGTGCAACATACTAAGTATTGGAGCAGCTGAGCCCCACTGGGAAGTCTCTGGTCACAGTTCTGTGGTGCCACATCAAGCACACAGACACTGTCCCATCAACCTCTCTTTACAAAGGTCACCTGAAGTTAGAGAGCTAGACTAGGGGAGAGAGGACCAGCTGAAAGAATTGCTCTAAGGCATCCCCAGAGGTGCTGATGGGAGAAGCAGCAGTCCTACCTGTTTTGGGCAAACTTCTAGAATGGCATTCCACATTTCCTGCCTTTCAATCTGTACGTGCCATGCGTAATTCCCAAGACTGTGAATATAATAGAAGATTCCTACTCTTGCGATTAGATTATGTTATGTGATGTTAACTAGACTTTAAGATAGAGAGATAATCCAGGTGGGCCTGACCTGACCATGAAATCTGGGCATTTTTCTCTGGCTGGTGCCAGCAGAGGAAATCAGAGATTTGAAGCCTGAAGATTCAACACGTTTTTGCGAACTTAAAGGAGAGAGAGCTATATGGCAAGGGTGCAGATGGACCTTTGGGCTGAGAGCCAGCTGATGTCAGCAAGGAAATGAGGACATCAGTCCGTCAACCACAGAGACCTAAATTCAGCAGAGAATGAGGGTGAGCTTGAAACTGAATTTTCCCCTACATCCCCCAGATGAGAACACTCATCCATTCTAAGCAGAAAACCCAGCCACACCTACCTGTGCTTCTGACCTTCAGAACTGTGACCTGATAAAGGGATGGAGTTTTAAGTTCTTACGTTAGTAGTAACTTGTGTTAACAAAAGACCATGAGATCTTCAGAGGAAAAAGGGAGAGCTTCATTTTCCATAAAAATAATAATAATTAAAAAAACTTGCAGGTTGGGGGAGGCACAGTCTTTAATTCAAGTGAAAGTGTGCCCTTCCAAGAACAAAGGAAGGGTCCGACTTCATCAGAAAAGCTTCCTGCCTCAGTTCTCAGTCAAGTCTGTTTATGCAAATGAAGGATTCAGATGTGCTCAGTTCCAATTATTGGAAATAGTTGAGGCCTGATTGGGTGGTTTTCAAGCCTGAAACCAGAAGTCTCTGACAGATGTTTCTTCTAAACATTAGGGTTGGGTGACTGGGGGGAGGAGGCATTTGGGCCACAGTTTATCTTGCTTTGGTTACAGGGACTGTTCTGGCTCAGGGGTGGAAAGTGGGATGTTTTTCAAGAGCTGCCTTTCCAAGAACACAGGAGTGTGTGACCTGTCTTCTCTCACCCTGTTACGGCCATTTGGTTCTGTTTTATAAATGTGGGTGTCTCTATCAGCCACAGGAAGCCTGCGTCATCTGGAGAGCTTCGGGTCTTATTTACAGCTTTATTTCACATTGGTGGTGCAACAATAAGAACCTAATATCCCACCTGCACAACTGCACCCCCACTGGAGACCTTTCCAATCCAAGCACAGCCCCAGGCTCTGGCACTTGATGACTATCAAAGAATTTGTGAACCTGTTTTAAAACTACTACACCTTGAAATAGACCTCCCATGAAGGAAGCACTGTATGTATTTCAACCTGCTGAATTCTTATAAACCTTGCGGGGGAAATGCCCCCTAAACTCCTCTCTATAAATTAAATAAATAAATAAGTAAATAAATAAATAAATAAATAAAGTGAAGCCTTGGAGAAACTGAGTATCCTGCCCAAAAATGTCAGAGAACTATTAGGTGTTAAGGGTGAGACCTGAATTCGCCCTTAGCATCTAATAGTAGATGCTAACTCACGCTTAGCATCTACTATTAGATGTGGTGCCTTCCAAGGTAACAGGAGTAATAATTGTGTGGATGTGTGTGTGCGCATGCAAGCACACGCATGGAGGTTTACAAGTTTGGGAAATATTTTTATACATCCCACTTTATTTGACCGGTTGTTCCACACTCACACACACTGTGTTGTGGTACAGGGATGGGGAAAATGGAGTTTTGTGGAAGCTTTGGCTCATAGTAAAGACCTGGAAGATAAGTGAAAATAAAAGACACCTTTCTGACTATAGTCAGTGTCCCTTGCCCTGGGCTACACTCTGAGCTCACTTCTCTGACTGTGTTGTGTGTACTTTTTTAAAAGCAGGCCCATTATCAGAGCAGATGCAGAAAACCTATGCAGATGCCAGTTGATCAACGTCACTGCAAGTGTCTGGTGAATCAGCCAAAGTGAAGGACGGTCTCGTTAACCTCATAACAAATAATGGCAGGAAACAAAGATAAGGGTGAGCTGTGAAGGACAAGCCGAGAGGTACAGGAGAAAAGGAGGCCTGTTGGCAGAGCTTCTGTTTGGCTTTATAGTCATGAGGAATCCTGACACTGTGCAGCTACATTTTGTTCAGGTTCATATTCATTTGTTCCACTTGGATCCCATCAGTGGAGACTCTATTGTTTGCAAAATAACTTGGCACTTGTTCCGGTTTAAATCTGCCTCTGATGAGTAGAGATAAAAAAAATCACTGCTTCTAATGAATATTCAACAGTTGATCTAAAGAGAGCTGGATATTGAATATACCTATCTCCTTTCCTCCCTCTCTCCTTTTCTCCCTGCCTCCTTCCCTCTCTCCTTTCTTTCCATCCTTTTATTCCTTCCTTTCTCCTTCCTTCCTCCGTCCTTCCCTCCCTCCCTTCCTTCCTTCCTTCCTTCCTCCCTTCCTCCCGCCCTCCCTCCCTCTCTCCCTTCCTTCTTTCCTTCTCCTGTTTTGCTCTGGATACTGTGGTAAATAGTAGAGATCAAAGCTTCTGTAATGAGAAGGCTAAGACAGTAAAAACAAACAAACAAAACAACACTGCCTTTTATACCTGAGGTCCATTTTTGAAATAAAATGTAAATGTCCAAGAGCTGCCATTTTTTTATTATTCAAAAAGAGAATATCTTTAGTTGAGCTCCATGGGAAAGAGTTATTTTCCCACCCTTTTAGCATTAGCAAGACAGTTGGTGTTGCATTTTAACCACCCACCTTTTAATACTTTCAAGTATTTAACAAATGATAATAACTAACATTTACATTGAGATTACTAACTGCCAGGCTCTGTTCTAAAAGCATTATAACTTTTATTGACTTATTTAATCATCACAACACTTCATTTTCTATATGGAGAGACCAGGGTACAGAGAAAGTAAAGGACTTGTCCATGTATCCATTCACAGCCATCCAGGCTGTATCCATTCACTCACCCATCCATCCATGCACAAGCATTTACATACACCGTCACGAGGCATTGCTTCACAACAGGGATGCATTCTGAAAAATGTGTCCTGTGGTGATTTTGTTGCTGTGCAAACATGGTAGAGTCTATTTATACAAACCTAGGTGTGATAGTCTATTACACCTATGGATGTAATAGACTATAGGGTATAGCCTATTGCTAGGCTACAGGGTACAGGGTACAGGGCATAGCCTGTTGCTCCTGGGCTATAAACTTGCACAGCATGTTACTGTACTGAATACTATAGGCAATTGTAGCACAATGTTAAGTATTTGTATATCTAAACATATTTAAATACAAAAAGATATGCTAAAACCACAGTATGGTGATCTTTAAAAAAAAAATAGAGACAGGGTCTCACCATGTTGCCTAGGTTGGTCTTGAACTCCTGGGCTCAAGCGATCCTCCCATCTCAGCCTCCCAAAGTGCTGGGGTTACAGGCATGAGCCACCATAAGAGGTGACTATATATAATCACCTCTTATATATAGTCTGTCATTGGCCAAAACGTCATTATGCGGTACATGATTGTATACGTGTGTGTGTGTGTGTGTGTGTGTGTGTGTGTGTTTGACATTTGCTTCAAACCCAGGCATTTGGCCACCAGAATCTTTTTTCTCATCCTCTGCACTGTACTTCTGTTCATGGTTGCAGCTTTTTAACTTTTGTCCAGAATACCAATTGAGTGCAATATCACAAAACAAGAAGGGTCACACGAGGACTGCAGACATGGTCCACTGGTTGCTCTTCCTTCTTCTAGGAAAACAAGAATTATATCATGGTGTGATAAGAGTTCTAAAATAATTCTTGTAGTAGCTGTGAGAACAGAAATAATGGAAGACCCTCTCTGCCTGATTTTAATCTCATTCTCCCCAGGACTTTCTAGAATAATAATTACTATCACATATGTCCTCATATGAAAGCCAACTTGGAGAATCCTGGGTCAATCTGTGATCGAGTGGGCCAAGCAGGCTCACCCTCTCACCCTCAAGTCACTTTGGGTGTGAGGTTGCAGGTCTTTGGAGGGACCCTGTCATTGTCCTTAATCTGAAGCTGAATCGGCTACATCATGAAGTGTCTGTCTTCAGATGTAGGTGTAAACTCAATGGTATTTATTCAAGGTGTGTTGTCTTGGCCTATAAATCCTCTGCAGGGGAAACTAATTGCCTTCTAATTTGGTCAGACAGCATCATCCCCAGCATTGTTTGCACAGTGCAGTGTGGGCAAAGTGGGCTGTGGTTTAAATGAGCTGTGTGTATCCCCACAGCAACATTGGCACCCCACATGGCCTCACTTGCCCTCTCGTGTATTCCTGGTTAAGAGAATGGTTTCAGCTCCATCTGCCCAACAAGGGGATAAATGTTTTGTGACTGAAAATTAAGGGAGAACTTTAGGAATCCTTTCTTTTTCCTTTTATTGTATACCATCAGTCTTCCCAGAGGGGGCAGTGTGCACTGACTCTTCTCCTGGGTCAAATTTCATCATCCTCTCTTAACACCATGTGTGGGCTCAAAACCTGCAGTGTGGATATGTGAAGCGTTAATTTCCATCTAACTAATAAATAACTTGTGGTATTTTAGGGCAGGTTCTGTTGTTCTCCCCCATGAACAACCTCACACTGCTAGTGAAACAGGGATTCTAGATTTTTCATTTCTATCACCCCAGTGTGGATAGAAATCAAGTGTGTGTCGCTTATATAATCACTTGTCCCATTGTGAGATCCCAACCTCCTAACCCCTCACCTTATTTCATAAGCAGAGTACAAGCTGAGGCAAGAGCAGCACAAAGCGTTGCTGGGAAGAGAAGAGAACTGGTGCCTCACCCTGTTCACTGCCCCACGAACCCTTACATTTGAAGATCTAAGGATAGTTGGCTCCTGGGTGCCGTGCTTGGAAGCAGCCTAGCAAGGTGCTAAGAATGTCTCCATACAACGTTAGTGCAGGAGAGTAGAGGTGATGGCATTGTTGTATGGGAGCACTAGGCCAATCTTTGACTTTCCTAGAGCTCCTGCTCCATATGGGAGAGATGCAAACTATTCTCATATGCCCAAGGGGATCACACTCCTCTCTGCCACAGGACCTTTGCACGTGCTGTTTCTGCCACCTCAAAGGCTCTCTCCCATATCATCTTCCCCTAGCTAACATATATTTATCATTCCTGACCCCCCAGAACACACCAAGTGTTTCATAGTGAACAGGTCTGTGTGAACCTACCCCTAAAGGCCAAGAGAGCTGAAAAGCCAAAGAAAAAGGCTGACAAATCCAGTTTCCCATCAAGAAGCATTTAATAGGGACTTAGGAACAGAAACCATGTCTCAGGTGGCTGCAAGATGTGATGGTGGATCCCTGCATGTTACCCCCAGACCCAGGGCTTGTATAGCATAAGGAATTTGCCTAAGGACAGGATTTATGGTAAGTATGTGTTTACAGTAACATCAAAGTTGTCTTGACCTGAGAGCATCATTCACAGTAAGTAGGTGGAAGTAGAAATCTTAGAGGTATTCCTGGAACGAGTGTTAATCAGAAGCTGGCATGGCAGATGGATGAACATCCAAGATGGAGCTGCTTCTGCCTCCACACCAAGCTTCCTGTAGCCTCCTGAACTTCTAGTTCATTTACCTTATCATGATTGTAATTGAATGATGGGTTGTTCAAATGTATTTAATGACTTCCACTTCTGCTAAAATGAAAAAAGCTTCATGAGAGAGGAACTAAATCAGGTTTATTCACCACTCAATTCCCAGCATCTAGGTGTTCAATTAATGTTTGCTAATTAAATGAATTTCTAAACTCAGTAGTTTATTTTTCAGTGGAACATTTTTTAAACTCCTCCTTTGTGTTAAAGGTCTTTGGGGAAAATATTGCAAATGTAGAGTAGCAGTCTACTGCACATACTAGCATTCTGAACAGATAAAAGTGCAGTGTCAACAATCATACTGATCACCTCTACTAAGTACCGAGTGCTTATTAGGCATTTTTAGGTAATAAAAGATGTATATGACATCTTGCCATAAAAATACTTATAATCTAACTTTAAAAACATGTCAATGCACATAACACAATTAGTTAATGATACAAGTAAAACCTGTATAAAAATCAATACTATGGATACCTCACACCCACTAGGATGGTTACTATCAAAACAAACAAACAAAACCCAGAGAATAACAAGTGTTGATGAGGATATGGAGCAATTGGGACCCTTGTGCACTGAGTTAGATCTGCTTAAGGCTCATGCATTGCAAGTTGTTGATACATTTTGCATCCCTTTAATATAAAACACCTCCTTCATCTCATTTTTTTCCCTTACAATTTCTTTGTTAAAGAAACCAGTGGTTTGTCTTATACAGTTTTCACAGCAGATACAAACACACAGTTTTTGGTGTTCATATCACCACGGCATTGTTTAGCTTGTCCCTCTGTTCCTGTATTTCTTCTAAACTGATCCAGTGACCTGCTCCTGAGCCTAAGAGCGCTGGTTGACTCTCCCTGATGTGTTGAGATACAAGTGAGGCTTGTAGAGTTTAATCATCCTCAAGTAGCAGCTTCTCTTTCTCTTATCATCTTTATCAAAAAAACTGAAAGTTTATCAGGCTCACTATCCTCCATGCCACACACTGTGCTGAGCATGTACACGTATTATCTCATTCGACATTTCACAATAGTCTTATGAAATATCATAGTACAAATTTAACATTCATTTTAGCTGTCAAGCGTCTAAACCCTTTCCTATGTTTGGGGAATTGCCCACCTTATGAATAGGAGGCAGAGTGTGCTTCTTTCTGTGCCAGATAGCACATTTCCAGCCAGAGCAGAGTGACAAAGGGAGCCAAATTCCTTGTAATTGTTTGAGCCACTGAATTACTCTCACCCAAAGCCAGCCCTGCCTCAGGGCGTATGAAATTATAAAGTCTTGGTATTGTTAGAGTCCTTGGCAAT
This sequence comes from Rhinopithecus roxellana, assembly GCF_007565055.1. NCBI lineage: Eukaryota > Metazoa > Chordata > Mammalia > Primates > Cercopithecidae > Rhinopithecus > Rhinopithecus roxellana. The sequence continues at coordinate 97,258,816 of NC_044556.1, read as the reverse complement.
CCGAAAAAAAGTCTAACTGATAGGATGGAAAGATGTTTATGAAATAATGTGGAGTACACAAAACAGGATATTACATGTGCAATGTAATTACAAGTGTATAAAAATAAATGTAAAACAGTTGCATATAAATAATCGGAAGAAAGTTATTAGAAAGAGTAATGGTCATGTGGGTGAATTGTGGGAAAATGAGTTAAATTTTATCATAGTACTTTTCTGTATGTAGCGTCTTCCAAATTATAAATAACGCTTTTGAAAATATGCACATATACACCCCCACTCCCACGCACACACACACACAAAGACACGATGTTGTGGGATTCAGGCATGGCCAAGAATAAGGACACTCATGCCCTACACATGCATTGTATCGGGTAAAGGAAGGACATCTTCTGGCTTATTCTAATGCATAACTTGATTTGATTTCATTTCCCTATGTGACTACCGAGTGCTTTGTTGAAATTCAAATGTATTGAGGCATCTTTAGATCCATTACCACTGTGGCTCAGTAATTGCCCTGAAAATGGCTGTCACTAAAAAAAGGGCATAGCCATAACCCTTTACATGGGCTCTGTGCACTGAATTGGGAAAGCAGCTGAAAGTCTGCATGTGGCACAGGAGATGCTGGGTGAGCTGAGAGGAGGCCTTCTGTCATGCACAGATATGCATGCACAGACTGCACCACACTCACAACTCTGCTTAAGATAAGTCGAGGGGGCCGGGCGCGGTGGCTCAAGCCTGTAATCCCAGCACTTTGGGAGGCCGAGACGGGCAGATCACGAGGTCAGGAGATCGAGACCATCCTGGCTAACACAGTGAAACCCCGTCTCTACTAAAAAAAAATACAAAAAACTAGCCGGGCGAGGTGGCGGGTGCCTGTAGTCCCAGCTACTCGGGAGGCTGAGGCAGGAGAATGGCGTGAACCCGGGAGGCGGAGCTTCCAGTGAGCGGAGATCCGGCCACTGCACTCCAGCCCGGGCGACAGAGCGAGACTCCGTCTCAAAAAAAAAAAAAAAAAAAAAAAAAGATAAGTCGAGGGGAGGAAAGCTTCCCTGCAAATACAGTTGACTAAAGTTCTGAAGAAAGCAAGGGAGCAAGTCATGCAGTAATCTGAGGGAACAGTATTCCCAGCAGAAAGAATAGCAAATGCAAGGTCTTTGCGGTATATTTAAGGAATGGGAAGGAGGCTAGTATAGTTGGATCAGAGTGAGCTAAAGGGAGGGTAGTAGAAGAGGATTATAAAATATTGTGTACTTTTAGAAAAATTACCTTTAGCAGATTAACATTTATTTTATTTATTTATTTATTTATTTATTTATTTATTTATTTATTTATTTATTTATTTTTAGATGGAGTCTTGCTCTGTTGCCCAGGCTGGAGTGCCATGGCGCCATCTCAGTTCACTGCAACCTCTGCCTCCCAGGTTCAAGCAATTCTCTGGCCTCAGCCTCCTGAGTAGCTGGGATTATAGGTGCCTTCCTCCATGCCTGACTGATTTTTGTATTTTTAATAGAGATGGGATTTCACCATGTTGGCCAGGCTCCTCTCAAACTCCTGACCTCAAGTGATCCACCCACCTCACCTCCCAAAGTGTTGGGATTACAGGCGTAAGCCACCGTGCTCGACCCCAAATTAAAATTTAAAACAGAAGTGCAATCCCATATAACTATGCTTTTCACAAAATGATTGCAACAATTATTCAAAATTTAATTTATAGCTTACTATGAGTGCATTAGTCAGGGTTCTCCTGAGAAGCAGAACTGATAGGATTGGGAGAGAGAAAGAGAGAGATTTGCTTTAAGCAATTGGCTCGCACAAAATCTGCAGAGTAGACCGTTAGGCTAGATAATTTATTCTTGAACAAGGAGATAAGTCTTCATTCTATTCAGGCTTTCAACTGATTGAATGAGGCCCACTCGCATTATGAAGGGCAGTCTGTTTTACTCAAAGTCCACCAATTTAAATGTCAATCTCATCCAAAAACACCCACACCGAAGCATTTAGGAAAACGTTTGGCTAAATATCTGAGCACCTTGGCCCAGCCAAGTTGACACATACAATTAACTATCACCATGGGTGATGTGATCTGGTACCGATTTCAAGTAGCTTGTTCTGAGTTTAAGTTGTATGATATCTGTCTTCATCTTCAGTTCCTGTCATTGTGTGATTGCTGTGATTGTGTGTCAGGAGAGCATTTGAGGTCAGAACCAGATGGCCTTTCTGCTCTCTTGTGTAAAGGGCCCTTCACTCACTCACACGTCCATGGACACGCTCTCACTCACTCTCGCTGAGGGGCCTGCCCAGGTAAAGGAGCTTAGCCAGTGCTCTGCCTCTGTGGCCTTGAAAAACCTCTTACTGCCACACAGGTTCCTTCAAGTCCATTTCCTCTCTTAAGAAATTCTCTCTATTTAAAGATGACTCCATTAATAGTCTTGCCTTCTGTGCCGGATATAGTTTGATCAGAGAAACTGAGCCTCTCTGGGTGAGAGAGTCAGGCTTTTATCATAAGGTTCACCCTTACACAGTTATGGGAGCTGGTGGGGCCAGCTTGCTTCTTGTGTCCATTGTGGAGCCTGCTGTCCCTAAAGGTCTGTCAAACTGCAGCTGGGAAGGGAAACTGTTAGAAACAATGGGGACAAGGACAGACTGGAGCCTGTTTCACACCATCTCCTGCCTCAGTGATGGGGGTGGCCTTTGGGAGATGCTGGCACCTTTGCCTCAAAGCTGCACACAGAGGTCCGGGGCCTGGAGGAGCTGAAGGAGGAGCCAAGAGTCCAGGTGTCCCCACAACAACAAGAGAGCTGGTTGATTGATCAGCAAAAACATGCAGAGCTGCCCCAGGCCCCTGGATTGAACTGGCTCTCCAAGGGCAAAACACACAGCTGCTCCTCTACTGCTGCCTTTAAGTCTTACACAAGATGCTTCCTGTGGCCAAAGCTAACCCAGAAGTACAACGGAGGGAATTCTGGAAAATGTAACTCCACCTTCATTAGGTTGAGACAGTCCAAAGTCATCATAGCCTGCCCAGTGTCTAGGTGGCTTCCGCATACACTGCACTTAATGAAACTGAATCTCCAAGTAACGATGATAGTGACATCATTCTTCTGCCCAGAATGATGCAACAATTCCTTGTACAAAGGAAACAAACTTGCTAACCCTCCTCCCCCAAAAAGATAAAAAGTCCTTTTATCCATCTCTACCAAAAGCACAAAAATTAGCTGGGTGTCTGGGTGTGGTGGCACACGCCTGTAATCCCAGCTACTCGGGAGCTTACTATGAGTGCATTAGTCAGAGTTCTCCTGAGAAGCAGAACTGATAAGATTGGGAGACAGAGAGAGAGAGAGAGAGACAGTGACCCCACTTCCTACAGGGCAGCACAAAGAGGATCATGTGACACATGTACACACATTGGATTCCATTACAGGAACAGAACCATGAGCTTTGGGAACCTGAGTCTTTTATAATGGGCAGTAAGCATATCTGCCCCTTGCTCCGGAAGCAGGCATCATTATTATTACACTGTGCAGTGCACATGCCTAACTTTTACTCTGGAGGGAGACACTGTGTCTTTCCTCCAAGCCTAGTCACTATACAAACTTCCTTGAAAAGATAGTTCAGAACAAAGGCAGTCAGTTCCTCTACTTGCAAGGCCTGTAGAAATATGAAAAAAAAAAAAAAAAAAAAAAAAAAGTTATTTCCCAACAGTTGTTGCTTTCTGTTCACCAGGGAAAAATCAGCATGATATTACCAATGTACTGGGCCAGTGTGATGTCCTGTGGAATGGAAAGTTGATAAAGTTCCCCAAGGACTAAACTATGACACAGGACTGGAGAGTGGATATAGCTCTGAGATAGGATAGTGAAGCCATGTTTCTGACCTTGCTAGTTGAAAGAAAATGGCTTTGTATGGTCCTTGATAACAGGTGTAGAGAAAAAAGCATTTGTCAGATCAATGGCTGCATACACTTGCTAGGGAAGTATTGATTTGATATGGCAAGAAAAATACCCTTGGAATAATACCTGCAGTTGAAGTCATGGTATGATGAGATTTGCAATAATCACTGTCGTTCTCACAGATTCATCTGTTTTCTGTACAGGCCAAATAGGTGAGTGGAATGGAACATGGTCGGAATCACTATCTTCCACCTTTCAAGTCCTTGATTAGGTGGCACGAATCTTTAAAATTCCTCCAGGAATGTAGCTGCTGTCAGTTGACTACTTGCTATGTAGAGGCAGCTTTAGCAGCTGTCTCTTGGTCTTTCCTACCATAGCATCTCCACTTCACAGGTCAGGAAACCCATGTCGGGGTTTTGCCAGTTGCAGAGTATGCGTATCCCAATTTTGCAATCCGAACTGGGGAAATCACCAAAGGATGGGTCTGATCAAGTCTATGATGAAATGGACTTACATAAAATTGTAATTGACCACCTGACCTTCACAAGCCCCTCTTCTTACGAGTGGTGTTTTTGCTCTAGGAATTAATTTCCATTTAGAGCCCGTGTTCAGTAATCCCTGAAAGGTTTGGTTATTTACCCTTCCTTAACACATAGTCACTCTTGTAAATGGCCCTAGGTTCTTTCAGAGGAGGCTAGGAGGGAGATTTAGTGGAAACTTCTGTCATAAAGCAGAACTTCCTCCAGAGGTCTTGGCCTCTCTTTCATTCAAAGGGTTCTGTTTGGCCTGGGACTAGGGTAAGGTAAGAGAGGGACTCTTGCACCCAACTTAAGGAGATGATTACTGTTGGGTCATGCAAGTGCATGACCCTGCCTGTGAGTATCTGCATGACCCTGGGAGTGGGTGCCTTCTGAAGTTTTGCACCCCAGGTGCCTTCTTGCCTCACTCTAGTCCAGGCCCTGAATTGACTCGAGTCTGACAGTTAGACGAGAAGCTGCAAAGGTCTATTGTGGTGACCCAATTTAGACTTCTATTCCCCAGATGTAAAGCTTTCTTGCCTATACAGACGAAGACTTCAGTAAGCTGTTCAACTACTTCAGTTTCAAGGACACCACGATCAACACCAAAGACACTGCAGGTCAGACTACTCTGGTGGCTGCTTGGGCCCTGCTCCCCATTACCACACGTCCTCGTCTGAGATTCAGAGCTTCAGTTTGACTCCCCGGTCCACCAGGATCCCATCATCCTCAGTGAATTCAGGGAATCCAGTTCCATCACAACAGTTCCCACTGTCATTCTGGCCTAAAGAACATTTCACCACCACCTCCTCTGTGTCTAACCATCAAGGGTCAAGAAATAGTCATTTTAGCAAGTCCACTACCGGGACAGGCCAGGAAAGACAGACACAGGGTCTACAAACCATTATATTTTGTGTAAGTAGGATGACTTGTCTTTGTCACAGAGTTCCCACTTGTAGAACAAGTCAAGTTTACAGCTCAGCAGTGTACCCTACAAATATTTGACACAAAGGGCACCGTCTCATTTATAATTGATGGTGGCTGTGTGTGGTTGTTCTGCCTGCTGCCTGCTACTGTCACTCTGCTTTGCAGAGGCTCTGCCTATACATGCAATCCATGCCTGGCTGGGTTAGGGAACACCTTATGTGCCTATGATGACACCCTTTGTCCCAGGACTAGTTGGCAAGAAAATAGATTAATACCAACCCATAGTTGGTTCAGAGCCAGGACTAGTCTTGGGTATGGCTTGGGGAGTCCATTTGTGTAAACCTCCCTACAAAAATGAAAGAAAACAAAAGTAGGAAGAAGGGACATAGGCAGATGTTGCACAGGGTTTAGAAATAAAGAGCTCCATGAGTTTATTTCAAATTACTTTTCAAAACCACTTTTACACCAAGGAATATGGCAGAAATTTTCCCTTTTGCTCTAATCTCAGTTCTTTTTGGGTGAGGTAAACATTCTCAAGTTTCCTTTCCACATTATAAAGGGTAACTTAGTTCTCCTCTGTGCCAGAAGATATGAATCGTTCCAGTGGTCTCTGGGTTCAAGAGTATCTAGGCATCTGTGTAGGTTTATATGGCTATAAATTACTTTTAAGCTACCGATGAACTTGAAGCCTTGAGCCCTTTCTAGGAAACTGAAACACTTCACTAAATTACCTCACAGTCTCCTCCTATAATTAAAAAACAATGACTTATAATTAATGCTTTTCTTGCTTTATTTAAAACATGTTTTGTTAAATTGCAAACTCAGAACATGCACATTTTGCCTATCTACCAGGTTTTACAAATAAGCGGTAGTTTAATTATACAAACAAAGACACAATTTTAAGTTAGAAAGCAAATTAATCTTTATTTTCTTCCTATCTCTTTGAGAGAGGCTATTTTCCTTCTTCCTGCTCCCCTTAATTCACTTCCTTTGAAGCTCTTTTTTCTCTGCCCAGTTGCTTTCATAGTAACTCTAGTCTTTGGGATTTGGGGAGAAGTTTTAAGCAGATAGGAAACTTTTACAATACCTGTTTCTCTTTAGCTTATTATGGTTTCTATTTTGGAACCAGATGCTTCTAACATTGCTTGGGAAAATGCGTTTATTATGCATTGGGCTGTATGCTTAATGAATTACAGGCATTATCTCAGTTGATCCACATAGCAATGCTACTGAGATAGCCACTTATTAAAATAAAGATACCTACCCTTCCATTAGTTTTGACAAATGCATATTGATACAGCTTTTTTATCACCCAGGAATGTTTCCTTGTACCCCTTCTTAGACAATCCCTCATCACACACCCCCTGAACAGTCCCTGTTCTGATTTTTATCAAAATAGTTTCATTTTGCCTATTCGGGAATGTCATGTGGCATACACTTGTGTGTATGTTTGTTTGTTTCCACTTATAACATCTTTCTTATTAATCTGTGTTGTTTTTGTGTGAGTTACAGCCTGGAGAGACCATCTAAATGCCAAAGGCTTCTACAGAATGGTGAAGTCTCCTATCTCTTAATTCCTCATTGAATTGATAGTTCAGAGATTGCTACAAAGGATCAGCCAGAAAATGAAGAGCAGACAGCATGGACCTGTTAAACTGACATAAGTTCATCAGGCACAGAGGCTCACACCTGTAATCGCAGCACTTTGGGAGGCTGAGGTGGGTGGATCACTTGAGGTCAGGGGTTCGAGACCAGCCTGGCCAACATGGTGAAACCCTGTCTCTACTAAAAATATAAAAATTAGCCAGGCATGTAGCATGTGCCTATAATCCCAGCTACTCAGGAGGCTGAGGCACAAGAATCACTTGGACCTGGGAGGCGGAAGTTACAGTGAACCTGAGATTGCACCACTGCACTCCAGCCTGGGCGACAGAGCGAGATTCTGTCTCAGTAATAATAATAATAATAATAATAATAATAATAATAATAATCTGAGGTAAGTCACTGAAAAGGGTGACTTTTTAAGTAAAAAAATATATTTTCTTCTTCCTTTTTATGTGTAACGCAGATATCTGGATTCCCAGGGACTTTTATTAAATGTTGTATATTTAATTAAATCACATATAACATGAAATTACAAATGCAATAAACATTACAATAATTTCCAGACACTGCACTTTCAGCTTACTTTCTCTTCACATGGGATAGATTCTGTCCATTTTTATTTGGCCACCTGTTTCTGAGGATCCACACCAGAAGCCAGTTCTCTGCGCTTCCACGTTAACACCACTGAATGTTTGGAAGGTGCATGGTGAACGCTGCTGGGATGAAGAAGTGCTGCGTATTGCAGGGACACTTGGTACAGCGTGTTCCTTGTCAAGCTTGATTCCATTTGCCTCATGGCACAATTATAGCACTGCTAGATGACAGAAAAGCTGTGTGCTGTTAGAAGACTCTTGTACCACCATGTTTCTCAAACTGGATACCTATATCTTTAAGGGAACACACAGAAAAGAACAGCTAACAAATCAAGCACTTATCATACGCCAGGTTCTGCTCAATACACTATAACATGTATTAACTCACATGTCCTCACGTGAGGAGGTGGGTCCTGTTATTACCTCTCTGTACACTCAAGGGGAGAGACCACTGTCTATCTGCCGCCAGTTTCAAGTCATTGATCCTGGGCTCTCCCTCCTGCATTTCTACATAGCAAAGGGAGCTCTTGGTTTTGACACACTGCCTAGTCTGGCTGTATCACTGGGACTCAGGATAAGAGCTATTCGTAGTGGCACTCTAAAACCTTGACCTTCAATGTCCCACAGTAAATTCCTGATTAAGTTTCAAGCGAAGAGTTTGGTTTTAAAAAATCATTTAAAGAATTTATGCTGCGCATTAGCTTAGTTCAGCTTGGATAGTACATTAATTGTGCCCGTATCACATTTCCCCTCTCCTGTCACAAACTTTGCTGATTGTTCACCTTTTGCTCTTGGCTCCTGTATGAACTCCTTGAGCCTTGTCACCTCCATGTATCTCGAGTTTCCTCACCTGTAAAATGAGAAAACCTTTACTCCTCTGTGAGTCTGCAAAGGCTTTACTGGGATGCAGTCATTTCTTTAAAATGCTGAGAGAGACTAATGTGCCCAGTGAGTGTTAAATGGCAAGTCACTCTGAGCTTGTTGCAATGAGGCACTTATAACTCTCTGTTAGTGCCCCAGTCCCCTCGTGAGAGCCAAAACTCTTGATGTTCTCATACGGACTTCAGCAACTGACCTCTGCTCTTCTCCATGGTGTCATTTTGGCTCCATCCTCTGAAACAGCATTTGGACTTTTACAACAGGACCGCCAAGCCTCCAGGTGTTTCCTATGCAAGCCCGTGTGGTCAGAACGCCCTCTGCTCTGTCCACCCTTGCCTGACCACCTCCTGCTCTGCTCGCTCAGGTTCAGCTTTGACATCACCTCCTGGGATACTGATATGGTTTGACTGTGTCCCCACCTAAATCTCATCTTGAATTCCCATGTGTTGTGGGAGGGACCTGGTGGGAAGTAATTGAATCATGAGGGCAAATCTTTCCCCTGCTGTTCTCATGAGAGTGAATAAGTCTCACTAGATCTCATGGTTTTAAAAAGAGGAGTTCCCCTGCACATGCTCTCTCTCTTTGCCTGCTGCCATCCCAGCCGTGACTTGCTTCTCCTTGCCTTCCACCACAATTGTGAGGCTTCCCCAGCCACGTGGAACTGTAAGTCCAATTAAACTGCTTTCTTTTGTAAATTGCCCCGTCTCCGATATGTCTTTATCAGCAGCATGAAAACAGACTAATACAGATACCTTCTTTACACACCAAGTCAGGAACCAGAGCCCCCTCCTGTGTGCTTCCTTTTATCACTGCACATCACAGACAGTACCATCATAACCTCTTTGCTTCCCTCTATCCCTTCACTTCACTATGCATTCCAATGTTTTTATTATTGAATCTCCTGCACCTAGGACAGTGCTTGACACATAGCTAGTGTTCAATAAAGAAATATATAAATGAGTGAATGTGAATGTAAGTTTGGGAAAGGGTAGGTTCTTGCTGGTTCTCCCAAGAGAGAAAAAGGCAAAAGCTCCATAAATGTCCATTTTTGTGAACCTGGAAAATTATTTGGAAGAGAAAGAGGAGGATCAGGCCTGGAGCCAAGAGAACCTGAATCATAACCTTGATGGGATTTAAACCTGAGAATCATGTGGATTTTTTTCTGAGTGACAAGGAAGAGTGACTGGAGATCCATTGTCTAGGTGTTGCTGTGGGCAGCAGGTTGTTAGTTAGAAAATCCATGCAGTCACGTATGTGAATGTGAAAAATTGTGAGCCTTGGTGCCACCTAAGAATAAGACCATCCCATCATTAAGCATGTTGTTTTCATTTGCACTGGATCCCATCACAAAGGAATTAATGTCTGTGGCAGTCAGGTGGCTCTTAGCTCCTTAAAAAGAGTAATAAGGCCTTACTTTTTCACAGACAAGGATGTGACACAGAAACTAATACCATCCAGTCAAGTCCAAACCAACTGCTTCCTACTAGAGAAGCTTCTCCTCTTCAGGAAAGCTTTACCCGGCCAGACCAGACTCTTTCTCCCTGGACCCATGGCAAATACAGACTGTTCATTTAGTGAATCACTCTCCCTCTTCTGCTCTCTTCTTGAAATATTTTTTCAACCGTCACGCTTTAATTCCTAATATGTTTATGTTCTGTCTAGCTCCTAGGTGAAAAGAGAGTGGATTTTTAATTACAATCCCCCCAGGAGAGCAAACATTGCCCAGTCTTTTGCTTCTTGACCAAGGGAGGTGCTTAATAAAATATTTGTTGATCTCACCATTAATTCCTCTCTCAGTCTCAGCACACGTGTCACAATAGACAGTCGCTTTTCATCTCGCATTTGACTTTCTAATAATCCTTTCTTAAAGTGAGTCCATTTGCTCATGTGAAGTGCGGAGACCTGGTCAGGCATGAAGAATACAGCTTTTCCTACTGCCTTACCAGGCTCTGGCCACGGGCCCTGCCCGAGTCGCCCTCTGTCATCATGCCCCGCCAGCTCACTTAAAAGCAGTCTGGCCTTTTGAACAAAAGGCACAATAGGGCGAACAGAACAACCCTGCAATGTAGTTGAACATAAATGCATACGAAAATGAGACACAGCTTCTCTCACTCACCATGGCATAGTGCTTTGGGGGCCTCTGGTGAGCTTGAAGAAACCCCAAGCCCCTTTCTTAGAGCTTTGATGTGCCACTGTAACAAATGCACAGGCGGACATTGCACCCTGGTTCCCATTTAAGCCTTCCTGTTTAATTTGAACAAAACTCTGGTTACAGGATAATTAAACAATAACCACATCACAGGGAGATCTTAAAGTAGCAACAAACATCTGCTGCAAGCGTAGTGACGAGCACATGCCCCTAATGGCCTGCAGCCCCCACTGAAGAAGTGCAGATGTCTGTATAAAGGATGAAGTTTGTTTATAAGGTGCTTTTGGTATGAACTTTTTCTTTGGCTCTTGTTAAATGGAGAACGTAGCAACCTATTGAAAATAAGGCATTTTGTCTCCACCCTGTAGAGCCAAATTGCTTCCTTGCTCTTCTGACTTCCTGACTGCTGAAGGAAGTCTTGGTCTATCTCAGGTAGTTAGTAAAGCATTGTCAGAATGGGCAATGGTGCATTAACCAGACCTATTTTTCCTAGTGGTCAGTACAGTCTTTAAACACAAAGCTGGGTGTTCAGAGACATGAACGCTAGTCCTGCATTGCCACGGTTATCTGTGTGGTCCCAGGTAAGTAGCTACCCTGACTGCATGTGATTTTGCATCTGTAGAATCAGCAGTGGTCTCTTCCAGATGTCTCATCTGGCACTTCTCTCTCATGCATTTCTCTGGGCTAGTAAATTCTTAACAAATTTCACTCTCCCTGACATCCCCGTGAGATGGCCTCTATTCATTGGGTGGTAATGGAGGGCTCTAATAATTATCTGGGGAATACTGTCAATGCATTATAAATCACCAGAGAGGCTTCATCAGGCTCGAAAGTGGATCTTTGCTAGCTCCGAAAAGTCCATTTTTATTTTCTGGCTTAAAGACCTTCCCAAGATATTTTCCAAATATACATTTCCCTTGAGCGGTGTGGTCTCCGGGACGTTCAGGTACAACATAATCAGATGTCACAGAAATGTTAGGTTGTTCCAATTCACTGCAGTTCATCTTTGCAATTGTTGCAGGGCATGGCCCAGAAATACAGAAATGAATGAAGCAGAAGAATTTTCAGTCTAATCCTCTCTATCCTTGCTCATGCAGACTCAGTCAGGCGGATAACTCTGTGACCTCTCACCCTGGATACTCTTGATATCCACATCACTGGGGTAAAGGCATCTCCAAATTCTATTGTCTTGAACCAAGGATGAAAATGTTTCAAATCTTCACCCCTTCCTGATTCCAGAGGGGTCTTTTAATGGCCTAAGCAATGCCATTAAACAAATAGTCCCCATCAACATGGAAGATGGTGATTTGTGGTCAGTTTTCACTTTGTTACAACAAATGCCACGGCTCACTCCTTGCATTGACAGACACCCAGGAAGAGTCTTCAGGGCCTATAGATGAGATCAAGATGAAAATGACTTTGAGATCAAAGTCTTCTTTGCTGCAGTGCACTGGAGGGCTTCTGAGTCTGGCCAGGCAGTGAAGGAAGAGTTCACCACACAGCACCTGGCTCCTCCTGCCTTTCTGAACAGGGTTTTGATTGGTTGAACAGTTTAGGAAGTAAACACAGCTTTGCTTAAGACCGCCAGCTTCCAGAGACTGAAACAGTAGATGTAACTTAGCCCAAAAGACAAAGAAAAAGAAAGCAAGATAGCACACCCTTGGGTTGGTTTCTGGCAAGCGCTAACCACATCGATGCATAAAACTATATCTGTTCCTGACTTAGCAAAGTGACAACAGTGTCACAGAATCTGATCTCATCATTAGCAGCTGCCCCTCTTTTGGAAGAGCAGTCCTTCACCTCTACTGCAAGTTCACAATAAAGTGCCATCTTCCCTCCCTTTACAGTTACAGCAGGGATGTGAGCTACCAACACAGCTGCACCTAGTATCCCTTGGGTTGAGAGGAGCGCTGACATGTCCTTACTCACCCTTGCTCCCGACCCACAGTCTACTTTCAGAGGATGATTAAAGCTGAGTGAGAGTGAGTCAGGATCTCTCCAGAAGCCGAGGATCTGAAGTAGCAATTAACTGAATGGGACCAGAAGAGTGATCTGGAAGAGTTAATGAGTATTCAACATTGCTGGGCTCTACTTCCTGGTTCAGCCTTCCAGGGGGGAGAATGAATTTGACCCAAGATTTGTCGAGTGCTTAAACATGGCATTATTCGAAATAAAAGTTCCCCCATCATCCTCTTATTGCCAAGGAAGACACTGATTTTTCAAGAAAGAATAGCTAATATGCTTGCATACAGTGCAAATAGAATGTGTGACCAATCACTGGACTGACAGATTTTGCCATCATTGTGCCAAAAGATGAATTCATTTGGTCAATTAAGCCTGTAACCAATCAAAACAGGAAATTTTTGAAAATCAAACTGTTTACTTTACTAAGTGATATGGTTTTGCTGTGTCCCCACCCAAATCTCTACTGGAATTGTATCTCCCAGAATTCCCATGTGTTGTTGGGGGGTACCCAGAGGGAGATAATTGAATTATGGGGGCCAGTCTTTCCCATGCTATTCTCATGATAGTGAATAAATTTCACAAGATCTGATAGGTTTATCAGGGCTTTCTGCTTTTGCTTCTTCCTCATTTTCTCTTGCCACCACCATGTAAGAAGTGCCTTTCACCTCCCACCATGATTCTGAGGCCTCCCCAACCATGTGGAACTGTAAGTCCAGTTAAACCTCTTTTTCTTCCCAGTCTTGGTATGTCTTTATCAGCAGCATGAAAATTGACTAATGTACTGTCATCAGGCACATTTATTCAAAATAATCAAATTACTGTTCCTGAATAGACACATATAAGATTCCTTTGAGAATTAGCAAACTCATACCTCAATATTGCCAGTAAAATTCTAAATTCTTAAAGTAAGGGTCCATATTTTTTGCTGCATTTTTAACCCTCACATAGCATAGTGTGAGATGTGTGGTACATTGTCTTAAAATGCTTCTTACTTCCTGAAAAATTACATCATTAATCTAAAGATTTTACCACAGTATTTTATACCCAGAAAGAAACCCTAAAACTGTGCCTGGGTTTTATTGCAGGAAAAGTAGGCCAGATGCAGTGGCTCATGCCTGTAATTGCAGCACTTTGGGAGGCTGACTAAGCCAGGAGGATTGCTTGAGTCCAGAAGTTTATGACTAGCTTAGGCAACATAGTGAGACCCTGTCTCTACAAAAATTTCTTAAAAAAAATTAGCAAGTCATGGTGGTGCACAGATATGTACACCCAGCTATGTGGGAGGCTGAAGCAGGAGGTTTAGGCTCGAGTGAAATATGTTGGTGCCACTGCCCTCTATCCTGGGTGACAGGATAAGACCCTGTCTCTAAAAAACAAGAGAGAGAGAGGTAAGTGGCAAGTAATTGTCAATTTTTACCACATCACCCCTCTTTTCCTTCAACTCTGTGAATACGTAATAATTCTCCCTTGCTAGTTTCTTATGCCTTTGAAAAACAGTATTATTTTATAATGTAATTGACACTGCCATGGACTGAATTATATCCCCCCAAAATATTGAAACCTTCACCCTAATGTGATTTTAGTTTGAGATAGGACCTTTAGGAGGTAATTAAGGTTAAATGAGGTCACAAGGGTAGGTCTCTAATCACACAAGATCGGTGGCCTTATGAGGAAGAGAAAGATCTCTCTCTCCAAGTACACTCAAAGGAAAGACCATCTAAGGACACCATGAGAAGGTGGCAATCTAGAAGCCAGGAAGAGAGCCCTCACCAGAAACCAAACAATGCTGGATATTGATCATAGATTTTCAGCCTCCAGAACTATGCAAAATAAATGTCTGTTGTTTAAGGCACTCAATCTATGACATTTTATTATGGAAGCTCAAATAGATTAATACAGGCAACTTTATTGGAAACATTATAAATCTTTCTTTTTTCCCTCAAAAGATAAATAGTTTCAATCATGAAATAGAAACCTTGTGAGAAGAAACATATCTCCTTCTCCCCTTTCTCATGTTAGGCAGCCCGTTAGGGAATGCGAACATGAGTCATCATATTGAGTCTGGTAATGAGTATTTTCTCCTTTCTTTTTCTCTTCCAATGAAACAACATTTCTTGTGGTCCCAACCATTCACAAAAAAACATAAAAGGAGGCCAACTACAAATACAAATCATACAAGCAACTGTAGTCAACAATATCAATCTTTCATTCAAATGTATGCCAACATAATGTTGGAGCAATACACATGGCGATGACCCATTGCTGAGGATACTATTTATAGGAAGTTTCAACACTTTGAGCCTCAAACACTAACATGGCCAAGGCAGCAGCTTTCAAAATCAAGCTCATTGAGTTTTTCTTAAAATAACAGAAAGAAATCCCAAGATGGCAAAAACATCTGTCAGCGCAGCAATTCCTTAAAATAAATCTCTCTCTCTCTCTCTCTGGATATATATATTTACATACATATATGATATACAGATATATATATGATATATATACACACACACACACATTATCTTTGGATTTGCCACATGCATTATCATGTCCCTTTGGAGTAATGACATATTTTTTTCTTCCCAATATACAAGAAATGTTGTTTCATTGGAACTCGGGAGAACTCACACGTACATCATGCCCAAGACCACCTATGCTATCCATGAGTAAGGCTGGACCTATCATTGATTACTGTCATCATTAGCTCTATTTGGTAAGACTAATTCTGCTCATTTATTCTGTCAATAATTTTGATACCTACTATGTGCTGGGAAAACTGCTAGAGGCTGCAAGGCTTAGGTACAGACAAAAACAGCTACCCATCTTTTGGAGCCTCAATCTTAATCTATTAGTGAAAAGGACATCTTAGTTCATAGGGCTTTAATGATTCTTTTTAAAGATGAGCTATGAAATTTATTCAAATCCTCTGCTAAAAAAAGTTTCATATACTCATTAAGGAAGAGATGACAATGAGATTTCAACTCAAACCAACTCTCTGATGAAATGATTGTGGCTGCTTGGACCACTCCCATGAAGTGCAGAGGGAAAGAGACCCATTTGTGGCAGCTGCCTTGGGCATGGAGGAGGCTGGAAGTCCAAAATCAATGTGTTGGCAGGATTGAGTCCTTCTGAGGGCTGTGGGGAAGAATTTGTTCCATGTTTCTCTCCTGGCTTCTGCTGGTTTTCTGGCAATTTTGGTCATCTTTTGGCTTGTAGATGCATCACTCTGATCTCTGTCCTCATCTTCACATGGTCTTCTCTTTGCACCTGTGTGTGTCTCTGTGTCCAAATTTCCACCTTTTTATAAGGACACCAGTTATATTGGATTAGGGCACACCCTAATGACCTCCTCTGAACTAATGATGTCTGCAACAACCCCATTTTCTGATAAGCTCACAATTTAAGGCACTGAGGGTTAGGACTCCAACATATAAATTTTAAAAGGAGACACCATTCAGTCTGTAACAATTGCGTTGTACCATTGTCCCTAAGGTACATTCAGTAAGAAAGGAGATAGAACAAAGAAAGGAGTTAAAGCTCCACACATGGTCCAGCTGGGGCAAAGGGGAGCTCTCTGTTGTCTCTTCAGATTCTTTGTTGGAGATAATTTCCTTATGGTTTTGATTTTCCAGAGGTAAGTGCTATCTGAAAACTCAAATCTTTCCCTAGATCTTTTCTTTAGAGGTATTATCCACAGAAAGCCTGAACTGTGTAGGTTAGGCCAGCTCTGCTCTCAGCCTTAGAAAGAAACCCTTTCCCACTCCTTTCCTGGAAATGCTCTTCCTAATGTTTGCCTTTAGTTGATCAACAGGACTGTGATGGGGTGGAAAAAGGTGCCAGTGGGGCACTGGATGTCCTAGGCAGTGCAAAAGAATAAGGATAAAGTAAATAAAGGTTTAGAGATTGGGAAGAAACAAATATGTCATTGCTCACAAGGAACATGATAATGCATGTAGGAAATCCAAAGATAATTTTCACTAAAATACAAGAATTGAAAGAGAATTTAGCAAGGCCACTGGATATGAAATCAATTGCACATACCCAGAGTAATGGAGATGCACCTGAAAGACCTTAAGTAACTTTAATCGAAAACAAATAACACACACACACACAGACAAAAATCAATTGTAGTTCTATATAACTGAAGTAAACAATTAAACTGAAAAGAAAAACTTTAAAAAGATATCATTTATAACAGTATCAAAGCATCGCATACAAAAGAATAAATTTAATGATAGTTTTACATAACTTTTATCAAGGAAAAAACATATTGTCTTAGTTCATTTGCGCTGCTACAAAGGAATACTTGAGACTGAGTAATTTGCAAATAAAAGAGGTTTATTTGGCTCACTGTTCTGCAGTCTGTACAAGAAGCATGATGTCAGCATCTGCCTCTGATGAGGGCCTCAGGGAGCTGCCACTCTTGGAGCAATGTGAAGGGCAGCCACCCATTACTTGGAGAGACAGGGCAGAAGAGAGGGAGAAAAGAGATACCAGGTTCTTTTTAACAATCAGTTGTCACAGCAACTGAGTGAGAACTCACTCACTCCTGCTATAGTGGCACCAAGTCATTCATGAAGGATCCACCCCAATGACCCAAACACCTGTCACCTAGGCCCCACCTCCAACACTGGGGATCAAATTTCAACATGAGACTTGGTGAGGCCAAATAAACTATATTCAAATCATAGCATACACATTAAGAGAAGTTAATTATAATATAAATAAATGCAGAAATAAACCAAGTTTAAGAAGTAGAAGACCCAGTTTTGTAAATATATGAACTTTCTTTTCAAATTAATCTCTAGATTCAATGCAATTCTGGTCAACATTCCAGTAGGATTTTGTGAAGTTTTGCAAGGTGATTGTAAAATTTGTATGAAAATGCAAATGGCAAATAATAGTGAAGGAAATCTTAGAGAAGAACAAAGTGGGATGATTTTCACTGCTGGTTATCATAAATTATTATAGACTACAGTAAGTTAAAAGAGAGTGGTACCATGTGTGTACGCACACACAAACACACACATACAGTTGACCCTTGAACAACATGGGTTTGAACTGCTCAAGCCTATTTAAATATGGATTTTTTTTTTTTTTTTTTTGAGATGAAGTCTCGTCCAGGCTGGAGTGCAGTGGTGTGGTCTTGGCTCACTGCAACCTCTGCCTGCTGGGTTCTAGCGATTCTCCTGCCTCAGCCTCCCAAGTAGCTGGGATTACAGGCATGCACCACCATGCCCAGCTAATTTTTGTATTTTTAGTAGAGATAGGGTTTCACTGTGTTGGCCAGGCTGGTCTTGAACTTCTGACCTCATGATCCGCCCGCATTGGCCTCCCAAAGTGCTGGGATTACAGACATGAACCACCACGCCTGGCCCTTCAATGTGGATTTTTAAAAATAAAAGTTACAAGTATGCCTGCCTCTCCTGCCTCCCTTTCCACCTCCCTCACCTCTTCCTCCTCTGCTACTCCTAAGACAGCAAGACCAACTCTTTATCTTCTTCCTCCTCCTCAGCCTATTCAATGTGAAGACAACAAGGATGAAAACTTTGTAATGATCCATTTCCACTTAATCAATAGTAAATATATCTTCTTTTCCTTGTGATTTTCTTAATAACACTTTCTTTCCTCTGGCTTGCTTCATTATAAGAACACAGTATGTAATACATATACAAAATATATGTTAATGCTCCTAAGAATTAAGTTGCTTCCAAGTAGGAAAACTGAATATTGTTTTGTTTCAAAAGGTTATACATCCAGTGCTTGAGAAATCAGGCAGGTGAGTAGCAGGACTAATGGAGTGGATTTGGGGGACTGTCTGCTACTCCCAATCAGTAGGCCTTAGTCTAGGAAGTCTTTTATTAGGGGCGGGGTGCTATTTACATCCTATCCTGCGTATCTTCCCTTCAGCAGCTATCAGGGCTGTTCATTTTTCTTGAACTCTTCATGGTGATGGGCATCGGTGGCCTTCTCTTTAGCAGGACACTGGTGATTTGGAAGGGGCTGCTTAGGCTTCTTGGTGTCATCTACTCTAGGGCCAGGCCTTGGATTCTTCTTTGTTTCTCCCTATGAGGGCATCAAGCCCTTGGGATCAAATGGGTGGTATCACATATAATCACAACCATGTTGGTGCACACAGGATGTCTCAATGTCTTTCTTCTTATTCTGATACCCTGCTAACAACCAGGCTTTAGCTTCCTCGGTGGCAATGCATTCTATTTTAGCACCAGGGCAGACATCCACCTTGGGATACACCCAGCATCAGGCGGGAAACATCTCCTTGGCCTTCTTTGAAGAGCAAACGTGTGTTCTCTGAAAGTTCATAGGACAGTCCTCTGCACTCTTCCATTTGCTTTTCTGTTCCTGTGGTCCAGGAGCCCTTTCCTCTGCTTTGTCTTTGTCCACATGTACTTCATCATGCTCATACCCTCCTACCTTGGGTTGGTTTCTTCAGAAAATGACATCCTTGGCTGGAGATCTTCCTCTTTACTGATCCCATCCATGCCCTTCTCCTCCTGCCCCACATACATACTACCTGTCTTAATCTGAAGAAAATCACCCACTAGAGTGGCCTCCACTTGTACCCCCTCTCCCATCTGCAGGGCCACAGCTCTCACATGTCTAGTTTCTTCCTCAAGTCCTGCACCTCCCAGGTCTCTTCCAGCTTGAATCAAAGCTCCTCTCAGTCTTGCTCATCTTCCTGCTGGCCCAGGGCGGGCTTGATGGAACTGGCCTCATGGTCTGGCCTCTGTAGTAAAGAGTTTTTTAGATATGCATGATACTGAAAAACAAAAAGAAAAACTCTCCCACACATGCTTCCTCAAGAAGCTACTGTTTGTACTCTTTGAAAACATAGGAGCAAAACTAGAAAGGCATTAACTTATATATGAGGGGCTCCAACAAGAGAGAGAGTGAAGCCATCTCCAGGATGATTCTGAGAGAGCTCAGAAGATGTTTGTTGTACAACAGGCCCAGAGGGCAACCTCTCCATACAGGGCAAGGTGGCAGAAGGGTGCAGGAGGGAGGTCTCCGTCGATAAGAAAGAAGCTGGTAGGTTTTCTCTGCTAAAGTATTGAGAGAGAGGTATGCTTCCAGCAGAGACACATATTACATCCAGAAAAATGCAATTTGTCCAAGAAAGAAAATATAATCAGGGTTCAATAAATAGCTCAGCCACAAATATTTATAGGGTCATAATATAAACATTAAATGTAAAGATCACTGTGCAACCTAATTGAGTAGAAGGGAATATGAGTGTGGAAAGAAAAACATGTTGAGAGATATGGGAAGTAAGAGTGTGAAACCATTTTTAAAATAGTAAATGGCAATGATTTCTAAACTATTAAAACTATCAAGAAACAGCAGTGTAAGGAACAGCTCAAGTTAAAAATGTTGCCAGTCAGAAGTGAGAATTGTGAGGGGGAGGAGCATGGCAGGAGACTGCTATTTTTCTTTCTAGAATGATTTGATATTTTAAACTAGGAGCAGTTATAACTTTGAAAAATATAAATGCTAGGTACAAGCAGGTACAAGCACTACTAGTATAATTATTTAAGGCATATGCCTATGGAAGAGATACACAAAAGTGATCTTGGTTGTGCTAGATTGGAGAGATTACTGGGAAAATTTACTTTGTTGTAGTCTTAGGCAGTAACTGTAGCAAGAAAGAGTGGCAGATGCAGGCAGAGATACAGCAAGTTGGGAGGAAGTCTGGAAGGGCTCTGTTCATTGATCAAGAAACTTGAGCCCTTGATCACAAAAGTGATCCTTTCTACCAGAAGGAATCATTGGCATAGAAAGTGAACTTGAAGTAGCCTAAGACTCAGGTAAGAATCTACATAAGAGAGCCTGCGTTACGGTCTTTTCCTTAAGGGAGCCTTTTATTTTATTTGGCAAATGGCTGACTGGAGAACTCAGGCTACAGAATTCTTCCTGGGAAGGTGGCTATCTACTTACTAACCTACATCTGAACTAACTAGCAGAAGGACATCATGCCCGTCCATCCAGGCAGCCATCCAGCCATGCAACATTTTTGAGCCCCGGATATTGGGCAGACATCGTGCTGAGTGCTGTGCCCCTGCTAAAGGAAATGTAAGAGCAGCCTTGAAACCCAGCTCTAAACTTCCCTCCCCTTCCCAACCTACCAGTGTCATCTTCTTATAGGATGTAAGGCTATGAGCTATGAGATGGTGAAAATTCATATTTCCCTTTACTTTCATCTTCCTAAATATTTACTTTTCCTTTACCTGCCTTAGCTGTATGCTCAATATCAACACATTTTTTTAGGTCAATATGATTTTATTTAAAAATGTGTACAGCTGAAGGAGAGATCTGATCTTTTGTTAATAGAAACCAATTTTCACAGTATGTATTTGGCCATTTTAGCTTTGTAGTGAATAATAACATAAAAAGAAGTTTCTGTTCAAGACCTTCACTCCAGTACACTCAGTCAGGTGCTTGGCAAGATGACACATTTCCTGGTCTGAAGCTCACAGCCAATCCTCTCACGCAAGTGGAACACCCATTCTCCTCCACACAAACACGTGCTCACACACACACACACACAGATACACACATGAGGTCTTATTTTCATTGCTCTACATGAGACCCTGAGAATCCTTAATTTTAAAGTCGGGAAAAACATGAAAGGATGCCTTAACTCACTGTCTGTGACAAATCCAACTACCTTTTAACTCTTAACAACTGCAAGTATAAAATACTTAAAATGTATGAAATGCTCCATTTAATGGAAAGACTCAAAAGTTAAAAAATTAGGTCAAGTAACATGCTTTAATATTTTTAAATGTTGCTTAAAACTTTTTGAGACAAGATATGCAGCACATTGTCAGTATTATAAACTCTCGCTGACGACCGCGACGTGATGGTCAAAAACATTTTAAAAAGAGAAGAAACCGTACATATTGGTGTACAACAATGTCTGCAAGGCAATGTCATGTTTTAAATTTTGTTAACTGAAATTAAATCTGAAGAAAAAACCCAAAGGTCTACAACACCGACACCCATGTCATTTTAAATGATGAGGAAGATTGTTTCCTATGCAGTAAAGTGAAGATAACAAAAAAATCCATACAACTTTCACATCCTCTTTAAAAAAAAAAAAGTTCGTTATAGTCACTTTCACAAACAAGACATTTATAAACTGTCAATATTATAACTATATAATATATAATATATAACTGTAAAAAAGTAAAGCAGATGTTCTTCTTCGAAGACTTTCCTCCCCATCTAATTAGGAATAAACAGCATCTTCTCTTAGAAGCAAAATCTATTCAAAGACCTGTGCTAACATTCTTAGATATCTGCTAGCCGTGATACATCAACGTACTTTATGTTCTTAGCTCCCACAGTTTAGCCTAAATATTTGCCCTGGAAGCTTTTACTGGTCCAAGCAAGCATTAGGTCATGGCCTGTTCCTCTTCCTAATTTGAAGGTGTTTTTACCTTTCTCGGCATTCCATAAGTTACTTCCTCCTTCCCTTGTTCTCCTCTGCCTTTGCCTCCTTTAAAAAGTTCTAAGTTGCCAGCCAGTCGGGACAAATACAGAGTGTGAGGTCCCGTTCCGGTTAATGGAAACCGGACACAGCAGTAAGGTGAATGCATCAAGTTATAAATGACCCTGTCTCCTTTGTTCGGTGTCCTCTCGAACAAAGCGGCAAAACTGCTGGCGAGTGTACTCTTTCTGCAGAAAGTAAAAATGGCCTTGCTGAGGAAATTAAATTTATGTTCAACTGCTACTTCTTTATGGCACCGAGTAACAAGCACTTCTAACATAACCATATAATATATAATATTATATGGTTTAATATATAATATTTTTATATTTATATATAAATTTAAAATATAATTTAAATTTAAAATAAAATAAAAAATTTAAAATACAAATTAATAAATAAAAAAATTTAATATATAATATAATTTAATATATAACTATCCTATCAATTTATAAATATCAACACCTTTTAATCAAGTTCTTTTCTAAATAAACGTGGATACATCAACAGGGCCTCCCTTGGGTATTCTGTGCTCATCCCTTGAGAGATTCTTTTTAATGAGATTCCCAAGCTGTTTGGCAAAACAAGGGTAATTAACAGGGCAGCTGTTCTAACACCCAATAACATTGATAACAAGAGAAGGAGCCTAATTTGGTCAAAAGAGTCTACAGGCGTGACTGGGACCTGAGTTCTGGTCCCGTCTTCATGAACATAGTTGTTTATTATTCTCTGATTCAGTTTCCCATTCATTTTCCCTCATACAATCTATAAGAAAGTTCCTCAAGGGAATCAACATTCTTTTATTGATCTTTATTTTTTCTTTGATAGCTACCAAATTGCCTATACCATTGCAAGTGTGTGTTAAAAAATATTTCTATTTGAATTAATGAATTGAGTAAAGTCAATCCCCCTGGCAATTACGTGAATATAAAAATCCACCCCCACCTAGGTTTTGTTGGGGGACATTTGGGAGTTCCATTGTCTTTTACTAATTAAGTTATCTGTTGATTTCTACCTTTCCTGATTCCATGTCACACTCCTTCACTGTTGATTTATTTTTTCCCCCTCCTGGCTCTGCATCCATTCTTTCTTTTGAACATTGCCTTAAAGCTATGATTCTCAGCACCCAGTAATAACTCACATTATGTAAGAGGATATTGTAAAAGTCTCTAAAAATTTCCAGAACAATAACAATTTAAATTCCCATCCATTAAAAACTAAATAAACAAACCATATTTAATTTGGGTGGAGGGAATTGGAGAGGAAGTTAGGAAATCAAATAAACAACAGGATGTTGTAATTTCCAGAAAGCTGGGAAATGTCTGCCACACAGGATCAGAAAAAGCCCATGTACTTGTATTAGTCCTGGGCCCAATCATCTGTAGCAGACCCCGATAGGAATAAATCTTGTTAAAACAATACTTTGCAAGGGGTGCTGCTTACCTGGTTTTGTCCATTCTGGGTACTGGAATCACGACAGTCAGAGTCCCAAAGTGGCCTCATGGGTCAGGCGGTCATTTAACAATACTCGGAAAGGTTCCTAAATTTGGTAATTCTGAAGTCAACAAAAGGTTCCTGAGAAACAACTGAGCACTTTCATGCCTAGAAATTTAGAAACTATTCATTCTACTCTTATTCTACTAGTGGTGACACTCAAGAAGTATATCAGAAACTAGCTTTTTCCTCTTTTCAACATCTGCAATGAAACATTTTCTATCTCTTCTGCAGTTTTTTGTTTTGTTTTTGTTGTGTGTGTGTGTGTTGTGTGTGTGTGTGTGTGATGGGGTCTTGCTCTGTTGCCCAGGCTGGAGTACAGTGGTGCAATCTCAGTTCATGCAGTTGTTATTTTTGAGGTGTCTCTCTTCCCTAAACTGGTAACTACTGTCGTCCCACCCCTGCTACCATGCACCCAGGAATGGGGCCACTGCAGCCGTTTACTGCATGACCTTACTATTTGGGCAGAGCTACTTGGATATGGATAGTCCTTTTCTGGGTTTAGCCACATTCTCTGCCCTGTGTTTCACTCTATTTATCTGAATTTAATCTGAGGAATATAATACAATCAATCAAAATTATATAAAATTTTAGGCTGCTTTGCAGCATCTCTTTCAATGATTGTTTGATGTTTGCATCAATTACAACACAATAAAAGGAATTGGTTGGCTTTAATAATTCACTTTCAGTAGCATAGGTTGAATCTCCTTAATCTGAAAGTCCGAAATCCAAAATGCTCCCAAATCTGAAACTTTTTGAGTACCAACATGATGCCCAAAGGAAATGTTATTGTAGCATTTCAGATTTCAGATTTTCAGATTAAAGATGCTCAACCAGTAAGTATAATGCAAACATTCCAACATTTGAAAAAAAATCCAAAGTCCGAAAGACTTCTGGTCCCAAGCATCTAGGATAAGGGATGCCCAACCTATATTATGTTTGACATAGTTCTCTCTCTCTTTTTTAGGTCATTTAAATTTACTCATCAATTGGCCAATGTATAGAAAGAGATGACTGTTTTAAGGAGAACTTGAAGGTGATGTACTTTCTGGGCTCTTGCATAGTTTGAGAATGTCTTTCAGTTAACATCACACATAAGTGACACTTTGGCTGGATACGGTATTCCATTGTCAGTTCACTGTTTTGGAACAGGATGCTGAAGAGAAGTCTGTTCATTCTTTGGTAGGTAGCTTTTTTATTCTCTATATTTCTGTAGGCATTCCTATCTGAACATCTACATTATTTTGAGTTTATTCTTGAAATTCAAATTCTTCTCCCAGCTACGATTAAATATTGACCTCTTTAAAAAATTTTTCTCTGGTGCTCAAACTGACACTACTGTCTAAACTTTCTTCCAAATTATTATTTCTAACATCTACTCTCTTATCTTCTAGGATTCTCTATATTGCTTATATTTTACTATTCAGTTTTTAAATATATTTTGTGTGGATGTGTTTGCTTTAAAACATAGTGTATTGAGACAAAGTTTGAAGTATAGTGATGCCAACAGATTAGGGTAAGACTCTGCCATTGAAAAGACAGTTTGTTATTCACAGTTCCCAGGAGGAGGGACACACCACACACCATGGGGAAGCACCAGGGTGGATCAGGAGGACGAGGGAGACGGGGGAACTGTGGGCCAGAGCTTTTATTATTATTTCTGCAGGAAGGAATGGATGAGGCAGAACAAAAAGGCTTAGGCTTTACTAGCTTGAAAAATTTCAGCAGGCTCTAGGGCATAGGAAATGTCCTCAGTATCTGATGTCTTGCCCTGGGGTACTAGGGCGGTGGATGGTGGCCTGAGTGTGGGCTTTGTATTGGTTGATGTACATATGAAGGGTGTGTTCACAGGCAAGTTGTTTACCATCTTTAGGACTTAGTTAACCTGGAGGGACAGTCCCTCTAGAGCAGGGGTGTCCAATCTTTTGGCTTCTCTGGGCCATACTGGAAGAAGTAGAATTGTCTTGGGCCACACATAAAATACACTAACAATAGCTGATGAGCTTAACAAATAAAACTGCAAAATCTCATAATGGTTTAAGAAAGTTTATAAATTTGTGTTGGTAGATTTGTAGATGTCAAGTTCTCCTCAATCATCTTGAGGACCTCAATTTGACAATTTCCAAATTGTTCATGTTTTTTTTTTTATAATAAGTAGTGTTTTAGGAGACCTTTGTTCTAACCGCTAGGAATGTGCTTCTTAGCGTTAACCACATTATTGTTTAGCAGATCTGGTGGTTTTCTGTTTGGTCTTCCTTCTGGAGGGAGGTCTGCACCTATGTCAGTCCCAGCCTGTATCTGGATGCCTCACTGTTCAAATCTTCAGGCTCACATAAAAGGAGACAGGAGAGAACAGATACATTTTCAGTAACTTTCCTTTGCCAGGTCAGAGACTCACAAATGGGAGAGAAGGAAGGAACTAGAATTTGAGCTATTTGTTGCAGGAAATGTCACCATGGAGGTGGCTTTCCTTTTGGTCTAGCAGTCAGGAATTCACTGGGACAGTGTCCCTTCCATTTCCCCGTGTCACCCTCATTAAATCCAGCCACAACGTACCCCAGCTCTCCAGCTAGCATTGGCTGAGAACAAGAACCACTCTCAGGAGTGCAAGGGGTAGGGACAAGGATGGACTCAGGGAGACTGGTTGAAAGTCCACTGAAGCAATGCAGGCCAGAGGGAGTGGGAGTGACCGGATTCTGGGTAGATTTTGAAGCAGAGTGGAAAGGATTTGCTGATGGTTGGGATGTGGAATATGGACTCTAGAATATTTTCATTTTTTACATGAGCAACTAGAAAGAATGAAGTTGATACGAGAACTGAGATGTGAAGAACTGTGCAGAGAACATGTCTGTGGTAAAAATGGAGAGTTTGGCTCTGGACATGCAGAATTTGAGAGTCTACAGAATGTCAGAGGAGATGTTAAGTGTGTGAGCGTGCATTTCGGAAGGCAGGTCTAGACATTAGTATGGAAGTCTTCCTCCTGTAGATGTCTTTAAAGCTGTGGAATGGGGGTGAACATGGAAAGATCAAAGACCTCCTAAGAAGCTACTGTTTGGAAACTAGAAAGAGGAAGAGAAGCCCGCAAATGAGACTGAGACTGAGAAGGAGTAGCCCATCAAGTATTATAGAGATGCCAAGCGTGAAAAAACACACTTGAAGTGTTTTGTCTATTCTCTTACTCAAAAATAATCAACACAGAAGACTTCTGTGACCCAATATGTGAGGATTTCTTCCTGCAGCAAGCGTGCAATCAATTCTGCAGCAGTTATCAGCACGTTGTCCTCCAATCCAACTCCGTTCTGACGATGTATACCTGGAGGTAGCATCAGATCCCACGGGTTGAGGGATCTGTCCACAAGTCTGCCCCCCATTTCCAATGCTTATGGAAAGGCCAGTTTGGGGTGCAGCTGAGTCACCCATCTAATCCTGCTGTGGTCTTTCAGGTGACCAGCACCCAACCTGAAGCTACCGAGGGGCCGCCAGCCATTAGTCAGCTCATGAGCATACAAAAAGATATTGCTTTGGAGACTCCAGGGATTTTAGGATTCATATGCCATGAAGTAGGCCAAAGACCAAATATACACTTCACAATGGCACAGAGACCAAAACAGCAGGTATCCTAGAGGCCCAGAGAAGAAAGTCTTTTGAGGAGGCAGCAGTCATTAAGACTGGGACACTGACCCCTGGATTTAGCAATGCACGGATCTGGGTATCTGGACAAGGGCAGACTGAGAAGACCGGGAGAATGAAGGCCTAGTCAGGGCGGGTTTATGGAACGATGGGAAGAGATGCAGTGGAATGGGCAGCTGTCAGTCATAACTACCACCTCAGAAATGTAGGTGAGGGAAGCAAAGAAAAGACACAGCAGTGAGAAGAGGTGGCAGGATCGGGAGGGTTTTGCTATTATCGTTGTACTGTCATAGCTGTTAGGAAGAGAGCTCTTGCTGCCCATTTATTCTCTAGAGAGGGAGAAGCCAATGACAGAAAAGATTGAAGGATGTTGTCCTGGAAACAGAGAGGCAGGCGAAGTGGGGGATTTCATAGTGGGATTTGCGAGACTTCTTCTGATGCTTCTTTTTTTCTCAGGGAAATACAGAATAAGGACAAGAGCTGAGAGTGAGGAAGGGAAGGGTCTCTCTGTGTGTCCCACGAGGGCTACCCTACTCTACCAGCCCTGGGAAGCCTAAAATTGCCACGGCCCCTCCTCCTTCAGGACTGTTTCTTTCCTTCTCCCTTTCCTGAGAACCAAGTCTGTATGAGTTGAGTCTTTACCACTTGGTAATTTCCAGAAAGTTCCCTTCTTGCTAATGCCCTTTGCAAATTGCTGCTGTCTACTTTATGAATTAACAGGATTTATGCTTGGTGTGGCAGATTTCTTTCCTTCTGGCCCGTGCTGTCAAGGCGTGTCTTTAGAGGAAGACTTCATTCAACTCAATAACCCAAGTTGGCAAGTTTTCACGTAGTGCCATGGGCCCCACACTTCTAGCCCAGAGTCTTAGCTAACAGCAGGTGGCCCCACCCAGCACCATCACATTTTTTATGCAGCACAAGTAAATGTCCCTGGGAGAAGCAACTATCACTGATATTCTCTCCTGCACTTTACCACTCAACCAAAGCATGCCCAGGTCACCTGGGTGTCAGGAACAGTCAGAGTAGCCCGTCATTGTGCTTGGAGGGCCAGTGCCTTTGATGCAAAAAAAAAGAAAAGGAGGGAAAGAAAAATAAAGTTGGATGACTTCTCCCCATTTTGCTCCTGGTTGGTTATTTTGCAGGGTAGAAGGCTTCACTTTATATTTTAAAGAAAAATAAAACTTTAACTGCTTCCTACATTAAAACCTCTATGACAAATTTAGTCAGAGACTTAAAAAGCACCATTTAAAAAAATAGACTATAGAGATGTGATCCATGTCGGAACCTACTTACCACTGCTGGCTACCATCCAGAAAACATGAAACAGTGTCCAAATTACATTTTTAGAAAAGGCTATTCTTGATAATATATAAGATATCCTTTTATTCATTATCGAGACCCAAAGGTTAAGGCATTTGAGAATGTTTCTTTTCAGTAATAGAGCAAGGGGGAGGGAGAGAAAGAAAGAGAGAGGAGAAAATATATGTTAATCTCTTTGATTAGGGGCAAAAACTTTTTAGAAGCTCTGCAAAGAAAACATACGAAGATAATAAAATAGCTGTTGGAAAAGAAATTCATTTTGATTGATTGGAAATTACTTAATTTGCTAATAAAATAGCTACAATGTAGCTGACATTATGATTGATACTGTTAAAAAGAAATACTTAACTTGTAGGCACTATTATTACCAGTTAAAGGTTTTTGCTGTTTTTTAAGTCAAATAACGAAAGCATGGAAGGAGCAAATTAAAGTACCAGAAAAAAGAAATCCAATTTGTGACTAAATTTTCCACAGGAGGATTCTTTTCCCACCCCCTTACTTCTTGTTCATTTTTTTTCCTTAGTATGTTTCTTCCATCCAGGTTTGTTCCAAATTAAATTGTGGTTTTTATCCATTCAAACGCAGATTCCTGAAATGCAAATACTGTGACATTAACAAAGAAGAAGAAACCCTGGCCCCGAAATCCCCTAGTGAAATTGTCTTTACTCAGGAGTGCGGGGTATTGGAGGTGTAATAACACTGAATAGAACAACTCCATCATACCTCTCCGTGGCTGCTTTAGTGAGAATTGGTTGGATGTTAACTTGGGACTTTACCATGGCAAAGCAAAACCCTGTCAACAAGCACAGGCAGTATGCAGTTCCCGCACACACACCTTGTGCCATTCCGCACTGAGTTTTCATCGCCTCTGCAAGAATCGGCAAGAATCTGCCACGCCTGGGACAGATGTTGGGTGGAAACGTGGAGGTGATTGACAAGTCCCTAATTCCCAGCATTTCACAGTGAGGAAGGGAAGATTCATGTGTGTGCAAATGACCATAAGCAGGGATACAAATTTTAAGGGAGACGAGAGCTCTATGAGGGAGAGAGAGATTGTGATGGGCCCCAGTGGTGGAGGAGGCACAATGTGAAAAGAGCTTTGAGATGTTAGAGGGTCTTTGACAAGCACAGGTGCTCAAGACGGAAAAGTAGCCCTTCTGTGATAACTATATTTTCTAATCCTGAGCAGGTGTGTATGTGCGGGAAGGGTGCTTAAGGACCTGTCAACTGAAAAATGATGATGTTCATAAATTAGGAAATGTATTTCTCATAAATGGCTGCAGCCTGCAGGGTGGCCACCCTGACAGGCTGGGAAGTGGAGCCTCCGGCCAGGCCAGCGCGGTCCAGCCTGACACTATGAGGAAGGGACAAAGGGAACAGAAATTTATGCTGAGTGGGGTGCCCAAATATATGTATTTCATAAGCTCTAGGAAGAGTCATGAATATCTATGAAAGGAGAAACATGCGCGTGAGCAGTTGAGCTTCATGCCCCTTCATGGGTCCTAGATACAAAAAACAGCAGCACTAACATGACCCGAGGGAGGAATTGGCCCTCTGATGTCAAAAAGCGAAGCAGAGAGCACAAAAACATGTACTGTGGTGCATTCTTCATAGACTAGCCAGAACCATTCCCTGGCCAGTGGTCTCTTATCAGTCAAAAAGGAGAGGTAGCATCTGGCAGTCTGTCAGTATCAGTGGTGGAGTCTTTGGAAAGGGCTTGTTTCTGTCCAGCCCTTGGAGAAGAAAGCCTAATTGTGGTTAGTAAGGGAGTGGGTATAACGAGGTGTGTCTGAGCCTCCATCCACCATGGCAGAGAACTCAGTTTTCAAGGTTACTCTGGAGTTCTCTTGACTAGGAGATAGTCCATTTGGTCATTTGGGGGGCTTCAAATTTTATTTTTACTTCACAGATTACTTGATTTAGCAGCCCAATTATATCAAAAGTATATCCCTCTCTCCTCTCTGTGGCCCTTGAGCCAGCAGCTATATGGCTGCAGCTATTCCAGACATCATATCTAGACCCAAGAGCTGGTGGAAAAGAGCTACGGTCTCTGCTGGAAGTGCTTGCTTAGGAGACAGAAACCCCTGGATATCTTTATCTCATTTCTTATTGTTGAGGCTGGGTCACATGTCCACTCCTGAATCAACCCTGGCAACAGGAAATGACATCATTGTCCTCACACCCAACTGGCTCTTCTTTGGAGCTAGTGGTGGAATCTGCACCTCCTGAGGCAGGAGGCTGAGCAGGGAATGGATAGACACCTGAGCACAATTGAGGCTCTGACTGCAAGGAAGGAAGAGAAAATTTGTGTTCTGTTTGCAACCAGTAGTATCTACTAATAGGCGAATTATGACCATTTGACTTGGAAATAGGGATATCCATTCTGTCATTGAGATCAGTGGTTTCCAAATTCAGCTTCCTCCGATTCAAATGAAGACTCATGACAGAAGATGCTGACTCAGCAGGTCTGAGTGTAACTGAGCACAGGCTCGCCTGCTCGCTGTTTCCAAAGCCAGTAACAAGGATGAAGTGCAGTGAAAGGAAGGTGATTTTAGTTCCAAAGCTAGCACTGGGAGTAGCGAAATGGCCAAGGCTCATGCTCTAAAGGAGCCACTTCAAAAGCCTGGGTTGAGTGCAGGGGTTTAAAAAGGGAACTTTGATATGGGAGGCATGCAGGAGTTGTGTGGGGGTGTAGGGGATGTGTGTCTTGTTTCAATGTCTATCTTGAGTTATGGTCCACCTGGAGCATAGGCTGGCGCCATCTCAACAATGGACAGCCGTTAGAGTGTCTAATCTTCAAGTGGGGGAGAATTCCACAATGGGGCTTTTACACCTGATTTGTTTCAATTGCCCCTGGAATTTCTTAACAAGCATATAGTTAGATAAATGTGCATGGTATGAGTTTAACAAGCATACAGTTAGATAAATGTGCATGGGGTAATAAAGTGTATGGTGGGAAAGGGAAGAGAGGGGAATTCCAAAGTAAATTTCAAGGCTATGTTTTAAAACTCAGGGAAAAAAGCTTTCTGTAATTTGCTTCAAGGTTTCATCTTGAGACTAGGGAGAAAGGAGAAAAAGAAGAAGAAAGAAGTTTTAGAATGTGTTTTGAAGCTAACCTGCTGGATTGCAGGAGAAGGGCTCAAGTCTGCTGCCTGGGTCCATGCTCACTCATGGGCTTTGTGTGCTAACAGAATGATGTGGTGGAATGACTCAGCTCTCCTCACTGCCACTGCTAACTGCAATATGAACTCACTCAGCACACAATATGCAAGAGCTGGTCTGTGCAGATACTGCACAGGTGCTGGGGCTGAAACAGAGGCACTAATGGGCCTGGGTTTTCAGGGAAACTTATGCCCAGTGAGAAGTCATTAGCCTCAATACAATGGGATTCTACTAGAAGAGATTTATCAGTCAAGAATGGGTTTGAAAGCAAGTATCAAAAAGCCTGACACCAGAGCTTTGAATACAGACAGATAGTCCTAATTTTACTTACCCCATAAATGTGGAAGGACATTCAAAGCTGGTGCAGCTAGTCATAAGTGCCATCAAGCACCTGAGGCACACTGAGATCCAAGTGATTCCATGTAGCTGAGGAAGCATGGTCTCCCAGCAGGGCAGTGCCCAGAGAGACAGAGTACAGTCCTTACCTGTCACTGTCCCCAGGGCGGGGCAATGGGATCCTTTCCACAGTGGCTACATCCAGGTCACACCCCACTTCTTATCAACTTCTAAAGGAGCTTGATACCTTGATATTCTATAAAAAGAGCAAAATGGCCAGGAAGGTAGGATATCTCATCATGG
This sequence comes from Rhinopithecus roxellana, assembly GCF_007565055.1. Taxonomy (NCBI): domain Eukaryota; kingdom Metazoa; phylum Chordata; class Mammalia; order Primates; family Cercopithecidae; genus Rhinopithecus; species Rhinopithecus roxellana. The sequence continues at coordinate 97,226,537 of NC_044556.1, read as the reverse complement.
ACTAAAATATATGTAGCTTACTCTAGTATAATATAATATTAATATCAGCATGCATATATATGTGTTTAGGACTATGTATAGTGAGTTCAGTCATTCATTTCATTATGGTTTTAGAGGTTTAAATTACAGGAGCTCTCAAGCTATTACTTATATACTTCTATGTAGACGTCTGGGCACACACAATAAATCACAACATGATTTTAGAATAAAGCCTGCCTCCTTCTATAGTAGTAAGGACAAGTACAGCAAAACTCCAAATAAAAATAACTTAAATAAGTCAGAATTTTTTTTTCTCTCTCTCACTTAAACCTGAAAATAGACAGTCCAGATCTGGCATATTTCCTCTACTTCCTAAAATCCTCAGGGACCCAGACTTGTTCTATTTTGCCACTTTATCAACTCTGGGCCTTGATCCCAAAGCCACTGCATGGTCCAATGTGGCTGCTCCAGCTCCAGTCATCACATGACCAGCTCATTTCAGACAGCAAGAGCAAGGACAGGAGAATAAGGTAATGCCCCTGTAAACCAAAAGTAACACTCTAAGCCCACCAACCAACTGATGGATCCCCCTCTCAGCTAAGGGTATTCCAAAATAAACCTGAAAAAGTAGTTCAGGCCATGATGGGCAGTGGGAGTCAGACATGCATCACTGTACTCTCCTCCCTTTGGAATTAAGGCAGAACTGACCGGCATTATCATTAAAAGATGTGAGACTGACAAAACAGACTGTTTGTGGCAATAAGATAGCAAATTCCAACCTAACTCTAGTATAACATCATATGACAGATAGAAACAGGCCCTGAAAGAAATCAGAGTATTTTACCCCCAAATATATTTCTTTGACATATTTTGCAATGGCCTTGCAAAGCTGTCTCTTGTGAAGAAAATGTACATTCTGTAGAGAATCTCCTTCCCTTTCCAGGTCTCTTCCCTGATCCAGGAGAGAATTAACCAAGAGTCTGGCACCTTTTAGATCTGATAAGAGCACTGAAGCCTACTACCTGGAGGCTGCATCATAAGAACCTTGATCGGTTGGGCACGGTGGCTCACGCCTGTAACCCCAGCACTCTGGGAGGCTGAGGTGGATCACAAAAGGTCAGGAGATCGAGACCATCCTGGCTAACACGGTGAAACCCTGTCTCTACTAAAAATATAAAAAATTAGCCAGGCATGGTAGTGGGTGCCTGTAGTCCCAGCTACTCGGGAGACTGAGGTGGGAGAATGGCGTGAACCCGGGAGGCAGAGGTTGCAGTGAGCTGAGATCGTGCCACTGCACTCCAGCCGGGGTAACAGAGCAAGACTCTGTCTCCAAAAAAAAAAAAAGAAAGAAAAAAGAAAAAGAACCTTGATCTCCACACCCTCTTATCTTAACCCAGACACTCCTTTCTATTGCTTCCAGATCTTTAGATAATAACTTAACTCTTCCAACCAATTGCCAATCAGAAAATCTTTAAATCCATCTATGACCAGGAAGTTTCTCCCACCCCATCAACCCCCTTCCCATTTCGAGCCAATGTACACCTTACATGTATCGATTGATGTTTGCCTGTAACTTCTATTCCCTTAAATGGTACAATCAAGCTGTAAACCAACCACCTTGGGCACATGTTCTCACGACCTCCTGGGGCTGTGTCATGGGTCATGGTCCTCACATGTGGCTCAGAATAAATCTCTTCAAATATTTTACAGCGTTGGACTCTTTACACTGGTACCCCAACATTTTAAGGACCCTTTCCAGAAGTTTCCTTCTACTCTTGTTATAGCCCATTGGCTAAAATCCAATCACATAACCACACTACACTGTATGGGACAGGAGAAAATGAAGTCTTTACTCTGGGGAAACCACCATTGCAAAATTATATCTGAGACAGTGAAAGAGATCTGACCTAACCAATTCCATCTTGCTTCTAACCTCCAAGCTGTCCTTATTCATTCCTGGGTGTAGACTCAACTAACTTTGGGAGGAACTTAGTTCATAGTTTATAGTGTAAAACAAAGAAGATAACAGCCCTTTCCCAAAACAAACTCCCTTCTTGGCTGGGGACTAAACTGCCTTTGTAGGACTAACCAATTAGCCAAAAGATTATGGTTTAGGACTTATACAGCTGGAGGCTACAAGACTCTGATCCTTCTCAAATTGTTCCTGGGGATAACATCACTATTGCAAAGCCTCAGATCAGTGCTTGAGATACTTTGCAGACCCTGCACTTGGTGGCTCAGCTGGCACCACCCAGGTCAATAAACGGGTTCATCTGATTTTGTGGGCCCCTCCCAGGAACTGATTCAGTGTAAGACAGCTTCGACTACCTATGATTTCATCTCTGACCTGACCAATCAGCACTCCTTACTCACTAGCTGCTCCCTACCCACCAAGTTATTCTCAAAACCGCCAATCCCTGAATGCTCAGGGAGACTGATTTGAGTAATAATAAAACTCCCATCTCCCATACAGCCAGTTCTGTGTGAATTACTCTGTCTCTATTGCAGTTACTCTGTCTTGATAAATTGACTTTGTCTAGGCAGCAGGCAGAGTGAACCTGTTGGGCAGTTACATGGGTAGCCATATAGGCCAGGCTAAAACAGACAAGGACAGCTAGCAGGCTCAGCCTTCCCCCCTTGCGAAGGCATCACCGAGACCTCAAGCAAGATGTGAGAAAGTCCAGTCCAGTCCTTTCAAGATTCTGTTTCTCCTCATCCCAGGTGTGTGTCCCAGTGAATCTCCTCTGTGTTCTCTGGGATAAACCTGTCTGTGCAAGTAGGCAGTGAAATGATATTTTCCTATATGTTCCAGAGAGAGGGGTGTGGGGGCTGTGGTGTTTTTAAGTGATGTGTTGCAGCCCCTACTTCACCGTAAGAGGCCTGCAAATTATAATGCCTGGATGGGCTAAGCAGGCTTGAAGGACCCTAGGAAGGACAGACGCTGGTGACTTCTATTCCTAAATTAGCAGTGTAAAGTCAGTGCAATCTTGGCATTTAAGAGGATTTGCCTTTCTCGGCACATCTCCCTAAAGTGAAAGCTGCAGGTGCTTATTACCAGGACTTGGCTTCCTGCTTTCTTTCTGTGCATTCTTTCTCTTTGCATAGTTTTAACAGTTGAGAAAATGACATGACCTGCTCTGGCATTTGACAGAAAGAGAGCAGATTCTAGGTCAGAGCACTTGAAAAGGGCTCTCCCACTTTGCAGAAGCCTTGGACTGTGACACTTGGCTGGCCCATACAATGAGATATCCCTTGCCATCCTGTGAGTTTGATCTTTAATTAGTACCTGTGCATTATGTATCAATTATATGACCCCCTCCTAGCCCTCCCTTAGCTTTCTAGAATTAGCAGGGCAGACCTGGAATTCCACAGGGAACTAAAAAGGACACTGTCACAAATAAGGAAATAGATCAAATTTCTAAGTTTAGCAGCGACTTCGCCTTCACACAGAGATTCCCAGAATGCCAAGCCTCGGTGCCGGTGTCTGCGGCCTGTGTCCTCTCCTTTGAAGTTCATGTACTATGCTCAGCAAGGCTGGCAGCTCACACTATTTGTAGATGGGTGATAGAAACATTACCTAGCCCTGCTTCCTTCTTGCTTTCCAACCACTAAATGGGGTGGGCTAGACCTCAGGGAGGCAGCTCCAGGAATTTCACCCCGGCTGGGTTTCCAGAAATAATTGTGGTCAGCACCCTAATCCCTCAAGGGCTGCATTGTAAGTGGCTCCTACTATGTGTGCCCTGGGGCATAGATTCAGTCTCCTACAGGCTGGAAGGGGGTGGGCAAGGGCAGAGCTCCGAATCCTAGCTCCTGTAAATTAACATTAAGTTCTGTAAGAAAATCCTTTTTCCTCTCTATACTTTTTACTGGGAAAAAAAAAAAAAAAAAAAAAAAAAAACCACCCTAGTCATTCCATAAAGCCTAGATTTCCCCAAGAGATTTAAATTCTGTTTTATTTTTCAGAGCATAGTTATTATGTTGCTGCATTTCTGTATAGAAATACCTCATGGATCTATTTCTTCCATTTCCCAGGCTTATATGTTGATTCCCTGAAAACCGTATCAAACAACTTTTACTTCAACTCTTGCCACCAGAACTATTTCTTGGTATGTTGATCAGGTTTTCTGAACCCTAAATCACGGCTCATTATCTAATGCATATTCAGACAATGAATGACTTAAATTGTGACTGACTTTGAAAATCTGGTACATTTAGTTGACAAATCCCTAGGTCCAGCTAGCCAAGACTGTGTTTTTGGGTGGTCTGCCCTGTGGCATGAATAACAGCAACATTTTGGTACTTTCTATGTTCCAGGTACTGGACTAAATGCTTCAAAGACACTCCTCAGAAGGGCTTTGACAGAAATGCTGTTCCTGGCTTGGAATATGCAGTGCGGAATGACTACTCACATGCCATGGCCCATTCCCTTGCCTTCCTCTACCATAATGGAGGAGCAAGGAAAGCAGCCTTCCCATCCTTCCTTGCAACTGTGGATGACCATGTGACAGACTCTGACCAATGAGATACAAGCTGAAGTTTCTTCTCCTCTGGAGAAAATAACAAAGCCTTATTCGGAACACTTGGTCTTGTTTGCCTTCTTCCTGCCTGGAACTCAGACACAAAGCCCAGAGGAGCAGCATGAGAATGAAAGTTCTTTAGAAAAGGAATTTAGAAAGAACCTGAGTCCTTGAGCCTTCTGCTGAGCCATTCTACCAGCCCTGGACTTTAGACCCCCAGACACCTAGTTGTATGAGATGAATATCTTCCTTTTTAGTTAAGCTTGGGTTAGTTGAATGCTCTGTAACTTGCAACCATGTACTTAGCAATTGCATAGCTCTTTATCATGTAAGTGTCATAGGATCTTTTGGGTGTTGCCTTTCCAATCAGAAACCTCTGTGGCTGATGACACTTTTCCCCAAGTTTTGCTAGGGCCCACTGGACTCGTTCTGCCCACTTGGTCTGGCAGGCTGCACCTGGCTCATGCTACCAGCCCAGATCCCATGCCTGCCAAGGGTGAGCCAGGCGGTGCGGTGCTGTGAGGGGTGCGTGAGTGAGTGATCACAGGGTCTGGCCACTGTGCACAGCCAGGCATGCTGGCTGTGGCAGGGAAGGCAGCTCCAGGTGCAGGTGCCCGCATGGGTACCAACTCTCTGAGAGGCTGCAGCTGGACCAGGTGTACCACAAGCGATCTCCACTGCAGGCACTGGGGAACAGAGTGGTGCCCACAAGCTTGGAGATGGCAGGAACTGATGAGCCTCAAAGAGGGTATTATAGCCCTGGTTCGGGGAGCTCCTAGGTCTGGGTTCCCCAAAGGGCTGCAGCTCTTCTCTCCTTCTCTCCTTTCTGCCCACAACAAGGTGAGCAGGGGATGTGTTTCAGCCCTGTTGTGTTGTTACAATACAGCTCTCAGTCCCGCCATTCAGTAGGTCATGAATTCTTGTCTGACATCCAGGAAGAATGAGGTGTGCAGACAACTGTGGTATGAGCAAGGTGAAGAGGTGCTTTATTAAGTGACAGTACAGCTATCAGGTGACGCAAAGTGGGTAGCTCCTATCTACAGGCAGCTCATCCCGACAAGTGTGCAGCACTCAGCAGAGGAGACCTGGAGTAGGTAGCTCCTGTCCTTAGGCAAGTCGTCCTGATGAGTGTGCGGCCCTCAGCAGATCAGCAGAGAGGAGACCCACAGTAGGTAGCTCCTATCTGCAGGCAGATTGTCCTGACATCTCCCTGAGTCAGTCTGAGTCCAGCTGAGTCCAAGGGTTTTTATGGGTTCAGAAGGGAGAAAGTGCGTGCTGATTGGTCTATGAGTGGCCCAGAAAAAGCACCAGAGGTTTTCATTCCTGGCTGTGGACTCCACGTGGAACTGGCAACCCAGCCCCCAGGCTTCAGACCCTCCCTGGTTGAAGGTGGGCTTCACCACAGACCTGCCCTTTTCTGCCCAGAAACCTGTCTGCCTCCTGCCACCATCTACATGTCACCCATGGTGCCCAGGTTGTTCATGCTGAGGAGTGTCTGCAGGCCCACACCAAACCACCCTCAGCACCCCCTCGGCCTCCCTCCTGTGCTCCTCAGTGCCCAAGTCCAGAGGGAGCCGAGGCAGCCGGGAGCTGGTGTGTCAGCACTACCTCAAGTGCACACACACCTAGTCAGTGGTGACAGCACCCAGGCTCAGCCACAACTTTGCTCCAAAATTGGAGTGGGTGCTGGGAGCAGGGAGAGGTCAGGCAGCAAGAGCAGGCACTTCCAAGCCTGCAGGAGCAGGGGCCTTCCCGGGCCCCCCAGAGCACAGGGATGCCCAGGTCCACAGCCGCAGCTGGGAGACTGCAGCTATGCCCAGGAGGGTGGGGCTCCCACCCCTTTAATTCAGAAGAGGGCGTGGCTCCCGCCTGTTGCTGGCTCTGGATGGCTCCACGGAGTACGCAGCCCTAGCCATGCCTCCCCCATTGCAACCAGTGTCTTCACAGCGGCCACCCCAGATGGGCCACCCCTGCCATCATAAGGAGTCTAGGGCAACATAGGTTATGTCAGATAGGTTATGTCACTTGTTCGGTGCCACTCAGCCCACTAGTGGTAATGCTGGTGTACCCTGAAGAAAATGACTTAGGTGAGTCTCAATCAATTTAGAGGTTCATTTTGCCAAGGTTGAGAATGCGCCCAGGAAATGGAGACACAGGCCACACACACCTTGCATTTTTTCCAAAGAGGAGTTTCAGGGCTTTAATACTTAAAGGGTAAAAAGCTGGCAGGAGATGAAAGGAGGAAAGACAAAAAAGAGGGAGAGGATGGTCACATTCTTTGAGATTTCTATTAGTGTTCATGGAATCTGCATGTTGCATGTGAAAAGGAGAGGGTAGAGAAATAGTCAATTATGCATTTGTCTCGTGCTCAGTAAATCTGTACTTTACATAGGATAAAGTAAACAGAGCAGAAGCAGAAGTTAAATATGAATTTGTCTTGGAGAGGGTGGTGTGGGAGATGATTTCCAGTCTCCTCTTGTCCCATGCCCATGGAGATAAGCTGTTAATTCACACTGTCAAGGTGAGGGAGGCCACCTGGAGAGACATGTGTCCTTTTATCTTGTCGCTGTCTATTTAGGAACAAAAGACAGTTATTTTGTGTGACTCAGCTTCCAAACTTTCCTTTTCCCTTTGGTGTAATGAGTTTGGGGTCCTGGAATTTTATTTTCCTTTCACACTGACATCTGGGTGTGTCCAACTCCAGCATCTGCACCTCAACAGCATGCTCTCTGCCTCCGTAAGAACTAGAAATCTGGAGGTATCAGGGGCTCAGAATGCTTCTGCAGTCACTTCACCTATTCTCTCTCTGTTTCCCAAGTAGTCCTGTGAGTTCAACTTTCAGAAATCTGGTCCAGATCTCATCAGGGTTGGCTGGGCATACCTCCCTGTCTGTGTGAGCCTGGGAAGGCACATGCCCCAGTCCCAGCTAGGCCTAGATGGGGCAGCCTCCCAGGTGTCTTTACCAGCCCTGTGGCATACGCTTGGGTATGGCCTTCATATAAATGTCTCTTTTCTAAAGGAGAATCCAGTTTTCGGTTCCCTTAAAAGAATTCATAGCATGTTTCTAAAAACCTTCAGGAATCCAGAGGGCTGCTGAACCCTTACTGATGATCTTTCTATGCTGGCAATGAAAGAAATGGCTGGCTTATCCAGACCCACAGGGCCTTGTCTTTCTGGACCTCATTAGGTAACTGGGCTGAGGAAGCCCAACCCTTGGGACTTCCTAACCTATGAAGCTGGTCACCCAGTTTTTACAACAGGAGGTTAGTGAGACACCATTTCACAGTATTACAGGTATCTTCATTATGTGGACTCTCTGGAGAATATCTCAAAGCCTAGTAGTAAGAGGAAATGCTCTTCTCCAGAGAAATTGGCTAAATTTTATCTCGTGAGCACTGGGACTCATGAAGTAGGTTATTGATGGGGTTCAGGACATGCTACCCCAGAATATGGCACCTTGGCATTTGAGGAAACAGCGGAAGCAGGAAAGTCTCTCTCACTGTCCCTCAGCCCTTCTTCCCTGATGGATGTCATAAAACCCAGGAAGGTCACTCTTTGACTTTCTTCTGCCCGTCTCCCCTGAAGCGGGTCAGAAAACCCTCATTTGAAAAGTGTCTTCCTATACCCAGAGAAAAGGAACATCCTTATTTGTGAAGACACAGGGCCAGAGATGAGTCGAAACAAAGAGGCCTTGCTAAGTTGTCCCCAGTTATCATCATTAGGTCATCTCCTTTGTCCAATTATACTTCTTCACAACTGTTCATTCTTTTTCAAAATAAATATAAAAATAGACAAGTTCACCTGTTTCTTTGGATCTTCATTTCTGAAGGTTTCACTGTCATGAAAAACTTCAATACACTTGTATGCTTTTCTATTGTTAATCTGTCTTTTGTTATAGCCATGAACCTAACAATGGAAGAGGAAAAGAAATCTTTCTTCCCTGACATTATATATTCCTGATGTGACCTGCCTTAAAAAAAAAAAAAAAAAAAAAAAAAGGCCGGGCGCGGTGGCTCAAGCCTGTAATCCCAGCACTTTGGGAGGCCAAGACAGGCGGATCACGAGGTCAGGAGATCGAGACCATCCTGGCTAACACGGTGAAACCCCGTCTCTACTAAAAATACAAAAAACTAGCCGGGCGACCTGGCGGGCGCCTGTAGTCCCAGCTACTCTGGAGGCTGAGGCAGGAGAATGGCGTGAACCCGGGAGGCGGAGCTTGCAGTGAGCTGAGATCCGGCCACTGCACTCCAGCCTGGGCGACAGAGCGAGACTCCGTCTCAAAAAAAAAAAAAAAAAAACAAAAAACAAAAAAAACCTGGTACCCAATTAGTATTTCACTTTAGCAATTCTTTCTGCCCTATTTTCCGTTGATTCTAATTTATTTGTAAAATTCTGTTATATGTATATTTTTGGAGGCCACCTGAAATCTCCTTTTCGTGGGGAGGAGAATAGTATGTAAATAAATAAAACTTCACTCACCCAAGAACTTCACTGACTATTCCTATCAGATGCTCCTTTTTCCATTGCCAACTTTCCTCAAACTTGGGATGGTTCCCCTGGACCACCCAAAATCTAAAGGGTAGTGACAGCTTGTCCATTGCTTATGCAGACTAAAAAAAAAACATCAGCTGAGAGTCCTCCTAGAAGAAGACATATGAGGCCTCTTGTCAAAAAGAAAGATGGACACAAGGTTTCTCAAATGTAATTAACTGTTTTGATGGGCAATTATTTTTCTCATTCAATCTAACTGAAACATTCAGAGTTTGGCAGTCAGGGTTCCCAGGTAAGCATTTTTTCTTTTATCAGTGGGGTGCCTTTCTGACACCAGGTGACTCCAGCCACTGGGGTGAGGTAATTAGAATGGAGCTGGCAAGTTGTACCAGACATGATTGCTGCAGTCTGAACCTGGAAGAGGCCAGCAGCATCACCACCCTTGCCAGGTAGCCCTGCCATTGAAGTGCATTTTCAGAATGTATGGTTGTGACCCTGAGATTTTAATAGTGGATCTATATGTTAAATGGGGAAAAATAAAGAATAGAGATCTTGATCCAGTTATCATTATTCATTATTTCAAGAGTATCTCAACTTTCCATTGTTAATGGGAACCCAGTTCTTCTCACTATAATGATATTGCAGGCATTCTCTCTGCTTTTTTTCTTCCATGTGGTGGTTATTTAGGGACAAATGCTTTTAATTGTATTTTAAGAGGCAATTTGTATTTCAGATTGATAAAACTCACCTTCAAGATGAAATATTGCTGAGAAACACTCCTTTTTCTTGGGCCAAAGTTATTTTTACTTTTAATATTACGGTGGATTGTGCAAATGGTCATCAAGTATTCTCCTCCCTGTTATCCACACCCTTGCACATAGCTTTGTAGCTCCTCCCATCCATAGGTGAAGTCTTCCTCCATCCCTATGTCTGGGTTGTCTGTGTGACCTTCTTTGGCCAATGGAACAGTAGAAAATGGGATGTAAGCAGAAACTGGGGAAGCACATGTCCACTGGAACTTGTCCTATTGTTGTACTTGGAACCTTCCTGCACCATGTGACTCAGCCCAAGCTGGCCTACTGGATGAGTGATGTCATGAATGTAGTCCCTTCATTCCTGTTGCTGGCCTATGGCAACCCATTTGCAGAAACACAGCCTACAAGCTGAATGGTAGCAGACCACAGACATGTAAAGTGAGCCCAGCTAAGGTCAGCGAACAACCAGCCAGCTGAGCCCAACCCAAGCTGGTAATCCACAATGTTATGAGCTAATAGATGGCTATTGTTTAAGCTATTAAGCTTTGGCATAGTTTGTTATGTAGAAAAAATTAACTGATTAAGATATCTGGCCTCGTGCATGGAAAGGAAAATTCCGGCTTGAATTTCTTAACCCCATACTAAAGGATAGCCAGATAAGCCCTTGTCATTCAGGGGCTTATCTGAGAGCACAATGACTTAGAAGAGTTTTCATATTGGCTTTTAGTTCTAAACAAGTGTATACGCTCTTTTGGGCTGTGTTTACATTTTCTTTGGTACATCTCTTTCTTTTAAAGAAGACTGGTTAATGACTACAGTCTTCTTTAGCTCACATTAGTCCAAGAACTTATGGCAGAGACTGCTAATTTTCCTCCAGTATCCATTCTTCCCTTTGCAAAGACTGGAGCCAGACTGTCTGGTGATTCAAATCTCATTTCATTACTTATTACCTATGTAAACTTGGGCAAGTTATTCATGTCTCTGTGTCTGCCTTTCCTCATTTGTTAAATAGGAATAATAATGTATCTCCCTTGTAGCATTGTTGTGATGATTAAAGGAGATAAAACAGAAAAAGCTAGCTATTTCATATCACTGAATAAAAAATTCAGTGATGTGAAATACAGGCCTACGTTTTTGCAAAGTTAATGAAATGACAGGGGTGAGCATGTGCAGAGAGCTGGCTGAGATTCTGAGTGACAGGGCTGTACAATGTAAATTCCTTCCAGTCCTGGCCACAGTTTAGCATTACGTGATGCCATCTGATAGCTCTATATCTTACATTTTAATGGGGACAATTTAGGTTCCTGTGGATGGCTACATTTTTCAGGGTAGTGGCAGCAATTTAGAATCTTCCACTTAATTGGTGACTGTGTCAGCCTGATCCAGAGATATTGAGCAGGGTTTGTTTATTTATTTATTTATTTATTTATTTATTTATTTATTTATTTATTGAGAGAGAGTCTCGCTCTGTCGCCCAGACTGGAGTGCGATCTCAGCTGACTGCAACCTCCACCTCCCGGGTTCAAGCAATTCTCCTGTCTCAGCCTCCTAAGTAGCTGGAATTACAGGCACATGCCACTACACCCGGCTAATTTTTTGTATTTTCAGTAGAGATGGGGTTTCTTCATGTTAGCCAGGATGGTCTTGATCTCCTGACCTCGTGATCTGCCCGCCTTGGCCTCCCAACGTGCTGGGATTACAGGCGTGAGCCACCGCGCCCCGCCGAGCAGGGAGAATTTTAAGAATGCCAGGATTTGACCTCTGATCCCCGACTTCCAGAAATGGGGCTGGTTACTATTTCCCTACTTAATCTCTATCCCCTTCATGCCCTTACGAGAAAGGACAAATTCCTTTCTGCCCACTTCACCTATTCTAGTCCAGGGTCTAATAGTGAACTACCTTCACCCATGCTAATGAGGGCTATCACCTTGAGAAATGGCAGAAGAAGATAAGAGGAGCTTGGGTCCCTGTGGAACCTCACAGAACAAAGTGGAGCTTTGTACCACCTATCAGTTTGAACTTTTACATGAAAGAAGTAAATCTCTATCTTATTTAAGCCACTGTTATTTTCATCTTTGTCAGCCAAACCAATATCCTAACACAGTACTGCTCTTATAACTAATGTCAGTTTTTTGAGTAAGTAGGGAAGCTAGATGCATTAGCTTCCTATTGCTTCTGTAACAATTTACCCTACCTTAGTGGCTTAAAACAACTCACATTCATTATCTTTCAACTCTGGAAGGCAGAAGTCCTAAAATCAAGGCATTGACAGAGCTACGTTTCTCCTGGGACTTTAGGGGATGAATCTGTTCCCTTGCCTTTTCCAGCTTGCAGAGGCTGCACATATTCCTTGGTTCATGGCCCCTTCTCCCATTGGTAAAGCCAACAACGCCAGGTTGGGTACTCTCATCACATCACTCCAACCTTACTCCCATCATCACAGGTCCCTCTGGCCCTCCTCTTTTGCCTCCTTCTCCCATTTATACAGACTCTTGTAACTACATTAGACCCACTCACATAGCACAGAATAATCCCCCCTTTTCAGCATCATCAGATTCATAATTTTAGCTCCACCTGCAGCCTTCATTCTCCTTTGCCATATCACCTAACAGATTCACTGATTCCAGGACGGGGACATCTTTGGGGACCAGTATTCTGCCTATCACTCTGAATAAACCATGCCCTTGTTCTAAGAACCACTTCTTCCTCAGGTGCACTGAAGCTTGGAATTTTAATGTTGGAGAGCTATTCCGTTTTGTCAAAGTACTCTGAGGGAGATACGACTGAGCCTTCAAGACCCCTGAACTATTTAGCTCCTGTAATTCTGACTTTCACATTCTAAGGTAAATGAAAGAGAATTACAACCCATACAAGTAAGTATAGATGAACTCATATCTTCCTCCAACATTCATAACCCTTCCGCCCTGGGACTTGAAAAGCTTATTTTTGTTTGTTGAGACTGTTGCAAGCTATGTACAAGCTGTGAGTCTTCAGCTCTCTTGAGTTAGTATTAGGATTCAGATCACATAACTGTCCATAGACACAAATTAAATCATGTTGCTTCTACTGAAATCCTAAGAAGTCTAACTGCATTAAAAAAAAAAAAAAAAAAAAAAAAACTTTGTTTTAATTTTTTTCTTAATTTCATGATAGATATTAACTGTATCTTAAAATCTATAGTGTTTGCCAGTGAGACTGTTATTGTGAAAGAAGCATGCACTTTTGGGGCTAAAATATCTGAGTTGAAATCCCATCTCTATGATTCATTATTTGTGCAATCTTTTTCCAGTTATTTAAGCCTTCTCAACCTCAGTTTCTTCATCTGTAACGTGTGTTTTGTACATACATTGTAGAGTTGTTCTGAGGACTATAGATACTGTTTTAAAAACACTTCTAATAGTTCATGTTTAATAAATAGTCATGATTATTTATCCTGCAAGTACCTATGTGCACCCAACAGAGTGGGACCATCTTACAAGCTGGCGTCTGCAAGGAGTACAAAGAGCACAAAACATACCTGCCATATGAGGCAGTTGGGACATTGTGACAAGAATTCTCAATTAAAGAAAAAAAAAAAAAAGGAGGCATATGAACTTGACCAGTTTTTTTTTTTTTCTTTCTTTCTTTCTTTTTTTTTCTGGGCTTTAATGTCCTAATCTAAAAAATAACAACTAGATTAGATGAGCCACAATGTTTCCTCCAGCGACGACTTTCTGTTGTGCTAAGAAGAACCCTCACTGTTGGTATGTATGACTAACCCATGAAATAAATAGGAATTTAACCAATTGAAAATGCTACTAGCTATGTAGAAAACCTCAAAGTCACAGGCCAAGAATGAAAAGTTGACCCGTCTAGTGCTGACCTCATAGCTGGAACTGAGGACCTTGCAAATGACTTTACTGTCATTCAACCACATCACTTTTAGTGCCTCCTTTGAACTTGCACTGTATCCTGGGGCCAAAAGGCACTGTGAACTGGAACAAAATGGTAGCCAGCGGATTTGAAGAGAAATTGCACACAGAACTCATAGGAGGCCGTCGCTTCAGCCGCAAAAGTGCACCAAAGGGAAGCATTTAATACTATCAACTGAGTGTGGAGCTAAATTATAGCCGCTGGAATGCCATCAGTGCTGAGTTAGTCATCTAGCGCTAATGAAAATCTTCCATTTGTTCACAATATTTTCTGATACCTTTTGCTTTTTGTCCTTCTCTTTGGGAAATAATAGGACATTTCCAACTTGGGTGCTGTTGTATTTGAGACTTTCTTTCAATGTACAGTTTTCTACCAGATCACAGCAAGAGTAAATTACATGTCAACCAATGATTTCATAACAAAGCTAATTTCCATTTGACGAAAGGAACAAAAGGTGGCAACGTAGTCAAGAACATCCTCTTAGGCAGAGTGACGGACTCAAGTACAAAGCTTAGGAGGATCAATCCCAGAAACAGCTACAAGAGGCAGGCTGTGAATTTGAGGCTGCCTACGGTGACAGCTCCCTGAGAGGATGAGAAGGGCCAGGAAGAGGGTGACTGACTTTTCTTTGTGTAAGTACTAATGGGAGAGTCAGCAAACTCAAACTCCATGGAAAATAAGAGTCCATGCCTGATATACACAAATACAGCAGAGGTTGTCATACATGTGGGATTTCAACAGTTTGAGAATGCAGGGCGCTTAGTTGATAGAGATGCACAATAAACGTTAGCTGGCAAATAGTCCCTGTTTATTGAGTCAAGCCAGTTGTGTTGTCTCTTAGTGTCCCATCCGGAGGCCCTGGAATCAGAAATTACCTGCCCAACTGGGCATGGTGGCTCAAGCCTGTAATCCCACCACTTTGGGAGGCCGAGGTGAGCAGATCACTTGAGGTCAGGAGTTCAAGATCAGCCTGGCCAACATGGTGAAACCCTGTGTCTACTAAAAATATAAAAATTAGCTGGGCATGGTGGCGGGGGCCTGTAATCCCAGCTACTCAGGAGGCTGAGGGACAACACAAGAATCACTTGAGGCCGGGTGCGGTGGCTCAAGCCTGTAATCCCAGCACTTTGGGAGGCCAAGACGGGTGGATCACGAGGTCAGGAGATCGAGACCATCCTGGCTAACACGGTGAAACCCTGTCTCTACTAAAAAATACAAAAAAAAAAAAAAAAAAACTAGCCGGGCGAGGTGGCGGGCGCCTGTAGTCCCAGCTACTCGGGAGGCTGAGGCAGGAGAATGGCGTAAACCCGGGAGGCAGAGCTTGCAGTGAGCTGAGATCTGGCCACTGCACTCCAGCCCGGGCGACAGAGCAAGACTCCGTCTCAAAAAAAAAAAAAAAAAAAAAAAGAATCACTTGAACCAGGGGGCAGAAGTTGCAGTGAGCCGAGATGGCACCACTCCACTCCAGCCTGGGCGACAGACCAAGACTCCATCTCAAAAAAAAAAAAAAAAGAAGAAGAAGAAGAAAAAAGGAAAGAAATTACCTGCCCAATATCTGGACAAAAGATTTGGAAAATAGGGAAACATTGCTTCTCGGACTTTTGGCTAAGATCAAGTGGAGGCCGGGTGCGGTGGCTCAAGCCTGTAATCCCAGCACTTTGGGAGGCCGAGACGGGTGGATCACGAGGTCAGGAGATCGAGACCATCCTGGCTAACACGGTGAAACCCTGTCTCTACTAAAAAATACAAAAAAAAAAAAAAAAAACTAGCCGGGCGAGGTGGCGGGCGCCTGTAGTCCCAGCTACTCGGGAGGCTGAGGCAGGAGAATGGCGTAAACCCGGGAGGCGGAGCTTGCAGTGAGCTGAGATCCGGCCACTGCACTCCAGCCTGGGAGACAGAGCCAGACTCCGTCTCAAAAAAAAAAAAAAAAAAAAAGATCAAGTGGAAAATAGGGAAACAAAGCAGCTTGTATGATTTTCCTTCTAATTTCATTCTAGGTATACATAGAACCCGCCTCCCGGGTTCACACCATTCTCCTGCCTCAGCCTCCCGAGTAGCTGAGACTACAGGTGCCTGCCACCACGCCCGGCTAATTTTTTTTGTATTTTTAGTAGAGACGCGGTTTCACTGTGTAAGCAGGATGGTCTCGATCTCCTGACCTCGTGATCCACCTGCCTCGGCCTCCCAAAGTGCTGGGATTACAGGCGTGAGCCACCGTGCCCAGCTCATTCTGTATCTCTTATGGCAACCAAGGATGGAGAGTTGATTAGAAACTATTTCTGAAGGGAATATTAGCCTAAGGATTAAATATAGAAACAACCTCTATTTTCTTGATTCTGGGCTTTTGCCTCTTCTGTGACCCAAGTTATCCTTTTTCATTTTTACTGAAGTGTTTCCAAAAGGAGGTTTAGAAAAGCAGCTTCGCATATTTTAGAGTTTACATTGAAAATAATTGCATCTTTTCTTTTCAAGTTAACGATGCCATTCGATTGTTGTAGGAGCTTATAGCTTGCCCAAGGTTGTCATCAATCAACCAAATTGGCCTTTTTATTCCTAGTTTCTTCTTTCTCAGGTCCAACGAGATACATTTTACAATGAAGTAATCATCTTTTTTGAGGCTGTGTTTCTACTGAAATTTTAGATTATCTATGTGATTATAATTGTTCAAAAACTCTTAAAGAAAGATACACTTGGATAAGAGTGAAATCACATTTTGAAGATTTCCTTTGCGCAAAGTCAATCACCAATAAATGTTTATTCAATGAAAGAAGATTGGAAAGGAGAGCAAGAGAAAGCAAAGAAAATAAAGAAGAAGGAAGGAAAAGGGAGGGAAGGATACAGGGAGGGAGAAAGGAATGGAGGGAAGAACTAAGGAAACTGGCGAATTACCTCCCTGAATTTAACCATTTCTAACCACTGTTTAAAGTCATTTTAAGTAGCTTTAGTACCAAAGCCTTGTTCACTTCTTACCTGCACCTATCCAAAAAGAAAGCACTGATTTTCCCCGCATGCCTTCCTTACTCACCTCCCTTCTTATTCTGTGCTCTTGATTATTACGGGTTGGGGTATGGCCAGAAGGCCATGCAAGTAAGGTTGCCAGATAAAATATAAGACACTGAGTTCAATTTGAATTTGTGATCAACAACAAATACTTTTTTAGTATAAGTTGGCCCCAAATATTACATGGGGCATATTTATACTAAAAAAGCATCTGCCAGTTTTTTTTTTTTGTTTTGTTTTGTTTTGTTTTGTTTTGTTTTGTTTTGGGACAGAGTCTTGCTATGTCACCAGGCTGGAGTGCAGTGGCGTGATCTCGGCTCACTGCAACCTCTGCCTCCTGGGTTCAAACGATTCTCCTGCCTCAGCCTCCCAAGTAGCTGGGATTACAGGCACATGTGACCATTCCCTGCTAATTTTTTGTACTCTTTAGAGACAGGGTTTCACCATGTTGGTCAGGCTGGTATTGAACTCCTGGCCTCAGGTGATCCACCCGCTGTGGCCTCCCAAAGTGCTGGGATTACAGGCGTGAGCCACTGTGCCCAGCCTCTGCTGTTTATTGGAAATTCAAACTGAACTGGGCATCCTGTATTTTGACTTGCTGTCTGGCAGCTCTGCTTTCATGGCTTTGCACTTCATGCAGCTGCAGTCAGGATCGCCCTTGAGATTCTCATCTGGAATTGTTGGGTGATCAGCAACCATCCCTCAGATTCTGAAGGGGCTCCCCACATCCCTGAGGCTCTGCAACCCTGGCAAAGTTTCTTCCAGTCTGGGGAAAGAACCTCTCCTTTCTACCACCCTGCTTTTCCTGTGGAATTTCCTGCCTTTTAAAATTAGCATTTGTACAAAAGTTGCATCTCATTAAATTGCATAATGATGCACATAAATCATCACGGCTGAACTTTTTTTAATGCCGTGCTTTTTGTTTCTCCCCCCATAATCTGAATTGGAACACACAAATAAAGGTGTTTGGGCCTGTAAAGAAATATAGAGCATCTCCTTTCTGGTGTCTTTCCACTTGGAGGTGTCTAGCAGCTCTCTGCTCTACCCTGCAGCAGCCTCTGAGGATGTTTCCACACAGCCCAAAACACCCGCAGTTGCACAACCTCAAAATGAGAGGAGAGAGTGTCATACTCAGAGGCCCCCATGCTCTTAACTCCCGTGTGGAGGGCTGGGCCAGAGCCCGCAAGACAACCAGGCTCATCACTTTGCTGTCTTAGAGGGAAGGAATTATTGAGACATTTTATTGCTTTTTGCCAACTTAATGTCTACATAACCTACTCATTAAAAGTAACAAGATTGAAACAGTCAATAATTTGGTAATATTTATGAATCAAGAACTACACGCACATGCACACCCGCACACACACAGACATATATACATCTGTATGACTTGATTCGGAGATGGTTCTTTCAATAGACAAAGAGATGATAACAACTTGGGGAGGCCACACAGCACCCCGCAGAGGGACACTCGGGTGTGGACGATATCCACAGAGTTACAGTCACAGACATGTAGGGAATTCTTGACAATAAAAATTAGAGAACGTTAAACGAAATGGTTTAGTGATGATGTCTTTGCAAATGGTGATGCAGGAAACGCAGTTATCCTTGAGCTCTATCATAGCAAGTCCCAAGTCAGCCTGGAGAGAATCAGAAAAGTAGATGGAGCCCATCTGAGATGCCCCTGGAGTCAATCCCCCCGAGTGAACTACTAACAAGAGAAGTGTTAGGAGGCAAAGAAGGAGGCTGTGCAGAAGAAAGAGCAGCACAACCTCCACAGGGGGTAACCAGGCTAGACTACAGCCAGGGGAGTGGGGACGGCATGGCTTCACTGTGCTTTGCCCCCCTAGTCACACAGGATAGGTGGCCTTTGCTATAGTCACCAAAGTTAGGCTGGTACGAGACAAACTAAGGTGCTAGAGGGAAGAGAGTGACACTCGTAGAGTGATCCCAGGCTTGGGAGGCCAACCCATGTCTACCTTTTGGATCTACTATTTTGTAGCACCTGATAGAATCTGCGGGCTGTTGGCATCCGTTTAGTCAGAGGAGCCAGGCTTCCAAACATAAGAATGATTTCGAGGAGAAAGAACATCCAGAGAGAGAGAGAGAGAGAGAGAAGCTGGTAAGCAGACATTCTGTGGTTTCAAGCTGTTTGTCCTGGGACAAGTTGCTTAACTTGCAAAGCCTCGGATTCCTCACTTGTCAACAAGCTGATGAGGCTGACAACCTGCTTATTGGGAAGATTGAGTGAGGTCATGAAAGTAAAGCCCTTAGCTTAGTGCCTGGCTTCCAGAAAACTCTGAACAAAGGGGATTATGATTATGACTGTTACATAACCCAGCTAGGACAGGGCCCTTCGTTTTCCATCTCCATGCATGTAATTTAGTAGTCTATGGGAAACTATCAGAAGTAGAGGGTTGTGCAAGTTACACAGTGATTCACTGAGTTGTAAATGGGGCTGAAATCCAGCCAAACCCCCTGTCTCCCAGAGTTTGTCATCTTCCCAGAGGGGCATCATTTTCTCAGTTTGCACAATGGCGTTACGTGGCTTAGTGGAGGCCCTGGAATGAGGGCAGCCTGTACCACTGCACAGTGCTTTTTTGGGAGAGGAATATGTTTTTTGCCCCCAACCCCAGCCAAGGTTCTCTAGAGTAAAGATGACTGTGAGTGCTTATCCTCTTCCTGGGTGCCTCTGCCTTTATCAGTCTCCCTGGCATGGCTCTGACCTCCCATTACACCCTCAGGATCACAAATACCCAGGTGACTACAATGGAGGTAATTCCAAGTGGTCAACCTCCAAGCAGAGGTTGTAACTTGGACAAATGTAGTTGTTCCCTTACGCCACACGATAGCAGGAACCCAACACAGACTGAGTTCAGAATGGAGGGCACTCCTTAAATCTGTCTCTCTTTCTCTTTTCCATGTTACATTCTTTTTCTTTTCTTTTCTTTTTTATAGACAGTCTCACTGTGTCACCCAGGCTGGAGTGCAATGGCACAATCAAGGCTCACTGCAGCCTTGAACTCCTGGGCTCAAGCGATCCTCCTGTATCAGCTTCCTGAGTAGCTTGGATTACAGTGCACCACCATGCCTGGCTAATTTTTTTAATTTTTGGTAGAGACAGAGGTCTCGCTATGTTGCCCAGACTGGTCTCAAACTCCTGGTCTGAAGCAGTCCTTCCGTCTCAGCCTCTTAAAGCCCTAGGATTACGGGCATGAACCACCGAGCCCAGGCAACTATATTCTTTTTTCTACAACCCTTCCCTTCAAGTCCCTGAGGCTGGTGGCTTCAGCCCCTCCCTCAGCAAATTCCACTCTTTCCTAAAAGAGCAGGGTGGGGGGGATTCTGAAGCTCACTCCAAAGTCCCCCTGAGCCCCAGGCTTGATGCACATAATTCTCTCCCATTTCAGGCACTCTGTACTAGGAGAGGGAGAAGGGGAGGAACAAGAGCTCTAGTCTCAGTAGTTGGAGCAAAGGTACCAATTCTACATCTGCCTGTTGACCAGCAAGTCTGGAGGCTGATTTTCTTACCAGTCTAAGAAGCAAGCACATGCCGCCAAGGCCTGTATTAATTCTCTCTGGAAGACAGCACAATCTAATTTCACAGTGGGGGAAAGACTGCTTCTGTAATTCTTGTAGAAGGGACCTTGCCCCTTATGAAACAAAGACCCCAGCATTATTGGGCTAAGAAGCACTTGACTCATTCCCAGAACTGGCTTCCACTCTGAGAGAGTGCATTAGCTGAAATGATTTTCTATCTATTTGCCATCCTGGCTGAGTGGCTCTGGGCTCATAAGAGGTGATATGTTTTTAATTCCATAATATTCTTCCTAGTTGATGAGTTTTTAATTTTTTTAATCTAGCTTCTGCTGCTGCTGTGATTAACAACAGTCTGTTGCTAGTCTACAGTCTATATACTAAGATTGCCCAGAAAAAATTAAAATTATTCTTTGCCCAACAGTATTATAGCAATCACCCCAGGTAAGAGGTCTTAGGTTCCATTTGTAAAATAGAGCAGAGTACTGCCTCCTTTCCATCTTTCACGACATCAGAACTCATGAGGGTGAGTAGATGGAGATTTAGGGGATCCTTAGAAGGCAATGGAAATGTAAAGAATTATGGTTATTAAGCTGAAACAGGCGTGAAGAGCATGCACTCCACTCATGTGATGTTGTTAGTGACACAGCAGTAGGGCAGTGGCTGGGCCAATGTGTGTGCTCACAGACGAATCAGGTCTGATTTCATAACCATTTTGCAGAGAGACCTGCAATGCAGTGTATGTTGGATGAAGAGAGGAAGCCTCCTCAGGGGTTAGAGGGTGTCATTGTGGTAGACTGCTACTTCAGGGATTCCAGAGAGCCCACATTCCAATAATCTTGTCTCTACAGAGTTTCCTCCCACCCAGACGGTCACTAGCTTTGGCCGATGGACGTCAGGAAGCATATGACAAGCCAAGCCTTGAGTTCACCTATTCTGCTGTAAGGAAGCTGGATCGTCATGTCGAGAAGGCTGCGTGGAGAAACACCCAAGCCTTTGGCCATGGCCCCACCTCAGCTCCCAGACGGTGGCTGCTGGCTCATACTGTGCCGGGGCCATGCGTCTCTGTCCTAGTACCCTAGTGGATATCACAAGGGGCGGAACTGCCTGGTCAACTCGTACAGTCATGAGAAATGTAAGTGGTTGTTTTAGGGTGGGTCTTTTTTTTTTTTTTTCCTGAAACTATAGATTACTGAAGCACTCTTCTAATTCAATTGAATTGAATTTATTCAATTCAATTACTATTTTTTGAGTGTTTACTTTGTGCAAAGCATGACTCTAGGAACTGCATGCCAACTCCCAGCAGAGGTGCCAGGCAATGGAGAACAGACAAAAATAGGGAAAGATGGAGGGCTCAGATGGAGTATTACCTAAGTCCCTGGCCCATCTAAAGGGGCAGATAAAATGACCAGCGCAAGCCTCAAAGATAAAGATCTGCAGCTACAAATGGGCCATTTCCTGGACATCAAACCAGAAGTAGAAGCAGTTTTAAAGTGGGAGCAAAGCCCAAGGCAGGGTGTTAACACCAGAATTTAGGGATAGTTTTAAGGAAACTTGATGAGGCTAACAGGATAATCAGTCAAGATGCACACCCCTAGTGAGGCAATGTGAGCTCAGCATTGACCAGGACATCTGTGGAGCGTAAAGCTGCTCAGACTCAAGTTGCAGCTTCCTTTGACCATTGCTGTGCTGGTGCAGCTGCCACTGGGCAATG
Source organism: Rhinopithecus roxellana (assembly GCF_007565055.1). Classification (NCBI taxonomy): domain Eukaryota; kingdom Metazoa; phylum Chordata; class Mammalia; order Primates; family Cercopithecidae; genus Rhinopithecus; species Rhinopithecus roxellana. The sequence goes on along the minus strand of NC_044556.1, from coordinate 97,204,632 downwards.
TTCCAGGTGCCAGTGGGTACAGCTTAGGGAGAAGTAGAAAAGTGTGGAGTGACCCCTCAACATTGAGGGAACTCAAGGCAGAAAGATGCTGAATTGTCCATCTTTCAAACGGGCATTAATTATACTGCTTAAGGATCTATAGGGAAACCCAAGATATAAGAAGAGCTGGGTGTGGTCCCCATTCATTCATTTCGATCAATCAGCATGTATTATTGGAAGCCCACTATATGCTGGGAACTGTTCTAGGCTCTGGGCATACAGTGGCAAAAAGAAGATGCATTCTCTTCTTCCCATAGACCTTACATTCTGTGGGAAAGGCAGATAATAAACTTTCAATCAAGCATCTAATGTAATGTCGGATAGTGAATGTGCTGTAGAGACAAATGAAGCAGGGTAAACAGGTAGAGGGTAACAAGGAACTATTTGAGGTTGGACAAAAGGCTTTTCCAAAGGGCTGACATTTGAGCAGAGAGAGAGTCAGCCATACAAATATGAGGGGTGAGGGGTAGGAAGTAAGAAACAGTAATGCAAAGGCCCTAAGGATAGCATGACTTTGTGTGCCCTTGAAGCATAGCAAAGAGGCCAGAGTGGATGGTGTGGAGTGGGCAAGAAGATGACATGTAGGACGGGGCATGGTGGCTCACGCCTGTAATCCCAGCACTTTGGGAGGCCGAGGTGGGTGGATCACGAGGTCAGGAGACTGAGACCATCCTGGCTAACACGGTGAAACCCTGTCTCTACTAAAAATACAAAAAATTAGCCGGGTGTGATGGCGGGCGCCTGTAGTCCCAGCTACATGCTTAGATGTAAGATTCTGAAACTCTAGAAAGGTCTTTGCCAGAGAAATAACTTTGACATTCCTGCGTGAATAGATGGTATTTATAGCTATGATGAAGAAAAAGGATTTAGAGTTTAGAAAAAAAAGAGAAACAGACCTAAGACTGTGATATTCCCAGGTCAGGAAGATGAGAAGGAACGTGCAAAGGGTCTGAGAAGTAGCTACCTGTGAGGTGCGAGGAGAACCAAAATCAAACAGCCTCCCAGGACTAAAGTTGAGAGAAGTGGGTGGTTGCTGTGTTCAGACGCAGAGAAAAACAGGATTGGGAAACGTGGAGGTCATTGGCAATTTTGATACAAGGGTTTCATTGAAGTGATGGGTGTGGAAGTCTGGCTGGAGTGGGTTCAGGGGAAAGGTGAACTTTAACCATCAGAGAGAGCAGAGAAATGAACCAATAGCTGGGGTACAAGGACATAATTTTACTTAAGAGGGAAGATATTTCAGGAAATTTGTATAATAGGAATAATCTATCAGAGAAGAAGCAATGACCAAGAAACAAGAAGAGAAACTTAGGGAACAAATGGAGGAGTTGTCTTTTTAGATAAAAGCATTTAACACCATTCACTCAAGCAACTTAATCTCCTCGTGCCTCAGTTTCCTTACCTGAGAAGTAGAAATGATCATTGTATCTATTACACACAATTGTGATGTGGATTAAGTGTATTAATGCATATAAAACACTTATAACTGTATGTGGACTAGGAAGCAATCAATAAATGTTAGCTCTTTTTCTTCTTATTGTCATCCATTGTAACAATTCAATGAAGGGAAGACATGTATCCTATGGAACCACAGGATACACATGGATTTGGTGATAAGTGAATGAGGACATTTTCTCCCGTGAGCTTCTACTTTCCTAATGTTAAAGCGAGATCACCACAGGACAGGAGGGGTGGCAAGGAAAGGAGAGTGTAGTAGGATCTGGAAGCATAATGAGGACCTCCTGGGGCTCTGTTTTCATAATGTTAAAGCAAGATCCATCAGCACATCCTTCTGTTTTTTTTGCAACTATAGTTAGCTGCTCAGATGCAGGGGTTGGGGAAGTGGAGAGGCAGAATTAACTACATTTGGGGTTTTGACTAGTGAGAGTGACAGGGGAAGAGAAATTATAATAATGGGCCATGAAATCTAAACTAGATGGGAGGGAAGTGAGGATATTAGGAGAGGTCTGGACAGACAGTGGTCTGAAGGACCAAAGGATCAGAGGTCCCAGCAGAGCAAAGAATTTTTGGAGTGAGAACCTAGGGCAGGTGAGCCCAAAAGTAAGAGAGGCTCTGGTTAGAGAATGAAATGTTGGACATCAAGGTTTTAGAGCTGATCTGGTTTGAATAATGACAAGACAGACTATGACCATGAGATGGAAGGCTGGAATGGGGGCAGAATTAAGGAGGGGAAGGATCTGAGGGACTCGTGGTTCGAGATGCTTGTCGATGTGAATGTTGATGTTGCCAAGAAGCAGGCAGGAATTGAGGGAGAGAGAAGGCAGTGGGATAGGTATAAGATCATTAACGCATTAGGGTGCATGGTTGCAAGTTGAATGACTGAAAAGAGGAGGAGTAGTGGCAGACAGCATAATCAGATGGCATTTTCTTCCAGGATCCGGGCTGTTTCCTGTTTTGTTTTGTTTGCTTTTGTTTTCTGGTGGAGAGAAGAAGTGCTCTGCAAGGAACAATGAGGAGCAAAGAAGGCACTTGCGCCACTCCAGGTCCAAGCGCATGGAGTATGGGAGAAACAAGCAAGCCACAGCTTAAGAGGGCTGCAGGGAAAGCAGAGTCCTCCGAGGGCGCTGTGTTTCAGTTGCAGCAAGAAACAGGAGAGAGATGCGATGCAATGTTGTTAACTATAGATGCCCTGCTGGGGCAACAGAACACCAGAACTTGTTCCTCTTATCTAACTGGAACTTTGTACCCATTAACAAATCCCTTCCCATCCTTCCTTTTAATGTTCTCATCATAAGAAAATGATACATGTTTAAGGTGATGAATATGCTGAATACTCTGATTTGATCATTACACAATTTATACATGTATGGAAAATGGCACTATACCCCATAGTATAATTATTATGTGCCAATTAAAAACAACATAAAGCCTAAAATAGGAGAAAGCAATGGGAGAGAGCTTTTATTGAAACAGTTAAGAATATAGAGGATTTAGGCCGGGAGCAGTGGCTCACACTTGTATTCCCAGCACTTTGGGAGGCTGAGGCGGGCAGATCACGAGGTCAGGAGATCGAGACCATCCTGGCTAACACAGTGAAACCCTGTCTCTACTAAAAATACAGAAAAAAAAAAAAATTTAGCTGGGCCTGGTGGTGGGCATATGTAGTCCCAGCTACTCGGGAGACTGAGGCGGGAGAATGGCGTGAATTTGGGAGGCGGAGCTTGCAGTGAGCCAAGATTTCACCACTGCACTCCAGCCTGGGTAACAGAGCGAGACTCCGTCTCAAAAAATAATAATAAATAAAAGGATTGAGAGGATTTAAACTGATAACAAACCAATGCTTTTATAGAGCTCAGCGCAGAGGTTCAGAGGATTGAAGAGGGTTGGGAACTTGGGTCAGATTAAGGGATGTGCAAAGAAGCCACATGGAGACAAAAGTCTAAGTGTTGGTGGAAGACCCTGGAGGCTTGGACTTTCGGTGGGAAATGAGGTTAACAGGGACATAGGACATTAGGGGAAAAGTGCAGCTGGTTTCTTAGGGAGGGAATAAGAAAGTCCTCTGGAGCCTGCCATTTGCCTATTTAAAGCACCTAATAAGATACCCTGCAAATCTGCCCAACCATCCTGGAGCTCAAGCATACAAGTATCAGCTGCAATTACCAGGTAACCAGGGGAAGAAGCAGAGCCAAAGATAATCACTGGAGACAAGAGAGTTTGAAGTGAAATGTGGGTTGACAGAAACTGAAATCAAATTATCACTCAGGTAGGTGGTACAACACCTTGCTACTGAATGTTCACTTAGTCCATTCATTTTGGGCAGTCAGACGCTGGGCACAAAAGTGCTGGCTGATGTCAGTTGGAAGTCCAGGAGACAGGAGAATTCTCTGATGAAGAGCGCTGTTAAACTGACTGTGACTGAGTCCCCTCCTACTCATTCATTCATTCAACAATCACAGACAAAATGAGCCATCTTTGTTAAGGCACTCTTTGGAATTAAGTTTGCACAATGATCTTGTAATGGGCAGAGCATTCATTAAAGTTTACGGCAATGACATCCCAGGATGTAACAGTGAGTTCTGTCAGAAGTAGAGTATAAAGGAAAGTTACTAGCAGAAACCAGGCATTAGGGCCAAACCCTTCTACATTCCCCTAGTCTTCAGTTCCTGATCAGGCATAACATACATCCCTATTAAGGCTGGAGAGAGATTCTAATTGCCAGGATTCTGCACCAAAATGCCAGTTTGGAGACAAGCTGCCCCCAGATTGTGTAGAATTGACAAGCTGCATTGCCCTTTGGGAACCCAAGGTGCCAGATCCTTCCCTGGAGCTCCCTGGACTCTGGGGACAAGGGAAGATGACTATTTCCAGGGGCTCCCCCATGGCTGGTCAGGAAGGGCTTCTAATGACTGAGCAGGCTTTGACTCTCAGGCTTTAGGACCCACATGGAGCTGCACCTCCAGGTGAAAACATCATTTCAGGTCCTCGGTCCAGGCTGTGATATTTGGATGCTGCAGATGGAGGCCTTCCCAGATGGAGAAAACATGTTTATCCGGTAAAAAAAAAAAAAAAAAAAAACAAGTGGGAAAGTTTAGGGTGTGTTTGGAAGAAAGGCAGGGAGTATAGTTATGTAGCCCACTAGGTCTAGGAAGGACAATATAAGTCTGGATTTGATTCTAGCAGCTTGGACCATGTGGCATATCTATTTGTAATTATTACACTCTCTGATTTTCTTCCTGGTGTGAGAGGAGTCCAGGTAGGCACTGGGAGGAAAAGTGTTGAGTTGCTTCAGTTTCAGCTGTGAAGTTAATTTTCAGGTCCACTGAACAGATCTCACAACAGTGCCGTTTTTTCAGTAGTGCGGTGTGCTTGGAACTGACCTAAATCACCCTTGGTGCCATATCCATACCCATTCTGAACCAGGGCAGAGTGGGATCCCTCTTTTAATCCATGGTGAGGTCTGAATGGCAGTAGGTTTTTGGCTTTTTTTCAGAGCCAGGATGACATATACTCAGGAACTATCATCAGATGGGGAGAGAAATGGCAGAGAATGTAGAAATGTAAGGAAAGGCAAATGGAGAAGAAGTAGGTGACTCTAAAGGTTTTCAGGCTATTTTTAGCAGCAGAACTCTTTTTCCCCAGTGAAATCTTAGGCAGAAGCTCTCTTAGTACATCTGCATTGCTATGAAGGAATACCTGAGGCTGCGTAATTTATAAAGAAAAGAGGTTTGTTTGGCTTGTGGTTCTGCATGCTGTACAGGTAGCATGGTGCCAGCATCCACTTCCAGGGAGGGCTTCAGGCTGCTTCCACTCATGGTGGAAAGCAAAGGGGAGGCGGCATGTGCAGAGATCACATGATGACAGAGAGACAGGAAGTGAGAGAGAAGTAGGGGGAAGGTGCCAGGCTCTTTTTAACAAGCAGCTCTCATGGGAACTAATAGAGTGAGAACTCACTCATGACCTTGGGGATGGCACCAAGTCATTCAGGAGAGATCTGCCCCTGTGGACCCAAACATTTCCCACCAGGCCCCACTTCCAACATGGGGGATCAAATTTTAACATGATCCTTGGAGGAGATAAATATCCAGATGATATTAGGAACCCAGTACTGGGCGGATGAAGACAGTAGCTTTGCCTCCTCCGCTAGCCCAGTAAACCCCTACTGTCACTCAGGCAGCAGTCTCAGAGGGGTCTCAGTCCACCCATAGCATTGTCAATACCCCACTGATTTTCACCTTAGTGAACAGAGGAAAACTTTTAGATTTTTAAGCTTTAAAATCCTATGATTTATTCATCCTTAAACAGAAAGGAAATTCTGACACACGCCATACATACCATGGATGAACCTTGAGGACATTATGTGAAGTGAAATAAGCCAGTCATAAAAAGGCAAATCCTGTATGATTCTACTAGTATGAGGTCTAGAGTAGTCAGGTTCATAGAGACAGAAAGTAAAATGGTGGTCGGTGGGAGGGGGAATGGGGAGTTGGTGTTACATGGGTGTGAGTTTCTGTTTGGGATGATGAATGAGTTCCGGAGATGGATGGTGCTGATGGTCGCACCACAATGTGAATGTACTTAATGCCACTGAACTGTACACAAAAAAAATAATGAATGTGGCAAATTCTATGGCATGTATATTTTCCCATCATAGAATAAGGCAAAATTCTATAATTAAGAGCTGGTGAAAAATACACGGGAGAAACAGCCACAGTATCACTTGAGGTTTTCCTTCCAGTGACATTTTCAAAACTGAAACTGACATCCCAGGCAATCATCTTTTTGCTGAAGAAGACCAGCCTCCTCTAAAGCTTCCAGAATAGCCTGGTTGAAAACAGAAACAGAGAAAACTCTAAGTACCATGTGTGAAGAGACCCGTGAACACCACAGTTCATCCATTTGTTCTCTGTATCCTGCCTTGGTGGCTCCTCCTCCTGAACCGAGCCATACCCAGACTCAACAAGTTGCCCATTTACTGATCCCTGGGATTAACCTCCATGTTTTCATCTTAACTTGGCTTCAAGACACTTTCAAAACAGGTAGGAAGAAAGTGACTGAAGTGGGGGGTGTATGAAAAATATATGCTTGAGTTGCCGGAAAAACACTACCTGAGAGCAGACTTAACATGCAACTGTCTTATTAGGCATTCTCCTTCCAGGATGCAGGAAAGAGCAAAGGGAAAGATGGGGAGCCACTAGCAGGATGCACTACCAACCAACCTCTACTGACTGCTTGGTCACACAGGGCCATCTTTTCAGAGGCTATAAGACTAAATATGTCTCAGAGCAATGGGTCCAGAAGACAGAAAGGGGGGAACAATTCATCCTTTGGCTCTTGTTTCCTGTTGGTCATAAATTGTTCTGCAGAGCGTCCCCCACACTTTAGGTTGAGCATGTGTGGTCGCCTTGTGGGTCATGCAACATCTCATGTCTCAGCATCAACTGGGAAGGAGACGCAGGGCATAGGCTCCAGGCACGAGTGAGCCACCGTGGGACTGTGCTGACTGGAGTTGGTCACAGCCTGTGCAGAGCTGGTCACCACATGGTGACTGTCCAGAAAGAAGCCAAAGACACAATTTAGCAACAGAGTTACTTTTCCCCAGTGAAATCTTAGGCAGAAGCTGTCTTAGTACCTTTGCATGGCTATGAAGGAATATCTAAGGCTGGGTAACTTATAAAAAAAAAAGAGGTTTGCTTGACTCACGGTTCTGCAGGTAGAAGACGGTTCTACCAGAGGTAGGTGAAACCAACACATCTGAAGTGACATGGGAAAGGTGTGTGGTACACACTGGGAAAGAATTGACTACAGAAGGAGCAAGTTCACACTCAAAGAAGTTCCAGGCCCCAAACTGCCATGAAGATCAGAGGAGGGAGAGGTCAGTTAGGCCTGAATCATGATGAGGGAAGGTTTCCAGAAGAGGAAAGAGAACGTGTCCAGCCTGCATTGTGTGCCAGACACTTATTACAGATGTCAAGGGATTTGAAGTAGGCCCCAAAGCATGAAGAGAGTTTTGGCAGATTGTCCTCTTTATTAAACCAAACGTGCATGTAATTTTGTTGTCAGTATTGATTTGTTTAGTGAAAGCCTTTTTTCATAAAATATAAGCCACAATAAAACTCAGCTGAGCCCAGATTGACTTATCAGGTATTCCAATATAGTGAAATCTGAATTACATATGAACGTGGTGCTCGGTCATCAGGATGCGGGGGAGCCCAGGGGACCGGGAGGTTCATGGCGGTGACTGAGCCAGGTGGAGCTGGGGTAGGAAGGAATCACCGGGGAGGCAAATGCTGAGCTGTCCAAATAAGGAAGGATGGGGATTGGCAGGGGGAGGCTTGGGGAACAGCCATTTGACTTGGAGAAAATGACCCTGAAAAGAGGTGATGCTACAAATCCTCCTCTGCCAAGGGTAACTAATCGTTTTCCCTTAAAAATGACTCTTCAGGGAATCTTCAGGTAGAGTGATTGGTAAACTAGAAACCAGATGAATAACAACATTTCAGGCCAAGCAACTTTATTTTAGCGTCATGCTTGTCCTCTTTAGCACCCAACATGCCTGTCAATGGCTCCCAGCTCCTCTTTCTCCAGCTCAGGGAGAGACTCCAGGGAGCTTATGAGCTAGAAGCAAACCAAACTGACTAGCCATTTGAGTTTCTCAAAGGAACTCCAAGCCTAAACCCAGGCCAGATCCGTTCTACAGAACACTAAGGGAATTAGGCACACCAGCATTATGTATGTACAGTCCTTAGTGACAAGTGAGACTCCAGGGTCCTGAGGAACCAGCCATGTCTAGGCCCAAGACAGTGAGAGGAGCAACCACTGAGTTTGTCTCTGGACAAGGTTGTGAAGAAGGCAGGGCTCATTCTAGTGATCTCTTGACCACTTTGCTCCTCCTAGCCTGACCAACCACCTCTATATAGCAGGGACTTTCCTGTTTTTAGCACTGAAAGTTCTGCATTCCAGGAACCCCTCAGATCCAGAAAAACCAGGACAGTAGGCCACCCTACCTCCTCCTGAATTCCAGAAGCCTCCTTCTGTGAGCTCAGAAATGTGCCCTCCCCAGGTGTCTTGGGGCCCCTGCCTGGCAGGGCTTTTGCCCTGGACATCTCTACAATGCCCACCTCTATCAAAACACACCTGTCTTCTATGCCGTTTAAAAAAGATGTCCCCAAATCCAATAAAAATACTGCTCGAAAACCCCAATACCAACAAGGCTGGGCAAGTCATAATAATATAAATGGGTAGAGTGGTCAAAGTTGTTTCATAAAAGCACCTTACATTGTGTTCTTTCAACATTCTCTGTTTGCATTTTAAGCTTGTATGACTGTTTGTCACTTCCTACAAGGTGATGTCTTCCTCATCTTCAGTGCAATAAACAGTGCATGTGCAGGGACAGAGAGTGGACGCATGAGCTCCGCGTTGGGGAGATGGCAGAGAGGAGTAGGAACTACCCCAGCAGAGAATTCCATTCTGTGGAAAGGAGTTCCTGCAGCCCAGCGCCTGCCATTGTTGCATGTAGGAGCACGCACCCAGGGTGACCAGATTTGTTGATTCTTTGAGGTCAGCTGGAATTTGAAAATGTTATGTGAAATCTGCTTTATGTGGTAAAGCACAATTGAATATATATATATTTTAAAATATACAATGTGGCTCAACTCTGTGGGGGAAAACCAAAAAATGTCCATGGGTCATACTTAGGTCACAGGCTGCCCGTTTGTACCATGTGGATTAAACTCCACAGCAGGTCGGGCGCGGTGGCTCAAGCCTGTAATCCCAGCACTTTGGGAGGCCGAGACGGGCGGATCATGAGGTCAGGAGATTGAGACCATCCTGGCTAATACGGTGAAACCCCGTCTCTACTAAAAAACACAAAAAACTAGCCGGGCGACGAGGCGGAGCGCCTGTAGTCCCAGCTACTCGGGAGCTTGCAGTGAGCTGAGAGCCGGCCACTGCACTCCAGCCTGGGCGGCAGAGCAAGACTCCGTCTCAAAAAAACAAAAAACAAAAAAACAAAAAAAAAAAAAAAAAAAAACTCCACAGCAATTACTATAATTTTCCTCTCTCCCCAATCCCTAAATTGTGATTCTGACATCTTGACATTTTAAGTCCCGTCTACAGACACCTGCTGGTTTTCAGAAAGGGTCCACACGGCAATCTTGAGGAGGCAAAGCTGCAGCCCTCACGCTACCTCGGGCTCTCCCCACATTGCTGCTTCTGCCAGGCAGGGTCCGGCTCATGCCTACATCCCTGGAGCAAGCCTCTCCTTTCATCCCTCCAGTCCTTCAACAGCTGTCAAAGGAACAAAAGAATGAGCAATGAGCCAACCACCTTGTCAGGCTGGAGATGCTGTCACTAACCATCCCATCTCACCGTCTCCTAATGATTCTCCAGAGCCATGCCATGGAGTGGGGCCCAGCCTACTTGAGATGAGAACCATCCTTCTCTCACTGAACAGGTGGCAGCATGCTTCTAGGGTAATGGCCCAGAAAGCTGCCTCAACAGGCACGAGCAGAGACACTATTTGAGGATACAGCTATTAATGTAGGGTGGGGAGGCAGTCTTATTTGCATATTTAAACATTTTGGCTTAAGCTAGGAAAAGATGAAGGGGGTAAAAAGAAAACTCTGCACTTAAATACAGTCAAAAGAATTCCTTGTTGAAATGATCTACAGTTAATGAAGAAGGCGCTATGTCCTCTAGCAAAAATAGTAGTAATAATAATAATAAAATCTCAGTTTGGGATTGCTCAACTAATGGGCCAATGTGATAGGCTTAACACCTGCAGATGCTTTGTAAAAATAATAATTAAAAACTCATTTCAAAGATATTATCATAATAGAAAGGATTATCTTATTAGGCTGTGTTGACTGGGATCTGTGTTTTATTAGTGGGAGCCAATAGTTACATCATGATATTTAATGAGTTAGATGTGAGAAGCAGGGATCCGCTGCCCATGGTTGTTAATCCATTCCTATATCTGCACATCACTTTTGTTCTTAAGAGGCTAAAACCTTCTGCCAACATTATCTTAGTGGTCTGGAAAAGATGACCCTGTTGTGTGGTCAGCTGTCTTGGAAGACAGAGCCCTTCCCTTACATATCTAGAGAGACAAAGCACAGAGACTCTTACTCCAGTGGCAAGCTCTGGCAGGCACAGAGAGCAGCCCGGGTATCTTCTTGGAGGTTCACAGTCCACTCAGTCCTGCAGGCTGCCATTCTAGGAGCAGTGGCCCGCTTATTCCCGAAAGTAGACTGGGCGACTGCCCATCATTTTGTCAAGTGTCCCCTTCAATTTAGGCTTCCTTCGTCAATCCCATTGAACACATCAGCTTCTCTCCATAGAAGTTATTACACAAAATTCATTCCTGACAAACTTGATCCTCTCTTGGTACTTTTAAATGCTATATAATTCTCTCACTTGCAAACAGCCTAATGTATCTGTCATATCTGTGACAGGTGATGGCCTGAGGGGATCAAATATTCCAAGATCTATTGAATTCAGTGAATGTTTCTGCATGAATAGTTTTGCATTTTATGCCACAATGACTGGAAAATTGAGCAACTGATAAATTGGACATCAGATGAATAACAATATATTGGGTCAAGCAACCCCAATTTTATGTTGGTTTCCCTCACGACAGCCCAGTTTGAGAATGAACCAGGAAGGCCTTGGGCTCTGCTTTAATCTGGAATAGGTCTTGAAAATGAACTTGGCTTTATTTCTGGTCTAGTGTGCAGGCTCGAGTGTGCATGTGCATATGCACCACACACACACCCCAGACATGACACATATACACAAACAGCATACTCATACCATACAACACATACATCACATACAAACACAACACACCCACCATACACACAAACAAAAACAAGCACACACACCAAATGCATGGACTAAAACTGCTGTCCACAGGGAGGAACTGCTTGCTGTCTTTCCAGGAAAGGCATATGTCCTCTTTTAAGGCATTTCAATTGGTTAAAGCCCACCCAAGATAATCTCCCTAATTTAAAGTCAACTGATTAAGGACTTTATTTATATCTGCAAAGTCCCTTCACAGAAACGCCTAGGAGAAAGTGTGTGCATGCTACAGATTACCTGCGGCTTGCCTTCCAACTTTTATGAGAGAGTATCTCTCATAAAATCCCACCCCTCCCACATACTGGGAAATTCTGGGGAATTAGCCTAGCTGAATTGACAAACCACAAATCATAACAGCATAACACACACACACACACACACACACACACTCCACACACAATGAAACAAGAAATAGCACAAGCAATGGGGCAACCAAATAAATGGAGCCTAACACACCCCACACAATAAAACAAGAAATAGCACAGGCAATGGGACAACCAAATAAATGGAGCCTAGAATAGATGAATATGTATGTGCACACATGTGCATTTGTGATTTAGTTTCCTCTGGCCCTTGATGGACCAGTGGTCCCCTCAGTCTATGACTGAGAAGAAGGACAGAAAGAAGTACTGCTGTTCTAGCCAGTCTCAAAAGACAAAAGATGCCCCCTGAATTCTAGCTTGACCATACGAGATCCTTGCTTATAGGTAGCAGATGGTTGTCATTTTGTACAACAACAATCAATAAAATATATAGTCAACTATATTGAAAATGTCCCCAGTGGCCCCACTGGGCATGGTCTGACCAACCAAGCATGAATTTTCAAGAAAACTGAGTCTCTTTTTGATTAGAGCACGTTCACTTTGGGACAAGGGAAGTGGCTCACGCCCATAATCCCAGCACTTTGGGAGGCCGAGGCAGGTGGATCACGAGATCAGGGAGTTCAAGACCAGCCTGGCCAAGATAGTGAAACCCCGTCTCTACTAAAAATACAAAAATTAGCCTGATGTGGTGGCAGGCGCCTGTAATCCCAGCTACTTGGGAGGCTGAGGCAGAGAATTGGTTGAATCCAGGAGGTGGAGATTGCAGTAAGCTGAGAGCGCGCCACAGCACTCCAGCCTGGGCAACAGAGACTCTGTCTCAAAAAAACAAAACAAACAAACAAACAAAACCCCTCGTCTCTACTAAAAAAAAATACAAAAAACTTAGCCAGGCGTGGTGGCAGGCACCTGTATTCCCAGCTACTCAGGAGGCTGAGGCAGGAGAATGGCGTGAACCCAGGATGTACAGCTTGCAGTGAGCCGAGATCGCGCCACTGCACTCCAGCCTGGGCGACAGAGTGAGACTCCGTCTCAAAAAAAAAAAGAAAAGAAAAGAAAAAGACCATGTTCACCTTGATTTTTCCGTCAGGCCAGGGTTGGACTGTTTTTCTTCTATTAATAGGGCTCTGCTGTTGATACCAAGGGTTGTTGAAACTCAGCTCATGCTGAAACTCACATCTAAAGACCAACACTGACTTTCAGGTATTTCATAGTGCATGGCTCCTATTGCATGATTGAACACCACTGCATTCTTTGAATGAGTAACTCTATCAGGTCATGGATGTCAAATAAAACAGACAAAAAAGGTGAGGGGTAGGAGAAAGAAACCATGGCTTCTTGGGATAATTACTTCTTTGCACGCATTGAGTATTCTTAGTGAGAAAGTGTGGTGGGCATTACTGCTCTGCCTACTCTCAAGTTTTTGAAGCTCACCCTAACCTAATTAAGTGTCTGTTTGCCCTTAGGCCTGGCACATTCACTAGATGAGGCAACAGCTGCAACACTGCCAAAAGCCACAAGAAGGGCGAAGTATTTGCTGGTTGCTGCTATTTTCAGCCTTGCCAGAATCAACAATGATGGTCTTAGGCATTATCAGCTCCTTTAAAAAATGTATCCTGAGAGATGCTGGTATGCTCCCCCTGAGAAGAACACATCAATTCTCATGGCCCCAAAGCGGGGGGATGGGCTTGGTTAAAGAGTTCCAGTGGGAGAAGGTGTTGGAAACTGATCTATTCCAACTCAGTTAAACAGGGAGGTGTGGAGAGGGTGCATGTTTGGTCCTATTTGGGTAAAGTACACAAAAGCAATGCCCTCGGCCTTCAGTGTACACTGGTGCCACCTTTAGGAATTCATTTAAATGCAGGTTTCTGGGGCACACCCAGAGATTTTGACTTAAGTTTTGGGAGACATAGGAATATACTTTTTTTTTTTGAGACGGAGTCTCACTCTATTGCCAACCTCCAGCTCCCAGGTTCAAGTGATTCTCCTGCCTCAGTCTCCCAAGTAGCTGGGTCTACAGGCGTGTGCCAGCTATTTTTTGTATTTTTAGTAGAGACGGGGTTTCTCCATGTTGTCCAGGATGGTTTCGATCTCTTGACCTCAGGATCCACCTCCTTTGGCCTCCCAAAGTGCTGGGATTATAGGCGTGAGCCTCTGCGTCCAGCCAGAATATACATTTTTGTAAGTATTTTACAATGTGATTCCAATGAAGGTGGTTTTAAGAGGCACTAGTGTAAAGAAGAGATTTAGAATCTTGAACAGAATCTTGAAAAGCTGTTTTAATTTTATATATAGTTTTAAAATTTAGCAAGGGGGGCAGGACCCATGGAAGCAAGCTATAAAATCTCATTGAAAAAGACAAAACCAGAGCCAAAATGAACTGAGAGGTTTACCTTGTGCCCAATGGGAGAACTTACCATTGAAAAACAATCTCCCTTAGCGAATTTGTATTTTCAACGTAATCTCAATCAGAATGCCCATGCATTTGGTGTTTTCCGGAACTAGTTTGGAGGGGTGGGGAACATACCTTACCAGATAAAACTATAATAACCCTAATCAAAATAGTAAGGGGTTGACAAAGAAATGGATGATTAGATCAATAAACTAGAACAGAAAGACGAGGAAGAATACCAAGAATATATAATCAGTGTGACATTATTTTCAGTGAGAAAAAAGGTGTTTAATTGTTTATCTGTCAGGAATAAAATATAGTAGATTTCAATTTCACTCCATGTGCAAAAACAAACCTAAGATAAATGAAAGATCTAAATGCAGCAATCAACCAATGAAAGAATCAGAAAATGCAGGCAAATATTTGTATAACCCTGGGATGAATAAAACATTCTTACACATGACAGGAAATTCAAGATTTATAAAGAAAATACAGGACATATATAACTATATGAATTTGAAATATTCTGTATAATGAAAGATATCATAGATAAAGCCAAAAATCAAATAGTAGGAAACATTATTGAACACACCTATGGCAACCAAAGAGTTAATATTCTTCCTAGTCAAAGCCTTCTAAATATTGATGCAAAAAGGACAAATAATGCAATAAAAAATGGGCAAACTTTAAAAAACTACTAGGTAAAATTTAAAATTCGTAATAATGTCTGTCACTGTTAAGGTTGTGGAAAAATTAGTACCTGCTTACATTGGTGAAGGAGGTACAAACTTTGGCTCCTTGGCAGTATTTGTGTATGTTATAGAAATAAGAGTGCCAAAAGACAAAAGGAAAATAGCTAGATGCTTATTGCAACTTTATATATTGAGTTTCAGGAAAGAAAGAGGGAGTAGGCAGACAGGGAAGAAAGTGAGAACTACAAATACAATCTTAAAGCCCCCAACGAACAGGACAGACCCTCTTTTGGCCAATGGGACCCTAGAAAAACCTTAAAAACATGATGGGGTGAGAGGTCAGACACACCTCATTAAGCACCTTTCCTTTCGCAGTTTAGCCACAACTGACCAGCATTAATGTTAAAATAGAGATCACAGGACTTACAGAATGAACTCTCTGTGGCATACCTTCCTGTCTCACCTTTCCTCCTTCACAGTGCTTGCTCATGGCCTCTGCTGGAGGCTACACTTCCCAGCCTGTCAGGATGGCCACCCTATAGGCTCTAAGCCTTTATAAGAAATAAAATCTCCTTTCTAAATATATAAATTGTGTGATTTTTTAGTTGACAGAAGGAATAAGAAAAAGGAGGGAAGGTAAAATGTACATACACACACACAAGGAAAGAAAAAGAAACGACTGGAATATTCCTCAAGAAGAAAATGGTTGAGTTAATTATGTTACATCCAAATAATGGCTGTTGTGCAGCTTCTGAAAATAGATCTGCATACATTAACCAAGAGGAATATCCATGATATATATTTAATGAAAAAAGAACACTTCCATATTGTGCATGTGGAATATATTATGCTTTAGGCAAAAGAGGCAGAAAAAGAGAGACAGAGGGAGGGAGGGAAAGGAACAGAGGGAGATTTGTATGCATTCCATTGGGAAAGATGAAATTGAAGGGGAAACAGGTGAGATTAATAACCTTTGACTTGGTTAACTTTAGATGATAGGCCCCATGTATTAAGATACTTTTGTCAAATTATAACATGGTTAAACAGGGCTGACCAGGATAGAGAGGGGCCTGAAAGCCATGGTGCCTTCTCCATAAGATGTGTGAGAATGGAGAGAGAGAATACAAAGAAAACACATAATAAACACTCAATCTTGTATAGGCTTCAAGTATATATTGCCTGGAGAAGAGATGATAATTCGAGCTTCAAACGTGAGAAGAGACAGTATTAGAGTCTGTCCTCTGTCAATGTTGAGTGGTGGCTGCTGGAAAGTAGGTTGCAGGTGGGAAAAAGAGAGGATTCCCAAACCCATGGAGAGGTCCTACCATGTGCCTCAGTCACCCTAACAGTCTTCCTCCGGGCTGTAGCCTGGGAGGTAGGTCCAGCCTGCTTCTAGGGCTCCTTCCAAGTCAAGTGTCACATTCAGGGTACAAGTCAAAACTAGTTGGCCAATTGGAAAATGGATCAAAGATTCCTCCCATACTTACTCATTCTGCTTGTAGTCAATCAGGGTCAAGAAAGGAGAATTAGAAGGATTCATCAGTGATTTCATGGCAAGATTTTGTGACACTTCAAATGGCAATTTTTACTGATGGTGACCTAGTTAGTACATACTGTACGATGGTGGATGGCAAAACCTCAATCTTACATGCATGGGTTTTATTATCAAAAGTCCAAAAGAATTTTGTTAATTGGGTGAGCTTGCCACCAAAAGGCTCATGAAAGCGTAGCCTTAGAAAGAGTCTGGGGAGTTGTTTATCTCCCACAATAGGAAAGCACTAGAGAAGCAGTGTGGTTACGGGTGGCTGACATGTCTCTGTGTCGCATGGATCTGCCTTATCTTCTCTAGAAGCTGGAAAACATAACACAATGAGGTAGAGTGGGAGGAGTGGCAATTTTTAGGATCAGTTCAAGCGCTGGCTCTGCAATAGGTTAGTGAGACACAATGAGTGAGCTGTCTACCTCTCCAAGCCTCAGTTTCCTTATCTGCAAAACAGGAGTGATGCTAGATTACAAAGAAAAAAGGATACAACAAACACATCCAATTCCTAGGCTATAAATAGGCACTTACTAACATTAGTTTCTTCCTACTCTCTTTTTTGATAGTACGTTTCTGCCCACCACTATTTTCTCAGGAAATCAAAGTGGAAGATTGCAATTGCTCTGTCTGACCCCAATCTACTCTTTCCTGCGTGCTTGTTGTTGTCCTTGAGTGAGCCAGGCTTCTTCAGGGAAGCAGTGATGTGGTGCAGAAGGAACACATGCGTGCATTGCTGATGTACATTCTGTGGGAGAGACAGACGTGAGGCTATCTTTGGATTTCCATGGCTTTTATAATTGGGGTAGTCATACATCATTTACACTCACATAAAGATCCTGTTTTTAGTTTAGAAAGGGTTGTTTTAACATTTTTTTCCCATCGTTATACAAGTAAAGCATATTTTTGGTTGAAAAATTTTAAACCACCAAAAAGCTGATAGGAGGAAATGAAATCCGTCTATAATTATACCACCTAGAGAGAACTGCTTTTAATGTTTAGGTAGACATCATTTGAGATCTATATATATAGATAGAAATGTAGACACTTAAATAGGTATCTAGGTATTTAAATAGGTATATAATAATGTCTTCAGTAGATCAAAATAGATAAATATTATATTAAAGTATCTGATAGGTAATTTAAATAGATATATAATGATAAATATATTTTATTTAAGACATAAATAGTTATCTAATAGCTATATTATACCTAACTAGGTATATAAAGATGTCTGCTGTAGTAATATACTTGTGCTATTTGGAATGCATGCTGATTTAAAATTACTGCAAAAAGAAAGTGCAGACAACTTTGCCTCTGGGAAAATGTAATCTTAATGATACATGAACCTATTCTGTCTCCATTCAGTGCCTAATGTGGGTGATGACTGTGATCAGGACATAAGGGAAATATCACCGTATGGTCTTTCAGAGGCCGAGGAAGTAGGATTTCAAGCAACAGTTTGTGATCTTCTTCTTCTTTTTTTTTTTTTGAGACAAGAGTTTCAGCCTGTCACCCAGGTTGGAGTGTAATGGTGTGATCTCAGCTCACTACAATCTCCACCTTCCAGGTTCAAACGATTCTCCTGCCTCCACCTCCCAAGTAGGAGGGATTACAGGTGCCAGCCACCACGCCTGGCTACTTTGTGTATTTTTAGTAGAGGTGGGGTTTCACCATGTTGACCAGGCTGGTCTTGAACTCCTTACCTCGTGATCTGCCTGCCTTGGCCTCCCAAAGTGCTGGGATTACAGGCATGAGCCACCATGCCCGGCACAGTTTATGGTCTTCTTATTGCAGGCCTGTAAGCGACAACTTCCTTCCTGGCTTTCTGGACTCTCTAGAAGAAAGAGCAAAATTTCAGTGTTCCCTACGCATGTTTGAGAGCATATGACAGCCCAAGAGGAGATGTGAAGAATACCATGGAGAGTGCCAGGGACCCATCTGCCTCCAAGCATGTTGAGATGGTTGACAGCAAGGAATAAGCATTTACAAGACGGATAGACAAATAAAATACCATGACAACATGGAGCAAGTCTGGATAGAGACACTGTCATTGATAAATAAGGCCGCCTGGTTCATGGAGTCCCTCGGAGCCTAACCACAAAGATGGACCTTAGAGATCAGAATAATTAAGTGTCTGTTTTTTGTGACTAATGATAAGACGGCATATGGGCATATATCCTTTGGGATGAATATTTTATATACTTAACCTTATTAAAACAGCTTGGGTGAGTAGATTTCTTCAGGCAGTTTTTAAGCATTATGCTATCTTCAGGAAAGCAAACGTCTCTGGCTATTGTGTGAGCAGATGGGAAGTGCTGAGAAAATCTGGAGATCAGACTCTTTGGCAACCATAGCACCCTATTAAATTGGTTTGTACAATGATGGATACCCACAATAAACTAAGGTGGTTTCTGAAGTTGCCAGAATTTTCTCTTTTTTGTATTTCAATTATAAAAGGAGTAAAAATAATCTGTACATTTGTCTTTGGGTATATACTATAAAGGTGAGAGAAAAGATATGGCAACTCAAAGATTTTCTTAATTCTAAGGCCACCTTTGCCCGGATTACAAGCACCCCTTTTATCGGCCCTTTGCTACCTAGCCATTTGGCTAGCTCATACTCAAGGAGGTTGTGATATATCCAGCATCCAACTTCAGAAACCAGTCGATCATTTAATTCTTATTAATTATAAGAACAGAACCATGTCATTCTGTACCTTCTTAAAGATAGAAACTGCTTTAGAACAAAATTTATCCATGTTTAGAACTTAATTCAGACTTCTAATGTTTAACTATCTAACTAGATAGTTTGTCAAAGATATCAAAAGTTGCTAACAAGATCTAACATAATCAATACCATTCTATTCCATTACAAAGCCAAACTTTGATGGAAGTCAAAGCCCTGTTCAAGACATTTCACTGAGCAGACAACTTCAAATCAGTTCATTGATTGTTCTACATTTAAATCAAGCCGTTAATTTAACTTGACTGATCCTTCCAAGTGATCATTTATATTGAAATGAGCTGTTTAGGAGGGTGATGCAAACACAGCTTAAAAGCCTTCACAAATAGTAGAGTTGTATTGTTGGTGGTGGTGTTGGTTGATTGGTTTCATTTTGTTTTGTTTTTGAGACAGGGTTTCACTCTGTCACCCAGGCTGAGTGCAGTGGCACAATCACAGCACACCACAGCCTCGACCTCCCAGGCTTGACCAATCTTCCCACCTCAGCCTCCTGAGTAGCTGGGACCACAGGCTTGTGTCACCACGCCTAGGTAATTTTAAAACAAAATATTTTTTTCTTTTTTTTTGGAGACAGAGCCTCGCTCTGTTGCCCAGGCTGGAGTGCAGTGGCATAATCTTGGCCCACTGTAGCCTCAACCGCCTGGGCTCAGGTGATTATCCCATCCCAACCCCTTGAGTAGCTGTGATTACAGGCGTACACTACCACGCTTGGTTAATTTTTTAAATTTTTAGTAGAGTGGGAGTTTATCTATGTTGCCCAGATGGTCTCAAACTCCTGGACTCATGCAATCCGCCCACCTCAGCCTCCCAGAGTGCTGGAATTACAGGTGTGAGCCACTACACGCGCCCTAGTAGTTTTTAGAGGTCCCAGGGTGGCTTCCTAAATGATTGTGACCTTACTACATTTTATATACAACTTAGCAAAGTACGAACTCTCAGTTCTATTCCAGCTTCACAGAGCGCCAAGCAGGAGATTGTTGCTTAAATATTTGCAAACGAAAGTTTAAAAGACTATGCAGTGTTGTTAAAATCCAATTCTCCCTGTTTCTGAGAGTTGAACCTCTGACATTTCTGCAGGTATGGTCAATGAAAAGAATCTGCATTCAATGTGGAGAGAACAGAATTCTTGTGCTACTGGAAATCTTAAACATTAAACAATTATAAATTAAGCAGAGATTCGGTTTTTTTTTTGAAGAATAACATTCTTACATAGAAAATGCCTTGATTGGCCATCTAGGTATATTCCCTGGCTTGTTTAAGTAAAATCGACCTTGCGCCGTTCTGCACCGACACCAACTCTGCCCAGTGGTCACCAATCACCATTAGAGCAAGGCTTAGGAGTCGGTGATTTCACACATTTTTCTGTTATCCTTGAGTGTCCCTGGGCATTTTCTGTGGATAGCCACGAGAAGCAAAACATCAATTTGCCACTGTATAAACTGCCAAATAAGAATCATGACATTTTACCCAGCCTGTTTGTGAAGATGCCCACAAACCCTATAGAGATTCTGCCAGCCAGCTTAGGCTGCTGGTCTCCACCCCGCCTTCAGATTGTTCTCTCCCCCATGGCTGGAATCAGGTAATTCTCACTGCAGGCTCAGCAATGTGCTTTGTCTCTGGAATCAATTTTGGTTTGAGGCAGGAGGCATTAGGCCAGTTCCTAAGGTGATATTCAAAGGATATACACATATACACACATATATATACACACACACATACATACATGACACACCCATACACACACATACGTATGTTGTTGCTGTTGTTGCTACTTTGACCTGATGTGGGAACCCCATTTCTTTAACGAAGCTTCACTCTTGAGCCTCGCTTGTAGGTTCTGTCTAGGATCCCAGCACACTGCTGATTCTGGGTTTCTACTTATATCATCTCTGTCCCCTTTCTGGGACAAGAGCCCTGCAGCCTATTGACAGATGTCTGCTATACTGACTATCATTCAAAAAGACTGTGTACTGCACACTCTGGAGCACCCTCTCTTTGTGAGAACTTCTTATTGGAAGACATTATTATGTCTTTCTGTTGCCATTTTGAACCTTTTGCTCACACTGAGCATGGATGTCTGTATTAACCGGACACTTTGCTTTCTCATCATACCACCGTTTCACAGCACCCTCTCATCTGGCTGCTCAGGTGGGTCTTGGCCATTTCCCACTTTCCAGAAATATTTTAGAAATTACTAACAACTCACTGGGAGTAAGAGTTGCCAGGTTTAGTAAATAAAAGTACAGGATGCCCAGTTAAATTTGAATTTCAGGTAAACAATGAATAAGGTTTTAATATAAGTATATCCCATACAATTATAAAAAACTCTTCATTGTTTATGTGAAATACAAATGTACCCAGGTGTCCTGTGATTGACTCGGCAGCTCTATTTGAAATGCCATGTTCAGTTCACAGATGCCTTTTGAAGATTGCAGCCTCTGGGGTCTGTTTTATTACTAAAAGCTTAATGCTTGGGGCCATTCACTCCACCATGTTGCTCACACCTCCTCCAGGAAGAACACAGTTGGCTCTGGCCAGCAGCCACCTCTATGCTGTGGAGAAATCTTGCTCTTCAAAGCTTCTCTTGCTATTGGATATGTGGAGTTCTTTGAAGTTGGTAAGACTGAAGTTCTTTGTCTGGAGGAACCACTGTCCACTGTATTTCCAAATTTCTTAAGGATTCCCTCTGCTCAAGGAATTCTAACAGTATCCAGTCTCCTGTGCTGCCTGTCTGGGCTTCAGGGTGTTGGGAAAAGCAGTGCTTAGCTCTCTTTCTCGCTTTGGACAGAATGTGAACATTCCTCAGTCACTCAGTCTGAAACCTCCCTTGCCCTTCTCTCTTGTGTTTAATCTTCTCTGGCCCCTTTTCCACAGCCCTCATCTCTGTTCAGCCCCAGTCGGTCCCACAGGCAATTGCATTTGTGATTCTACTCCTCCCAAGCCTTTCTAATTCTCAACTCTTTCTGAAATTGCAATTACCTGGGGAGGTTTGAGAAAATAGCTGTGCCTGGTCCGTATCCCCAAAGATGCTGTTTAATTGGTGTAGAGTAGTCGTAGGCATTGATAGCTGCAAAGGTTTACCAGGTGATTCTACTACCATTCAGTGGAGTCTGGCCCCTGCTTTAGGACTTTCCTTCAGGACTGAGGACTCCCTGGTGCAGCTGCAGTCCAGGTGTGGGGGCAGCAGGCTGACTTGGTGTATTCAGGGGCCACATTCACCCCAGAACATTATTATCCTTCCCCAGTGCCGTTGCAAGTGATTTCCTACAATACTGTCAAATGTTCTCAAATCCTTCCCAACAGAACAAAAGCAGAAAATTATAAAATTACAGTCCTTTGGGATTTTTTTCTGTAAATCTCATTGTAATTTGGGTACAATTGTTCGAATTTTTTGTATGAGCTAAACAATCCATATCTCCATCCCCAATTTAAGACTGGGCTTGCATATTCAGTACAGAACACGAAATGAAATACATAATTGTATAGTAATAATTTTATTCTCAACTATATTCAATTACATGTGAAGATAAAATCTTCATAGCTCCATTCACAGTCCCCGGTTGTACTTATCCTCTATTTTGCCCTCCCTCCCTCACTTTGATGCTCTCTTTCTGCCATTTTCAAACATTTCCCTTCAAAATGATTTGAAAGAAAGTTTCTGGAGTGATAACCTGCTCCTACCCCAACTGTTCTCTTGAGTCTATTTGCTAACTATGATTTAAAATCATTCTCTTTCTCCTTATCTGTTTTTTTTTTTTTTCCAGTTAAAAAGGGTCCAGTCTTCTTCACTGTACATATCACTACCCCTTCTGTCTCTGAGGCTGAAGGATTCCTGGGTAGTTGGCTTCTGTATAATCTTGCTCTTCTATACCAAATATTGGGTAGATAGTTGTGGAGGAAGGGAGGCAGGGAAGAAGGAAGGAAGGAAGGAAGGAAGGAAGGAAGGAAGGAAGGAAGGAAAAGGAAGGAAAGGAAAAGAAAAGAAGGGAATCCCCCACTGAAAAAAAAAACAACGACCGAAAAAAAACGAAAGAACTCACGACCACAAATCCATCCCGACCGCCCTCCCTCCCAGCCCCCCTCCCGCCGCCCCTCCCTCCCTCTTGCTTAATCCCTTTCCTTCTCTTATCTCCCCTGCTTTCTAGAAGGGGGCGAAAGAAAGAAGAAGAACAAGCTCACTTAGCAAAACCTGAAAATAAGTAATATGCAGTAAAATAAAATTCAGTTTTTAATGATTTCTTACATTTCGATTGTCCTAGAATTTCAACATTCTCCAGAAAAGTATTTTCATTGAGATAAGTAGAACTATCCATGTCCCATAGTTGAAAGGTTAAAAACCTTTGTTCATCTCACTAGGGAAAGTAATGGGTCTTCAGATAAATTCAGCAAAGTTAAAATGCTTACAGACCTCACACAGTCTTTGCCATACAAGTGTGAATTCAAACCAGAAATGACTTTCATTATACACCCTCATTTACAGGTCAATATATGGCACATAATAGATACTCAGTGTTTCTGAAGAAGAGAAGAAAGACTAATTGTATCTTGTCACTGCTGTTTCTTCTAATTCACCTGCTTAATGCTCAAAAACATTCCTCCAAGGATTGTCACTTTCTTACCTCCGACATTTTAACTTAAATTCTTAGAGTGTTTGTTGGATTCTCCATGCAGTGTTTCTTCCTCTCTGATTTTTCTTTAGAGAATGCTTTCTGCACCATTGTGTGTAATCCTGTTAACCAAGGACTTCTGCTCTTTTCCACCCAAGTGCAAGAGATGATGTATTTTCCTGAGAATTTAGAATTGGAAAGGGGTAAAGTCATCCAGTTATTCTGCCCACTCCAACCCCTGCATCCCATCCCAAGATCTTGAAGCAAAGTTTATTTTATGCTAGCTCTGGTGAGCTAGCTGGCCCATCGTCTAACCTGTTGTTCTTAATTATTTATTTATTTATTTATTTATTTTGAGACAGAGTCTTGCTCTGTTGCCCAGGCTGGAGTGCAGTGGCGTGATCTTGGTTCACTGCAACCTCCGCCTGCTGGGTTCAAGCGATTCTCCTGCCTCAGCCTCCCAAGTAGCTGGAGTTATAGGTACATGCCACCACACCTGGCTAATTTTTGTATTTTCAGTAGAGATGGGGTTTCACCATATTGGCCAGGCTGCTCTTGAACTCCTGACCTCAAGTGATCCACCCACCTTGGCATCCCAGAGTGCTAGGATTACAGGCATTAGCCACTGCGCCTGGTCCTGTTGCTCTTAATTAAAGAGGAGCTATTGTTTTTGACAGCTCCCTTAGATTTGAACTTCCATACACTGTTTCAAATAGTTCCTTTGGAATGCTCTGGAGCACTCTTCTTATTGACTGTCTCTCCTCCTAGCAAAATGTTTCAGCCACTATTCCATGTGCTGGCTGGGAGATAGCCTCTAGTCTTCTCAGCTTTCCTCTCCTGATGTTGAATCTCTGCTTTATGATCAAGTCGAGATGAGGATAAAAGGACCCCAGTATTTTCAGCCTTCCCTGATTTGGGGAGAGCCTCCATTTCCTGAGAATTGACTAGATAGAGGAAGGTAGACCCTGACCTCTCAGGGGAATGAGAATTGAATGTAGCCTCTTCAACTTGAGGTTGGAGAGAATGACAAATGATGGCAGCCTGCCCCTTCCAGTGAGATATAGTGATGCTTGACTGGAGCTAAGAGTATAGGAGGCCCTGACTTCTTGATCTCAACCTGCCTGGAGTGCAGCTTCTGTCAAACCCACCAAACTGAGAGGAGATGAAGGGAGAGGGAGGGAGCAGGTGGTTGTGGCTCAGATACCACAAACACACTATTCTTCCTGAGTTTTAGTAGACTTTCTGGGATAATTATTCGTCATTTGTTGTTTATACCATTAGGAAAATTTTCAGAGATTTTACATAGTTGTTTGTTTTTTCTCGTTTTCAATAGTTTGCTTTTTTTCACTGGGGAGTGGGCCCAAGTTGCTTCTTAACGCTGTCATCTGGGAAGTACATCTTCCTGTTGAGACGTTTCCTAAGAAGCTTGATTAAGGGCTTATCCTGTATCTGTAAAGGTCACAGGTTTGGGAGTCTAATGCATCTGGGTTTGATTCCAAACTCGGCCACTGAGTAGATGTGTGACTCTGGGGAGTCACTTTTACTCTCTAAGCCTTGGTTCATCCTATATAAATGGTGCTAATATGAATAGTTATTTCAGAGATATGCAATAGCAGAATCAAGTGCTTAATACAGTGCCTGGCACAGCCTGAGCCCTTAATACACGTCAGCTGTTATTTGTTTAAATCTTACAGGAAATGAGGAGCCACTGAAGGAGTTTAAACCAGATGGTGTTATGAGGAGATCCACATTTTAGAATGATCCCTCTCCGGGGCAGGTCAAGTGATTAGGAAACTTGCAGTGGTACAGAGGAAAAATAATGAAGGACCACAACGAAGCACAAAAGCTGGGAAGTGATGAGCGGAAACTGCAAAAGGAGCAGTGGGGAGGGGGTGTGGATGGGATTTGGTGCCCAGATAGATGCAGGGAGTGAGAGTGAGAAAAAGGAAGTGTGAGAGATCTGCCTTAGGTATGGATAAAGACTTCAGAATTCTCATGAATCAAATCTTCCTGCACTCCAGCTATGGCCTTCCAGGCCCTCACCCCAGAAGAGTTGGAACCAGCTTCAAATCCAGGTCCTCTGTGTCCAGCCTCTAGACCTTAGAGGCCTGGGGTGGTTTGTTTTTGTTTTTTGTTTTGAGACAGAGTCTCACTCTGTCACCCAGGCTGGATGTGGTGGTGCAATCTCGGCTCACCGCAACCTCCACCTCCAGGTTCAAATGATTCTCCTGCCTCAGCCTCCCGAGTAGCTGGGATTACAGGTACATGCCACCACACTTGGCTAATTTTTGTATTTTTAGTAGAGACGGGTTTCACCATGTTGGCCAGGCTGGTCTCAAACTCCTGACCTTGTGATCTGCCCGCCTCAACCTTCCAGAGTGCTGGGATTACAGGCATGAGCCACCGTGCCTGGCCATTTATTGTATTTTAATGCCTTAAAAGTAACTCAGCCTTTACCTTCCCATGAGATAGACTGAAATAAGAAAATAACAACAACATCAAATGTTGGTGAGGATGTGGATTAACCGATAGGTGCATAAAATGGTACGATGACTCTCAACAACATAGAAATCTTCTTAGGAAGTTAAATATATGCCTACCCCATAACCCAGAAATTCCACTCCTAGATATTTATTCAAGAAAAATAAAATGTTCCCAAAAATATTATCCAAGAATGTTCATTGCAGCTTTATTTATAATAGCTCCAAACTAGAAACAGTACAAGAGTTCATTGACTGAAAAACAGACAAGCTCTCTGTTGCTATATTTATATGAGAGAATATACTCCTTTTCAATAAAAACAAATTATTGATACATGCAACATGCAACATGGATTAATCTCTAAGACATCATGACAAGTGAAAGAAGCCCTACACAAAAGCATACATACTGTTTGATTTCACTTACATGATATTCTACAATAGGCAAAATGAATCTGTGGTGATAAAAACCAGATCAGTGGTTGCCTGAGAGTCAGGAGTGGGGGAATTGACTGGGAGGAGGCACAAGAAGACTTTCTGGTGTCATGGAAGTATTCTATATATTGAAAGGGGTGTGAATTACGTGGGTATATCATTTGTCAAAAATGATTGAACGATAGACTTAAGATGTGTGCCTTTCACTGTAAATTATATCCAAAACAAAATTCTTAAAAATTAAGCAATATCTCATCTGCAATCTTGACACTTGCCTGCTATTCTGGTGTCACCCCAAGGCTAGCGTTGGCCTTAGTGCCAGGTACTCCATAGCATATTACTTTTTCTACCCTACCTCCAAAAAATGTAGACTTACATAGCCTTAATCCAAGTAAAAGCCAATACAAAGAAGAAAAACAAATTCACTCTCCATTAAAAGCTAGAAGAGCTAACATAACACTAGAAGTCCACTGAAGAATTCCCTTTCTGGGATATGGTATCCTTTCAGTCACCTTGAAATGTGGAAGTATCAGGGCCCAGAGTGGACGGGTCACCTAACTAAAGATGCCTCCAGCGAATCCTGTCCTGTGTTGTATCCTGCCTGCTAAATCACACAGATATTACTCAGCATAAGTCCTGGAAGAGTTTGAATAACTTTTCAAAGGTCTATAGCTGTAGATTATGCATTTTATGATCCATTAGAGCGTTATTTAATTATGTTTTTCAGAAGTACAGTAAAGAGAAATGGCTTGAGATTCTTCTTATCTTGTTTTATGGAATGAGAATTAAGCTTCTTTCTGACAACACTCCATGTTGCCACTGAAGCAATTAGATTTTGGGTATGATTTCTTTTTTTCTTGACTACCCCAAGAAATAATAGATATTAATAACAGTGACAGCAGAAAATGAGGAACTTGCTCAATGAGTTATGAGACACATTTCACTGCTAAAAACTATAAGCTCATGTGTTCTCCCATTAATAATCTAGACCCTTGTCCTGAGACTTGCTGATACTATTAGACTTTCTCCCTCCCTGATGATTCAAACCCACAGCTGAACCCACTGTTGGATGATGACATCAGTTCCTTGCAGTTGTGAACTGGTCTATGAGCCATGGATACATGGCTTCCAGTAAATCAAAATTCATTAGAGATGGTTGAGATCTGATTTTTGTTTCTTCATTTTCAAGTCATTCTTTCATCTCATGCATGGTTTAATTTCAGTCTCTCCAGCTAAAGTGGTGAATCATACATTAACCAGATGACTGGACTGTGTCGCACGACCATTCCAATTTACCTTCCATATGGGCGTCATTTTAAAAACAACCACCATCCTTCCAAGCAGTACTCGTTTCCAAAAGCTGGTGAACAAGCACATTATTTACAAAGTATGTAATCAGGAAACCCAATCCAACTCATTAACTGTATGACATCCCACTCCTTATTTAGACAGTTTACTGGCTGTGGACTTTCATATGGGATCTATCATTTACACTTCCTGATAATAAAATTTAATTGAAATTTCATTCCTGTACAACAAGATGCCAGTTTAACAGATGGTCTGTAATTGTTATGTCCACATATTTTATATTGGATGGTATCACACACAATTTCACACAACTGCTATTCATTTAAATACTGGGTTCATTTAAGACATTTCTTTCATATTAAAAACCTTATCGTTTAGTATTACTATAAAATATATCATTAAAATTAATTAGTTAAAATTGAAAAAATGATTAAAATAGTCCTCCTGAAACTGAAAGAATAATTAATGATTACGATCTGAACTGCATTCCCAAAGAGAGTGAAAATATTTGTACAGAAACATCTAGATTTGTGTATATGAGGCAGAAATTGACATATAAGCATGGCAGAAGATAAGGAATATGCCATATTTTAACAAATGATCTAACCAAACCTCGGCCTGTATCCTCATCTATAAAATAAGCACTTAGTTTCTGTTCTGTCTCTAAATTTCAGTGCTTCTTTGATCATTCTAAAAATCTCATTTATGTTCTTCTTTAATCTCAATTTTGAACCCACTGACTTAGTATTCAGTACTTTGTACTCAGAAAGCCAAGAATTATCACCCTTAAAATTGGGGTGGGAAGGGGTTTGCATTAAAGAAATACATCAGAGGCACTGAATACATAGGGAAGAATTCCAAATCCTTTCGTATAACCCAGGGTCATTCCATCCCAAGTGTCATATTCAATGCAACTTGAGTACTTATCATTAAGATAATGTTAATTGTTAATGTAATTTCTGAGAGCATTTTAAAGGAACTTAGCAGTATAGTTTGAAAGTACAGGAAATTCAGTCTATTGTGAAAAGCTGACTTGCTTCTCCTTCATAATGGTGGTATCCTCAACCTCCATTTTCCACCTCCTCCCTCAATAATTTCAGTTACCTACTGCTCACAATTTTTCTATCTTTCCCACTCAAAATCTGTTCTCAGAAAAGGTTTAAATAAACTCATTCACTTCAATATAGAAATGACTTATAAGACTCAAAACAACAATTTCCCCAGGGGTATTTGCATTTTAGGCAGATCCCACAGCTTTCTGAAATGAAACAAGACTCTAATTACGCAGTGCCAAGCAATGATGGGGAAGAGAAGTCCTGGAGTCTCTGAAATTGTACCATCCCCTTGGTGACTTTCTTTACATATTCCTACATCTTACCCTGCATTCTATATTTAAAGAACAAACTATTTAAATAAGGAAACATGCCATCAGGCTTTTCTTTGAGGGGATGAAGAAGAACATAAATGGAAAAGATGGGGGAATTGAAGAGACCACAGAAGGTGTGGAAAGTCCACACCAGAACTCTTGGAGAAGTAAGATACCAAGTGACGAAGGAAAAGGAAAGGAATACAGGGAAATTAGTTGAAAATGGTTTCAACCCCTCATAAGCTTGCAGTATGCCAGAAGATATTCTAGTGGTATTATTTCAGTGTATATCTGTTTATCCAGAATGGCTGTGAATGAGGCACTCTGGTGATTCCATTCGCATTTTCTGCTTGGATTGGAGTTACCATTTACTTTCTTTTTTCTTTTTTTCTTTTTTTTTTTTTTTTTGAGACACAGTCTCACTCTGTCGCCCGGGCTGGAGTGCAGTGGCCGGATCTCAGCTCACTGCAAGCTCCGCCTCCCGGGTTTACGCCATTCTCCTCCCTCAGCCTCCCGAGTAGCTGGGACTACAGGCGCCCGCCACCTCGCCCAGCTAGTTTTTTTTTTTGTATTTTTTAGTAGAGACGGGGTTTCACCGTGTTAGCCAGGATGGTCTCGATCTCCTGACCTCGTGATCCGCCCGCCTCAGCCTCCCAAAGTGCTGGGATTACAGGCTTGAGCCACCGTGCCCGGCCTGCCATTTACTTTCTAAGAGGGAATGAAACCATGCTTGTCTTAGTCACCATTGTAACCCCGGCACTTAGCGTAAGAAATGAGTGAATAATTTAGCTGTTGTCAAAAACT
Source organism: Rhinopithecus roxellana (assembly GCF_007565055.1). NCBI lineage: Eukaryota > Metazoa > Chordata > Mammalia > Primates > Cercopithecidae > Rhinopithecus > Rhinopithecus roxellana. Next base: position 97,174,588 of record NC_044556.1, on the reverse strand, counting down.
TGTAACACAATAAAGGTATCTTGAAAGAAATAGTTTTCTTTCATTAGTGTTCTTACATCTTTTGGAAAGTTCTTCAGGGTTTTCAGGCATTTCTAGCCCACTATTAAAATGATTATTATTGTAAATGTACAAGTCAGAGATTTAGAAAATTGAGCTAAATCAGTATCCATCCAGGTACAGGCTGAGGCATTAACATTAAACTTCCAGACTACAGCGTCTATAGGACTTCTGCATATAACTGACAGTTTGTTTGGTATTGCTATGTGAGAGAGATACCGAATTTAACCCCAGGCAGCACACTCCACTCTTGGCCCTAGGGATCTTAACTTTTCCAGTTGATTTATAAACTGCAGGGCATGCAGTGGCATGGGGATACTATTCAAATATACAGACAAACAAAGAGAGCAACTTTTTTTTTTGTACACTTGGCACGTGCCAAACAGTACCAGGCTCTTATGGATAAGCAGCGAGAAAGAAAAAAATCCCTGCTTTTAAGGGTTTCAAAGTTCAGACACTCTTACGACCTCCTAAGTTCAGAAAAGAAAGATTACATGGTCTGTTCTTCTGCTATATACCTATGAAATTAGAGACTTGGCCTGCATTAAATTGTAAGGTTGCTGCTAATTATGACACATACAAAAAAATCTTTGGGAGTGATGTAAGTAGGAATGGCCAAATAAGAACATCTGAGAATCTGTTCCTCTATCAAAGAAATAAGGACTGTAGGAAAAAAATCAAATAATTTTTTTCAGAACTTTGGAAATCATTCAAAGGCTTGCAACAATCTGAGGAGCATTTATTCAAGAAAAACAGTTACATCTTAGTAAAAACAACAACCTTTGGGGTGGTGTAACGTGGTCATTTCTCAGAACTTTCTTCCCAGCCCTCTATCCATAAAAACCAACCAATGGTCAATCAAGATATTCATGAAAACCAGAAGACCAGTGGCCGGGAGAGGGAACGATGGGCTTCTATCTCAAGAAGAAACAGGAAATCTAAATAGATCTAGAACAAGTAAAGATAGTGAGTTATCAGCAAAAAAGACTTCATAAAAAAAGAAAAGCCCAATTTCAGATGGCTTCACTGGTAAATCTTAAAAATGTTTACAATAAACGTAACAACAATCCTTCATAAACTCTTGCAAAATTTACAAAAGCAAGGAGTGCTTTCTGAGTCATTCTCTGAAGCAAGAAGTATCCTGATAACAAAGCTAATAAAGCCATCACAAGAAAACTACAAACCAATACCTTTTATGAATACAGAGGCGAAAATTAGCCACAAAATGTAAGTAAACCAAAGCTAACAACATATGAAGACTATACAAATAATTACACACCCTAACCAAATACAATTTATCCAAGGCAGGCAAGGCTCATTTGATATACAAAGATCAGTTAATATAATGCACCACATTAATATAGTAAGATAATAACTACATAATCATCTCCATAGAAAAGAAATATTTTTTGACAAAATACAATGGCTTGTAATAATAAAAATATCCAAAAACTAGGCATAAAAGAGAACTTCCCCAACCTGATAGAAGGCATCTATGAAAAACATAGCTAACATCATACTAAGTGGTAAAACACTGAATGCTTTCCTCCTGTGATTATCAAGAAGGCAAGGATGCCTGCTCTTGCCACTTCTATTCAAACATTATACTGGAGGTTCTATCTAGGACAATTTGGCAAGAAAATGAAATAAAAGTCATCATGATTCATTATCTTTACTTGATAATGAAATATTTCATGTATACATACACACATATATACACACATGTATACACACGCGTATATACAACTAATTATATATATATACACACATATATTTACACACACACACACAACAAATTCTAAAGAACTTTTAAAAATCCATACTATTTGAACTAATAAATAAGTTCAGTAAGGAGGCAGATATATAATCAATACATAAAAATCTATTGTATTTCTATATATCAGCAATGAACAATCCAAAAATGAAACTAAGTAAACCATTTTATTTTATAATACCCTCAAGGAGAATACAATGTTTTGGGATAAATCTTTTAAATGAGATGCAAAACTTGTACACTGAAAACTTCAAAACATCTTTGAAATAAATTAAACATCTAAATAAATGGAAAGACATTTTTATGTTCATGCATTGGAAGATTTGACATGGTTAAGATGGCAATGCTCTTCGAATCCAACTATAAATTCAAAGCAATTCGTAAAGAATCCCAGCTGCATTCTTTGCAGGAATTGACAAGACGATCCTAAATTTTATGTGGAAACAGAAGGAACCAACAATAACTAAAGCACTATTGAAAAAGAACAAAGCAGGAAGACTCACATTTTCTGATTTTAAACTTACTACAAAGTTATGATAACAAGATAGTGTGTTAATGACATAAAGATAGATAAATAGTTAAATGAAATTGAATTGAGAGGTTGTAGAGAAAAACTTATATTTATGGTCAGTTGATTTTAGACAATGATGCCAAGGAAGTTCAATGGGGGAAAGAATAGACTTTTCAACAAATAGTGCTGGGACAACTGGATAGCCACATGCAAAAAGTATGAAGCTGTACTCCTTTCTTACAGCATACACAAAAAATAACTCAAAATGAATCCTAACCCTAAATGTAAGAGCTAAGCCTATAAAACCCTTAGAAGAAAACAGAACCAAATCTTTGAGAAACTGGATTGGGTAACATTTTCCTAGATATGACACCAAATGTAGAAGTTATGAAAAAGCTGGATAAGTCATACTTATCAATATGAAAAACTTTTGAGTTTCAAAGGATACCAAGAAAGTGAAGAGCCACCCTCAAAATGAGAGAAAATATTTCCTCTGTATGTACATAATATGTATTTATTTTCCTTGGCTATCTTCACATTTTTCCTCCTTAATTTTGTTGTCAGCAATTTGAATACAACACATCTAAGAGTGTGTGTGTGTGTATGTGTGTGTGTATGTGTGTGTGTATGTGTCGTATTTATATTGCTTGATTTTCTGTGTTTCTTAAATTTGGGATTTAATATCTTTCAATGATTTGGAAAATTATCAGCCATTATCTCTTCATTACTCTTCAAATACATCTTCTATCTTCTTCTCTGTTTTTTCCCCCTGGGATTCCAATTACATGAATATTAGACTATTCAATATTATCCTATAGCTCTTGGATGTGCCATTGTTTTATTCTTTTTTTTTTTTTTTTTTTTTTTGTTCGCATTATTTCTAATGGCCTATCTTTAAATATACAAATTATTTCCTTGTCTGTGTCAAGTTTATGAATTGCCCATTAAAGACATTCTTCATCTCTGTTACTCCATTTTTATTTCTAAAATTTTCATTTTCTGCTTTCTTATAATTTCCATTGCTGTACTAAAATTCCCCATGTCTTTGTGCATGAAGTCTACGTTATTAATTACTATATTGATCATTGCTATTTTCAATTCTGTCTGATAGTTTCAATATCATGTTCATTTCTAAGTCTGTTTCTGTTAATCAGTTTGCCTCTTGTTGGTAAATTGTTGGCCAGGCTGATCTTGAATTCCTGGTCTCAAGCAATCTGTCCACCACCTCAGCCTCCCAAAGTGCTGGGATTACAGGCATGAGCTACCTGGACCTGGCCACATACCTGTTTCTGCTACGTCTTTAGAGTGAAGGTTGAGACAATATAGTCAGTTGTTGAGCTGGATGTGAGTTTTATTGCTATGATTACTGTCAATGAATCACAGGTATTATTTTCTAGTAGTATTTTATGTTTAAGAATTATTCTCTACATTCTCACTTCACTCTCATCTTTAGGCTTTACCTGTGTAACTGAACCTCAGAGAGGGTTTTGTTCCATGCTCTTGCTCCTTCCCCAGTGGTAGATTTGCTGCTAGTTGTTACTTGACATTTGCTAGCCATGGAGGGGGGGAGGTTTTCTGTTGTTTTGATTCATCCACAGTCTTAGATAAGCCCTGTGTCATTGGGTCTCAGTGGTGGAACAATCAAATGATGCTGGCCTATTTCCTACAGCAGCCAAACTCTATCTTGTATTTTTGGCATATCTTATGTGAGTTTCCTGCACCATCCTCCACGGTAGGAGATTTCTAATGATCTGAAGCTACAACAGATTGTTGTTCCCTCTCCCTCAAGTGTCAAGGGCTTTTGTCCCTTGGTTTGCCCCAGCTGAGATGTGTCTTCCTCTCTGTCCTGGGAACAAGATTGTTTGTCATCTTTCCCCCAATAGCTTAAGGAGAGATAGAGAAAACGAGTCTGGGGAAAGGGGCACTTGATGCCTTCCAATAATGGTGGCCACCCCCCCTCTTTCCAAGTGTGCACCACTGAGGGAAGCCTTCTCGGGTTTCTGGGTCTGCCCTGAATCTTTCTTGTGAGCACATGGTGAGGTTCATGGAGAAGAATCTGTGAGTGAGTGCCAGCTCCCCATGTATCTGAGACTCCCAAGGATTCTATACTCTCATGTGAGCTTATACTTAACCTTTAGCAATTTATTAAAACTTTTGGCTAAAGCCTTCTAAACTATATCAGGGATAGTGTCTCCTTCCTCTCTCACAGGTAAGCCAGGGTTATGATGACTCCTTAGAAGTGCTTGTTTTTCCTTAGATTTCAGGTATTTGGTTGCCCTGTGACCTCAGATCTCTGATAAATTCAAGAAAATTATGATTTGGGAGGTTACCTAACTCTTTCTTGTTCTTAGAAAAAGAGAGGCTCTCTTTCCAGGTTTTTACATCCTCAGCAGAAGGCAGAGGTTCATGACAGGTTTCTGTAAGCCTCCTCAAATGCTTTTGGAATAAAACATGATACAAAATAAATAAAGAGACAAACAAAATAGAACAACACTGCTATCAAAGATACAAGTAATATAGGATAATCTTGGTTAAAAAGTAACAAAATGGAGGCCTTTTTCTAAAAATATTAAATAGGAACTGCAAGGTAGTAAAAAGTACAAACTATGAAAAAAACTTTTAAAAATTAAGATGAATTTTACTTTTTGATTTAAAAGTGTATAAACCTACATATTTCTAGAGTATGCTTTCCTATCAATATGCAAAAGATGACAATTACCAGCCGGGAGCTGCAATATTGGGCTGAAAGTTCTGGCCTCTAGAGCTACAGATTGGGAGACATAAAATAGATTTATCTTCAACACAACTCCTTTTCTCTCCAGTTCTCTGGCCTTTGAAACTCAAGGTTAAGTCAAAATTAATTTCCTTTAAATTGTTGAAGTTGCTTTTTGACTGCTCTGAGTGTTAAAATGGGGCAATGGGCTAGTATATATTGAATGTTTACAGGATGCTAGACTAGGTTTTTCAACTTCAGTGTATAGCAGAATCACATGGGGATCTTGGTACAAATACAAAGCAAGCTTAGCTGACCTCAGTGCAAGTGGGCCTCTGTATTCCTTATTCATTTGTATGTGATTATGATACACATCAAAGTTGAGAACCACTGTGCTAGGCACTTAATATACATCCTCCTATCTAATCCGTTATTTTACTAAAGTAAATAGTCTTGCACTTATTTTACTGATGGAGAAACTAAGGTTCAGAGGGACTAAATACCCAGCCCAAAGTCACAAAGCAAATTAGTGGCAGACCCAGTACTAAAACCTAGATGTGTCTTTAGCTCCACCTCACAAGGATCTACCTTCTCTCTCCACTTTTTCAAGAACAGTAGCAAAGGGCAATCTATCTCCCTTGAGCCTAGATAGCAAATCAACACCACGTACCAGTTTATAAGGATTATTTTGTTTTGCCTTTTTAAAAATACAAACACAGCAAATACAGTGGATTATAAAGGTCTTCTTTCCTAGAGGATCTATTAAGTGAAACCCCATTGCATTGCTCTCCACAAGTCTTTGAGAAAGCTGAAGAATTTTCAGAAACACATAATTAAGACCCAGAGGGGAGGCCAAGATTTAAAAAGAGCTTCCAAAGGACCAAGTAACTGCCAACAAAGCTTCTCGAGGGAATGCTCTCAAACAAACGAGGCTTGAATATAGGTGGGTTTTTTAAACCACCAGGAAGGAAGAGGGATAAGAGATCCCTGTGAGTAGAAACAATGTCAATTAAGGCCAAGAAAAGAAAAGAATATATTACTGTCAGCCAGAGTCAAGGGAAGTAAGATGGCCTTTTACTGGTGTGTCAGGAGAGAAATGAATACCAGAGAGGATCATTCAAAACCTATTAAGAAATGAAGGGAGAATTAGATCAACAGGCCTATTGGGAAGCTCAGGCAGAAAAACAGTTTTCTGTCTGCCAGTGGGAAGAGCAACAGAAATTAGAACAACTTACAAACATCTTTATCCAAGAGATTTGGACTGGAAAGAATTGTAAAAGTAAGATGAATCTGTGTCATTGAGAAAAAAAATTGAGAAGATGAAAAGCTTGGTGGGATTAATATTTAACCTTAAAATTCAATTCAATTCTGTCCTAGATTAGAAGGCCCATTACATATTTTCTACCAAAATAATAATAATAATAACAACTTTCTTTTGAGCTTTCTGTCATATGCTGGCATTAATCTGAATTATCAAAACAACCCATTGGGTATTTAACTGATTCCCACACCTAGAATCCCCAGTAAGTTTCCTAAAAGTGCTCTGAGTTCTGTGTGTTGAGGGATATATGAGCATAACAAAGGCTCTGGCAAGTTCGAAAGGAGAATTTTCACAGTGTATCTGAGGTCACTGCACCTTTCCTCTATCTGACTAACCGCATCTCCCTGGTCTGAAAGACTGGTCAGCTGCTGAGAATTTCCCACTTTAAGTAATCCCAGCACTTTGGGAGGCCAAAGTGGGTGGATCACTTGAGGTCAGGAGTTCAAGACCTGCCTAGCCTATACGGTGAAACCCAGTCTTTACTAAAAATACAAAATTAGCCAGGCATGGTGGTGCATGCTTGTAATCCCAGCTACTCAGGAGGCTGAGACAGGAGAATAGCCTGAATCCGGGAAGCAGAGGCTGCAGTGAGCCAAGATCATGCCTTTGCACTCAGTCTGGGCCTCGCAGTGAGACAGACTCCATCTCAAAACAAAACAAAAACCCGAACAAAAAAAAAGAAAAGTTGGACTTCAATATGTCTTTAATTTATTTTTTGTGGTTTTTTTTTTTTATTGTGTCTCATTTGATTATAGTAATTGGTTATTTATTTTCAGAGCAATGCTTTTTAAATTGCATTTACATTAGTCAGTTATAAAGTCAATTTAGTATGTCTCAGCCAGCATTAAAAAATAAAATAGAATACAAAAAACATTCATATCATTCCTTACTCAATAGTGAATGTATTGTTTTGTGATATACTTATGTATGTGGGTGTGTGTATGTGTATACTAAGTCACAATATAACTTTTTTTTAATTAAAAAAATTTTTTGAGACAGGGTCTCTGTTACCCAGGCTAGAGTGCAGTGGTGCAATCATAGCTCACTGCAGCCTTGACCTCCTGGGCTCAAGCAGTCCTCCCACCTCAGCCTCATGAGTAGCTAGGACCACAGGCACAAGCCACCATTCCTGGCTTTTTTTTAATTTTATTTTTTGTAAAGACAGGGTCTTACTAGGTTGCCAGGGCTGGTCTCAAACTCCCGGCCTCAAGTGATACTCCCACTTCGGCCTCTCAAAATGCCGGGATTACAGATGTGAGAAAGATATGATGCCCCGCCATATATATCTTACTTGGACAGGAAGTTTGAAAGCCAGTACTCTGTATCATGCTCCAAGAGGGTTCTCTATGGTTGTGCTATCTCTAGCTTCTCTCTCTTCTAATCTGTCCTTCACCTGACTGTAAAACTAATCTTTTTTACAATTCTACTTTGATTATGTAATTTTTATCCAGTCATTCTTTCCTTCATTCAACAAATATTCAGCAAATATCCATTCTCTGTCAGATGCAGGGTTTGCAGAAACAAATAGCAGCTTGCCCCATCCCCACCTTACACCTGCCTTCCATAAGGAGAGAGACTATAAGTGACTGCACAGGGCATATTCCAAGTTCAAGAGTCTGCACTTTATTCCTGCTACCCATTATGCCAGGACTGAATGCTTCTAATCTATCAAGATCCTCTTTGAGCGAGAGCTACTCTCTCCATCCAATCTTCTTTTTCTTTGTCAGTGGTTGGATCTAGCCAGTCTTTTCTACCAGCCTGAATGTCTCTCTGTGTGCTTTGTTAATTTGGACTCCAGTGTCCCTCCTCCCATTACTAACGCCATCCTTTCTTCACTCTTCAGCAAACTCTCTGCAGGGCTCCTGGATCGCAGACCCTCCTCCTCCCTTCACAATGCATGGCTTTGCCATGGGCCACATCTGGTTATCCTCCCATTTCCCTGCCCCCTTCTCACTCCAGTCATCAATGCAGAATTCTTCTCTGCAAAACACTTTCTAGTCCATTGTCTCTTTATTTAGAATGTCTCCAGGGATTGTGTTCCATCACTTTACTTGAAAACCTATTTCACAGTCTAGTAGGTCTCACTAGAGACTTTTTATCTTTCTCTAAAAATTTTCCTTTCTTAATTTTAATCTATTATTTCTAGTTATACCACTGATCCCAGCATTAATAATACTTCAAATTTTGACAAAAATAAAATACTTGCTTTTCCTCACTTAACCTCAGACTGTATTTAAATTAACCTTCAATCATCACTTAATCTCACTGCCCATTACTGAATTCTAGCAGTTAATCATCATATGTATTGCTGAAAACAGGACAACTCAAACTAAACGCAGCTGCAGCCCAACAGGAGAGCCATAATCTTGCTCTTGCTGGAAAAACCCAGGAATGAAAATGAACTGTATAATCTTTGGTGACCCGGCCCTATTTTATTTCCTTCTGACTTTATCATAAAAGGAAATAAAAACATTTAGGGAAAACATTAAAAAATGTGCAGGTACGGCATGTTTTCTTTTGTATGCCATCCTTCATCTGTTTCCTTTGTTAATTTGGTCACATTTATTGAGTTTCTACTCACCCCAGGCCCCTTACTAGGTGCTGAGGATCAAAGGCAAGATCAGGACCAGGCAGGGTGGCTCACGCCTGTAATCCCAACACTTTGGGAGACATTGCAGGAGGATTCCTTGAGGTCCAGAGTTCCAGACCAGCCTGGGTATCATAGCAAGACCCTGCTTCTACAAAAGTAAAAAGTAAAAATTAGCTGGGCATAGTGATGTATCCCTGAAGTCCTAGCTACTTGTGAGGCTGAAGTGGGAGGATAGCTTGAGCCCAGGAATTCAAGGTTAGAGTGAGCTGTGATCACACCACTGCTCTCCAGCCAGGGCAACAGAGCAAGACCCTGTTTAAAAAAAAAAAAAAGAAGAAGAAGGGTAAGACCTTCAAGCTGCTCACTGTCAGTGGAGAAATAAAGTTGTCAGCAGATAATTATAGCACAGGATCATATGACTTTAAGTGGAGTAAAAACAATAGCTTGCTATGATGGGAAACTTCAGCTTCGGTTCTGACAGAGATGAGCAGAAATTTCTCAGATAGAAAGAGAAGGAAGACTATTTTAAACAAGTGGCAACATGTGCAAATGTAGAGAGGCTTGAAGGATGATGGGTGTCCAGAGAAGAGTGAAAAGACAGGGAGGCTGGAACCTATAGTACATAACTAGGAATGATCAGAAATGACTTTGAATATCTGTGAAGGATTTAATACATGCTAAAGAGTTTACACTCATCCTGAAACAAACTGCACATCAGTGGGGGTTTTTAACAGTGGGGCATGTCCGAGTCTCATGTCAGATTGTAACCCCCAAGGTTGGAGGTGGGGCCTGGTGGGAGGTGATTGTATCATGGGGGTTGTTCTTCATGAGTGGTTTAGCACCATCCCCTTGGTGCTGTTCTTGTGATAGTGAGTGTGAGTTATCAAAAGATCTGATTGTTTAAAAGTGTGTAGCACTCGCCCCCACCCCTTTGCTCCTGCTCCTGCCATGTAAGCAATGCCTACTCCTGCTTAACTTTTGCCAGAAATATAAGTTTCCTGAGGCTTCCCCAGAAGCTGAGCAGATGCCAGCATCATGCTTCCTGTACAGCCTGCAGAACTTTGAGCCAATTAGACCTCTTTTCTTTATAAATGACCCAGTCTCAGTTATTTTCTTATAGCAATGTGAGAATGGATTAATACAAAATAAAAATGGTAATACATTCTACAACGTTGAGTTTTATCCCAGAAATGCAAGGTTTTTAATGTTATAAAGTTACTCAATGTAATTATAAAATCAGTTAATATAATATTATGGTAAATAATAACAGAATCCCAGAATAAGAGGAAAACATAGGATTATCTCAGTAGATACAGTAAATGTATTGTAAAAATTTAACACTCATGGAAAAAAAATCCTTAGGAAACTATAGAAGGGAACTTCCTAAACTTAACAAAAGACATCTATGAAAAACCTACAACTAATTTCATCTCTAACAGCAAATGTCTGCTGTTAATGAGTAGGAACAAGACATAATCAAAGACAAGGCAATGATGTTCTCTCTCATCACTACCATTCAAATATTTCTGAACTAAACCGCAAAAGCACTATTCATAAAAGATGACAAAAGTTTGATAAATACAACCTTATCAAAACTTTTTAAACTTCTTACAGAGAACGAGCTAGAAATAAGAGGTTTAATGGTAAAAGATGCCACTGAGAAAACGAAAGACAAGCCAGAGTGGGGAAATTATTAACACATTTATCTGCCAAAGGACCCATATCTAGAATACATATAGAATTCCTACAACACAGTAAGTAAAAATACAGCCCATAAAAATGGGGGCATAGGACTTGAGCAGACTTCATACTTCACAAAAGAAAATAAACACATAGGTGATAAACTCATGAAAATATAATTAATATCATTAAGCCTCAGGAAAAGGCAAATCAAAACCTGCCAATGAGCTACCACAAAACATCAAATACTGTAAGACTGTGGAGCAACTGGAACTCTAATGCATTGTAAATGAGACTCTAAAATGGTACAACCAATTTGGAAAATATTTTGATAATGTCTTATAAACTTAAACATAGACTCCCTTTTTGACCCATCAGGTGTGACTTAACAGAAATGAAAATGTAAGTCCACAACATGACTTAAACAAGAAAGTTCAAAGAAGATATATTTATAATACTGAAAAGCTGGAAGCAGCCCAAATGTACATAAACAGGAGACTGGATAAACGATGGTATGTCTATACAGTGGAATGCAGCTTATGGAATAAGAAGTGTAGTTTGCAAAAAAAAAAAAAAAAAAATTAGTTTTGAGATGAAGTCTTGCTCTGTCACCCAGAATGGAGTGCAATGGCAGAATCTTGGCTCACTGCAACCTCCACCTCCTGGGTTCAAGCAATTCTCTTGCCTCAGACTCCCAAGTAGCTGGGATTACAGGCACACACCACCATGCCCAGCTAATTTTTTTTTTTTTTTTTTTGTATTTTTAGTAGATATGGGGTTTCACCATGTTGGACAGGTTGTCCTGGAACTCCTGATTGCCGAGACCAGCTCAGTCGTGGAGACCCTAACCCAGCAGTGCTGGGGGAACTAAAGACACACATGCAGAAATATAGAGCGCGAAGTGGGATTCAGGGAGCTGACAGCCTTCAGAGCTGAGAGCCATGAACAGAGTTTTACCCACATATTTATTGACAGCAAACCAGTGATAAGCATTGTTTCTATAGATTACAGATTAACTAAAATGGGAAACAAAGGGATGGGCTCTGGCTAGTTATCTGCAGCAGGAACATGTCCTTAAGGCACAGATGGCTCATGCTATGGTGTGTGGTTCAGGAATGCCTTAAGCGGTTTTCCGCCCAGGGTGAGCCAGGTGTTTCTTGCCCTCATTCCGGTAAACCAACAACCCTCAGCGTGGGCGTCATAGCCATCACAAGCATGTCACAGTGCTGCAGAGATTTTGTTTATGGCCAGTTTCGGGGCCTGTTTATGGCCAGATTTTGGGGGCCTGTTCCGAGCACCTGATCTCTGGTGATCTGCTTGCCTTGGCCTCCCAAAGTGCTAGGATTACAGGCGTGAGCCACAGCGCCTGGCCCAAATTTTTTTTTTTTTTTTTTTTTTTTTTGCAAAATCATGTCTCTATTTTCAAACAAACTTTGCACAGGATTCCAATATTAGAACACATCGGAAATGGAGCCAATACAGATGACCGTGAGCCCTAATCTCTTCGTTCTTTCTCATGGCCTTTCCTGCACCACACACAGTCCTCTCCCACAGCAAATCCTGAGCCACTTTCTTGGCATTCGTGGGTTTTTCAAAGACAGTATGAAGTGTTCCACATTAGAACCTGTCATTTTCCTTGGCCAAATGACTCAAAGCCAGACCTTACTGAGAGTGGTTTATAACCTTTGCATTTGAATGCAAAGGACATAGCATCATTATTTATTCATTTAGCTGGAAGAGAGTTAAATGCTTCCAAGAGATACCTGCAACCTGAAAGCACTTGTTAAAATATACAAAACAAAATAAATGCAGAGATGATGAAATATTAAAACGATCACCTTTTGATGTCACCCCATCAGACAAAGTCAGAAGAAGAACCTGAATCATATGCTATATTCTAAAACTCATTTCCACATACTCGTCTTTGTGTGTGTTAGATTTGCTCCTACAATGTCGCATGTCATGACCCTTAGAGATATTTTCTGCCTAGACTCTACATCGTTTTGTTTTTTCATGCTAAATTCTGTATTTCTTTTAATTAAAAATTATTAGTAAGGAAAAAGTAGAACTATGACTGATACTTATGCATATAGCTGTGATATTTAAAGAATCTAAGCCTATATGAAAATGCCTTAATAATCAACAAAAGCAAACACAGAGAGTCAGGGATCTGGTAATCCAAATACATTTTTTCTTCTTTTGTTCTACAAAATAAAAAATAAATATTTATCACATCTGTATATCTCCAAAGGGAAAATCTAAATATCTAGAAAACTAACTTAATTATTAATGTAGGCTTATTTCAAGATTTGGCAGGAAGCTAGGTTTGTAAAAATGTACCCAGTTTTAACACGTTATGAGGCTAAGAAATCAATTCCAAATTCTTCCTTTTTTTCCTCCAAATTGAGAATTGCAAGATGAGCGCAACCACAATTGCATACAGACCTGTATCACTTTATACTAGAATGCACTTTGATGATTCTCCTAGTTTTTTGTTTTTGTTTTTACTTTTTTAATTTTAGATTCAGGGAGTACATGTGCAGGCTTGTTACTTGGGTATATTATGTGATGCTGAGGTTTGGGCTTCTAATGTCCAAGTGAACAGAGTACCCAACAGATAGTTTTCGACCCTTGCCCCAACCTCCTCCCACTCTTTTGGAATCCCCAGTGTTTATTGTTCCCATCTTTGTGTCTGTGTGTACCCAATGTTCAGCTCCCACTTATAAGTGAGAACATGTTGGAGTATTTGGTTTTCTGTTTTTGCTATAATTCACCTGGGATTATGGCCTCCAGCTGCATCCATGTTGCTCCAAATAATATGATTTCATTCTTTTTTATGGCTGCATAGTATTCCATATTGCATATGTACCACATTTTCTTTATCCAGTACACCACTGATGGGCATCTAGATTGAGTCCATTTCTTTGCTATTGTGAATAGTGCTGCAGTGAACATACAAGTATAGATATTTTTTTTTGCGGGGGGGGGGGGGACAGAGTCTCACTCTGTTGCCCAGGCTGGAGTGCAGTGGCGCTATCTTGGCTCACTGCAACCTCCGCCTCCCGGGTTCAAGCGATTCTTCTGCCTCACCCTGCCAAGTAGCTGGGACTATAGGTGCATGCCACCGTGCCCGGCTAATTTTTGTATTTTTAATAGAAACAGGGTTTCACCATCTTGGCCAGGCTGGTCTCAAGCTCCTGACGTCATGATCCGCCTATCTTGGCCTCCCAAAGTGCTGGGATTACAGGCATCAGCCACCGTGCCTGGCCAACAAGTGCAGTTATCTTTTGGGTAGAACACTTTATTTTCCTTTGGGGCTATACCTAGTAATGCTGAATTGCTGGGTGGAATAGTGATTCTGTGTTTAGTTCTTTGAGAAATCTCCAAGCTGTTTTCCACAGGGCACTGAACTAATTTTCATTCCCACCAACAGTGTGCAAGCAGTCCCTTTCCTCCGCAACCTCGCACATCTGTTTTCGTTCCCACCAACAGTGTGCAAGCAGTCCCTTTCCTCTGCAACCTCGCACATCTGTTATTTTTTGACTTTTTCATATTAGCCATTCCAACTGATGTGAGATGGTATCTCATTGTTGTTCCCCTTCATTCGTCAAATGTTTTGATCAAATTTGGGGATAACATGGAGACATACCTCAGGCAGTAGCTGATAACTTGTAACGCTCGCTGCGTTTCTTTTTTTTTTTTTTTTTTTTTGAGACGGAGTCTCGCTCTGTCGCCCAGGCTGGAGTGCAGTGGCCGGATCTCAGCTCACTGCAAGCTCCGCCTCCTGGGTTTACGCCATTCTCCTGCCTCAGCCTCCCGAGTAGCTGGGACTACAGGCGCCCGCCACCTCACCGGGCTAGTTTTTTGTATTTTTTTTAGTAGATACGGGGTTTCACCGTGTTAGCCAGGATGGTCTCGATCTCCTGACCTCGTGATCCACCTGTCTTGGCCTCCCAAAGTGCCTAGGATTACAGGCTTGAGCCACCATGCCCGGCCCCCTTCGCTGCGTTTCTAGTAGAACTCTACTCCTTGCAGAATTGTTTCCTGACCTGAGAGACCTGAGAGTGTTTATCTGGACATAACTTCCTTGAGCTGTATTAAGAACCACACCTTTCAACTCTGAATGCCTTATCAGTCTAAAGTTACAAAATAACCTAGCATATTGATTGGACGCTGTTCTACTGCTATTATATAACTCATCTACAGAGGACCCATGGAGCAAAAGACAAAGAAGATAGCTAGCGGGCAAAAGAGGATATAACAATGAGTCATAAACATATGAAAAAATGTTCAACACCACTAGCACAAAGGAAATGCAAAGAAAAAATTAGATATTTTCACTTGTTATATTAGAGATTTTTAAAAATCATAATTATTGATGCTTCCAAATTTTTGTGAGATGGATACCCTTACACACTGCTGGGGGTAAGAAGCATACACTTATATAATCTTTCTAGACAGCAATTGTAATCTATCTGGCAATATATCAAAATCTCTTAAAAATGTGTATTTCCTTGATATCCGTTTAACTTAGTAATTCTATTTGGGGGCATTTGTCCTGAGAAATTATCCAAAATATAGTAAGAGATTTATGAATCAACAGGTTCTTCATACTATATACCTTATAATAGCAAAGATTGGAAACAAATTAAATTCTCAAAACTCTCCTCCTTTGGAAGGCAACCACGACCATCTTTGTTTATTCTCTCATCTTCTGTGCTCTCTCAGTGGGCACTCTGCTAGACTAATTTGTGCTGGCTAATATGTTGTTCTATAAAAATTATTTGGTTGTTTCTTCTCTGTGTCTCCTGACTATCCCTTCTACTAAACAGACCATATGCAATTTGAAGGCAGGGTCTTTGGGTTTTTCCCCCATAAGACCTAGTACAGGGTAATCAGAAGAATCTGGAATCTGTTAGAACAACATGACCCTGATAATTTTCCATTTAAATTCTCCATTGCAGTGGGCCCAACAGGAGCAGCATAGCCCCATAGCAAGAGAGCTTTGCCCTTTTGGTGGGGTGGGAGGGTAAGTACATTTCATGACCATGGTATGAATGGTTTGAACCATGAGCCACAAGTTAACAGTACCTTGGCTCAGCCTCCATGTTTAAGAGATGCCACTCCTCTGTCCTTGTCTTGGAGTGCAGTAATGTACCACAGCCTGAACCTTTCCCATACGACTAAGAGTGTGCCCCGTTTACAGACATGGGTGTCTACAGTCCACCAAAGAGAGTGAATTGTCCCTGGTGTCATTGGCCTTGTTTTTATGTTTGTCTTCTCACTTCTCTGCACTGAGAGCTCCTTGAAGGCAGGAGCTACAGCTCTGTAGCTCCAGGATGTGGAACAGTGTGGCTTATAGCAGGAGCTGAAAATTCATTTAAGTCAAGGAGGAGAGAAGAGCAGCCAGGGTCAGCAGGTGAGGCCATGGGATACATCCAAGTGAGACAGGAGAAGGGAAAGAATCATTTCTAAAGGAAGTTATTCTTAGGCCGATGGGAAAATACGCCTTTAGAGAAAGTACAATCACAAAAGTAGTCTAATAGGTGTTATTATGGAGGCCATAAAAAGAAACTATTTGAAATAAAACAGGATTAAGGAAGAGAAGAATGCTCATTAAGGGTCAGAAGGGATAGAGGAGACTCATAAATGTCAAGCCAGTTGGGTGCAGTGGCTCACACTTGTAATCTCAGAGCTTTCAGAGATGGGAGGATTGCTTGAGCCCAGGAGTTTGAGACCAGCCTGGGCAACACAGTGAGACCTTCATCTCAAAAACCTTAGCCAGGCATGGTGGCATAGTCACAGCTACTAGGGAGGCTAAGACAGGAGGATCATTTGAGCCTAGGAGGTCAAAGCTGCAGTGAGCTATGATTGTGCCACTGCACTCCAGCCTGGAAAGCTAAATTTAACTGAAAACATACAAAAATTAAATAAACAAACAAAAGAACAACAACAAGCAAAAAACCTCTATCTCAGTGAAGCAAAAGAAACGAACTACATTTTTAAACACTTCGTATTTTAGGCAACACTAGAATGTGTGGAAAGCCCTGGAATTTCGTCAAGAACGTGACAGACCGAGATTGGGACAATGTCAATGAACAGCTGTCACTGATGAACTACTAGTGTATTTCTATATTCCTGAACTATATCTATCCTTACAATTACTGACCCACAGAATAAAACATGGTGGCAAAGAGTGTCACAGAAGGTAGAACAGGGCTCTTTTTATGCTCAAGACTTGGGTCTAAAACTGACAGAAAGGAGCCTCCAATTCCCTGTATTCCCAAAGAATTGCAAACAGTAGGGATGGTGTCATCTACAGGAGGGCTCTCTGAGAGATATTCCAATCAATTCTGCTCCCCTCACTGAACCTCCATTCTACCGTGCTCCTCCACAATCAACATGAGCAAAAAACTCAGAGTGGGATGAGGAGGAGGATGATGGGAGAGAGAGGAGAAACATCCATGGCTTTGTGAAGACAGCTGGGCTTTCTCTGTCTCCTCACCTCTCTCTTCTCCGGCTCCTATGTCAAACCAAATGGGGACATGCTGTAGGACATGCAATGTCAAACCTTCACAACAAACTGAGAAGGAGACTCTAAAAGAAAACGATACGTACTTGGGAATGGGTTTGCAATTGAAATACATGTGCCAGAGTAAACTATGCAGATCATCAGGAAGGTTGAGGCAAGGGACAGTTTTTGAAGGCAAAATGAAGAGAATTACATAAGTTGTTTAGAATCAATTGTCCTTGGCTGTATGGATCAATAACAAGGGTGGTGTCAGTCCAAGGTTGGACAAGCAGTTGCTGGACAGATGTCCTCGCAAAAGTATTTTCTGTGTAAGGTTTTGGTGGCCTTTGTGCAAGGTTGTGCTTTTTTGCAGTTTGTTTGTGATAGTTCTTGCTATCAGTCATACAAGCATGAGAACCCTCCCATTACGGCCTTTCCCAGTTCCAATTGTCACAAGTGACTCTATTTTGATTCTGACAACTTTCACATCAGCCTGTGGGCCAAATCCAGCCCACCGTCTATTTTCGTAAATAAAGTTTTATTGGAACACAGCCATGCCCATTCATTTTCATATTGTCTGTGGCTGCTTTCTCACCCCAACTTCAAAGTTGAATAGTCAAAACAGAGACCATATGGCTCACAAAGCTGAAAATGTTTACTAACCGTTCCTTTACAAAAAACATTTTCTGACCTCTATTCTAGAAAAGTTACCTACAGAGACTACTGATGTCAGAAAAAGGGAGAGATTGGCTTCCATTCTGGGTTGGAGCAGTAAGTTGGTGATAAGATCAAAATGTTCAGCCAGATCATTTATAAAGAGGGGCTGAAAGTTCATTAAGAAACATGAAAGGAGAATTTGGCAAAGCACAGATGAATACAGGGATTGGAAGAAATGAAATTATTTGAGATTTATAGCCCAGCTAACCCAACTCTTCCCTCCAGGAATTTACATGGTGAACTCTTTGGGTGCATTAGATTTGGTTTTATTGAATAATTTATTTTACATTTTTATTTATTTCCTTTACTAATTTTTTTAGGAGTGCTCTTATTGGGTTGAACAAAGCTTGCTTTTATTTATAAACTAGAAATATTCTGTCTCTGTAGGCCTAACTTTATCAATTTTGAGTGTGTAGATGCCCAATGTCTGGGACCTAGGAAACAAAACGGGCTGAGCAAAATTCTGAGCTTCAATTTTAAAAGCTAAGATTTGTTTAAAAAGAATTTCTGCAATGCTGCAAAACAAGCATAGTGTGTCCTTCGTCACCAAATGCTGTACAGAATGCTAAATTATACCTGGCTTCTGCCGAGCGTTCTTAGAACAAGCGTTTATTACAGATTAGTTTTCTTTTATATTAATGGGTGTCTAGAGAGGGGCAATAGCACTTGAGGCAATTTTGTTTTACTATGAAAATTATTTAAGCCTTTAGAAGATGAAATTCGGGGAAATGTACTGTCTTCTCAAAAAATATGTTTTCCTAACCCTAAATACAGGAAAAGCTTTTTGAGGAAAGTCATTTTGTTTTTAGCTTCGCAAAACAGATTTTCCAACTATTAAGCAAGATAAAAGGTCATGTTAACCGATTGTTTTAGATCATTCATTCATTCCTGGCCAGGATTTTACAAGATTAAAAGAGTGTGCTTCTGAAATAGAAAAAAAAAGGGCCACAGCATTTATAAACTAGGAGGTCCCTAAATGCTAGAGATTATTCTGATTCCAGAGAGAGCGTTAAGGCAGCAATGTAAACATGTTGCTGGTAAGTGAAATTACATTTCAAGCTCTACACTTTGCCACTCCAAACCTAAATAAATGAATAAAAATTTTCTTCTAACTTGAGATATTTTCCATAATTACTTTCTAATGTTACTTTAAAATAGTCAGCATCAAAAGCTGAAATTCAGTAAATAATATTCTGATCATGCCGTTGACTCAGTAAAAGAGAAGAATTGCCAGAAATCAAGTGCCATCCACATGTCAACTAAGGTCCCTCTGTCCCTTGGAGACCTAACCAAAAATGACTGCAGTCCTCTATTCCATGGCCTTTGAGATGCTTCCTTCACCACCCACCATGGTCCACCTCACCTCTCACCCCAATTCTGCAAACTCCCCTGACTTTACTTCCTCCTGGTTCTCTCTGTTCATCTTTCATATTTGCATGTGTTTCTTAGTTTGGTTCGACTCAGTCCAGATATAGAGCTTAGCCCTATCACAGTCTGTAAAAAAGCACCACTCGCCTTATACTTTACATGAGCTCAACATCTTTTTACTAAAAATCTGGAGAGCAGCGAGGATTACCAGGACAGAACATGTGATTTTCCACTATCTCTTGGCTTCTACCCTCTGCTCTTTATGTTTCTTTCTTGTCCCTCCCACCTCCACATACTGCCCACAAAGCAAACTGCAAAGTCATCCTCTTGTCACTCATGAAAGTTCAATCTTATCACCTTTGAATTACGGACTTTCACCAACAACTACAGTGTTCTCAAAAAGTATTCTGACAGTTGAAAGTTTCTGTCTTGTTAAGATAGCATGAAGCATGTTCTTGTGAGTTTTGGAGACTGAAAAACAGAATCAGTTATCTGTCTTTAGTGGCAAAATGTCAAATAAATTAAATTGATAAACATCATTGACTTTTACAAAGCCCACCTGTACAATGCTATATAATGTCCGGAACTCCATTGATATTCTTTCCTTTAAAAGTTGGAGCCTATACTTACCTGGCAGGGGAGATACCATGATCTCAAAGGTGGTTTTCCCAGGGCAAGGCTCATCCATTGCACTCCAAATGTGCTGATCCCTGCAATTTCCTCAAATGTAGGAAACCCAACTGCATAATGTGTGGCAGTGGGAGACTGTTCATGCTTTCCCCCGTTAAAAAAAAAAAAAAAAAAAAAAAAAGCTGGAGCCTAATTCTCTCCATCTTCCCAAAGTGGGGCTGGACTTGATAACTTGCTTCTAATGAACACGTTGTGCTGGAAGTGATTCCATGTGACATCCAAGGCTATGTCATAAAAAGGATAGCTTTCCTCTTTCACTTTCTCTGGGGTAAGCTAGTCGCCATGTTGTAAGGACACCCAAGCAGCCTTGTGGAGAAGCCCCAGGATGGAGAGCCTAGCCTGGAGAAGAACCAACTTTGCCAGCTATGGGAGTGGACCACCTTGAGTCCTCTAACCTCAGCCAGGTCTTCAGTTGATTTCAGCCACGGCTGATATCTTGACTGCAAACCACCCAACTAGCTGTTCCTAAATTCTTGACCCGTAGAAACTGTGAGAATAATAAATGCTTGTTGTTTATCCGGGGGTAGTTTACAGAGCAATATGTAACTAATACTCATAGACACTAATACAACTTTCTTGGAAAAACAATTAGTTTTTGTAAATGAATGAATGTATGAACATTCAAATCAGAGCATTACCAAAGAAAGAGAGTTAACTAGGGGATCATTTCTTCTAGCAATGCTCTCCTGACTTCCCCAGATCCACGCTTCAAAAACTATTACCTGTGGATGGATCATCCCGGGACTCAACTGTAAATGAAGATTCTGATTCAACAGGTCTGAGAATCTGCATTTTTAGCAAGACTCCAGGTAATGTCAACACTACTGGCTGATGACTTTCTGTTGTGGCACTTACCGTGGACTCCATTCATCCTGCCACCGGGTGTTCAAGTTATAGGTCACTTTGTGTCAGAGGCACTGGTGATATTGAACTTTCCCCAAGTCCTGTGCCTCTTGAAAACAGGGGAGATTATGAAACTACCCCTTCCCAACACACACCTTCAGTGTTCCAAAAAATGACTTCTTGCAAGGAATTCCTTTTCCTCATAAGATTTAGATAAGACCCACCGATGACCTCCTTGTTTACCTATGACAAAGTCAGACACGGAACTTCCAATTTCCATTCTGTGTCTCATGAATGATTAGCTACTGGTCCCCACTGGCCAGTGTGGACAAAGTATCATCAATGTGATTTGACCAAACTCTGCTTAGCCTTCTCACCTTCCCCCAGGCCCCTGGACTTTGGTCCTTTCTTGCATGTAGGAATGCAGAAAAGCCTCTCTATAAGACCTGCTCCAGAGAATGCAATGGCCACAAACAGAAATTGAGCCACTGTTTGATCATGCCACTGCCTCATCCCGCCCCTCACACGGTTCTTCGTAGCTTTCTCTACTCCCTATGAAAGAAAGACCTTTTTCTGCTGACCTCGGAGATGCATGCTGATCTCATGGTTATGGCACTCTCTACATTGCTATAGTCTCCTTCCCTAATGCTGCAGTTTCCTTTCCTAGAGCAAGAGTCTCCCTGCCTTTGTTGCAGTAATCCTTTTGCATATCATCTCTCCTTACCTGAGTTCAATTTATTTTCTCTTTTCTTTTTTTTTTTTTTTTGAGATGGAGTCTTGCTCTGTTGCCCAGGTTGGAGTGCAGTGGTGTGATCTCAGCTCACTGTAACCTCTGCCTCCTGGATTCAAGAGATTCTTCTGCCTCAGCCTTCCGAGTAGCTGGAATTGTAGGCATGTGCCACCACACCCGACTAATTTTTGTATTTTTAGTAGAGACGAGGTTTCACCATGTTGACCAGGCTGGTCTCGAACTCCTGACCTCAGGTGATCCACCTGCCATGCCATCCCAAAGTGCTGGGATTACAGGCTCGAGCCACCATGCCCGGCTCCATTATGCTTTGAGGGATTTACTTCTTTGGGTTTGAGATGTAGATCCCTTGAAAATCTGGAATCTCTTGTCTGAATCTACAGGAAGAACTGCTTTTCCCACATGGTTGTAATCACCTCCTTAATTATCTGTGTCTCACAGTAGATTGTAAATAGGGACAACAGAGACTATGTCTGACTTATTTCTCATGCTCCCCTAGACTTTTACAAAGCATTTATGTGGGTAAGTGCTCTAAATGTGCTGAACAAGTGAATGATTATTAGAAATATTGAGGGTAGGTGCCATGTTTTGAGAGGCTGGAATATTTTAAAATGTGCAATTTACCTACATTGTTTAGGAAATTAATATAGATAAAGTTAGCCTAGTCATTTGACCATATATCTCTCCAAATTGTCCTTTCAATAAGAGGAGTCTCATATTCAAAATAGGCTCTTTGGATAATCAGCATCTAAGCTTTGTTTCCATTCTGAATGAGTCTCCACTAAGCATGGCCTGTGTCTCTGAAAGAAAAGTCCTTCAGACTGCAGAATCTTAGCACTAGAAAAATATTAAGAGAAAAATTTGAAAGAAATTTCCTAAACACAGTGCTAGGAAAATTCAATCACAGGAGAAATCTTTTCCCACTGAGCAGTATATTGCTCTCAGAACCTAGGAAATAATAAGCAAAGTACATTTAAATGGGGAAAAAAAAAACTCCTTTCAGTAATTCTAGCTTTTGAAGTATGTATAGAAAGAAATTCAGAGCTAATGGATCAACTTTAGTGAGCCGAAGCAAAACCCAATTTGGAAAACCCACACTTCAATTAACCTGAAATGAAAACTGGGGTGACAGAAAAAAGATACAGAAGACCTTAAATTAATGCTTTTGGTGACCCAAGAGACAAAAGAAGAAATAAATTTATCATGATTTACCTTTCACGTAGAGGGAAAAAATCTGAATACCTTCCAAAATATTAATTTGTTTCCAAAGTGCTTAATGATTAGGTATATTCCTAAGTATTTTATTTTATTTTTTTGCAGCTATTGTAAAAAGGGTTGAGTTATTGATTTTTGCGGGGTTTTTTTTTTGTTTGTTTTGTTGATGTTGTTGTTGTTGTTGTTGTTGTTTTGAGATGGAGTCTCCCTCTGTTACCCAGGCTGGAGTGCAGTGGCATGATCTCAGCTCACTGCAACCTCCACCTCCCGGGTTCAGGTGATTCTCCTGCCTCAGCCTCCCAAGTAGCTGGGATTACAGGCTCGCCATCACAGCCCAGCTAATTTTTGTACTTTTGGTAGAGACAGGGTTTCACCATGTTGGCCAGACTGGTCTTGAATTCCTGACCTCAGGTGATCTGCTCACCTCAGCCTCCCAAAGTGCTGAGATTACAGGCATGAGAGACCATGCCCGGCCTGAGTTGTTGATATGATTCTCATCTTGGATGCTGTTGGTGTATAGAAGAGCTACTGATTTGTATACATTGATTTTGTATCCAGAAACTTTGCTGAATTCTTTTATCAGTTCCAGGAGCTTTCTGAAGGAGTCTTTAGGGTTTTCTACCTAAACAATCATATCATCGGCAAACAGCAACAGTTTGGCTGCCTCTTTACCAATTTGGGTACCCTTTATTTCTTTCTCTTGTCTGATTGCTCCGGCTAGGACTTCCAGTACTATGTTGAAAAGGAGTGGTTACAATGGGTATCTTCAAGGAAAACTACAAAACACTGCTGAAAGAAATCATAGACAACACAAACAAATGGAAACACACCCCAAGCTCATGCACGTGGATAGGTAGAATCAATATTGTGAAACAGACCACACTGCCAAAAGCAATCTACAAATTCTATGCAATTCCCATCAAAATACCACTATCATTCTTCACAGAATTAGAAAAAAAAATCCTAAAATTCATGTGGAACCAAAAAAGAGCCCATATAGCCAAAGCAAAATTAAGCAAAAAGAACAAATCTGGAGGCATCACATTACCTGATTTCAAAGTATACTATAAGGCCATAGTCACCAAAACAGTATGGTACTGGCATAAAAATAGGCACATAGACCAATGGAACAGAATAGATAACCAAGAAATAAACCCTAATACTTACAGCTAACTGATCTTCAACAAAATAAACAAAAACATAAAGTGGTGGAAAGACACCCTATTTAACAAATGGTGCTGGGATAAATGGCAAGTCACATGTAGAAGAATGAAACTGGATCCTCATCTCTTACATTATACAAAAATCAACTCAAGATGGATCAAGAACTTAAATCTAAGACCTGAAACTATAGAACTTCTAGAAGACAACATTGGAAAAACTCTTCTAGACATTGGCTTAGGCAAGGATTTCATGACCTAAAACCCAAAAGTAAATGCAATAAAAACAAAGATAGTTTGGACTTAATTAACCAAAAAGCATTTGCACAGCAAAAGGAACAATCAGCAGAGTAAACAGACAACCCACAGAGTGGGAGAAATCTTCACAATCCATACACCTGACAAAGGACTAATATCCAGAATCTACAATGAACTCAAACAAATCAGCAAGAAAAAAACAAACAGTCCCATCAAAAAGTGGGCTAAGGACATGAATAGACAATTCTCAAAAGAGGATCTACAAATGGCCCACAAACATATGAAAAAATGCTCGACATCACTAATGATCAGGGAAATGCAAATCAAAACCACAATGCGATACCACCTTACTCCTGCAAGAATGGCCATAACAAAAAAATCAAAAATCAAAAAATAGGCCTGGCATGGTGGCCCACACCTGTAATCCCAGCACTTTGGGAAGCCGAGGTTGGTGGATCACCTGAGGTCAGGAATTTGAGACCAGCCTGAGCAATGTGGTGAAACCCTGTCCTGTCTCTACTAAAAAATACAAAAATTAGCCAGGCGTGGTGGTGCACGCCTATAATCCCAGCTACTCAGGAGGCTGAGGAAGGAGAATCACTTGAACCCGGGAGGCGGAGGTTGCAGTGAGCCGAGATTATACCACTGCACTCCAGCCTGGGTGGCAGAGCAAGCCTCTGTCTCAAAAACAAAACAAAACAACAACAACAAAATAAATAAATAATAGATGTTAGCATGGATGCAGTGAACAGGGAACAATTCTACACTGTTGGTAGGATTGTAAACTAGTACAATCGCCATGGAAAACAGTGTGGAGATTCCTTAAAGAACTAAAAGTACATCTACCATTTGATCCAGCAATCTCACTGCTGAGTATCTACCAAGAGGAACATAAGTCACTATATGAAAAAGATACTTGTGCATGCATGTTTATAGCAGCACAATTTGCAATTGCAAAAACATGGAACCAACCCAAATGCCCAACCCATCAATCAACGAGTGGATAAAGAAACTGTGAGATACACACACACACACACACACACACACACGATGGAATACTACTCAGCCATAAAAAGGAATGAATCAATGGCATTCACAGCGACCTGGATGAGTTTGGAGGCTATTATTCTAAGTGAAGTAACTCAAGAATGGAAAAACAAACATCGTATGTTCTCACTCATGTTTGGGGGCTAAGCTATGAGGATGCAAAGACATAAGAAAGACACAGTTGACTTTGGGGACTCAGGAGGAAAGGGTTGGAAGGAAGTGAGGGATGAAAGACCACAAATTGGGTGCAGTATATACTGCTTGGGTGATAGGTGTGCCAAAATCTCACAAATCACCACCATAGAACTTATTCATGTAACCAAGCACCACCTGTTCCCCAATAACCTGTGAAAATAATTTTTTTTTTAAAAAAAGATGCTTAATGAGACTTTTGGTCTACTTACTGATCTAAAGAAAACATGTGGTGGTAAACAGTTTGAAAATACAGGTCAAATTATTTTCTCCCTGTGTCTGTGCCCTTTTGCAGTGTGAGTTTGTAGCTCCTGGCAACAGAGGTATAGTTTTTTGTTTTTTTGTATGCGTGTGTTTTTCCCCACCTGTTGTATCTCAACTAGCCTGTGACTTACTTTGACAAGTAGAATGAGGCACATGGGATATTGTGCCAGTTCCAAGTCTAGTATCAAGAGGCTTTGCACATTCTGTTCATTCTCCTGGAACCATGCCACTACCATTAAACCAGCTTGGACTTTTTCTGATGATGCTGGGAGCCATGTGGAAGAAAACCAAGGTGCCCCAGCTTGCTCACAGCCAGTTCTGGAAGCAAAAGCATCTGGCCTGCCTGCAGCAAGCCGAAGACTCACTAGTGAGCTCAGGCAACACAGGCCAAGTCAGAACCACTTGGCTGACCCCTGGAGTAATGAATGGTTGCCTTAAGTTTTTGGGTGTTTTTCCACACAGCCTATAAAAACTGATAGTCCGCCCGTAAAAAAGATTCACTCATTAATTGTCAAAGAAATTAAAACTAAACCAGCAAAGTCAGACCATTTATTGTCTATGAGAAGGATGAAAATAAACAAGGATGTTCATTCACAGAATTTGTAATTATATGGAAAGCTGGAAGGTGCAACTTTTTTAGAGGACAATTTGGCAATATGTATTAAATTTTCAAATGTGCCAGCTATTACTCTTCTTGGATTGTATTCTAAAAAAATCACATAAATATGTGATGATTAATTAACCTCATTTATAATACTAATGTTAGAGAATCAATGTGAATGTTCTTCAACAAGCGATGTGTTCTTAAAAAATATTATGTTATATCCATACAATGGAGTACTGAGCAGTCATTAAAAATGGTATTTATTTATGTTGATATGGACAGACTGCCACATTATTGTCACTGCTATTAAATAATTATTAGAATAATAGAATATTTCTATTTTTAACATGTAACAAAAACACTATGAATAGAAAGTGTTTAGAACAATATGCTTTGAAATATCAGCTATTATTTCTAGGAATGAGATTACAAGCAATTTTCATTTTCTGTTTACACATCTAAATAATTTAATTTTATTGATTGATTAGTTGATTGATTGAGACAGGGTCTCACTCTGTTGCCCAGGCTGGAGTGCATCACAGCTCGCTGCAACCTCTGCCACCTGAGTTCAAGCGCTTCTCCCTCCCAAACAGCTGGGATTACAGGCATGAGCCACCATACTGGACTAAATCATTTAATTTTAAACAAAAGTATTTGTCATGCATAAATTCTGGAAAATTAAGTCTACTTTTTAAATGGTTTTAAACTCCTTTATTAGGTACAACATTAAACTAAATTGACCTGTTTAATTACAGGTCTTTATTCTGAAGGATGCATTTCTTTGTCGCTGACAAAAACAAGGAAATGGTTTCTTCAGAATAAATAAATGCATTCTAATTTTAAATGAGTATAAAATTGGGGCCGGATGTGGTGGTTCACGCCTATAATCCTAGTGCTTTGGGAGGCCCAGGCAGATGGATTGCCTGAGCTCAGCAGTTCAAAACCAGCCTGGCCAACATGGTGAAACCATATCTCTACTAAAATATAAAAAATTAGCTGGGTGTGGTGGTGGATGCTTGTAGTCCCAGCTACTCGAGCAGCTGAGGCATGAGAATCGCTTGAACCTGGGAGACAGAGGTTGCAGTGAGCCAAGATTGTGCTACTGCTCTCCAGCCTGGGCAAAAGTGTGAGACTGTCTCAAAAAAAAAAAAAAAAAAAAAAGATGAAAGATTCCTTATTTGTTTTTGTAAATATAAGAGGGAAAGTTTCCCATACACCAGGAATGGCCTGGAAATAGCAGTATATTAATCAGTAAACTTTGGTGTTCCAAACAGAGATGTTTGATCCAGAAAAACTAAAGAACATTCATCATGACACAGATTTGTTTTTCCATTTAATCAAATCAAGAGGGCCTTTCAAGATTTTTGTAAGAGGTCTTGAAATAAAGAGGAAACTTGCACAAATTAATCAACAGCATTAATCAAGTGCCTACTGCGTACAGGAATTATTCTGGTTGCAAGTGAGAGACCTATAAATCTAAAATGGTCTTTTTTAAAAAAATGAGTTTACTCGCTAATGCAATTTAAGAGTCCAAGAATTAACTCTTTTCAGATGTGTGACGTAGGACTCAACGTGACCAGGACTGTTTCTATGCTTTTCTTTCTTGGTGTTGGCTCCTCCTCGGGAAGAATCTCTCTTGTGATTGCTTCCAAGATGGGTTCCAACATACTTCATCATTCAGACCCAGTGGGAAAAAGACAATGTTCCTCCCAGAACAGTTTTAAAACATTTCCTGATGTGAAATCATGTGCCATCCAATTACTCTTCCTGGAAGAGTAAATATGCTTGCTGTTTTAAACTAGAGGTGGGATTAAGCTCATCAAATCACAATGCTCAAGAGAAGAAGTGACTGAGGAGCTTTCTCAGAGGACAATTACAGTAAACTGTTATAGCTAAAGAAAAGTGAATGGATTCTAGGTGGTAAAATTAATAGATGTTCACCGCAGTCCTCTAGAAGATTATTTAGAGAATAAAAAGACATTTAAAATGCATTCCTAGCCACAAAATGATCACATAGAAGCAAGGAATAAACTACAGATACACAAGAAATAATTGCAATTAAAGACTCAGAATTCTAAGTGGTAAGTTAGTTGTACAAATAACAAATGCATCTCAGAGGAGAAAACATCACTGTGTGTTTCAATGATTAGCCAAACGTTATCCCTTCATTTAATGGTTTTGGTAATAGTATGATGCTTTAAAATGTTCCTGCTCAATCCAGGCTTTTTTGAATTCTTCAGTTTTAACCATGTCATTAAGTGATTGGTCTTTGGGTCTTAGACTCAAGATGTGAGGTTTTGAAATAATTTTCCTGTGATTGCAATAAAGATAATAAGTTGATTATCATTTGAAATGCTTTTCCATTGAGTTTTAATGCCTTTCTTTTTTACTTTCTTGAACGTATATAATGGAAAACATCTTTGTAATTATTCCCAAGTACTGAAACTTTAATCTCCATTGTGTAATTGAAATTTTCTCTGCAGCTAAGTGGTTTTTCTGGATCCTTAACAGGCTAAGAACATCTAAATGCTGATCATGTTCTCAAGGGAAAAGAGGAAAAACATATACAGGGAGAGTGATAAGTCTTTGTTGTCGTTGTTGTAAAGAAAATTCTCTCTTCAGTTTCCATTGCCATTTTTTTGTGAACCTTTTCTAAAAAACACTACTTTTTTCTTACTTAAATGATTAAGTATCTATGCATTAAACAAATATTTACTGAATGCAAAACATCAGTATATGCCAGCATAATAGAAGCTGTACTAAAAGCTGCATATATACATTAAACAAATATTTATTGAATGCAAAACATCAGTATATGCCAGCATAATAGAAGCTGTACTAAAAGCTGCATATACAGTGGTGGATAAAACAGTCATAAGTCTCTATCATCAAAGAGTTTATAGTCTAGGGAAGAAGACACAAAATAAAAAAGCAAAAAAAAAAAAAACAAATAGAAAAAGCTATTGATACGTGATTATATATTATAACATTATTGATATTATATGTTGTAATAAACTATAAAAGAATTAACAAATGCAATGATAGAAAATAATGTAGTGTGGGCAAGGTGAGATTGAGAAACTTAATTTGATAGGATTTTCATAATGCCTCTCTGAAGAAATGACATTTAAATAGAAACCTAAAGGATGAGAAGAGCATGTGAAAAGCAGAGTAATAAGTGCTCCGTGTAGGAGATTGAGAGTTCCCTGCAAGGGGAACAGCTCGAGTAAAGGTCCTGGGGTGTAAATAACTTCTCCATGTTTAAGGAACAACATGGGGGACAGCATGCCTGGAACATCAGAGGGCAAGTTGCAATGAGGTATGAGGTGCATTTGGAGAGGCAAGTAGAGATCCGACCATATGGGGGCTTGTAGGCCCATGATCAAGAATTTGGATTTTACTGAAAATCTAAAAGAACGCCATTAATGTGTTTTAAGCAGTGAAGAATTACGGCCTGATAGATATTTTTAAAGATAACTCCATCTGCCATGCAGTGAATAGTTTGAATGAGGCAAAGCTGAAAATGGAAAGGACAGTAAAGACGCTCCTATAACACTTAGCCATGGCTTATTTCAAGGTGTGTGTAGGAAGCAGTGCCACCAGGATGGGTTAATGGATTGGATGTGGAAGGTGAATAGAAGGGACGAAGGTGCCAGTTTTCTGGCTTAAGTTGTCAGAGAGGTGGTGGTTTTCCGAAACTGGGAAGATGCATCAGTCAGAATCTTGGCAGGAAACAGATGGTACACTCAGACAAGAACACTGATGAAAGTTTAATGGCAGGCGCTGTTTACAAAGGAGTGGACAGAGTTAAGAGAAACAAACAAGGGATGGCAAAGGACTCCAGAACTAGCAATGCAAGAAGCCATTATCGTTCCTAGGTCTGGAAGGGCAAGTGGAGTAGTCAGTTCCTGAAACAGAGTTGTAATTGTAGCCACAGCTTAAAAAAAAAAAAAAAAAAAAAAGTACCATGAAAACTGTGACTTTTATGTAGAAATGCAGCCACTACCAACTCAAGGCTGGCAGGAAGGGAACCAGGGAACTCAATACCCCAACTTTTCTTTCCTCCTGCCCTCCAATCTCCTGCCCTACCCCACCACCAACAAATCCGAAATAGAAGCCAAAATCCAAAGTTGACCACTGATGCAGGCTATACAGGTAGCAGCATCCTGGGCTCAAAGCAGGGTGGAGAAAAGTTCAGAGAGAATAGAGGGTGTAAATGGAGAATACTCAGTACTGACAACTAGTAAAGGAACTGTTTTGGGGAGTGGGAATCAAAAGTCACATTTTGTATTCATTACGTTTGAGACACCTGTGAAATATAAATTGATATTTCATGTAGAAATATGAGTCTGCAACTCGGAAAAGAGATTTGTGTTGAAAATTAAAATAGGGAAGTTATCAACATCTAGGTTGTTTTTAAAGCAATAGGAGAGATGTGAAAACTGAGACAATTTAGAGAGAGATTTAAAAGAGAAGGAGTAAGGGTTAGAATCCAGTATTTGGATGTAGAGTGAGAGTCTAGAAAGGTAGGGGAAAATTTAGAATAGTGGGATGTCAAGAAATGCAAGAATGGAAAGTAGCAGAAGATATAGTAAGTAGGTAAGTATGTCGAATGCAACTGAGAGGTCAGTAAAATAAATATAGAAATGTGTTCATTAGAGTCAGTGAAAGTAATAGACAATCTTTGACTCCTTTTTTACTTTTCAAAATTATATTTTTAAAAATCTTTAGGCCAGGCACAGTGACTCACTCCTGTAATCTCAGCACTTTGGGAGGCCAAGGTGGGTCGATCACAAGGTTAGGAGTTCGAGACCACCCTGGCCAACATGGTGAAACCCTGTCTCTATTAAAGATACAAAAAGTTAGCCAGGCGTGGTGGCACAAGCCTGTAATCCCAGCCACTTGGGAGGCTGAGGCAGGAGAATCACTTGAACGCGGGAGGCAGAGGTTGCAGTGAGCCAAGATCGTGCCACTGCACTCCAGCATGGGTGACAGAGAGAGATTCCTTCTCAAAAAAAAAAAAAAAAGCTTTAAACAACTTCACATGTTTTATAAAAGTATATAAAGTACACAAAATTTTAAAACTTTAGGAAACAACAGCAGTCCAAATGATATTTTTAAGCATATATTAGTAAAATCAGGTCCCCAAACAATGTGAGCAACAAGTTCTACCACAAAGAAACACAAGGCCCAGACATATTGATAGGCAAGTTTTACCAACCCTTAAAGGACAAATCACTCCAATCGATTAAGAAATCTATTTCCTTGATCTTCATCAAGTGATCCTATAATTCACATGGAAGAAAAAGGGCCGAAAAGAGTCTAGAAAAGCACTTTTCAAAGTGTGATTAGAAATTCTTAAGGGTTCCCAAGAACATTTTGGGAAGGGTCAGGACGGGGTCCATGAGGTCAAAACCATTTTCATAATAATGCTGAAACGCTATTTGCCATATTCACTCTCATTCTCTCATTAGTGTACTGTGGAGTTTTCCAGAGGCTACACAACATGTGATATCATGCAAGATTGAATGAAGAAGCAGGTAGGAGGCTATCTTCAATTAGACAGATATGATAATCTAGCTATCTTCTATTAAGCCAGACATTTTTTAAAATGGCAAAACTGTAAAGTAATGCCCTTCTTCTAAATGTTTGCTTTGGAAAATTTATTACTTTTATTTTTTAAATGTTATATTAACATGCAATGGGTTTACTAATATTACTTTTAAATGACTTCATAAATAAGCATTAAATAACTTTTAATTTCTAATAGAGCAAATATTGATGGATATAATCCACATTTTAAAAACTCTTTGGAATTTTCAGTAATTTCTAAAAGTGTAAGGGGTTCCTAAGACCAAAAGTTTGAGAACTGCTGACTTAGCATAAAAAAGGAAGTAAAATAGAGGATAGGCTTTTATCTCCGAATATCAAGACTGACTTGATAAAGTAAAGCTAGGGTAGTTGAATATATAGCAGTAAAAATTAAAATATCTATCCTTTGCCAGTTTCGGGCTAGGAGGTGAAGAAAGAACTCTCACATGCTGCTAGTGGCACGGCAAATGGTTCAACTGCTTTGGAGAGTGATTTGGCAATGTTGAAGATATGCATAACTTAGGGCCTGGTATTCTGGCTCTCCGTATAAAACCCTAAGGAAATTCAAGCGCATGTGAACAGAGAGATAAAAATATGAATTGCAGCACTGTTTTCAATAAGGGAAATCTGGAAACAACCTATGCATCCCCCAGTGGAAATACGAAGGAAATACAGCAAGCCCAGAGCAAGTTACCCTTGGAAGGGAAGCCAAAGCAATGGGGAGGGAAAACAAAAGACTTTCAGTTGTATCTGTTTATTTATGAGAAAATAAGGGAGGGAGGGAAGGAGGGAGAAAGAGAAAGACTGAAAACACAGCACAATGTCATCACTGAGTTAATCTGTGTGATGTGTGCATAGGTGTTCGATGTGTTATTTATTCTTCTGAATGTTTGAAATACTACATAGTAAAAGCAAGCTACTGGGACCACATTCATTTGCATTCTCATTCTGTATAATGCACACAGTGAAACTGGTTGCCTACAAAGAGAATGTTAAAATTTAAATTCAGGTACAAAGTGGTCTAAATATACACCACAGTCTAGCTCCTCCTAACACTCTGATAGTGTTAAAGGAAGTTTTATTTGTTGTAGGTTTTATAACCAAGCTATTTGAAGGAATGCAGTTGAAGCATGGAGATCAGAGTGTTTCAATCTTCTGGTGTCTCTTAGGAGGTGCCATATGTTGGAATCATTGTCAGCCAGAAAAACATCCGCTACAAAAGTGCATCCTTCTGGGGGAAGTCAGTTTGCATAACTTATCCCAAGAGTAAATTCAGACAATGGGGCAGCATCAAGAACGGGCAATGACATCACCCTGGTCTGTGTTCATCTCCGTTCTTAACCCAGGTGGACCCAAATAGTATCAGCCAGGTGGATTGGTTTGAGGAGTTATCAAAATAGTTTTGTCTTGGTTTACTCCCTGGGATAGCAGGGGACTAAGCAAGCTAGTTTCATGGATCATTATTCCAAGCGTCCAACCTCCAAATTTCTAGATAGCAGAGTAGCTCTTAGCTAAGCAGTGAGGTAGACAAAGTATGAAACACCATAATTTGTAAGATGAAAATTTATGCTAGTATTAATTATTGTTTCTATTCACTTCCGCCTACATTCATGAAGCATATATGCTATGTTTTGAATGTTTTCATCCTCTCCAAAATTCATGTTGAAACTTAATCTCCAATGCAATATATGAAGAGGTATGGCCTTTAGGAGGTGATTGAGTCATGTCATAAATGGAATTAGGTGCCCTTATGAAAGGGCCTGAGAAGGGGGTTCATCTCTCTTGCTCTTCGGCCCCTTCTTCCATGTAAGGACACAGTATTCATCCCCTCCAGAGGATACAGAAACATGGTACCATCTTGGAACTGGAGTTTGGGTCCTCACCAGACACTGAAACTGCTGGTGCCAGGATATTAGACTCCCAACCTTCAGAACTGTGAGAAATAAATTTCTGTTTTTAAAATAAATTACCCAGTCTGTGGTATTTTATTATACCAGCACAAATGAACCGAGACAATATGTTTTGTGAAGGCACTGTGCTAGCCTCCTTGCTAGTGATTAGGGAGAAAAAAACTAAATAAGACATTCTCAACATACACATCTGTACAGGTAGTTGGCGCAGGTAAACCAAATTTTATTTATTTAAGTTAGCACTGCCAACTGCATTTCCATAAGAGGACACAGAAAACTGCAAAAAAAGGTTCTTGGACTCTTTCCATAACACTTTAAAGGTCACTCTTGGTTATGTAAATAGAAGTAGTATAACATATGTTAAGGGTTGAACATCTGTCACCTTCCAAACTCATGTTGAAATTTATTGCCATTGGAATGGTACTAGGAAGAGGGACGTTTAAGAGGTGGTTAGGCCGTGAGGGCTCTGTCCTCATGAATAAAGTCATGTCATTATCATTGGAATGGGTTCCTTATAAAAGATGAGTTTGTCCCCCTTTAGACTCTCAGTCACTCACCTTTGGCCATGTTATGATGCAGCAGAAGTCCCTCTCCAAGTGCCAGCCCCTCAATCTTGTACTTCTTAGCCTCCAGAACTGTGAGCCAATAAACTTCAGTTCATGTAAATTCCCAGTCTGTGGTACGCTGTTATAGCAGCATAAATGAACTAAGACAACATCTACTGGCCTACAAATCTCAGACTCTTTTTGTGATTTGGTGGAAATGGAGAGAGGGAAAGTAAATTTGCATGGAGTTAGGTAGGCTTCAGTGAGGAATAAGATAAAGCCCATGACCCTTTCTCTTTAGATGATTAGAATTATTAGGAACTCTGAGGTTTTAGGATAATGTCAGTCAAAGTTCTCTTGTAGGAAAGGACCTTAAAAACCCAAAGAAAACGAGGAAAGTAAGAACCTGTACTAGTGATCCTTGTTCCACACAGAATATATAGAGCATCATGAGGAAGGCCTCTAAGACAACTCCAGACCCAGCCACCCCATTAATGTTAGCTTGTCAGTAAAAACCACAATCACTTGTACCTTGGAGATCTGTGTGGCAAACAGAACCAGGGAGGCAACTGGTCTTTAGATGCAACACTGTGTCACAGCAATAGAAGCCACAGCAGTTGAAAACCAAGCCTAGTTCGTGGGCAGATCACATGGCCTGGCATTTGTAAGCAAGAGCAACCAAGCAAATAAGGCCAAGTAAGCTTCTCAGGATCTTGGACCATTTAGGATGATGGGGTTCATAAAAACTTGGTGCTGGATTTCCTGCTAACATAAATATATGGAGTTAGAATAACCCACTGGAATGTAAAAGGGGGATTGTTATATTTATACCCCACACTAGTGCAGGGGGCCATACTGGTTATACTTACATATCCCAAGAACATCTCAAAACAACCCATTTGAAGAGTGTAGCACTACTATAGAAGTCTGCAACTAGTGCTAAAGAAACATTATGAAGAAAGTCAATCTTTATAAAAATCCTTGGAAATCACCGTAACTGACAAGAATAGAGACAGTTAATAAATGGTTATGTATTGTTCAATAATTTCATGTTATGTACTGAAAATACTGTATGCAGAATCACATTAGCTCTACCTCCCAAGAGTTACTATGAGTAATCCTGTATACAAGTGTTAGAAGCCAAATTTGTCAGTAGTGTGAAATGTAGGCATTTTAGTTCAGACTGTAAAATTAAAATTTTAAAGATAATGTTCTAGATTCTAAAGAGAAAATGTGTAGCCCCCAACAGAGTATGCTCCAGTATCATACACATCAACTATGCCCACAAAGATAGTGCCAAATACTATACGTACTTGGATAACACAATGGAAAACCTGTAAGCAATTGGATTTGCCTCTACCAGCTTGGAGTAACAACCAGGGCCAGCTATACAATTTGTGGCACTCCATCAAAAATGAAAATGTAGGCCTTATTGCTCAAAAAAGGAACAAAAAGCGATCTTTTTTAAGTACCTAAAATATAAAGCTTTTTCCTTTCTTTCAAAGTCTCTCCATCTTGATTTGCCATGGTGTTTTTTATTGGCCACTTGCATTATTTTTCCATTGCTGCATAACAAATTAGCAGCTTAAAACAATAGCCATGTTTTCTGATATCGTTCGTGGGTCAGGAGTCCAGGCATTGCTTAGGTGTGCGCTCTGCTCAAGGTATCTAAAATAGTCAGATGTGTAAAATCAAAGGATGGAATGGTGGTTGTCAGGGGCAGAGGTGAGGGGGATGTGGGAAATTATTAATCATTGGGCATAAAGTGTCAGTCAAGCAAGGTTAATAAGCTCTAGAGAGCTGCTGTGCCTATAGTCAACAAGAATGAATTGTATGCTTAAAAATGAATTGCTAGAAGCATAGATCTCGTGTTAAATGTTCTTATCATAACACAACAAAATAAAATAAAATAAAATGGAATGTAATCTATTGATAGACTCTGATTCTGGAAATGGTATTATAAGGATTGAAGAAACATTATTTTTCTGAGATTTATGCTGAAAGTCTTTCAGTTTCTCTATGAAAGTGAGAAAGGCAATGAATATGGAAAACAGCCTGTTTCCTCATCTATATTAATACTTAGTTCACAGGGTTCTGGTAAAGATGAAGTGAGATAGTGGAAGTCCTTCATAAGTTGTAAAGTGCTATTCAGTATAAGAAGACATTAGTGTTAAAATTAATGAAAACAACACATCAACAAATTACTTTTTTTATTAGCAATCCTATTTGCCAATGAAAAATGAAGCTATAATTTTAGTAAGATCCTGCCTTCTCACACTGGTTTTTAGAGGTGGACAGTCGGAACTCACACTGTGATCAGTGAGGTAGGAAGAGGGCACCAAGAAATCACTGCAGAAAAGAAGCACTAGAATGGAAGGAAGTTTCCCCTGAAAATGTAAATTCTGCCCTCCGACATATTTGGCTTCTGGCTATTACAGAGAATATCAAGGATATAGAGTACTTTGCTAACAAGAAGCATGCATGTTCATATTCAGGACTTCTTTTTTTTTTTTTTGGAGATGGAGTCTCACTTTTGTCACCCATGCTGGACTTTCTCAGGAGATTACAAAGATCTCTTACCTCAGGTTAATAAACACTATCCCAAAGTACTCGGAAATAGTCTTAGAAAGGTTGGATATGCAAGAAACAATTTTCAGGCCAACTCTTTTGACAATAGACTCCTCTGTATCTAAAGCAATCCACTATTTGTTATGTCATTCTGAGGCCAGAATTCAGTCCCAATTCCCTCCACAAGGTTGACGCTGAAATCGTTAAGTAATGAGATATAGTACTCAAGGCAGCTGATGGGTGTGAGACTCTCTGTGATTGAACAGCTTCCTTTAATAAAACAAAATGTGAAGTGCTCCAAGGTCTTTGGTGAAGAAAAGCTGAAGGAAAAATCTTTGGGTAGAAAGAAGGGATTTTTCTAAAAGCCCCTATATGTTTTTTCTCAGTCTTTTGATAATGTAGACTCCAGGGGTATGCTGCACCCCTTTTAGGATTTCTGCTCAATTATGAGCCACAGCCAAAGTCATTTCCTATTGCTCGTATGGATCAACTAGAAGATCCTTCAAAAAGAACAATATTAAAACCAAGAAGCACATAGAAAGAGACACAACATACAGTATCTAAATAGTCAAGCTACAAGTATAGGTTTCTGATCCTGCAGTAACCAACTGACTTACTGACTCATGGACCTCTTCTCTTCCACGTTCTTTCTGAACATGACCTTCAGTTGTTACCTTGTCTCACTATTGCTCAGGAGCTCATCTAATTTCCTGTGCTGCCCCGTTCCTGGAAAGCACAAACTTCCTTTCGATTTAAAACCCAAATATTTTCATGGATTTCTGCTACCAAGCGCTTCACTACTTACAGTATCTGGCCTGAAGGCTAAGTCTCATCCCTTCCCAACTTGTTCTGTAAGTTTGTACATATTTCATTATGATGCATTATGACAGCTCCTTCCCCACTCACCCCATCTCCACCCCAGTCCTCAAGGTATTCAAAGGAAAGAATAAACATGTATTGTGTACCTACTATGAAAAAACATGGAATATATAAACAGGAAAACAAATTGTTTAGGAGGTTTTAAAACAACCTCCTATAGGAGGGGCTACTTACCTAGGTTTGCAGGGAAACGTATGCTTCCCAGCACTGATACACCACTTTCTTACTCTTTTAGAACATTTGTCTTTACTGGGGACCTGGATCAGAGTTTCCTTTCTTTCTGTATAAAGGACATTTTGTAGTCCCCTCTCCTGAGTACTCTGCACAAAGCTAGATGCCCCACTTTGCTTAATATTTTGAGATACTTCTTCTTCTGCTTGGTTTTGCGGCTCTGCTCTGTGACTTAAAGTCTTCTTCCCTGGCCAGAAATCTGTGCTGCCTCTTTTATCACCATGGACTTCTTTTGCCTTGCTATGTTATAGGAAAGTTGTTTAAACCTTCCGGAAGGAAGAGTTGATTTCTTGACTGAAGTTTTAATTGAAAATACATCCCCCTAGGCTGGAATACAGACACCACGGTGCATTCTCTGTAATATCACTAAATACATCATCTAACACTCACTCACACTGTTATATATGCTATATATGTTATTTGACTCAATCCTGAAACCAATTCTATAATGAAGAAAGTCTCCAAGGAGTAAAATAATCAAGGATGCAAACGCCATTTGTCTGCCTCCAATGACCAGGCTTATACCACTTTAATTTGCATGAGGGTTAGTAGTCTCTCCAATAACATTGAGACAGTTTGAATATATGTTTTGGTGTCAAAGGTGAAAAATAGTTTTTCTCTTTGGTCCCAACACTTATTCTAGTAGATAATCTTGAGCCCACCCAGCTTCTTCCCTGTCCTCAGGGTTCTGTTTTTCCCTCTGTTGTCCCTTAACCTGTTTCTATGCCCAAGCCCTGCTGACCAGCTTGAACTTAATCTGGGGCTCTGTTGGAAGCTACCATCTTCTCATTTCTCCAGAAGCACTCTCATGGGGCTGTGCTGAAGAGTGGATTTGTAACAAATTTTTTCATCAACATAATCCCAACTGCTTTGTGTCTTCCAGAAGTTCCTCAAACTGGGTGTGTTGTCCACCACCAGCATTTTTGTCTTCCAGGGCTACTCTGGGTGCATTCATATTTTTCCATCAGTCATTTCAGTGGAATTTTGGAAGGAAAACACTATAACCTTTCCTTAGTACACAATTTTGAAGCAAAACCTCTTATCTAAGTTTTCTAATTTTTTTTCTAGAATGAGTATAGTTCAGTATAACAGAGATCTGAGAAGAGTTTTTAAAAATAAGGAAATACTTCTAACACTATGGCTTGGCACTCCAAGCTAATGAAGATCCTCCTGCAGTCTGTTACTTCCTGGCATGACACTTAGGTCTCCAGGGAAAATCACTTAAGAAAGCCTTAGTCCTTGACCAAGTAAAGTTTTCCTTGTATTGTTTTAAGTTAAAAATAAAAAGAATGACTCAGCAAGTTTTGGCCTATATATTGTCATTCTGTACAACTCCCTAAATATTTAAATCCAAATTAAAACATAAACAGCCTGAAGAATGACTTTCTCTAGGCCTAAGGACAGTTTGATGCAGCAAATTTAAATATTATTTATATGTTGCTTTGCTATGAAATTTATTTGCCTTGCCAACAACACAGTGTGGTCATTTAAAAGCTGGGTTTTTAAATTAACAGTCTTGACCTATATTTTGCTACCAATAAAAGTCTGGTTCCTAACTATAATTCCATACTAAATTCACTGCTTGTACATGAAGAAAAATCTAAATTAATTGACATGTAAAGGGGTGGCTCTCAGCACAAAGCCATAATAATTGCATGACAGAAGTTTAATATCATTGTTCTTTGCATCTGAAAATGTCATCAATAGCATGCATATGACTGAAGGGAAAAAACCCAGCGTATACTCTATGCATCTGCACAGCCCTCTGCAAATGTTTATGGGAACAGTTCAGAGGGCTTATTATTGGTGGTTGGTTCCTAAGCTATAAACATTCAATATTACATAGAGGTAGGTCTTAACATCTTTTCTGTGGCTCACTTTGCATTTTAGACCCTCTCCTACTCAGCTTTGTCCATAGCAGTTTAGATACCCATGCTATTCAGAAGACCTTTTGGAAGGTTTGCAATAGCTTGATTTTACAATGAAATGACAGTCTCCCTTACTTGTGACTTGAAATACTATTTCATGTTTCAATAATTTTAAGCAATTAAGGAGATAAACAAGTCTCCATGAATAGTATATATTACAACATTCTCTTAAAATAAGCTTACAGATTGCAGAATTAAAACATGGACTAGAATTTGTAGAATGTAATAGGAAGCACTAAATACATGAAAACAGATATTTTTCACTAGAATTAGACTAGAAGAAACAATTATCACAATTCTAGAAATAAGTATTCATGGCTTAACTCAAAGAGAAGCGGATTCAGCTGCTCAGTTTTGTAATTTAAAATGCATTACGGAGGCCGGGCGCGGTGGCTCAAGCCTGTAATCCCAGCACTTTGGGAGGCGGAGACGGGCGGATCACAAGGTCAGGAGATCAAGACCATCCTGGCTAACACAGTGAAACCCCGTCTCTACTAAAAAATACAAAAAACTAGCCGGGCGAGGTGGCGGGCGCCTGTAGTCCCAGCTATTCGGGAGGCTGAGGCAGGAGAATGGCGTAAACCTGGGAGGCGGAGCTTGCAGTGAGCTGAGATCCGGTCACTGCACTCCAGCCTGGGCGACAGAGCGAGACTCCGTTTCAAAAAAAAAAAAAAAAAAAAAATGCATTACTTCTTTGGTCTTGTTGTACCTTAGACATGCTAAATTAATCATTTTACGTATTCTTACCACAGACAATGACTTACTCTCTACCAAATAAAACGTTGGTTTATAAGGAATTACTTCTTTGATGATTCTGATATTGCTTATATTTTTATTGTTTCTTCCATAGTAATGACAAATTGCTATTAAACAATTTACACAGTTGATATCATTAAATATCTAGTTACAATACCTGGCATTAAAATATTTTGATTTTGTGAAATGTTATACTATATGCTTTGTATTTTAGAAAAATTAAGATCATAGCCACTAGCCATAGAAACCTTTCATATTTCAAAAATTTTACAGATATAATTTCTCTGCCTATTATTTTCAATAATTTAAAATATTCAAAATGTC
Source organism: Rhinopithecus roxellana (assembly GCF_007565055.1). Classification (NCBI taxonomy): domain Eukaryota; kingdom Metazoa; phylum Chordata; class Mammalia; order Primates; family Cercopithecidae; genus Rhinopithecus; species Rhinopithecus roxellana. The sequence goes on along the minus strand of NC_044556.1, from coordinate 97,133,592 downwards.
ATGACTACTTACTAGTGCTCATTTATAACCTAAAATCATCTGTTGTTCCTATTTTTTAGAACTCTGTTATTATGCTTAGCATTTGAGGCTATCTGTAATCTGGCACTTTCCATGCTCAACAAGTGTCCTTTCTACCACTCTGTAGCATGAATCTATCATTCTATTCAAGATAATATTTTAAATTGTCCCATAAATATAGCAGGCTCATTCCCATCATCATTCTTTCATTCATATTGCTCCCCAAAATGTAACATCCTCTTCTCTTTTTACCATCTATCTATATTCTAGTATTATGATCATTCAGAATACCTATATAATTACCTGTAAAGAAAGGAAATTAGAACCTCACTTCATACATTCAAAAATGTTAGATATATTTAAAAGTCTAAAAATTAAAGTATAACACAGCTAAAAGAAAATATATATAAATATTTGAACACAGAATAAAGTCTAAATATAAAACCAATGGAATAAATTATAAATTATCACTGGATTTCATAAAAACAAATTTTCATACACTAAAAACAACCATTGAACAAACTGAAATGACAAGAAACTGAACTCCTATATCAGAAACTGTATAGAAAGACACCTTTTTAAGTTCTCCTTTCCAAATATTTCAGAGAACACCTGAAGGCCATTTATATCAAGCAAAACAAAAATATTACAGTCAAACATATCTCCGATAAGGATTTTCTGCAGGTTTATTTTTAGGGAATCTGCTTATTTTTGCTGCTTAATTCTAAACCCTCCCATTAGGTATTTTAAATGCCTGGGCTTCATTTTTTTCAACAAATGTTTTTATTGCATTGCAGCCACATGCCAGGAATTGTGCTAGATACAAAAATATACTGATGTGTAAAGCAAATATGATCCCATCACACAACTGAAGGCTAGTGAAAGATAAACTTTAAGTAATCACACAAATTGTGGTTTTCAAAGAAAAGGTGCAGAGCACTATGACAGCATATAAAAGCAACTTCACCTATTGGGGACACGGGATATGTATATGTCAAGAAGACTTCTTATCTACATACAACTGTAAGCTCTTAAAACAGCAAGGGCTCTATCATAGAGAGATTCTGCATCTTTCTGCATCTAACACAGTAAGTCATCTATATTTGTTAAATAATTTGTTCCAATTAAAATTTGAGGCTGTCCTTACTCACTAGCCTTCTTTTTTCAGTGGTGTGCATGAAGTCAGCTTTAGAATGATCAATACTGTAGACACTTTAAGAGAGACAATTTAGAAAGATATACTTTTATTCTTATGATTAAACAATTTAAAAAGAAATGTTTATATGATTTAATAATCAATATCATCAGATTTAATGGTAGAATACTATTTAAACATCAAAGGAGTAACATTCATATTTCTTTTAAAAATTATTCACATAATTCATGAACTAAAACAGCTTTAAAATTTTTTTCACTAACAGTACACATAGGTTGTTGAAAGTTTTTTAAAAGCATGTATTTTTACACTGTGTATCCTGGAAGTTTATTTATTACTAATTCACAAATATCTTTGCATTGCTTGGAAATATTTAGTGAACCAACATTATCATTGTCTTCTTCAAAGTGATCTAATGTACTGCTATCCAGGACATTAAGTTCTAGTTCGGACACATTTGAAGGCAGGTAAGAACTCACTTGGGATGTTCCTGGTGACTCGCTTTTTTCTAAAGATTTCCAACTACTTCTGGTTTTAACAGAGATGTCTTGACCTCTCTTTGTAATTTTAGAATTGTGCATACTGTTTTGATCTATCCGGTTTTCTTTTTCTTCAGTCCAATGTGATGAAGATAAATCACTAGCCGAGATGCTAGATGCTTCCTCCAAACTTTTATCCTGAGTCTTTGAAATATGACATTTTCTATACGAGTGGACAGGTGACCCAGCTGAAAAAGGTGGGCTAAGGATAGAACACTTGTCACTACTATCTTTCTTTTTGGACACTCTTGTTTCACTAGACTTCCTTGTATATTGACTATGTGTTGGATTTTCTGTCCTTGAACTGCTATCATGAGCTTTACTTCTGCTGGTGTCCTCAGTGGTACAGAAATCTTCAGAATAGCAAGGGCTAGACAAGTCATCTGAATACTTTAGTTCTGAGATGTTTTCATAGCAACTATTTTTACCTGGTCTATTGTCACTTATATCAGCCACAAGAATGTCATTATCTGTGGTTTTGACTTGTCTAATATCTATTTCTTTATCTACAATTCTGTCAACAACAGCATCCTGTTGGAAAACACACGGACTTTGGATTTTCATTTCCACATTTCCTCCCAAAATATTTGTAGGGGTAAGCCTTTCTGGAATAATGGAATTTGCAGGACTCACAACTTCTTCCAATGAAACATTATTGATTCTATTTTTACTACAATCAACTGTCTTTTTCCCAGTTGCATATTTCAGTTTAGTTTGTTTACTTGTTCTGGGATCATCAAAAACTCCACTGATTTGTCTTGAGGTATCACTATTTTCAGTAAAAGATGCACCTGAATCTAAATACTTATCTTTAGGTAGTTGTGGCTCCTGACTTTGTTCTGCAGAGCTTAATAGTTTAACTTTGGATGATGGAATTCTGAATTTTGTACCCAACATTTGTGACTGTGATTTTCTATATAGTTCTCTTTTTTCATGTACCACCAACATATCAGGATTTGTTAGCTTTAAACGTAGTCTTAGTGTATTTGTTAAGCCATAAAGTAGCCTCCCTTTTGGAACTCTTTTTTGGAAGGTACCACTGCTCTTTTCAGAATATTGATCTTTCTTACAGTTTTCAATTTGGCTCTTTTTATACTGAAGACTCACTGACTTTTCACATCCCCCCATAGAACGCTTATCCTTCTTGGATTCAGACTTGTATGTGGATTTGGCAGAAGATTCGGGTGACTTCTTATCCTCAGTCCTGTATAACCAGGCTAGGTGAGGATGTATATGAGCAGGACTTGTCACAGGTTGGTCATATAACAAGGACAACTCAACTAACAAAGCATTTAACAAAGGCAACTGCCTTATTGTATTAATTCTATTTTGTTCAGTTTGACATGTTTGATTAGTTGCTCCTATATCCTGAATATGTGGAGGATTTACAAGCACTGGAGGATGCTCATGTGTTGCAGAACTTGGATGTTTTACACAACTCCTGTGTGTTGGGGGATTTACACGCTTTTTTTCAGGAGAAGCACCATCCAATTCCTCAGGTACATTCATTTGAGGCTCAATGGTGATTTTAGCCTGTGCAGGGGGCGGTTTTTCTTGGGTCAAGTTAGTGTAATACAAAGGAGGAGGGCAAAATATATTGGTCTCCATGTCCAATTCTGTGACTTCCCCATTTAGGGAGCTAACATTTCTCCCACTGACAGCACTTGAACATGTTACAACAGAACTGGTTTTGCCATTCTCCACAGAACCCACATTATCAGATTCAGCCTTACTTTGGAGAACTATTTCCTTCAAACCCTTCTGTGCCTCTGGGATTTCCAACTCCCCCGGCGGCCTATCAGCCTCTCTGGGGCTTGGCTGTGAGGCTGGCTGCTGTAGCTGCTGTCTTTCCTGCTGGGTTTCGGGACTGACCTCCGCTCCGCCTCCTGTGGGGGTGACGGTGAGGGGCCTCTCAAGTTGGCCCAGCAAGCGGCTTCCCAGGTCAGTCAGGCGGTAGGCCAGTGCAATATCCCCAGTCTGCTCGCCTACTTGATTATGCAGGGGAAAACGTCCCCGGTGACGGTGGGAGCATCCGGAGGCGGCCGGCCCCACAACCCTGTGGGCCGCGGTGGCCAGCGAAATGTCGCAGGCCCCCAGGAGCTGTGGGGTGGGCGTCGGGAGCCCGGGGGGCAGCTGCAGCAGCAAGGTGGCAAGCGGGGTCCGCAGGAGCCGGCGGTGCAGGGTAGCAGGCTGCAGGCGGAAGAGGCAGGACTTGCCGCGACCGAAGCGGATCACGCCGGGCCACGGTTCGGGGGCGGGAGCGCCGGGGCCGTCAGGAGGGTAAACCAACAGCGTGGGGAAGTCCAGCAGGCGGAAGGCCACCGCGGGGCACAAACCGCGCGGCGACGAAGCCTCCCCTTGCTCCTTTTCCTCCTCTTCCTCCTCCTGCTCCACTGCGGCAGCGGGGGGCGGTATCAGCCGAGCTTCCAAACGCACCCAGTCCACCAGCAGCTCCAGCGAGAAGAGCCGCTCGGACAGTGAGCCCGCCATTGCTGTTGCCCCAGGAAACGCCGCCACGGGCTCAGCAAACTGGAAGCTGAAGCCCCGGGCTCTCACGAGAAACCGGAGCAAAAGACATCGCTGCCTGCTATCTCGCGAGATTTGCGGAAGCTTGCTCCTGCAGGTCCCCGGCGGTATCTGCTTTGGGAGTTTTGCTGCTCAATGTATTGGGCCCCTTTGTATGCATGCTTGGTGTGAGCCTTTTTTTGCCTCCAGACTTCTATTAAGACAATTGCTGATGATAATGCTGAGGATATAAGTGATAAAAGACAGTGAGTTTTTTGGGTAATGGTTTTATCACTGCAGATCTTAAGTAATTTGGGGGTCAGATCAATATACCTGAGGAATATTGAAAGAAAATCAGGACTCTCCTTCCTTTCCCATGCTAAAAAAGAGCCAGGTAGTTAACTGTCCACAGTGGGCCTTCTCTGTGTCTGCTGTTCTATCCAAAAGATGGTGATACTGCTCTCATGGCCGGGGAGCCCCTGCCTTGTAAATTAGAATAGTACAGAGACACACACACCACACACACACGGAGTGTGAATACACTGGCAAAAACTCTCCTTGGCTGAACTTTGGTCAGGCTCATCTAAGTCTTCTTTCCGATCAGGCTTTGACCTTGGCTTCCAATCCTGTGGAGCCTGAATCACCGAGTTGTAGCAAGTCTTGCTATCGCTGTTGAGAGAGAAACCCCAACCCTTCATACCTGATTACCGTCGATACCTGATCAGATTCTTCATTTTCTACCATTAGTATCTGACCACCCTGGCCTGCCTTCAGCAAATAACCTATTAGGTCTGTTTAATCAGAACCCTCCCACCCCTGATGTTTCCTATTAGTAAGTTTCCATCCACTTGACCCGACGCCCCTTTGGCTTTAAATCCCCACTTGTCCATGCTGTATTTGGAATTGAGCCCAGCTCTGTATTGAGATCTCTTTTCTCTTATTGCAGTAGTTCCTGAATACAGTGTTTTTGCCACTTCAGCTACTGTCTGGCCCTGTTTTTTATTTGACAACATTTCCAGCTAAGCCGTCATGATGCATGACAGTAATGTTAATGATCCCATCAATAAAACAAATGTGTATACATAAATATACACACACCTCCAGAGACACAGAGAACTTACTGCTCTATCCAGATATTTTAAGAAACATACTCCTAACCTCAATGAGCTAGCCAGCTAGGAATCCAAGGCCAGTATATGGAGAGCATTGAATGCCATGGTAAAGAATTTGGACTACATTCTGTATAAATTGTTTTGATTGAATAAGTACATCATATCAATATTTGGAAATAGATGAGGAGGAATACAAAGGGTGGATTCTACTAGTTAGAAATTGGATTCAGAGCAATCTATTAGAAGATTACTGCAGTGGTCTAAGAGGCAGATAATTATGTCCTGCACATGGTCAGGACTAGTGGAAATTAAAAAGAGGTGGCAGAAGAGGCATTTGTGATGGAGGAATTTTAAAATTTGGCGAATGGGAAAGAAAAGTCATGGGTGAGAAATTTCTGCTACTGAAGGTGAAAATATTGAGGAGGCGCAGATTTGATGGAAAGAAAAAAAACTTCGAGTTTTGGGATATGTAGAGTTTGAAGTACCTGCTGCTGGGCATTATATATGTACAACTTTATTCAGCTTTATAAATTATAGTTAAATTATATTGCTTCCATGCTCAGAATAACATTGTGAAGCTCAAGAGAAATTCAGAACTGGAGGGATATGATGCTTTAGTGTGAAGAGTCCTTGCAATATATAAATACAAGATACTTCTCAGGCCAGGTGCAGTGGCTCATGCCTGTAATCCCAGCACTTTGGGAGGCCGAGGTGGGCGGAACACGAGGTCAGGAGATCGAGACCAGCCTGGCCAAGATGGTGAAGCCCCGTCTCTACTAAAAATACAAAAATTACCTGGGTGTGGTAGTGCATGCCTGTAATCCCAGGTACTTGGGAGACTGAGGCAGGAGAATTGCTTGAACCAGCGAGTCGGAGGTTGCAGTGAACTGAGATTGTACCACTGCACTCTAGCCTGGTGAAAAAGCGAGACTCCATCTCCAAAAAAAAAAAAAAAAAAAAATTACAAGATACTTTTCTTGGCTTTGAGAATCTTGCTATGTACTTGCAGAGGACACATATCAAGCAACATGTTCAATGGATAGATGATGTAGAGCAATAAAAAAATGACATCATCACAAGTGAAAAGCAATGAGGTATTGCGTCCACGTGTGCCAGAGATATACAGTAGGTAAAATTCCTTATAGAAGATATCCTGTAGTTAGCCTTTTGAATAAGGTTAATAGTGTACACTAGTAGCACTTGTATGTCTCTCACATATGAATAGAAAAAGCAAAGTCCCTCTTCTATAAAGACATTAGTTCTGCAGTATGTAGTTTCTGCAACGATAATAATTTATCTGGCCAACTACTCCACATGACTGGTATTATAATATGTGAATTTTATAATTGTAAATAATGCTAAAGGTAACAAATAAAATTTTGCCATGACAAATATTTTCCCCATGTTTCCACACCACACATGGAGAAGTAGCACAGTGCAGTAGCTGAGCACCTGGGTTCTGGAAGCAAGCTACCTGGCTCAAATCCTGGTCCTGTGACCTTATACTAGTTTCCGAACTCTCTGTGAATCATTATCCTCTTTCAAAAAATAGTTACAGTAACTACCTCATAAAAAATATTATGTATGTTAAGTGAATTAATATTTACAAAACTCTTAGAACAGTGCCTAGCATATAGTAAATATTTGTTAAAATAAATATTGTTTCATTTATTATTTCCCACATGGCAGACTTTTAGCTACACTAACACTGCTGTTGTAGTTAGCAAAAAAAAATTTATCCAACATGGGCCCGTTATTTTCAATCTGTAAAAGGTTTTAAGCTCTGTATTTTATTTTTCATGCAGGAGCTAGCTGTTTTTTTTCACAGGTCAAGGTCAGGCTAGGCAAGAGACTATGGATTATTGAAATATAAAAAGCTACTGTCATTGGAGAGAGAAGTAGGGAAGGACATAAGTAAAAAGTATGAGTTTCAGTGTGTGATATGCTGAGTTTGATACCTGATATACATCCAGGTAGATACATCTAAGTTAGATGTATGGATATGAAACTTACAAGAGAGGTCTGGGCTGAAAGGATACATCAAAAGTTGGATGGCAACCTAATTTCTTCATATAAGACCTGAATTAGTATAGTAATGAGACATTATTTTCTTCTTTTATGTAAATTACTTTGAAACAGTGCATATTGCAAGAATTTTGGGTTGATCTCTGATAATCAGATATGATGTTAACTACCTTTTCTAGGGGAAATAACTTTGGGGTGAGAATAGGCAGAGGAAGTCAGCATCATTAACTAAGGTAGTACACCTTCAAGACATGATGGGACTAATAATTTGGGCTGGAAGCAGAAACTGAATTAGTAAAACTCACTGAGCTGTGTGAGTCTGGCTGTTTAGAGGCAAACCTGTTGTCATAGGGCTGTGGACCCCAAGAAATAGATTCAGCAGATGGATCATTGTAGCAGGAGTTGTAACAAAGTGGCAGTCGTTGGAGTTAAGCAGGAGAGCAGTTGGTCTAGTTTGGAGCAGAAGCCCAGATACATGGAAAATGTCATGGGGGCTGGAAAACCCAAGTGCATGTCATGGATGCAACCTAATCTACTTAGCTTCAGAAAATGGAAAGGAGCTCCTGGACTGTCGAGGGAAGTGATGTGGCCATCCAGTTGTGTGCACTGAGCAAACACTGATTAGGAGAAATGTGTGTCTAGTCGACATGAAAATGTCCAAGGCTTATTCTAGAAGCACCAAATACTAATTCCAGGTCTCACTATCGGGGACATCCTACTGCCTACAGACTTCCTTGCTTAATCAGGATTACCTCTAGAACCAAGTATAACCACCCATAATTGGCAGAGACAGAGGGGACTGAAGACGTCCTCTCCCACCAGGTGGAAGATACAGAGCTGAGGGAAGAAGAACCTGTGTGAATCTAAGTAGGAGGAAATGAAATTCAACATCCCTTATTTCAGAATAATTCTTTACACCAGTGTTTCCTTTCCCCAACAAAAAGAATATAACACAAATACCACACGATTTTACTTATAAGTGGGAGCTAAACATTGAGTACACTTGGACATAAAGATGGGGACAATAGACACTGGGGACCACTAGAGGGGAGAGGGTGGGGAAAGAGGGTTGCAAAACTACCTGTCGGAAACTATGCCCACTACCTGGGTGAAGGGATCATTTGTACACCAAACCTCAATCACCTGCAATTTAATAAAATAATGAAAGACCTAATAAGAAATAATTCTAGAGGAAAATGTATTTAAAAAAAAAAAAAACAAAACAGAAAATGTAATCTGTAATCTTGAAAATAGAAATGTGAAAAGACCAAGTGAAAGCCTTTTTCCCTCGACCATGGTTTAAAACCCCTAGCATATGCTTATTTGCATGGCAAGCCTGGGAACCTTAGCTCTTAGAATTCCTCTGGAGACAGACTGGGAAGTTGGGAGTTCTTGTTGCAGCTCTCTTTCCCTCAGGTCCTCTTCTGTTGTCTCCCAAGGGCTTGCATTTCAGGATTCTAGGTACATACTGTATTTCTGGAGCAAGAAAATTTCAATCAGGAGAAGCTGATTTTCAGTCATTCATTCAGGACTTCAGATTAAAGCCTGTTTTAAGCAGAAAGCTGCCCTGCCTCTAGACCTGATTAGAGGCTCCTGAAATCTAAGCCAGATATCTCCCTCTTTGCTAACTGGGTTACAAATGGACCTCACATAACTTAAACACCACAAATGATCAGAACTTTAATAACATTCACCTTGACATGTTTCATCATTGGTAAAGACGGCATGACTCTATCTTCAGAATAAATCTCCAGTGTTTGAATGTGGATCTTTTCCTTTGTTTCCAGTCTGTTCATTCCCTTCTATTTCTAAATTTCTGGAAAGGGGGAATCATAGCTTTTCCATGTGTTGTCATTAAATCAGGGGCAGAGTTATGATCAGAACATGATTACCATTTCCAATATCACAGATACAAAATAGCTGTGGTAAATAAATGCAAATAATCTAAAAATATTCTGCAAAATTGTACCAAGGCTCTGCATTGCATTTTCAGTTTTTATTTTAAACTTGCTAGAACTTGATACTGGAAATTCATTCACTTGAGAAGGACAAGGAGAAAGATTAGAGGGTGGAAGGAAGGGAGGGGCTGGGAGTTGGGGAGTAAACAAAGGAACTTCTAGAGATTAAAGGGAAAGAATGGCCTATACCCCACTCTGATAAATCTCTCTACCAGAAAGGAAGGGGATAAAGAAATTATGAAGCATCCTAAGGTATTGGAAATGTATGAGTTCATTAATAAGCTAAATCATATATACAATTGTAGGAGTGGTTTAGTGAAAATTATTTGACTGTCATTGGCAATTAGAAATGTATCATAGTGGAGGCCGGGTGCGGTGGCTCATGCCCGTAATCCCAGCACTTTGGGAGGCCGAGGCGGGCGGATCATGAGGTCAAGAGATTGAGACCAACCTAGCTGATATGGTGAAATCCCGTCTCTACTAAAAATACAAAAATTAGCTGGACATGGTGGTTCGTGCCTGTAGTCTCAGCTACTCAAGAGACTGAGGCAGGAGAATCGCTTGAAACCTGGGAGGTGGAGGCTGCAGTGAGTCGAGATTGTGCCACTGCACTCCAGCCTGGGTAACAAGAATGAAACTCCGTCTCAAAAAAAAAAAAAGAAAGAAAGAAAAGAAGAAATGTGGCATAGTGGAATCAACATAGTCTTTGAAGTCGGGCAGTCCTGGATTAAAATATCAGCTTCTCCATTTTATACCCATGTAACTCTAGGACAAGTTCTTCAACTCTGGGAATTTTCCTCCCATGTTATCTCACAGATTTTCAAACTATGGCATGCATGTTAAAATGCAGAATCTTATGTCCATCTTCCAGAGATTTTGATTTCCTAGGTCTGAGGCAAGGCCCAGAAATATACATTTCTAACTATCATCCCAGATGATTTTGATACAGGGAGTTACTGGACTTTTCTTTGAGAACCACCATCCTAGTTTATTGTACATTGCAGATAGCCATATTTCTGTCTTTTGCATTTGTAACAAGTATATGCTGATCATATAGTAGTATCATATACAACAAGTAGTATAATCATGCCAATAGAGTAGTATGAAAGATTTATGTAATCATAGCTCCTTTTTTCACACTTTCAGTGTGAAATGGAAGAAATGAAGTAGGTAACCTTTAGCAATGAAGCATTACCGTCAACATGCCACCATGCCAAGAGATGCCAATGTAGCAGCAACAACAGCATCCTTAAGAGAGAGACAGCTTACCATCAAGTACTCAGAAGAAGCTTCAGAAAGCCCCCAGAGGAAGGTAGTTTATGAGAAACCCCCTCATAAGCAGAATGCTGCCTGCCAAGACACCAAAACCAGTGTTCTGCCCCAAGAAAGACTGACTACGGATTCCTTGGACAGAGTACCCTCCTGCCTTCAGTTAGTGGGGAGGGCTGAAACATGAAATCTTGCTCATAAATTCTTTCCTTCCCATGCATATAAACACTGTTAGGTATTTTGGCCTAGACCATCTTGTCAAGACTCTGTAAATAGTTGTCCCATGTAATAGAATTAGGTTTAAATTGGGTGTATTTTAAATTACTTGTTAAATAAAAATTATAGGAGGCCATTGTTTTGGACTAAGCTCCTGCACTAGGCCCCAACAGACTGGACTAAAAATCAAAATGCAGTCATTCGCGCCGTAATTTCAGGTCACCAAACTGAAACTGAGTTATGTGACTGTCTCTCTGTCAGGAGAAAGGGATAACTGCTTTAATCCTTACAATAAAAAGTGGGGTAATGTTAACCAATTGGTTATTTCTCTATTGTTCCATTTTCCTGCTCCTGCCTTACAAGGGAAGTAACTTTGAAATGAACAATGCACTTTGTGTTCTTGCTTTCTGCTTTCGTGGGCCCTTCTCTGTCTATAAAGCCGACCTCTTTGGCTCAGCTCTGTGAAACACTGATTCTATTTTGTGGAATGAAGTGTTTTCTGATTCTAGAATAGCCAATAAAGCCAACTGAGATCTTTAAACTAAATTTGTTGCAATTTTGTCTTTTGACACTACTCACTCATAATTTAGATTCTTCTAAAAGATAGCCAGCTGTTCTTTTCATAATTAGGAAGATATGGGAAATAAATCAAAAGTCTTGATAATTGTAGCAAGCAGATTTGTCCTTTAGGAGACTCTTACCAAAACGGGAGCTTGGGGTACACTGAAATAGCTCTATAAATAGCTGCCAGTTTTATCGAGCTTATCATATGTGCTTGGCATTGCATTTGATCTCTTACAGACTGTATTTAATCTTCATAACAACTCCATGAAATTATTGGCATACTCTTAAGGAAACCAATGTAACTAACTTGGAGAGGTTAAATAATGTATTCAAAGTTACATAGCAAGTAAGTGGTAAAGTATCATTAAAATACATTTCTGCCTGTCTTTGAAAAAATAGCTTGCATTCATCCCACTAGACTCCTTCATCTTATTTGTTTATGCTCAAGGAAAGTATTAATGTACAGGAAACTGACACTATCCAATTGGAACATGTATTTGGCGGTACAAAGGAGCAATTTAACAATACCACAAGGAAACAAAGAGGCAAATGCTGAACATCTTATGTTCTGTAAGAAAACAGACCCGACTTAAGTAACAAATTAGGGGCATGTAAAAAGGGGAGGTAGAGAAGTGGGTTGCTCCAGATTATGTTTTTTTTTTTTTTTTTTTTTTTTTTTTTTTTGAGATGGAGTCTCACTGCTGTTGCATAAGCTGGAGTGCAGTGGCGCGATCTCAGCTCACTGCAACCTCCACCTCCCTAGTTCAAGCAACTTTCCTTCCTCAGCCTCCCGAGTGGGATTATAGGCGTGCGCTACCATGCCTGGCTAATTTTTGCATGTTTAGTAGAGACGGGGTTTTCTAGCATGTTGGCCAGGCTGGTCTCGAACTCCTGACCTCAGATGATCCACCAGCCTTGGCCTCCCAAAGTGTTAAGATTACAGGCATTAGCCACCATGCCCAGCTCAGATTCTGTTTTAGCAGACACAACCATCAAATGTGACATGTGCACCTTCTTTGAATTCTTAAATAAACCGTCTGAACAAAACAACGTGTTTGAGACAACAGGGGTGATGTCAGTACTGATTGCTTTTAGATGATACAAAATAATTATAGTTTAAGTGTGTTAAACTCATGAAGGTTAGCTATGCTGATGGAAAAACCAAACTCTGTAAAATATTTAAAGAGGTTTATTCTGAGCCAATATGAGTGACCATGGCCAGGGATGGGGGGGAAGTCTCAAGAGGTCCTGAGAAAAGTGTGCCCAAAGCAGTCAGGTTACAGGTTGGTTTCATACATTTAAGGGAGATAGGAAGTGTAGGGAAAATCACAGTACATGAAAGGTGTACATTGGTTCAGCCTAAAGAGGCAGGATATCTTGCAAGGGGACCTTATGGGTGAATTCAAAGATTTTCTGATTGGCAATTGGTTGAAAGAGTTATGCTTTGTCTCAGGACTTGAAGTCAGTGGAAAGAAATGCTTGAATTATGAGAAGGGAGATTGTGAAGACGAAGGTTCTTGTCATGTAGATGAAGCCTCCAGGTAACATCCTTTAAAGAAAATAGGTAGTAAATGTTGCTTTTCAGACCTTAAAATGTGTCAGACTCTTGGTTCATCTCCCCTAGATCCAGCAATAGCCTGGCTGCATTAATGGAGATTGCCTACAGATACAAATTTCCCCCAGCAAAGAAAGCTTTCATGGCCATTTCAAAAGATGTCAAAGAAATATATTTTGGGGTGAAATATTTTTATGTCCTTCAGGGTCTTCTGTCATACGATGCTATACCAGAATCAGGTTGGAATTTGGTATCTTAGTGCCACAAAAATTCAGTTTTTCAGTCTTATGATCTCTGTTTTAATGTTAATGCTGATTGGGGTGCCTAAACTCCAAAAAGAAGGGGTATATTGAGGCATGTCCAGCCTCCCTTCCCATCATGGCTGGGGATTCAATTTTTTAGGTTGCTCTGGGGTCCCCGTGGCCCAGTGGGGAGGGTTTCATTCAGTTGGTTGCTGGAGGGCTTAGGATTTTATTTTTAGTTTACAGCTATGAGAATACTCATGCAGATAAGAGCTACAAACTGAAGTAGTAGGACTGAAATGACAATGCCTGGAATTTGCTTTATGATGCCTCAGGGAAAAAGAAAAACCACATAAGAAAAGCCAATGTGGCAAAGTCTTGACAATTATGGAATCTGTGGGGTAGGCATATGGAGTATATGGAGTTACTTGTGGTTTTTCTGTACTTTAGTGGATGTTTTAACCTTTTTATAAACTAATAGTGGATTTTCTTTCACAAGTTTCAGATTAGCTGTAAAAGACTGTGAACTTGAGTATAGCACCAGATATCAGTACTGTAGAAACTAACCACAATGTATAATCGTGTTTCCAGGGGAAATTGCTTTTTACTGCTGGAGCTGTGAGAATCTAGAATATCCAGAATTAAGTTCTGATGGCTGTCCTGGGTAGCTACCTAAAATGAGGGGTATTTGTAAGTAGGTCATATATAAATAGCATGCCTCCTTTCTATAGATCTTAAAGGCCAAGCATGTTTAAAATTCCTTCTGCCCTTGCTTCATTTCTCAATGCCAGCCACTCCAAGGTGGGGAGGCAGAGGGGCAGGAAGGGGACCCTCATCGCCTTTTCTTTTGTATGTACGTATTATCTTTTAATTTACTTCCCTGTCAACCAGCTATTTTAGGATGACAGCCACAATTTACATTAACAAGTTTATTTTTCTTTAAAACAAACATGTGTTTATCGTGTTTTGAACTGGAAATTCAAAAGGCAAATTCAGATCAGTAGGTACCATGTTTTTTGTGTTTTTTTTTTATTTTGGAGACGGAGTCTTGTTCTGTCACCCAGGCTGGAGTGCAGTGACTCGATCTCGGCTCACTGCAACCTCCTCCTCCCGGGTTCAAGCAATTCTCCTGTTTCAGCCTCCCAAGTAGCTGGGATTAGAGGCATGTGCCTCTAATCTGGCTAATTTGTGTATTTTCACTAGAGGCGGGGTTTTGCCATGTTGGTCAGGCTGGTCTTGGACTCCTGACCTTGGGTAATACACTCTCCTTGGCCTCCCAAAGCGCTGGGATTATAGGCATAAGCCACCACACCTGGCCGGTACCATGCTTTATATGTATCATAAAATGCTAAGTACATAGTAAATGTATTTTCAAAGTTTAAATAACAAGAACATGAAATACTTTACCTCCTTGTCAATACAGGGACCTTCAAGACCATATCCCAAGCAACTTATCCACTTTTGTTTTTACCATTTGCTGTTCCTTGTTTATACACTCTAGTTTTCCTATTCTCAGTGCTAGTATCTACAGTTTATATTCCCTTGACCTTGAATGCCCTCCTCTGCTTTTCCACAGATCTTAAACATCATCTTTCTTTAAAGTCTAAATCAAATGCTATGTCTTTTTAAAATTCTTTCCTGGTAGTCCTGGCTGTAAGTGATCTTTTCTTTTCTCCGCTGCACTTAATCTCCTTTGTGAACTATTACTTCTGTCTTGTATTATTACTGTTACACACATGAGTTTATTGCCTATAGTTCTCTATAAGCTCCTTGACAATGTTATTTTTAAATTTTTGCATGCCTACAGCAATGAACACAGTACCTTGTTTCTAGACATAGTATTTGTATATACAATATTTGATAAATTAACACATGAAGAGTATAGTTCCTTATAGGACTTGCTTGTGTAGAACACTAAGTTCAGAAAATATCATAAGCTAAAAACTTACAAATATTTTAAACAAAGCTGTGATGCTTCCCAGTTTGCAGTGTTCTTTGTGTAGAATATGTTTTATCAAAACCACAGAGAAGCTCATAGAGTGTTCAGGACTTTTCAAAGAGGCCCTCCTGTGTTCAATTTGCCTTAGATTTTGAAGTTATGGTTGACTGAATCCAAGGCCTTAGGTAGTTAGATTAGAGTAAACAGGATTAAGTGTTCTTCTCTCCATGCCGATTTTATGACTTGCAGGACTTCTCTGCAGGTTTCCTTTCTGTGCAAGCACCGGAAGTAAACATTCTCTGAAGATTGCTCAGTGTCCACAAGACAGCAGGAGGCATGAGACCCCTATTGCAACCATGGCAGAGGTTGCAAATGACACCATGCAATTGGAAGCTCTGCCTCCTTTTAAATGATTACTCTTAAAAGATGCAACCTCCAAATGAAACTGTAATCCAACCTAGCTAAAAATAGACTCCCTGTTCACTCAGCTTAGATTTTCTTAAATCATTCCCCCCGTTCTTTGAAATGTCAGTCTTCTCTTTTGTTTCCCTGCTTTGCACCTGCATAACCTGGCATATTAGGGCAGTGCTACTTGTCATAAATAGAAAGAACTAATATACGAGGTGGGCTATTCAACTCACATGTCCCAGGTCCCACACGAAGGGCCATGGTCATACCTCCCATCCATTAGGATGGCTACAAGAAAAAAAACAGAAAATAAGAACTGTTTCCAAGCATGTGGGGAAATTGGAGGCCTTCTGTACCATTGGTGGAATTATAAAACAGTGAAACTGCTGTGGAAATGAGTTTGGTGGTGACATGCATGGAATTGTGTCCCCCAAAATTCATACATTAAAGCCCTAACCCCTAATATGACTGTACTGTAATTAGCTATGAAGCCTTCCAAAGATACCAGGATGTTGAATTAGAGCCCCACACTATAGGTCCTTCTCAGCATATATTCTTATATGGACACCCAATAGGATGGGTTTCCATATAAGAAGAGGAGGAGCTACTACAAATATGGGTCCACCACCCACCACATAACTACATGCTGATAGATCACACACCACCCACACTGCACCTCCATCCTGATAGATCACCCTCCACCTACACTGCACCTCTATCCTGATAGATCAACCTCCACCCACACTGCACCTCCATGCTGATAGATCACCCTCCACCCACACTGCACCTCCATCCTGATAGATCACCTTCCACCCACACCGCACCTCTATCCTGATAGATCAACCTCCACCCACACTGTACCTCCATGCTGATAGATCATACTCCACCCACACTGCACCTTCATCCTGATAGATCACCCTCACACACACAGTACCTCCATGCTGATAGATCACCCTCCACCCACACTGCACCTCCATCCTGATAGATCACCCTCACACACACTGCACCTCCATCCTGATAGATCACCCTCCACCCACACTGCACCTCCATCCTGATAGATCACCCAGCACCTCTATGCTGATAGATCACCCTCACACACACACATACTGTACCTCCAAGTGATAGATCACCCTCCACCCACACTGCACCTCCATGCTAATAAATCACACACACCCACACTGCACCTCCATCCTGATAGATCACCCTCCACCCACTCTGCACCTCCATACTGATGGATCACCCTCCACCCACACAGCACCTCTAAGTTGATCGTTTACACTCCATCCACCCTGCACCTCCATGCTGATAGATCACCCTCCACCCACACTGCACCTCCATCCTGATAGATCACCTTCCACCCACACTGCACCTCTATCCTGATAGATCAACCTCCACCCACACTGTACCTCCATGCTGATAGATCATACTCCACCCACACTGCACCTTCATCCTGATAGATCACCCTCACACACACAGTACCTCTATGCTGATAGATCACCCTCCACCCACACTGCACCTCCATCCTGATAGATCACCCAGCACCTCTATGCTGATAGATCACCCTCACACACACACATACTGTACCTCCAAGTGATAGATCACCCTCCACCCACACTGCACCTCCATGCTAATAAATCACACACACCCACACTGCACCTCCATCCTGATAGATCACCCTCCACCCACACTGCACCTCCATCCTATTAGATCACCCTCGCATACACTGCACCTCCATCCTATTAGATCACCCTCCACCCACACTGCACCTCCATCCTATTAGATCACCCTCCACCCACACTGCACCTCCATCCTATTAGATCACCCTCGCATACACTGCACCTCCACCCAGAACATACTTTCATGCTGAAAGAGCGCCATTCCTTATCTCACCTTTATCTTCCCTCTACTTTTTCTTATTTCTTTACTATACTCATAGCTCCTTTGATCTATCAATATCTTGAGATTATTTTAGTTAGCTTGTAATTAATTTGTGGGTGTTTGTGAATGACTATTATTGCTGTCAAATAACAATTAAAATATACTGTAATATGTTTTCTTATAATGCCTCTTCTATAAAATAAAATTAATATATTTCATTTACTCTAGCAGGCATTTAAAGAAGTATTCTTTCTTTCTTTCTTTTTTTTTTTTTTTTTGAGACGGAGTCTGTTGCCCAGGCTGGAGTGCATTGCTGTGATCTCCTCTCACTGCAGCCTCCGCCTCCTGGGTTCAAGTGATTCTCCTGCCTCAGCACCCCTGAGTAGCTGGGACTATAGGCATGTACCACCATGCCTGGCTAATTTTTCTTTTTTTTCAGTAGGGACAGGGTTTCGGCCAGGCTGGTCTTGAACTCCTGACCTCAGGTGATTCACCCACCTGGGCCTCCCAAAATGCTGGGATTACAGGTATGAGCCACTGCACCCTGCTTAAAGAAGTATTCTTGTCTTCTCCTTGAATTATATTGTTTATGAATGTTTATTTTATCCTCCAAACCTAGATTTTTTTTTTTTTTTGAGACAATTTCGCTCTTGTTGCCCAGGCTGGAGTGCAATGGCGTGATCTCGGCTCACCACAACCTCCACCTCCCAGGTTCAAGCAATGATTCTCCTGCCTCAGCCTCCTGAGTAGCTGGGACTATAGGCACCCGCCGCCACACTCGGAGTAGATTCCCTGTCTGGAGTCACCGGAAAGTCAAAACAAATCTTAATTTTGAACTTCCTTATAGAATTCTTTTCTTTTTTAAAAAAGTAAAATGATAGGTAAGTATTTTGCCATAGAAACCTAGGACAGAAAATTCCCCAGAGACAGAAAATTGTTTGGCAGGTTGATGCCTGAAAGTCCAGCCCTGTAAGTTCCACCTGTGGTTCCACCAGAAGTCGGCCTGGAGGCAGCCCCCGTCCTCAGGACCTTAGCTTTCTAGGGTACACATGGGACAAAATAACATAATAGATGATCCTACTTCACAGAGATGATGTGAAAACCAAAGACCTCAGGTTGGAAAAGATTTCAAGTGCCTGAGAAAGTGAGGACAATAAAAACACTAGTGATTGTTACTATAACAATTATAATACCATATGATTCTGCAAGTGCAATGCTGTAGCCCTGTGGGTGCCTACTAAATATTAATCAAATGAATTAATGCACAAATAAAAGATTCATGGTTTGAAAATAATTCAACAAATCACCTTAATGTTTCCAAGATTGAGAAGTATTACAAACATTTTAATGGCTTTTTATTTTATTTAACTAAAAAATATTTTATTTTTATCCTTAACTTTAACCCTAATGTTGTTGTTTTTTAAATATGTGTGCTTTCACACAATCTAGTTCACAAAATTTCTAAAATACTGTATGACGGGCCAGTCGCAGTGGCTCATGCCTGTGATCCCAGCACTTTGGGAGGCCAAGGCAGGAGGATTGCTTGAACCCGTGAGTTTAAGACCAGATTGAGCAAAGTGAGATTCTGTCTCTGTAAAATTACCCTGGGCGTGGTAGTGTGCACCTGTGTTCCCAGCTACTCAGGAGGCTGAAGAATCCCTTGAGCCCAGGAGCTCGAGACTGCAGTGAACCACGATTGCACCACTGCAGTCCAATCTAGGTGACAGAGTGAGACCCTGTCTCAAAAAACAAAACAAAACAAAACCAAAAAACACAAAAAAGTGTATGAGGCTGTGTTGTGCATTTTCTGGCCTTAAAACGATTGACAGAGCTAATAATGGCAACTATTTTAAAAGCCTCATTTATGGTGCCTAACTCTGCATCTCAAGTATGTTAGCCTCTATTAATCAATTGCATGTTTCTGTTGATATCCAAGGAAAGCAACACTGGATTTTGTAATCAGGATGCTCTTGCCAGATGTCCTTGGACACATGTGGTCAACAGAGAAAGACTGAGCACTAGGAAGATGAGGAGAGCCTGAAACTGGAGAGTCAATGACAATATTGTGTAATTAGTGGTTTCCAAATTTATTGCACTTGGAAACTCTTATTTATCATGAGGAAAACTGTAATGCATTTTCACATGATGTCAGTTGAAATTGTACTTGAGAGGCTGTATCATGTACAGTGGTTCCCAAAATGTTGTCCTTGAAACAGCACTGTCAGCATCACCTGGGAACTTGTTAGAAATGCAAATATTCAGACTCTACCTCAGACCTACTGCATTAGAAATTCTAAGAGTGAGGTCCAGCAATCTGTGTTTTAATAAGCCCTCCAGGTGGTTCTAGTGCAGGCCAAAATTGGGGAAACACTGGTATAGTGGCTAATATGGTGCTACGGGTTGAATATTTCCTCCAAAACTGATGTGGAAACTTAATATCCAATATGTTAGTATCGAGAGGTGGGGTCTTTAAGAGGTGATTAGATCTCAAGGGCTCTGTCCTCATAAATGGATTAAGCCATTCATGGATTAATGGGTTAATGGATTAATGGATTATCATGGGAGGGTAACTGGTATCTTTAGAAGAGGAGAATGGGAAACCTGAGCTAGCACATTTGCACACCTTCAACATGTGATACCCTGCACTGCCTTGGGACCTTGTAAAGTCCCCACCAGGAAGAAGGCTCTCACCAGATGTGGCTCCTTGACCTTGGACTTCTCAGCCTCCAGAACTATAAGAAACTTGAATTTAAGCTCAATTTGAGGAAGAGAAAATTGAGTAAGATACGTGGACTGTGAAGATGCCTAAATTTAAATCCCAACTCCACCAACTCACCAACTGGGGTGACTGAAGCATGCCTCAGTTTCCTCACCTAAAAACTTTAATAGTATGGACAATACGGTTGTGATTAATTCACATTAAACAGTGCCTGCCACATGATAAATATCCAATAAATATAGGTCACTATGAATCTTTCAGTATTAGAACAATGCTTGCAAGCCTACTGGTTTGAAAATAGTTTTTGCTATCCCTGTATCTTGGGATCTGCTCTGGGAATCCTCAAGGTGAGTGTCACAGCAGAGTACATTGAGTTGCCAAGAAAGTGGCAGGACTGTCTAGACTGTCGGGCAAGATTAGCATGTTGTAGGGCAGCTAGAAAAGCACAGCCAGTATTGGGACAAAGTTGGTGTTGCAGCTGGGCTCTCCGGGAGCAGATGCTGAAGTGGAGTTACAGGTGCAAGACGTTTATTAGAGACCAACACCTGTGAAGAGAAGGGGGCGGAAGCAGGAGTGAATAGAGGAAGATGTTGAACTGTGATACAGACCCAGTGAATCTTTGGCTGATTTGGTGGGAAGCTCTGGATCTATGATTGCTCACCAGAATGTGCCCTGGTTGGCCAAATAGTCCCGCTGGAAGGTCATGGACCTTGGACCAGGTGGCCTCTGTGACACAGGCAGATCCTGAAGAAGCTGGCAGCAGAGCAGCACGTTCTTCCTTTAAGAAGGATCAGGGCAGCCCACTCCCTGCTTACCACAGTCAGTAGCAGGAGATTCAAAGTAAAGGGAGAGACAAATTGAGAACTAGATAGGCAATTCATTAAACTGTAGATCTCATTGAAGCACTTCACTCTGCTTTTTAGCCACTATAGCATACACAGACCATTATAGTTCTGGGTGCTACACTTAAGGGAGTTGATATTCTAAAACCATGACATTTGCCTTATTTTATACCTAGGACTCTTGAGACACATGAGATGTTGCATTGTTAAAGTGAGTTTCTATGGCAGTGGTTCTCAACAATGGGGCACGCACACTTACAGAAGAGCATTTCAGAAGGTGAGGGGCACCTGTGCTGTTTGCTCAGGTGATCCTAATATGCCTGCCAAAGAATACCACGCACTAAGGGAATTCCAGGTGTAAAGGAACTTAAAACTATACCATATAAGTGGAGGGAATTCTAATATTTAGCCTGCAAAAGAAAAGAAACTGGATTTCGGATGAAATATATATGTCAGTGAGACTTCTCAGAATTAAGTAATATATGGATGCTTTATAAAAGAGGAACAGTCAAGGCTGGTGTTGCCTGAGATTAATTGCATCATAATATTGGCAAAATACATAAAACATAAAGCCAAGCATACATTTGCAAAGCAAAAATAAAATATTTATTAATTAAATACAAAAAAGCCAATAAAAATGCATAGCATTAATTTAACATGGTGGCTGATTCTGCTTTGATGGAACTAAATAACCCCACAGTATGAATATGGTACTGATGCTATAAAGCTATTGTTTTTAGAGTTGGCATGCCACCGTATGCCATGAGATCACTTAATTTTGCCACCACTTCCTTCTATTCAAACTACTACTTAAATTATAGGCTAGTATATAGTTAAATCATTTAATTACATAGCGTGAGGCAATGCCATCTGGCATTTATTCAGCTCAAATGCATCACTTCTGAATTAAGCCTGCTCTGTTCTCTTCTCCTTTCCCCAAGTATAAGACATCGATTCTTTTCTCACCAACATCCCTTTTTTTCGGTAGCTATTCTTTCCCAACTCCTGTGTGCCAATGAGCAGCAAAGCATAGTACCTTAGCCTCCAAAAGAGTCCCCATGTGACCTAGAATTGCCGAACAGAACACTTGTTCCCTCTGGTCGTGTAAATGGGCAAGTGACTCCAGCAGGTGCGATTAGATCCCTTCCCTGGTACTATATACTTGGCTACTGAAAGAATGTAGCTCTTTCTTTCCTCTAAGGTTGTTTCACATGAGTGTTATAAACCCTGTGCTCTAATGTGACCATCCCCACCACACCTCACCCTCAACCCACTCCCACCTCCGGAGGAGGAAGCCTGTTAGTGTGATCCACACACAGCAAGTAACTGAGAGATGAACCATCTCAGTGACATCAACTGGGTCTCAAGGTGAGTGCCACCCTTGGCCTGCGAAGACAGGGGAGCCAATAAATACTCTCATTTAGCTTCAGCTGGTGAGCATAGACAAGTCCAAGTAGCCTTGTAAGCTCATTTTCTACCCATTTTCAGTAGCTTCACAAGAGCTAGCTTTGCAGGCCTGCGTGAGCTCAACAGAAGAACTGACTGACACTGGCTGCTGTGCCCCAGAGGCTGTCTCTTTCCAGAAATGCCAAGTTATTGAGGAAGGAGCTTCCACCGTTACAGCACCACATAGATGTCTCCTATCAAAATGTAGCACACTGCCGGGGCGGTGGCTCATAGCTGTAATCCCAACACTTTGGGAGGCCGAGGCGGGCGGATCACCTGAGGTCGGGAGCTCTAGACCAGCTGGATCAGCATGGAGAAACCCTGTCTCTACTAAAAATAAAAAATAAAAAAAATTAGCTGGCCATTGTGGTGCATGTCTGCAATGCCAGCTACTCGGGAGGGTGAGGCAGGAGAATCGCTTGAACCTGGGAGGCGGAGGTTGCAGTGAGCCGAGATTGGACCATTGCACTCCAGCCTGGGCAACAAGAGCGAAACTCCGTCTCAAAAAAAAAAAAAAAAAATGTCGCGCATTATAAATGTGGAGTCCCTGCATGGTGCGGGCGTTCTGCCACTGCCTGGCCCTGGCACATCTCTCATCCGGTTAAAGAAAGTCTGGGAGACTGTATGTACTCTGCTACTTCTGGCTTGAAAAGTTTTTCCTCAATTAACCATATTTGATCTTTGCAGGACACAGGGCTTGTGGTGTAGGTGTCCCTGTCTCTTTTGCAAAGCAGCTAGTTTGGATTCGGTTTTTATGATCGGCAACGGAGTCCTGACAAATTTAGCCCACAGTAATAAGGCCAGCCCTATTCAGCACCACTGCAGTCACAGACCCAAATGCAAAGCCAAGCACTGAAAACTGAATGGTAGCACTTGTGGTTAACAGGACCATTCAGACTGTCCAGATATGCATACCACACAGGTATAGGTCAGATTACCATGCTTTGAAAGTGCATGCACATGCAGGCCCATGCAGATGCCCACACAATCCTTCAAGAGAACTCGGAGCCCTACGACTGTAAATGTGAGCCCGGTTTGAGAAACGCTTGAGCTAAGTGACTAAGAACATGCTGTGCCTGGAGTTCTGATGATAATCCTTTCGTGTTCATCCCAATGACAAAATCACGACTTTCCATGAAGCTATACCTTGTAGCTTTTCTATTTTTCTTAACTCTTTCTGAAGTATAAAACCTCCAGTTTTAGTTAATAACTTAGTTAAGGAGAATTCTGGTCGTATCAAACTAGACATTTCTCAGAAATTCAGTTTATGAAGTTGTAAAGTTATTTGCAACTGTGAGGATATTTGGATTGAGAAAAATATGACCTCTGTTTTTTTTTTTTTTTTCTTCAAGAGCAAGAGGACACACTTATGTTCCTAAAGAAATCTCTTTGTGTTATAATTTCAGAATTTTTAAAGATGGCTCAGGAAGTATATGGTGGTAGGGGTGGAGGAGCTTTCCAAGAATACACCACAGGTTTAAGTCAGGGTTATGCTAGACTGGCAGAAAATTAATAATTTGGAGCTTTTCCTCAGATATAACCTTAAAGTCAATTTGGGGGATTCTAAGTTAGCACAAGTGTGCCTTTAATATTAGCCTTAAATCTAAAGTTCAGTTATTTGTGGTTATAAGATATTTCAAAGTAGAGACTTTACAAGAGTGAAAACTATGAACCCAGTTCACCTTGGCCCAGTTCTAACTTGGGTATATATTTGATAGGAAGCAGGATAATGTAGCAGCAATAAATACAGCTTGGGGCTAGAAGACCATAATTCTAGTTCTGTTCTGCCCCTCATATGGCCATGGATGAGTTAGTTAACTCTAAGTAGGTGATTTCAAAGTGGGGGCATGCATGTGTTTGAGATGACCCACTGGGGTAAGGAAGTGGAATACCAGAATTTCTAGTTATGCCTATTTTCATTAAATCATTTAAAAAATTTGAGCACGTGGGCCGGGCGAGGTGGCTCACGCCTGTAATCCCAGCACTTTGGGAGGCTGAGGCGGTCAGGAGATCGAGACCATCCTGACTAACACAGTGAAACCCCATCTCCACTAAAAAATACAAAAAAATTAGCCGGGCGTGGTGGCAGACTCCTGTAGTCCCAGCTACTTGGGAGGCTGAGGCAGGAGAATGGCATGAACCCGGGAGGTGGAGCTTGCAGTGAGCGGAGATCGCACCACCGCACTCCAGCCTCGGTGACAGAGTGAGACTCCATCTCAAAAAAAAAAAAAAAAAAAAAAATTGAGCATGTGTTGTTTTACAAGGTACATTAAACTTTAATAAATAGTACATAATTACAATTCATAAACAGATATACACACATTTTTATTAAGATTATAAATGAAAACATATTTAGGGACTATAGTCCTACACTTTGGTTTCTTTATAAATTAAAGATGTTGTACTGGGGTTCTATGTTTGAAAAATACACACACACACACATATACATTTATGTATATTATATTTATAGGTTCTATTTATATATTCTACTCCTTTAATCAGCAAGAGCATTCTCTGGCCTCCCTAAGGGTTCCATGGTTATAATAAAATAATGTACTCCATAATTGAGTTTACTTTATGATTTACCCCCAACAAGGTTCTCTCCAGTAAAAGGCGATTCAGTTGCTGATTTTGTAGCTTAGAAACTGGGTAACTTTGAGATGAAGCTGTCAACACTGAAATTTTAAAAAAATGAATGAAACATCGTTACATTTGATCTGTGTTTGCTCACCTGAGAGGCTAGAACCCTGTGCTTCTTTCCATGTGTCTGACCTTTAAGGATTTAAGTAGTTTGAAAAAGTGGTTTACAAATTATAAAAGTTGCTGTCCTGGGGTTTTAGCTAAGTCTAGGCTTAAGAGAATATGTTCACTCTTTTGTAATATTTATCAATTCTGGCTTATGACTGAATTCTATGACTTCCTGTGCTTAGAAGACTTTAAAACTTGATGGAAAACCCTAATGGTCCAGGTTTGTATCTCCACCTGATAAGAGAGGCCTTATACAATAGACTACTTAGAAACAATAAAATTCACTTAGCCAAACGCCCAATAAACTCCAGATGGGGTGAAGGTTTCAGTGAAGGCATAAAATTACTAGTCTTTGGCTATGTAAAATGATTTTCAAACTCAAAAAAAAAAAAAAAAATACTCTGACAAATCCAATAGGAAAATAGGCAAAACACAAATAATTCTCAAAAATGTACTAGTAAGTAGTATGTATAGGAAATATGAGCAACTTCAACCTTTTTAGTCATTAAAGAAATAAGTTAAAATGAGGTGCTGTGTTTGTCTATGTAAGTGGCTAATTAAAAAGTAAAACTTGGCTGGGAGCGGTGGCTCACTCCTGTAACACCAGCACTTTGGGAGGCCGAGGCAGGTGGATTATGAGGTCAGGAGTTCAAGACCAGCCTGGCCAAGATGGCGAAACCCCGTCTCTACTAAAAATACAAAAAAATTAGCCGGGCATGGTGACAGGCGCCTGTAATCCCAGCTACTCAGGAGGCTGAGGCAGAGAATTGCTTGAACCTGGGAGGTGGAGGTTGCTGTGAGCTGAGATCGTACCACTGCACACCAGCCTGGGCGACAGAGCAAGACTCCATCTCAAAATAAATAAATAATACTTTAAATTAACCAATTATACAAGCTGATAAAGAAAGGAAGTGAAAGCTGCCTACAACGACTATATTTCAGGCAAAAGAATCTTTGCTATATTGTTAATGTTCCCCAGCGACAGCTTAGCCACACCTATCAAAACTTTTATGAATACATCTTTGATTCAGCTATTTTACCTGTTAAGATTTCATCTAAACAAAAACATCATCACGTGCTCGAAAATTTATCTACAAGTATGTTTATGCCAACACTTTGAATAAAATCAGTTGTCATTCATTCTGTGCTTACCATGTGCCAAGTGTTATGCTAAAGTTGTAATATACATTATCTCATTTCAGCCTTATAAAAACCTCTGGGCACAGTGGCTCGCGCCTGTAATACCAGCACTTTGGGAGGCCGAGGCGGGCAAATCACCTGAGGTCAGGAGTTCGAGACCAGCCTGGCCAACACGGTGAAACCCCATCTCTACTAAAAATACAAAAATTAGCCAGATGTGGTGGTGGGCGCCTGTAATCCCAGCTACTTAGGAGGCTGAGACAGGAGAATCACTTCAACCCGGGAGGTGGAGGTTGCAGTGAGCTGAGATCACGCCACTGCACTCCAGCATGGGGGACAAGAGTGAAATTCTGTCTCAAAACAAAAAAAAAACAAAGAAGACTACTCAGGCTTAGCCATTAGGTGAGTTACTCACAAATACACAATTAGTAAGTTACAGATCCAAGCCATCTATCCACAGAACCTGACATATCAGCAAAAAGAAAAGGAAAAAGCAACCACATAAACAAGAAGTTTTTAAAGTCAGTTATAGCATACAGATTATTGTGAAAGTATTTACTAGTGGTAATGCAAAAAATAATTAAGAACATTGGGAAAAATGTTTCTAATGTTTTTACTAAGTGAAAAAAGATGATGCAAAATAATACGTACTTTGTTATCTTAGTATTGATAAAATACAGAATAAAATGTTAATAGAATCTGGCTTTAGATGTGGCTATATAGGATCGTTACAGATACTTCTCTATCCTTTACATTTTCTGCAATTATATGTATTACTGTTACTAAAAATAAAATAAATGAATTAGTGAATAAAATGAAAGAATCATGTATGTCCATAGCCTTGCTCCTGACATATGTTCTGAAGTGGCATGTACATATTTTACATATGAATGTAAATATGTAGAACCCTGAAGTCCAATATATTCATCCATCTTTTCTCCATATTTTCCTGTACCTCTTTTATTAATATTCAAACATGTATACATTTTAAAAATCTATTATAAATATTTTATCATTTAAGAAGAAACATATAAACACATTAAAATTCAAAATTCAACAGAAGGGTGCAAAATAAGAAATAAACTGCCCCTTCAATCTCACTCCAGAACACCCATCCCAAAAGGCCACCATTCCTGACCCTTTCTGTTTTCGGTTCTCTGGTGATTTTACCTCCAAAGCTCAGAGAATATGCTCATGTGTCTCTTAAGCAATTTGCCACCTTCAGACAGCTGATAATTCTTTTGATTCTCCAGTGTGATGGATAAGAAAAATAGCTGATACAAAGTATTGTATTGTTTGTAGTCTTAGTTTTCATAAAATATACAACCAAAATGTTAATAAGACCTGTCTCTGCCTGAGGGATTATAGGGAGTTTTTATGGTTTTCTTTGTTTATTTCTCTATATTTCAAGTTTTCTACAATCATCCAGTCCAGACAGTTTTATAGGTAGATTTCCAATTTAAAAAACTATAGTTGGTAATGAAATTGTGAATGTCTTCTTCCGAACTTTATAAGCTGAATTGTGAAAAAAATATATATCTATCTGGAGACAAAACTGCTACAAGTCAAATTAGCAATAGACAAACACAATTCTTGTAGGAGAATTCAACATATCAATGACATCAAGTAGACTTTTTAAAGAAAAATGCTGATCACTTTGACATACTATTATGACATTGATTAGACATGTTTGGGTAAGAGCCAACATATTTAACAACAGATGAGCACAGAAGCCAGTCCAATTAGCATGATGCCCACTTTAAACAACCAGGACATACTCACCAGATGGGTCAGTCTGAGTTCTGGCTTGAGTCTGGTCATAGGGCTAGAAATGGTGAAAGGAGGTGGAGATACTGCTTAGGGGGATCCTCACCCCTCTCTGGGGAGGCCATTATGGGTTCTCCAGGTCAGGGGAGACTCACCTCCTCAAAGAGGGGATGGAAAGCTGCTCCAATTCATAAAGAGGACTTGGCCTCATTAAGAATTTCCGGAAGTGTAGAGACTAGAGTGAAGTAATCAGAATAAATACCATTTAAATGCCATGTTGTAAAAACTCAAAGCTAGTGCAAAAAGATCCATAACGAACAAAATATCAACATTTTAAATAAAGACATGAAACCACAGGCCAAGTTTACTTACAGAGGACATGATGTAAGAATCCTAAATAAGATACTATGGACTTCTATTGGGGGTAGGATGGGATGGAAGTGTAGTTTTGAGGCTTTCTCCCATCCTTTTTTACCCTTACCTCTTAAAAGAACTGTAGATTCCTGAGGAAAAGGCTAAGGGGTTGAATCCTAGGCAGTCTTATCTCCCTCAGTCTCCCATTCCTATAGAAACCAATGTCAAGGACTCCTGTGGTCTGTGATGTAGGCACCACAATCACACTCAGCCAGGTGACCAGACCCTGCTGCACGCAAGGAGTGATCTCCTACCCTGAGCTGGGCCATTCCAGAAGCCTTAACTAGAATGAACAGAATTTGTCCCGTACTGAGGACTAAAGGTGAAAATGCAGGTGACATTAACTAACCAAATGTCAGGAAGTATGGCTATAAGGAACAGACTTTATTGGGGAATGTCCACACCAAAGATCAATAAGAGAAGGCACAAGATCTTCCCTTCTGTCATCATTCCTCAGTGAGGTGTGCAGGGTCCAGAGGGCTAAATGACCGAGATGCTGTGACCAGGGGAAGACTTCCTCTCCCCATCAACTACACTATCTTTTTATAGTGTAGGCATGAGAGTGGTTGTATATGGAGAATATGTTTACTACCAGAGTTAGACACTAAGCTGTCTGAGTTTTGAAGCTAGGTCTTCAGGGAGTGGTCAACTGCAGGCACCTTGTGGTTTCAAGTTATGAGGAAAGACAGTACCCAGACCTTGAGTTTGAATTCTGGCCACAGTCCATCCCAGGATGGAAGAGATGTCTTCAGCTCTGACTGGTTCACAGCCTGACAATCTGGGATTTCAATCATCATTCACTGGATAATCTTGCTGGTTTCTAGTAATCAGCTTTCTTTCCCCAAATCATCTTATTTGCATTTACCTATTTATCTTTTCTGATAAGACTGCTGTGGTCTGAATGTTTGTGCCCCACCTCCAACTTCTGCAAAATTCCTGTGTTGAAACAAGGTAGTGGTGCTAGAAGACAGGGCTTCTGGGAGATGATGAAGTCGTGAGGGGCCCACTTTCATGAATGGGATCCAGGCCTTCGTGAAAGAGGCCCAGAGAGTTACCTTGTCCTTTCTAGCACGTGAGATTAAAGTGAGAAGATCATCATGTATGAGGAGGAAGTGGCCTTCTCCAGACACTCAATCTGCCAGTGCCTTGATCTTGGACTTTCAGCCTCTAGAACTATAAGAAGTAAATTCTAGGGAGTTTTGTTTTGGTTTGGTTTGGTTTGGTTTTGAGATGGAGTTTCATTCTTGTCGCCCAGGCTGGAGTGCAGTGGTGTGATCTCGGCTCACTGCAACCTCCGCCTCCCGGGTTCAAGCGATTATCCTGCCTCAGTCTCTCAAGTAGTTGGGAACACAGGCACCCACCACCATGCCTGGCTAATTTTTTGTATTTTTAGTAGAGACAGGATTTTGCCCTGTTGGGCAGGCTGGTCTTGAACTCCTGACCTCAGGTGATCTGCCCACCTCAGCCTCCCAAACTGCTGAGATTACTGGCGTGAGCCACCGTGCCCCGCCTTGTCCTGGTTTTGTAGAGATGGGATCTCACTGTATTGCCCAGGCTGGTCTCAATCTCCTGGCCTCAAGCAGTCCTCCCACATCAGCCTCTGAAAGTGTTGCGATTAAAGGTGTGAACCACTACACCAGACCTGTTCTTTATAAACTACCCAGTCCAAGGTATTTTATTATAACAACCTGAATGGACTAAGACAGACTTTAATCAACATAGCTTTATACCTGGAAAATGCTGAGTATTGTCTAAAAATATTGATATCTTTATATTATTATAATTCTAATAATAATGTCTTATTTCTGTCAGGTTTTATTGCATTGACTAGAAATTCCAGAACAATGTTAAAGAATAATGGTAAAAAAGAGTATCATTGTTTTGTTTCCAATTTAAACTGGAATGCTCCAGCTTTTACTTTTGTTTTTATTTATTATTATTATTATTTTAAATGGAGTCTTACTCTGTCGCTCAGGCTGAGTGCAGTGGTGCAATCTCAGCTCACTGCAAACTCCGCCTCCCAGGTTCAAGCAATTCTCTTGCCTCAGCCTCCTGAGTAGCTGGGATTACAGGCGTGTGCCACCACCCGGCTAATTTTTGTATTTTTTAGTAGAGATGGGGTTTCACCATGTTGACCAGGCTGGACTCAAACTCCTGACCTCAGGTGATCCACCAGCTTCGGCCTCCCAAAGTGCTGAGATTATAGGCATGAGCCACCGCACCCAGCCTTATTGTGTTTTTTAGCAGTTTAATGTGAGACTAGCTATTGTTCTTAAATATTCTTTATGTCTAGGGACTATCTATTAGTTGATTAAAGAATTTTCTTTAAATCCCAGCACTTTGGGAGGCTGAGATGGGTGGATCACGAGGTCAAGAGATCAAGACCATCCTGGCTAACCCGGTGAAACTCTGTCTTTACTAAAAAATACAAAAAAACTAGCCGGGTGAGGTGGCGGGCGCCTGTAGTCCCAGCTACTCAGGAGGCTGAGGCAGGAGAATGGCATAAACCCGGGGGGCAGAGCTTGCAGTGAGCTGAGATCCAGCCACTGCACTCCAGCCTGGGCAGCAGAGCGAGACTCCGTCTCAAAAAAAAAAAAAAAAAAAAAGAATTTTCTTTAAATTAAAAGGAAGTTTAAAATTGTTTGGCTTTTGCAACATCTATTAAATTGATGATATGTTATGTGATTTTCTGTTGATATAAGAGTGGAGAAGCAAGAAGAGTGCATGTGAATATACAGGGAGCATGCATATGTAAAGCAGATATTATGCTTGTGCTATAACCAGGTAGGGTAGGGAAGGCAGAGTCCCTTTTAGATCACAGCCCCACTCACTGTGTGCCAACAGTGCCCTGCACTGGAACACCTCTCTGTGGAATGATGAGAGAACAGGGAACCATGTGCTTTCTCTGCTAATCCTTGATTTATATGGTTTCTCCATAAAATGCTTTCTTTAAATTTTACAACATGTGGCAACTGCCCTGACTCACCTTGCCACAGCAATAAAAAGAGATTTGCCCAACTTTATGCTACAATTATTAAAGCGATGTAGAACCGGTGCTACAAGAGACTGATGAGTGATTCAGAATATAAAATTCTGAAACAGATCCTAAAATAGATAACTGATATATAGAGTATGATGATGATAGCATTGTAGTCATCAGGAAAAGGAGGCATTGTTTTATAAATGGTGCTGAGAAGTGAGAATAAATGAATTATTTGGGAAAATGATATTGAAATATTTTATCATCCATTCATTCAATGTAATAAGAACAGCTAGATCAATGAATTCAACAAGAAATTTGAAAATCATAAAAAAGGAATAAATATAATGTCTATATAGGAAAGAAGTTTTTTGTTTGTTTGTTTGATTTTTGAGACGAAGTCTGGCTTTGTCACCCAGGCTGGAGTGCAGTGGCGCGACCTCGGCTCACTGCAACCTCGGCTCACTGCAACCTCTGCCACCCGGGATCAAGCCATTCTCCTGCCTCAGCCTCCCGAGTAGCTGGGTGCTTGCCACCATGCTTGCCGCCATGCCTGGCTAATTTTTGTATTTTTAGTGAAGACAGGGTTTCACCATGTTGGCCAGGCTACTCTCAAACTCCTGACCTCAGGTGATCCACCTGCCTCAGCCTCCTAAAGTGCTGGGATTACAGGCGTGAGCCACCATGCCTGGCCAGAAATAGTTTTTTAAGCTAATGCAAAGGAAGATGTCACACAAAAAAGCATAATGAAATTGACTACATAAAGATATTTGCCTCAAATACAGCAAAGAATTCCCACAAATCAATAAAAAGTGCTAATATTCCAATGAATAAATGGACAAAAGACATTTATTAATAATACAAAAAATAAGCTGCTGTAGCAAAAAAAAACTTTTAAAAAATATCGTAGGTTAAAGAACACAGAAGTTTCTATCTCTTTCATCTAACTGTCCCAGGGAGTGCCCCAGGACGGCAGGGCAACTCCTTCCCTCACAGGCAGAAACCTGGATGACTTCTAGATTGTTGCTTCTCCCTACCATAAGGCATTTTCCCCATCTGCATGGTTGAAGATGGGCTGTGGATAAATCTGCCTAGCCAGTTGGAAGAAAATAGACAGTTCCTCTTCATGTGAGATGAAAGTTGCACACATTGTTTTGTTGAGAATTTGGTGACGTAAGCACACTCATCAAGGGAGACTGGGAAATGTGTTGCATCCTGTAGCCACGTGTCTGGCTTTGCTGTTCCCATAAAAGGGGAGAACAGCCATCTCTGCCACTCACTTAAAGGAAATATACATTGTCAATAAACTTGGGGAAAATGGAAAGCCTCATTAGTAACCAAAGAAACATGGGGCTGCTTGCAGTGGCTCATTCCTGAAATCCTAGTACTTTGGGAGGTCAAGGTGGGAGGACTGCTCGAGCCTAGGAGTTCAAGACCAGCCTGGGCAACACAGAAAGAGCTTGTTTTCAGAAAAAATTTAAAGAGTTAGCCGGGTATGGTTTTGTGTGTCTTTAGTCCCAGCTACTTGGGAGGCTGAGGTGGGAGGATTGCATGATTCCAGGAGTTCGAGGCTGCAGTAAGCTGCGATTGTACTACTGCACACCAGCCTGGGTGACAGAGGGAGACCCCACGTAAAAAAAAACACACACACACAAATAAATTTTAAAAAAACATGAATTAAAGTGAACATAAGACTTTCCATCCATCAAATAAGCAAAGATTCTTTAAGATCAGAATGCACTACGCTGATGAGGGGGCGATGTGGCACTCAGAGGTTGCCTATGGGGGATGCAGATGTAAATTCGTATAGACTTCCTTGAAAGCAATTTGGCAATAAAGCCAAGACCCTTTAAATATTCGTATCTTGGAGTAATAGGCAAACATCTCCACATAAGTGGGTGATACTGAAAATTCAAGACCAGAACACAATATATATGGGAATTATATTAATAAATGCTTTTATTGAAGATTTACTATGAAGCAGACTCATTGCTGAGTACCCTACATGTATTACCTAATTTAATCCTAGACCTGGGCTTCTGAGATACTGTATTATCCCATTTGACAGATGTGGATATAGCCTCAGACAGGTCAAGTCACTTGCATAAGATCACAAAGCCAAGAAGAGGTAGTTGCATTGTGATTCAATACTAGGTCTTCCTGACATCAGAGCTCTAGTTGTTTATAAAGATAACATTTTAAATTACGAGGGAAACTTACGGTTTTTAATACACAGTATTAGGAAAACTGGGCTTTCCATTTAGAACAAAATCATCTCTTCGACCTATGATTTATAATCATTTTCAGGTTATGAACCATTTAAAGAATCTGATGAGAGATACTGATTCTCTTCACACATACTCTGTCTCTCTTTGCATATAGGCAAGTGAGTGTGTGTGTGTGTTTGTGAGTGTGTGTGTATGTGGGTAGTCTTCCATGCAGTTCTGATGGATTTTGGAGCCAAAAAGCTATGAACTTGAAAATAACCCCTACAAGATAGGCTATATTCATGTCAACATAAATTTATGGTGGATTAAAACTTTAAATCTAAAATTTAAATATAAATGTCATCTTTGTGTGAATATAGGTAATGTTTCTAAATCTCCAGCCTTTGTTTCTTAGTCTGGAAAAAAAATTGGGGGTAATGATATTTGGCACAAAGTTTTGTCATGATTAGACAATCATGACGGGCAGATCATGAGGTCAGGAGATCGAGACCATCCTGGCTAACACAGTGAAACTCCGTCTCTACTAAAAATACAAAAAATTAGCCGGGCGTGGTGGCAGGCGCCTGTAGTCCCAGCTACTCAGGAGGCTGAGGCAGGAGAATGGCGTGAACGTGGGAGGCGGAGCTTGCAGTGAGCCGAGATCGCACCACTGCACTCCAGCCTGGGTGACAGAGCGAGACTCCATCTCAAAAAAAAAAAAAAAAAAGAAGAAGAAGAACATCATGAAGATTAAATGGGAAAATACACACACAGTATTTCACAGTGTCTGGTACATAAAAAAATACCCAGTGAAATTTAATCCTCTCTCTTTCTCTCTCTCTCTCTCTCATTCTCCCCATCTCTGTATATGGTTGACCCTTAAACAATGTGGAGGTTAAGGGTGCTGACTTCCTGCCCAGTGGCTAATTTGCCTATAATTTTTGACTCTCCAAAAACTTAACTACTAATAGCCTACTGTTGACCAGAAGCCTTACAGATAACATAAGCTGTCAACTAATATATATTTTGTATGTTATATGTATTATACACTGCATTCTTACAATAAAGTAAGCTAGAAAAAGGAAAATGTGATTAAGAAAATAAGGAAGAGAAAACATTTACTTCCATTAAGTGTAAGTGGATCATCATCAAAGTCTTCATCCTGGATGTCTTCACATTGAGTAGGCTGAGGAGGAGGAGGCGGAAGAAGGAGTTGGTCTTGCTATCCAGGGGTGGCAGAAATGGAAGAAAATCTGTGTGTAAGTGAACCAGTGCAGTTAAAACCCTTCAAGGTCGACTGTATACACACACACACACATATATACACACACACATATATGTGTGTGCACATATATTACATACAGATTTTAAGTAGATATATGCATTTGTGAAAATAGTTTCATAAATTTGGAAGTGTTAATAATTTTCTCATCATGTCACCAAAACAGGCACCTGAGGGGAAAAGACAAATAGATTTAATTAATTTTAAATGTAAAATTTTTATTTCTTAAGAACTTACTACACCAATACATTCACTTTTTCATTCAACAAATATTTATTGAACATCGACTGTCTTCCAAGCACTGTTCTAGATACTGGGGACACCACTGTCAACCAAACAAACCCAAATCCCTGCTTGTGTGGAGCTGATACTTTGGTGGAGGGCTAAGACTCACCTGGAACTTACTGAAAATTCTCCTGCACCCACCTCGCAGGACGTGTGACAGGGGTGGGGCTGTCGGTTTGGCTGCCTGGGACTCAATCCCCTTACCCAAGGGTCAGCATACAGACAGGCAGATGCAGGAACCGGGCAAGCGCTTTTGGGCTCTGGCGCCAAGGCAGCATCCAGGGGTGGGTGTCTGCGACTCCCAAAGCCCAAGTTGGTGCATGTTACAGTGCGCTCTTTTAGCCTTGCCATCCCCGGGTGGCTTAAGGGTGAACCAGTTCAGTGGACCCTGTGCCTTTTTGCAAGGACAGGGGGCCAGTGTGACAGCTTTCTGTACCTTGAGCTCTTGTCCAAAGTCCCAGAAAAATCAGGTCACGCACGGACTTGAAGGATGAATGTGGGGGTTTTATTGACTGGTGGAGGTGGTTCTCAGTGGGATGGAATGGGAGCTGGACAGGGGATGGAGTGGGAAGATGATCTTCCCCTGGAGTTTGGCTGTCCAGCAGCCGATTCTCCAAGTGTCCCCAGCCAAACTCCTCTGGACGTTGCTTCTTTTCTCTCCTTCTCTGCTGCGCTGTTCTGGTGTTTGTCATGTTTGTCTCATCATCTCCTCATCTGCTTCTGGAGCCTGGGATTCAGGATTTATATGGGTACAGGATAGGGAGCATGGTGGGACAAAAGGCACTTTTTTGAGTGCAAAAACAGGAATGCCTGTTCCCACTTAGGGCAGCAGGCATCCAGGCTTGAGGGTAGGGCCTTTGCCAGGGAACCGCCCTCTTCTCCTCAGTATTTCCGTCTCCTGTCCATATCATTGCCATGAGTACAGCAGGGTTGCTCACTGTTTCACCTCTCGAAGGAGCATCTTACTGGTGAGGAAACTGGCGAGGTAACAGTACCCAGGGAAGGGGATGAAGGGCAAAGTGTTGTGTTTCATCTTTCGAGCCTACTGAGGAAGAAATCCTCAAGCACCAGAGCAAGGGCTTGAATGATGGGAAGGGTGGCAGAGAGAATTGTAAGCCAGGGGAGGGGACACAGTGGGAAACTGGCTAGAGATGCCAAACAGGGCACAAATGGGACAGGCAGAACCAATGAGAGGGTACAGAGCTGATTACCAGGTCCGAGCTCCATGTGCAGGAACAACCAAGTCCCCCTATGTTGGGGCCAGGTGCAAATCAATTGGCAAGGGCTATTTCCCACATATTATTTCGGGCAGCATGTTTTGGGGCAGTACTGCTGGGATGGAGAAAGGGCTCAGGTCAGGATGATGCCATCCACTCCTGGATAATAAACTTGGGTCTCAGAGAGTTTCATGTACTTTGGGGATGCGTAAACTACTTACTTGTTATGGGAATTATGTCTGCAGAAGATGAAAAAAACATTATGTGAGCCTTAATGAGTTTGGTTATATAGGAGTATGATTTCTATCTCATAAATAATAAACAATTCCCTCAATATGCTAATTCCAACATCTCTTTCAATTACTCATGTTAATCTTGCAAAGAAAATAATCAAGAAAAATATGAAAAATGCCATCTCCCTGTTGGAATGAAACATCTCCTAGATGAGACAGCATCTCTGCTCCAAGGTTTGGAAGCGTATTAGCTGTATCTGACTCATTGGTTCTTCTATGTAGACAATCCTGCTTTCAAAATCTAATCAATGTTAAAATGAAACCTGAGTTTAATTGAATAACACATGTCTGTTCTATAATATTTGTTGAATTTGAAGTGGAATAAAAGAACCAAGACTGAAACTAAGAAAAAAACTGAAAAATTATTTCCATCTCCAATAGTCACTTTTTTTTTTTTTTTTTTTTGAGATGGAGTTTCACTCTTGTCACCCAGGTTGGAGTGCAGTGGTTCTGTCTCGGCTCACTGCAACCTCTGCCTCCCAAGTTCAAGAGATTCTTCTGCCTCAGCCTCCAGAGTAGCTGGGATTACAGGCGCTGGCCCCCATGCCCGACTAATTCTTTGCATTATTAGTAGAGATGGGGTTTCATTGTGTTGGTCATGTTGGTCAGTCACATATCTTTATTGATATTTTTTGCTGTGATATCTTTTAAAAGAAAAACTACCAATGTGTATAGGGAGTGGGTAAACTTTTCTTGTCCTGTAGAAGGCGATTTAGACAGATGAATAGCAAATCAGTAGGTTCTATGTAACTTTGTTTCCCAAATATTCTACTAGATTTTCTTTTCTTCGTCCCTGATGCTCCTGCCTGAGACAAAGTCTAACTCCCACGTGCTGCTCTCAGGATCAGACTCCCTTCCTCCTTTCTAATCTAGGCCTCAGCCATTGGATTCACCGCGCTCACCCTGGGCTGTGGGCACACTGAATCCTTGTAGTTCCTTGAACAGGATTTGCTCTCCTATCCTGTACATCTTTGCATACACTGTTTTTTCCCCCTGAAATTTTCACCTACCTTCCCCTCCCTGCCTATCTCATAACACAGTTAGGAAGGTGCTAACTTTGGAGGTGGATGGTCTCTGTTCAAATCCCTGCTTTGGTACTTCTAGGTATATAAGCTTAGGCAAGTTCATCTGTGTAGGCCTCATTTTTCTTATCTGGAAATGAGGATAGTAAGAGTATTTCATTTCACGAAGTTGCTATGAAAGTTAAATGAGACAATGCATGTGATTGGCATTATATATAATATGTTCTAAATACTCAATATTGCTTTAGCCATAATTATGGTTACAAGTATTACTACCATTTACCCTAACAATTCTACTTATCATTTCCATGTGGCAATCCTGTTTGCTGTGGGTGCAGGGTCGGAGATCCATGAGGAAGGGTTGTTGGTAACAACAGTGATCAGTGCCACTGCCTAGTCCCTGTGGGTAGCTCAGGAAATCCTGGAGACGTGGGGATAATTTTGGTGCTGAGATAGCAGCGGATGACAGGCTTTTCTGTCTTTCACTGCATTTCTTTATAAGACCAAGCCAGAACGTTAGTTCCCATGCTCCTTGGGAGCAATGAACACCAAAGAAGCAGTGAATGTGTGGCACTGAGTGGAATACGTCTAGACTGAGAGTAAGGAGTTTGGGTCCTAGCTTTAAGTCTGCCATTAATCAGTTATCCTTGAACAAGTGACATCAATTCCCTGGGCCCAGATCTTATTTAAAAAACAAAACAAAACAAAAGAGGACTGCATTCTGTCATCTCTAAGTACCTTTCCAACTCCGGGATTCTGGGATTCTACACTGGGAAACTCACTCTGTATTTGCTGTTTGTAGGCTCATGAGGTATCACAGTGTGTGCCAAGTCAGGACCCTGCTCCATCTGGTACATGGAGAGGCCAGGCAGTGCCACAGTATCCAATATCATAACTAGAAATAGGCCTGGAAATTCTGAGGCATATGGTTTCCCTGATGTGTTTCTAAATCTTATTGCTATGTTTTCTTTTCAGTATTACTTACTATGTAAGATAGAAAAAGAATCTTTTTCAATGCACACAGTTAAATAAATAAGATCTTTTAAAATCATGCTAATGGCAGATCAATAGCATATTATTGCCTCATAGAAGTCGCTAAAGTCTAACAAAGAGTCTACATTGTGTTGTTTAAGATGCAATGGACCAAACAAATAACAACAAACAACCTATACTAACATTCCTGACAAGCCATTAAACTACGTTTCTTGATGCGTACAGAAGGTTTGGAAAGCATAAATGTGCTGTCTGAGATCCCGGATGTACGTCTTGGCTCTAATACAGATGAGCGAGAAGTCAAAAACAGAAACCACTTTGAAGAAACTCTGGGGCCCTAAGTGCAAGTCTCCTTGTAAGATGTCTTTATTAACGCAAAAAATCCTCCAAGGTGCCTCTCCTACAGTCGTGACAGATGCCTTTGAAAGTCTCCCCACAGTGGGAAGACTTCTGAAAATGTCTTCCTTCACTTTCTGGAGTTTACAAAAACTGTGCGAGTAGCCTCCACTGCATTTGTCAAGCAAGAAGTAATTGAAAACAGCAGGTAGTTGTGCCTTAGTCACTGAAAGAAGTCTGTTTGCCAATTGATGCATGGGGTGCTGACGCTGGGAGCTCCCATTAGAGCTCCTGGGTGGTATTTAGGTTCAGTAAATCCCCTGTGTGTCTGGGTAACTGGATTCCTAAATCTTAAGACTGTTTTCATCCACTAAGAAGAGAATTGGAGTAGAATGGAATCTACTAAAAAAAACTTGCATTGTTTCTAGATATTTGTTGAATGAAACATTGTATGATTTTGAAACGTCTTATGTAGCCATGTACATTGAAAAAAAATCCTCTTTCTGTGGTAGGTAGTGAGATTAAAAACAAAAGAAAAGAAAATATAGCAATAAGATTCAGAAACATGACCGGGAAACCATATGTCTCAGAATTTCTAGGCCAATCCTATTTCCAATCACGATATTATACTGTGGTCCCCAAATTCTTATAATATTCAAGAAATTCTAATAGCATCTAGACTGTATAATTTAGACTGCCTCTTATACACAAATATGATATACAAAATCCTTGTTCAACCTGATCTGTGATTCAGAAAATATAAAGTATCTTAACACTATAGTGTTAAGCGTAGGATAGTCTCCTAAAGGTGTTGGTCAGAAGAAGTGAACCTTAACCTGGATGGATCTATTTAAAGATAGATCAAATGAGAGGCAAGAGGTGACTAAAGAAATTAAAATTTGATTCTTAGCAGAGAAGTTGAAAGTCTTTGCGATATACTTAATCTACAGTAGAAAATGTTAAGGTATGTAATAATTTCCACAAGAAATATTATTGACAGTGAAACCTGTAATATATATGACTTACTTGACTTTTGGTGAGAGTTGGCATACCACACCCAATAATGGGATTTGCGCAAATTCAATCACATGCTCTTGAGCTGTGTTTAAGTGCTCCCACGGTGAATGGAGAGAAGAGCACAAGCAAAGGCATGGAAGCTGGAAACATCCTGTGCCTTCTGAGAGCCTCAGGAGTGCTGGCTGGCATTGTCAGGGCATGGCAGGGACAAGGAGCATACAGTAGGAGCTGAGGTTGGAAGGGCTGGCAAAGTTCAGATAATGTAGAGACCTCTGCCCTTTGTGACCATCTGTGTACCATGAGGTGGTAGCTGAGGGATATATTCTCTGACTCTGAAACAGATATAGATGTGCTGGCTTCCAAATGCTGCTCACTTCAGCTTTACAGATATATTATATTGGTGGTGAGTCTCCATTCACATCTAAGTGTAGAAAAGGAATTATGGAATTGACCACCACAGAAAAAAAAATAAGGTAAGTGTTAGGAAGACATTCTTGGCTGGAGCAATGGCAAAATACAATTTTAAATAAGATTTTTTTTCTTTTAGAGAGTACAATTGTCCATCAAGAAGGAGGATGGAAAAAACAATTTTGTGGATGACTTTCTCACCCGGTGCTGTTGTGCTATTTTGAAGCAGAATAATTACAACGGGGAACAAAGTTCCCCTAACAAACGGCAGTTATTGAAGCATTGCCTTTTTTTCAGTGACTTCTTTTGTAGGGAAAGTACAGCCAGAATCAAACTCAAGAGGAAACGATCCTGAAAGATATGTGGACCCAGCATTCGTGGAGTTGAAGAACTGATAACATATCATGGGTTTCTGCCAGACTAGAGGGTTGTTGTTTGTTTGAGAGGGAGTCTCCCTCTGCCGCCCAGGCTGGAGTGCAGTGGCACGATCTCAGCCCACGGCAACCTCTGCCTCCCGGGTTCAAGCGATTCTCCTGCCTCAGCCTCCTGAGTAGCTGGGATTACAGATGCCCACCACCTTGCCTGGCTAATTTTTCTATTTCAGTAGAGATGGGGTTTCACCATGTTGGCCAGGCTGGTCTCAAACTCCTGGCCTCAGGTAATCCACCCGCCTCAGCCTCCCAAAGTGCTGAGATTACAGGCGTGAGTCACGACGCCCGGCCTAGACTAGAGTTATTTAAGGAACAAATGCTCCTATGAACCTAGTCCAACAGGACGACCACATCTTATTCTGTCTGTGGGCCAGTGTTGTCAATATGGTACTAGAAATGCTTATGAGAGCACATTTCAGTCAATTCCTCATGTTAAACATAAACAGCGCTTTAGGCCAAGGTCGCTAACCTTCTCAAATGGGGTATGCGTTTTCCTAAAAATACAATATTCAAAGATGTAACTATCATTTCTGATTTTTTTCTTAAAACTAGCTTTCTTCTTTCAGATTTTAGAATAACTCTCTCCAACATCTCGTTTGTCCCAAAGCCTATTGCATAATTTTAATGACTTATGACTTTTATAAATTTTCCAAGACTTATGACTCAGAGGTGTGCCTGGGGATGGTGGTGCAGAGTTCTTACTTCCTCTGGGCCAGAAGCAAGTGCTCCCGGCAGATCTACCTTTACAAAGAAGCAGATGCCAAGACCTTGCCCCTCTTGCCCCTCGGGCTGTGCCTGATGGCTCAGTACCATCTGGCCACATTGCTGTGGAGGGAATTCTCTTGGTAACTGTTATTGCTGTCTAGTTATGCATTGGCACTTTACAACAGCACAGGGAGCTGAGCAAAGAACAAGCCATCTCAAAGCAACTAATTTCACTAAACCTCCTTGCAATACACGTATGAAACTTTTTAGAGCTTTTTGGAAGGAAGACTAGATTCAAACTTCATTACATGTGTCAGGAGAAAGCAAAAGTGATGTCAATATTGCAGAAAATGAGCTGTGATCAGTCTTTTGCCATAGGACCTGTGTTACCGATTGAAGAAATGAAAACCCTCTGCACCCAATAAGATGTGGGGTCTTTCCTTTCTATTCTCCTCTTGCTCCTCTGCCCAGATCCTCTGACATCTTGCCCAAGTTGACAAACACAAACAGGACTGGCCTTCCAGAGCCCTCCAAGTGGCCACCTCTTCCCACTTCTTCCTGAACTCTCCAAGTCAGAAGTCACTGCTCCTTCTCTTGAACTCCAGGGTCTCTCTGTCTAAACTTTCTATCTGGCTTTAGAATTAGCATTTGTAACTCCTTTTTTAGACAATTTGCTCATTGACGCTGTGGTCTGGACTGTGTTTGATTCATCTGTACTTTCTCAGTTCCCAGGTATTCAGTGAAATACTGGTGAAACAGTTCCCCAGGACTGTGACATTCTATTTGTGGGTGTCCTGTAAGTAAACTATTGGAGAAAAGCCAAAGGAAAAATACATGATCTCACACAAACAGGGTCCTCACCTGCCAAGAAGCCATTTTGTGTTCTCTTGTTAGAATAATTTATCTACGTTTAAGAGCAAGGATTTTCTTTTTTTTCTCTTGGGCAAAGTATGCACATGGCTACTGCAGCAACAGCTCAAATAGACCCTGGCTTCCTGCTGAGGGCCAGAGGGGAAGACAGGGAGAGCATATCTGGAAGAATCACCCAGCTGGGTGCCCAGACGCAGCCACCTGCCTCCTGCTCCATGTTGAGGTGATGTGTCACCACACTGGAGAGGGCTGATTTTGGGTCACATTACATTGGAAACTCTAACCGGAAGAGCATGACATTTTAAAATATCAGTAGCACGTCCGGTAAATGATTAAACCTCCCAGACATGGAGTGTTTTTCTCCACGTCTACTCCAATACAGACTTATCTTCAGACCACCACATTAAGCAGTAAATAGAAAAGAACATGTCACGGGCAAGAAGATAGAATAAAACCTTACAAAGAGAAAGGGAGAGGGGGAAAACGATAATTTAAAAAGGAATTTTAAGGGGACGGCTGGAGCTGACACCCACTTTTCTACTTTAGACACTCCTCTGACCCCCATCAGTCCTCACTTCTTGTTTGTTCTCTGAAACTGTGCTTCATGAGAACAAGATTCCTTTTTTATTCATTTTTTTTTTCTTTTTAAGTGTAGAGATAGGATCTCACTATATTGCCTAGGCTGGTCTCAAACTCCTGGTCTCAAGTGATCCTCCTCCCTCAGTCTCCCAAAGCACTCAGATTACAAGCATGAGCCATTGTGCCCCGCCTAGATTAGTTTTTATTATAACGTAATTTATGGTGTGAATTTCACCATTTCCTATGTTCAGAATGTAGTTTCCCCATCTAGGAAGTGGGATAGTAAAAAAAATACTTTTACCAATGTCACAGATGTGGCTCTAGCTCAGTGCAAAAGGGATGTTAACTCTTCCAGGCCTCAGGGTGCCAGTAAGTGAGTTACTTAAGAGTACTTAAGGGCATCCTGACAGCCTGATAGTTTTCCAAAATAGGAACTGCATTCTCGGGAAAACCCTTCTCATTCCGTTTTAGTTGACAGAAACATTTTTATGGAAAGATCAATTTCACCTTGAGATTCAGAAGAGCGCTCCCCATGACTACAGAAGAGTGCTCCCCGTGACTACAAAAGGCAGCCCTCCAAGGTATTCACAGGGCCCTTAAGTTAACATGTTACTTGGTTAGCAAATGAGGCACAATGGCTGAGGTCACAATGTCCTGTTTCCATTAGTTAATTTACTAGAGGTTCGTAGTAAAGTCATTAGTCATTCGTAGTAATTAGTTAATTGGTGCTCATTAAGTGACCTAAAAGAGTAGGTGCTGCTTCTGCAAAGGTCAACTTAACTCTCAGAGTGCAAATTACACACAGAATAAAATCGGAGGCAAACTGATATCCCCAGTCTTGCAGAAATGGGAAATGCTGTGGACTTGATATTTTCTGCCTTAGCAGGCTTTATGACAGGTGTTCTGGCACTCAGGAATTCACTAGTGATGTTGTTTAAGCTATTTGAAAGCAAAGTGTTCCTTCTCCCAGTCAGCCTATTGAATGGTGCTCAGGCTGGGTGGTGCTAAGGCAGATGGAACACCCATGTGTAATATGTTATTGCTGCAACAATTACAACAACACATTTGTCTGTAAAAGTGCCTTCTGTTGTTATTAGGTCATTAACCTTAACTGTGTCAATGTGTTCCCAGTTATGTAACTGTACTAGCAGGTCTGAATATCCCACCATGGAATAAAATGCTCACAGTTCATGCCTTGTTGGCTCATAAGAAAGGCTCCAATCCTAATAACCCAGTCCCAGT
Source organism: Rhinopithecus roxellana (assembly GCF_007565055.1). Classification (NCBI taxonomy): domain Eukaryota; kingdom Metazoa; phylum Chordata; class Mammalia; order Primates; family Cercopithecidae; genus Rhinopithecus; species Rhinopithecus roxellana. Next base: position 97,089,265 of record NC_044556.1, on the reverse strand, counting down.
GCTTAGAACTACCCAAGGTGCTATAAAGAGGGTGGAGGGAAAGCTGTAAAACCCACAACCAATAAAACAGAAATTTAACAAGGAACTGCAAATACAGATCTTGCCAGAAAAAGCCCTAAAGTTCAATTGCTTTGTTTGAAGAATTAAAAAGCAAAAATAAACCTAAAAATTAAACCAGATGAAACCACCAAATAGAAACCTCAAACACACTCAGTCTTATTCCATTCCACTTCCAAATTAGCCATTGTCCCCACATTACTTTTTCAAAACTTTAACCAAGATCAATGACTGTAAGCCAAGCTCTTAACAAAGATGCATTTCACCTGGTTTTGCAAAAACAGCCAATAATGCTATTCGGCAAATTGGCAACAACATTTAATAATCAGTTTAACAAGGAGCAGTCTGGTAAATTGTTAAATTTCTCATTACCTAAAATGAGAGGGAGAAGCCTTTGATTGTAAATGTATCTTTGCCTTCTTGGATAAGGTAACTAGACTTTTACAGTTATGGAGCAGGTAGGCAGATTAAATGACAATGTAATCATGCTTTAAGATTATGTAACAATGTAAAGCATTTTGAAGTCAGTGATTCTTTTTTTGTTCTTGAACTTTATATGTTTCAACTTCCTGAAACAGATAAATAGAGATTGAGGAGGAAAGGCTGATCACATGGCCTCTCTGAACTTGGGTGTTTCCACCAAATAATAAAAAGAGGTCATCCCAAATCTTTTCTGGTATTTTACTTTTAAAGTTCTCCAAGCATTGTCTTCAAAGGCAATGACAGAAGCAAACAGGCAAATTTTCAAATAAACCAAATCCTTATCCTAAATTCCTTTTTCTCAAATCTCAAGTCACTCATCTGCCTTGATATCTGACTTACAACAGAGGTCTCCACTTGTTGATTTCAGGGTCACCTAAGAATTTTTGAAGGAATATTGCTACAGAAACGGCAGGGGTTTGATCTAGGTCCTGCTGCTCGCTGCACAGAAAGCCTATGACTGAGACAGTGATTTTGCCAAGGAAGAAGGCTTTAATCGGGTGCTGTGGGCAAGAGATGAGAGTTCAGTCTCAAATCCATCTCCCTGAGCAGCTAAACCTAGTGATTTACATAGCAGGGAAGAATGTATCAATGTGTGAGAAAACAAGAACCAAGGAGGGGCCAGGAAGCAATCATGATGAGTCAGGGGTCTGGCATCTCCTGGTCTGGATGTGGTGATCTGGTAAGTTTCAATTCTTTGATACTTTTTATTTTTATTTTTTTTTCAGAGGACTGAAGATCATTTCCTAAGGAAGGAACTCAGAGAAATCAAATATTAAGTTTCAAGCTTTAAGAACAGAAGGGTCAATTTCTATGTTTATAAAAAAAAAGAAAAACCCATCTATGGAATTATTGGGTTAGTTTCAATATGAGTGGTAAAAAGATATAAGAAGCTATATGAACTGAGGAGGAGACCTCACCTTAGGAGACAGTGGATTAAAGCAAGGTACCTCTCTCTTGAAAAGTATTGCAAGTGTTTTAATTTTTTTCCGCTAGAAATATCTCATCAGCTTGCTGGCGGAACACGAGAAGTTACTAGAGCTTATACAGAAAAAAAGAAGGGGAGAGGAAAGCTTGTTGGAGAAGGTAGCTTTAAGGTTGAGGGTTGTTTTTGAATCCACCCACTGATTTAATGACAATTGTCAGAAACATATGTGAGAACAGCAAGACTTCTAGCCTAGGGTATTCAGGAAGTTAATAATTTTGCTTTTTAATCTCATCTCTCCCAGCAAGATGAGAAGTGTAGTTCCAGACCTGGGAGCCTAGACAGAACAGAGCTGTTTGATTCTGAGATGAACATAATCTATGTTGTTATCTCTACCTTTTGTCTTCATCACAATACATTTGACCCTTGAACAAGTTGGGGGTTACGGACGCAGCCCAGCCCACCCCACCCCTTGCAATAGAAAGTCCATATATAACTTTTGGATCCCCCAAAATTTAAGCACTAATAGCCTACTGTTGACTGGAATCTTTATTGATAACATAAACAGTCAGTTAACACATATTTTATATGATATATGTATTATATCCTACATTCTTTTTTTTTTTTTTTTTTTTTTTTTTTGAGACAGAGTCTCACTCTGTTGAGCATGCTGGAGTGCAGTGGTGCCATCTCAGCTCACTGCAAGCTCCACCTCGTGGGTTCATGCCATTTTCCTGCCTCAGCCTCCTGAGTGGGACTACAGGTGCGTGCTACCACACCTGGCTAATTTTTTGCATTTTTAGAAGAGTCAGGGTTTCACCATGTTAGCCAGGATGGTCTCGATCTCTTGACCTTGCAATCCACCCGCCTCAGCCTCCCAAAGTGGTGGGATTACAGGCATGAGCCACCACACCTGGCCACATACTATATTCTTATAATAAAGTTAGAGAAAAGAAAATCATAAGGAAGAGAAAACATACTTAATATTCATTGAGAGGAAGTAGATCATTATTAAGGTCTTCATCTTCATCATCTTCACATTGAGTAGGCTGAGGAAGAAGAAGAAGGATGGATTGGTCTTGTGGTCTCAGGGGTGACAGAGATGGAAGAAAGTCTGCATATAGGTGAACCCATATAGTTGAAGCCCTTGTTGTTCAAGGGTCAACTGTATATTATCTTATTTCTTCTTAAACTTCTCTTTATCTCTGTTTTAATTCTTGATGCTATATGTTTATTTTTCTCTCCTTTTATTAATAAATCTTTAAAACATAAGAATGTTTTATTTATTTATTTTTTTTTGAGACAGAGTCTCGCTCTGTCGCCCAGGCTGGAGTATAGTGGCACGGTCTTGGCTCACTGCAAGCTCCGCCTTCCGGGTTCACGCCGTTCTCCTGCCTCAGCTTCCTGAGTAGCTGGGACTACAGGTGCCTGCCACCATGCCCAGCTAATTTTTTGTATTTTTAGAAGAGACAGAGTTTCACCGTGTTAGCCAGGGTGGTCTCAATCTCCTGACCTCGTGATCCACCCGCCTTGGCCTCCCAAAATGCTGGGATTACAGGCGTGAGCCACCACGCCTGGCCAAGAATGTTATATTTTTAACATAGTAATGGAAAGAGAATTTTTTTCATATATAAAAAATTAGAAAGTTATTCTTTTTTGATAATCCTCTATTTCTTGCTAACCAACATATACAGTGATACTCCTTGACTGGAGTCTCCACTGATCTAAATCTGATTTATAGAGGGAACTGGATAGAGAAGAGTTCTAGAATTTCTGCACACTTTCTTTGGCAGCTGGCTGGGATGGCAAATAGTAGGATAAAGAAGGTAAAGAAACAGGTATGTCAGACTTAAGCCAACAGAGCCAGTAGGGCCAAATTCCCATTTATAGGTGAAGACCCAGCTGTCACGAAGTTTCCAACTGCTCCATTGCACAATGACAGTAAGGATAATAGTATGTGTTTCTCATACATTTAAATGTATTCAAGTTAAGGAATTACTTTTCGTAAATACCTATCATGTTAAAATGTCCTTCCATTTATGAACCAATGATGGTTGATGATTTTTATTCTTCTGTGTGATTTTAGGATAAAAAATTGGACAATCCAATGTTAGTTGCCAGAATTATCTTTTGACATTTTACTCCTCTATAATCTAAAATATTAGAAGCACTGCGATAGTGAGATATGGGGATAACATAGCCAGAGACAGGGAGTAACATAGCCAGATATGGGGGGAGTAACAAAGCCAGAGATGAAGAGTAACATAGCCAAATATAGAGAGTAACATAGCCAGAGATGGGGAATAACAAAGCCAGATATGGCAGGAGTAACATAACCACATATGGGAGAGTAACACAGCCAGGTATAAGGAAACTAGCATAGCCAAAGATAAGAAATAACATAGCCAGATATGAGGACAGTAACATAGCCATATATGAGGGGAGTAACACAGCCAAATATACTGGGAGTAACAGAGCCAGAGATGGGGGGTAACATAGCCAGATATGGGGAGAGGAACATAGCCATGTATGGGGGAGTAACATAGTGAGATATGGGGAGAGTAACATACTCACATATGGGGGAGTAACAAAGCCAGGTATAGGGAAAGCAACATGGCTGTAGACGGGTGTTAACACAGCCAGATATAGGGGGAGTAACATAGTCAGATATACAGAAAGTAACATAGCCAAAGACGAAGAGTAACATAGCCAGAGACGAGGGGTAACATAGCCAGATATGGCGGTAGTAACATAATCACTTATGGGCGAGTAACATAGTCAGACATAGGGAAAATAAAATAGCCAGAGATGGGGAATAACGTAGCCAGAGATGGGGGAAGAAACATAGCCAGATATGAGAGGAGTAACATAGTCAGATATAAGGAAAGTAACATAGCCAGAGATGGGGAGTAACATAGCCAAATATCAAGGGAGTAACATAGCAAGAGATTGAGAGTAACACAGCAAGATATGGAGAGCATAGCATAGCCACATATAGATAGGAAAGTAACATAGCCAGAGATGGGAAGTAAGATAGCCGGATATGAGGGGAGTAACATAGCCAAATACATAGAGAGTAACATAGCCAGATATAGGGGGAGTCACATAACCACATATGGGAGACTGACATAGTCAGATATATGGAAAGTAACAGAACCAGAGATGGGGGAGAAACATAGCCAGTAATGAGGAAAGCAACATAGCCACATATGATGGGAGTAACATAGCCAAATATAGAGGAAGTGAAATAACCAGAGATGTGGAGTAACATAGCCAGATGTAGGGAGAGTATCATAGCCACATATGGAAAAGTAGCATAGCCAGAGATGGGGAGAGTAACATAGCCACATATGGGGGAGTAACATAGCCACATTTGGATAAGTTACATGGCCAGATACAGGGAGAGTAACATAACCAGATATGGGAGGAGTAACATAGTAGCCAGATTTAGGGGAAGTAATGTATCCAGACATAGAAAAAGCAACATAGCCAGAGATGGGGAGTAACATAGCTAGATATGGGGGGAATAACAGCCACATATGGGTAATAATGCAGAAAGATATGGGGATTAACATAGCCAGATAAGGGGAGAGTAACAAAGCCAGATATGGGGAGTAATGTAGCCATATATGAGGAAAGTAACAAAGCCACATGTGAGGGGAGTAACCTGGCTAAATATAGACAAAGTAAGAGCCATAAATTGGGAGCAATATAGTCAGATATGGGGAGAGTAATATAGCCAAATATGGAGAAGTAACAATAGCCAGAAATGGTGGAGTAGCATAGCTATAGATGGTGATTAACATAGCCAGATATAGGGAAGTAAACATAACCAGATACAGGAAAAGTAACATTGCCAGAGAAGGGGAGTAACACAGCAAGATATGGGAAGGTTAACATAGCCACATATGGGGGAGTAACATAGCCATATATGAAGGGAGTAACCTTGCCAGATATGGGAGAGTAACAGGCACATGTGGGAACGTAGCACAACCATATACAAGGGGAGTAAAAGCACCAGATATGGGGAGAGTAATATAGCCACATATGGGGGAGGAACATACCCATATATGAGGGGAGTAAAAGCACCAGATATGAGGAGAGTAACATACGCACATAGGAAAAGTAACATAGCTGGATATGAGGGGAGTAACATAGCCTGATATGGGGAGAGTAATATAACCACATATTGGGGAGCAACATAGCCAGTTATAGGGAAACCAACATAGCTAGAGATGGAGAATAACATAGCCAGGTAAGAGGGGAGTAACATAGCCATGTACAGAGGGAGTAACATAGCCAGAGATTGGGAGTAAAATAGCCTGAGATGGGGAGAATAACACAACCCATATTGAGGAATAAAATAGCTAGATATGAGGGGAGTAACATAGCTAGAGATGGGGAATAACATAGTCAGATATGGGGGGGAGTAACAGCCAGATATAGGGGTAGTAACATAGCCAGATATGGGGACATAAAATAGCCAAATACAGAGGGAGTAACATAACCAGAGATGGAAGTAACATAGCCAGATATGGGAGTAACATAGCCACATATGAGGAAGTAACATAGCCAGAGATAGGGAATAACTTAGCCAGATATGGGGAGAGTGACATAGCTTCATACAGGGGAATAACAATAACATAGGCAGATACGGGGAAAGTACCATAGCCACATACAGGGGAGTAACATAGCCAGAGATGGGGAGAGCAGCATAACCACATATGGGGGAGGAACATAGCAAGATATAAGGGGAGTAACATAGCCAGAGATGGGGAGAGTAAAATACCCATACATGAAGGAGTAACATAGCCATATAAGAGAGGTGGAACGTAGCCAGATATGGAAGGAGAAACATAGCCACTTATGGGGGAGTAACATAGCCAGAGATGGGGAATAACTTAGCCAGATATGTGGAGAGTGCCATTGCCTCATGTGGGGAAGTAACATAGCCAGATATGAGGGGAGTAACATAACCAGATATGGGAGAGTAACATAGTCACATATTGGGAAGTAACATAGCCAGATATATTGGGAGTAACATAGCCAGATATGGGAAGTGTAACATAGCCACATATGGGGGAGTATCATAGACAGAAATGAGGGCAGTAACATAGCCAGACATGGGGAGACTAATATAGCCAATTATGGGAGAGTAACATAGCCAGATATGAGGGGAGGAACATAGCCAGATATGGGGAGTGTAACAAAGCCACATTTGGGGGAGCGTCATAGCCAGAAATGAGGGAAGGAACATAGCCAGACATAGGGAGAGTAACATAGCCACATATGGGAGAGTAACATAGCCAGATATGGGGAGACTAACATAGTCACATATGGGGGAGTAACATGGCCAGAGATGGGAAGTAACTTAGCCAGATATGGGGAGAGTGACATAGCCTCATACCAGGGAGTAACATAGCCATATATGAGGGGAGTAACATATGCAGATCTGAGAGGAATAACATAGCCAGATATGGCCAGAGTAACACAGTCACATATGGGTGGGTAACATAGCCAGATATGGGGACAGTAACATAACCACATATAGGGGAGTAATATAGCCAGATATAGGGAAAGCAACATAGCTAGAAATGGATAGTAACATAGCCAGATAAGAGGGGAGTAACATAGCCAAGTATAGAGGGAGTAACATAGCCAAGTGTAGAGGGAGTAACATAGCCAGAGATTGGGAGTAACATAGCCAGAAAGAGAGAGGGTAACATAGCCATATATGGGGGAATTACATAGCTAGATATGAGGGAAGTAACATAGCTAGAGATGGGGAATAACATAGTCATATGGAGATGGAGAAACATAGATATTGGTGAAGTAACATAGCCACATATGGGCTAGTAACATAGCCAGATATGGGGATACTAACATAGCCACATGTGGGGGAATAACATAGCCAGAGATGGGGAGTAACTTCGCCAGATATGTGAAGAGTGCAGTCGCCTCATGTGAGGGAGTAGCATAGCCAGATAAGAGGGGAATAACATAGCCAGATATGGGAGAGCAACATAGCCACATATGGGGGAGTAACGTAGCCAGATATGAGGGAAGTAACATAGCCAGATAGGAGGGAAGTAACATAGCCAGATATGTGGAGTGTAACATAGCCACATATGGGGGACTGTCATAGCCAGAAATGAGGGGATTAACAGCCAAACATGGGGAGAGTAACACGGCCACATACGGGGGGAGTAACATAGTCAGATATGAGGGGAGTCATATAGCCATATGGAGAGCAGTAGCCTAGCCAGATAGGAGGGTAAAAATATAGCCAAGGATAGAGGGAGCAACATGGCCAGAGATTGGTAAGTAACATATCCAGATATGGGGAGAGTAACATAGCCACATATGGGGGAGTTACATAGCCAGATATGAAGAGAGTAACATAGCTAGAGATGGGGAATAACATAGCCAAAGGTGGAAAAACATAGTCAGAGATGGGGGAGTAACACAGTCAGATATGGGGAGTCACATAGCCAGATATGGGAGGAATAACATAGCCAAATATAGAGAGAGTAACATAACCAAAGATGGTGAGTAACATAGCCAGATATGAGAGGAGTAACATTGCCAGATATGGGCAGAGTACCATAACCACATATGGGGAAGTACCATAGCTAGATATGATGGGAGTAACATAGGCAGAGATGGGTAGAGTAACATAGCCACATATGGGGGAGTAACATAGCCATATATGAAGGGAGCAACATAGCCATAAATGGGTAGAGTAACATAGGCACATATGGGGGAGTAACATAGCCATATATGGGGAGAACAACATAGTCACATATGGCGGAGTAACAGCCACATATAGAGGGGGTAACATAACCAGAGATGGAGAGTAACATAGCCACATAATGGGGAGTAACATAGCCAGATATTGGGAGACTAATATAGCCACCTATGGGGAAGTAACATAGCCAGAGATGGGGAGTACTTAGCCAGATATGGAGAGAGTGACATAGGTTCATATGGGGGAGTAACATAGGCACATGTGAGGACAGTAACATAGCCAGATAGGGGGCAAGTAACATAAACTCATATGGGGGACTAACATAGCCATATATAAGGGAAGTAATATAGCCAGTTATGGGGAGAGTAACATAGCCTCCTGTGGTGTAGTAACATAGCCATATATGGGGTAATAACATAGGCAGATATGGGGATATTAACATAGTCACATATGGGGGAGTAACATAGCCAGACCTGGGGAGAGTAACACAGTCACCTATGGGGGAGTAACATAGCCACATATGTGGAGATTAACACAGCCACCTATGGGGAGAGTAACATAGCCTTGTATGGAAAAGTAACATAGCCTTACATGGGGGAATAACCTAGCCAGATATTGGGAGACTAACATAGCCACATATGGGGAAGTAACATAGTCCAACATGGGGACTGTAACACAGCCACCTATGGGAGAGTAACAAAGCCACATATGGGAGAATAACATAGCCAGATATGGGGATACTAACATAGCCACATTTAGGGGAGTAACATAGTCAGAGGTGGGGAGTAACATAGATGGGGGGGAATAACATAGTCAGATATGGGGAGAGTAACATAATAACACATAGAGGAGTAACATAGCCAGATATAGGGGAAGCAACATATCTAGAGATGGAGAGTAACATAGCCAGATATGAGGGGAGTAAAAGACTCAATTATAGAGGGAGTAACGTATCCAGAGATTGGTAAGTAACATAGCCAGATATGTGGAAAGTAACAGAGCCATATGGGGTGTTACATGCAGATATGAGGGGAGTAACATAGCTAGAGATAGGGAATAACATAGCCAGATATAGGTGGAGAAATATAGTCAGATATTGGTGAGTAACATAGCCAGATATGGGGGGAGTAACATAATCAGAACTGGAGGGCATAACATAGCCAAATATAGAGGGAGTAACATAACCAGAGATGGAAAGTAACATAGCCAGACATGGGGAAGTAACAGCCAAATATGGGGGAGTAACATAGCCAGATATGGGGGGAGTAACATAGCCAGACATGGGGGAGTAACATAGCCAGAGATGGGGAGAGTAACATAGCCAGAGATGGGGAGAGTAACATAGCCACATATGGGGAGTAACATAGTCAGATATGGATTGAGTAACATAGCCACATGTGTGGAATTACCTTTGCCATATATGAAGGGAGTAACATAGACAGGGATGGGAAGAGTAACATAGCCACATATAGGAGAGTAGCATAGCCAGATATGAGGGCAGTAACATAGCCAGAGATGTGGAGTAACTTAGTCAAATTTGGTAAGAGTGACATAGCCTCATATGGGGGAGTAACCTAGCCACATATGGGGAGACTAACATAGCTACATATGGGGGAGTAACATAGCCAGATATGGGGAGAGTAACATAGCCATCTATGAAGGGAGCAACATACCCCGATATGAGGGGAGTAACATAGCCAGATATGAGGAGTGTAACATAGCCACATATGGGGAGAGTAATATAGCCATATATGAGGGGAGAAACATAGACAGACATGGGGAGAGTAACATAGCCATCTATGAAGGGAGCAACATAGCCACATATGAGGGGAGTGACATAGCCAGATACAGAGAGTAACATAGCCTCAAATGGTGGATTAACATAGCCAGTTATGGGGAGAGTAACATAGCCATGTATGAGGGGAGTAACATAGCCAAAATTGGGGAGAGTAACACAGCCATATATTGGGGAGTAACATAGCCAGAGATGCTGAGTAACTTAGCCAGATATGTGGAGAGTGTTATAGCCTCATATGGGGGAGTAACATAGCCACATATTAGGGAAGTAACATAGCCAGATAGGAGGGGAGTAACATAGCCAGTTATGGGGAGAGTAACATATGGGGAGTAGCATAACTGGATATGGTGAGACTAACATAGCCAGATAGAAAAGGAGTAACATAGCAAGTTATGGGGAGAGTAACATAGCCACATATGGGGGGAGTAACATAGCCGGATATGGTGAGACTAACATAGCCACATATGGGGGAGTAACATAACCAGAGATGGGGAGTAACTTAGCCAGGTATGGGGAGAGTGACATAACGTCATATTAGGGAGTAACATAGCCATATATGATGGAAGTAACATAGCCATATATGAGGGGTGTAATATAGCCATAGAAAGGGAAAGTAACATAGCCACATATGGAGTAGTAACATAACCAGATATGGGGGAACATTGACACATGTGGAGGAATAATAGCCAGAGGTGATGAGTAACATACTCAGATATGACAAGAGCAACATAGCCAAATATAGAGGTAGTAACATAGTCAGAGATGGGGAGTAACATAGCCAGATATGGAGAGAATAACATAACCACATATGGGGGCAGTAACATAGCCAGATATCAGGGGAGTAACATAGCCGTTGGTGGGGAGTAACTTAGCCAAATATGGGAGGAGTAACACAGCCAGATATGGGGAGTAACATAGCCACATATGGGGGAGTAACATAGCCAGAGATGGTTGGAATAACATGGCTAGATATGGGGAGTAACATAGCCAGATATGGGTAGTAACATAGCGAAGTACAGGCATAACAAAGCCGGAGATGGGGAGTAACACAGTTCTGTAGAGAGTGTGTATTTATGTGTGGTGTCAGTTAAAGGGTGTTGTATTTGTCTCCTGTGGCTGTGATGACAAATTCTACACACTTGGTGAGTTAACAAAAATTTTCCTCTCATAGTGCTGGAGGCCAGGTCTGAGATTAATGTGCCAGCAGGGCCAGTCTCCCTCCAGAGGCTCTAAGGGAGTTCCCTGTTCACCATGTCCAGCTTCTGGTGTTGCCAATATTGCTGCGCCTCCTCAGCCTTCCTTATCACTTCCGTCTCTGCCTCCATCTTCACATCACCTTCTCCTCTGTGTCTGTCTCTCCCTTATAAAGATGCTTGTGAAGACTGTCTTACCTAGAGATCCTTAACTTAGGCATATCTGTGCAGACTCTATTTCCAAATGAGGTCACATTTACAGGCTTCCAGAATTAAGATGTGAACATATCTTTGAAGCCATTCTCAGCTCACCTCAGGCATCAAACCTTATTCAGGCCAGGATCACCTCCATATCACCTGGGGGATCCAGGATAGAGAGATGCTGATTTAAGTGCTAGCATGTATACAATATATCTGACAGTGATTTATTACTGGATTTAATGGCACGATGTCTACGCACGACATAAAACTGTCGGGGGGTGGGGTAGAGAGGCAAACTGCAACCTGAACTTAAGAAAAAGTTGAAGGTTTGATGGCATCACCATGTATTTTATTTAACTTACCTATAAATTATCCTGGATACTTTACATACCATTATTTAAACTATATTTTGTGTGATTGCTTTCTTAGATCAAATTGTCATTTTGTAGTAAATAATCTTTGAACAAATCTTAACTCTAGAGAAGGTCTGTTTCTGAGTCCTTGAATGTTTACAAATACTTTTATATCATTGCCCTACTATTTGAGTGCTCTTTGGTTGAGTATGAAACAATTGGTTTAAAAATAATTTTTCCCCAGAACATCTCAGAATTTGTTTCTTTTGAGATGGGGTCCAAATCTGTTGCCCAGGCTGGAGTGCAGTGATGCAATCACATCTCACTGCCACCTCAACCTACTGAGCTCAAGTGATCCTCCCATCTCGGCCTCAAACGTGCCGGAATTACAGGCATGAGCCACCATGCCTGACTGGTTTTTTATTTTTTAGATGGAATCTCGCTCTCTCGTCAGGCTGGAGTACAGTGGCACGATCTTGGCTCACTGCAACCTCCGCCTCCTGGGTTCAAGCAATTCTCCTGCCTCAGCCCCCCAAGCAGCTGGGACTACAGGTGCCCACCACCATGCCCAGCTAATTTTTGTGTTTTAGTAGAGATGGGGTTTCACCGCATTGGCCAGGCTGGTCTCGATATCTTGACCTTGTGATCCACCCACCTCAGCCTCCCAAAGTGCTGGGATTACAGGTGTGGGCCACCGCACCTGGCCCAGATTTTTTTTTTAACCTACAGTTTGCCAATAAGAATTTCGATGACAACATAATTCGAATTTCTGTATTTCGGTAATCTGTTTTTCGTCTAGGAGTTTTTCAAAATCTCTGTATACCCGACAGCGCTAAGACTTCATAAAGATACATTCTAGCCTGGGTACAGTGGCTCAAGCCTGTAATTCCAGTAGTTTGGGAGGCCATGATGGGAAGATTGTGTGAGCCTAGAAGTATGAGACCAGCATGGATAACATAGTGAGACTGTCTCTACAAAAAGTACAAAGATTAGCCATGCACGGTGGTGGGCACCTGTGTTCCCAGTTATTCAGGAGGATGAGGTGGGAGAATGCTGTGAGAAGGCACCACTGCACTCCGGCCTGGACGACAAAACGAGAATGTCTCAAAAAAAAAGATACATTATAGATGCATCTTATCAATTTATATTGCTTAGGGATTATTATTTCTCTTACAATACACTTGAGTGGCTCTGTTTATGTAAAAAAAGAAAATCTATGTTTCTCCTCAGCTATGATAAATTTTTATTTTTCTGTATAATTTTCTCCACTTAGTTTTTTTCTATTTCTGAAACCGTATTAGATATGTTGGAACTCTTGAAACAAGTTTTCCTGTTTAACTCTTTCTCCATTTTTTTATCTTTTTGTTCCATGTTTTGGAATATTTCCTTAACTTTATCTTTTAGGTCACACAGGTCACTAAACTACAGTCCATGGGCCGAATCCAGTCCACCACCTGGATTTTGTAAATAAAGATGAATTTTGTAAATAAACCCTTTCTCGTCTGTATATTATTTGGTAAATCAACTCTTTCTTGTTTGTATTTGTCAGTGACTACTTGCCTACCACCCTGGCAGACTGAGCAGTTGTGACAGCGACAACGTAACCTGGAAAACCAAAAATATTTAAAATCTGGCCTTTCACAGAAAAAAAAATGCTCTGACCTCTGTTTTAGATCGCTAATTCGTCCTTTATTGTGCCTGTTCTTCCATTCATTCCTTCCAGTAAGTACTCTATTTTTGTAATTCCATAATACTAAGAACTATTGCTTGTCCTCTGTTTCTTTTCCATAGAAGCCTATTCTTGTTTTAGGGGACAACATCATCTTGAATCCTCTGGAAGATATTAAATAGAAAGTTTGGCAGTTCATTTCTCTGTTGTGGATTTTCTGTTTTCTCTAGGGTCAATGTTCCGCCTCTTTCTTTTACTTCCTTTTTAATTTAATGGTTTCCTCCCTTAAGCATGTCCATTTATGCCTAAGGATGAAGAACTGGATGAGTTAATACCACATAGGTGGCCAGTGTGGGCTTCCTCTTCAGCTGAGGAGGGAGTCACTGGCAGCGGAGCCCCGCGTTCTGCAGGCGGCTCTTTAATTACCCTGATCCTTGCCAGAGGGCCTCCTTCTGCTGTCTATAATTGTTAATACTCAGCTTGGAGTTTCTCTACAACTGCTCTTGTCTTCCTAGTGGGTTTTTTCTTCTGTGCACATGTTGGGCTGTGGTTTTTTCAATTTTTGTCAATTTAATCCCATCTGCTTTCTATCTTCCAAATTCATTTTAATTTCAGGATCTCTCAATGTCACCTCTATTCTTCCTGTGCTGTCATGAATGTAGTCTTAAAAGATGTCCTTTTCCTGTCACTGGAAAGGATTCAGCGTGAATGGAAGTACAGGTGGCAGACCTGTGTGCTCTGACTTACCTACTTTTAGATGAGAAACATTGTCTGTAGCAATCTCCTATTTGTTTTAAGAAATAAGTTCTTTTCCACCAGCCAATTTTCTAACTAAAGCTCATCTATTCAAAAATAAAGCTTTAAACAACTTAACCATTATGATGTCAACAGCATTTCAAATATGTTATTCACTTTTCTGGCTTCTTAAATAGAGGATTCTCAACATCATTAACCACATATTTACATAGGATCATCGTCACAATATGTTCCCCCCTCTTGGTGGTAATGGAGTGAACTTGGTCCTTGAGTTTACCTGGCCACATCAAGCAGCTCCTGTGCTCTTCATTTATGACTTCTAATGCTCCCCTGTGTTCTTGCTGAACTTTCTACTTCTAATTTTCTGTGGAACAGGAAACCACAGGGCTAAGCATATTAGATAATTGCCACTAAGACTGGGGGCTAAAAGTAGAAGAATGTGGCTTGGTGAAGTGTCTTTCTGTAAACTATTTCAGGCACGTGGAGGCTTTCTGCCTGCTTCTAGACCCTGAGGTTTTATTCAAGTAGATGAATGTTTACTAGGAGTCTGACTCTGACCAAGAGGGATATTTCTGTGCTAATGTTTTGTCATTAAGTAAAAAAAGTATACACATTATATATAAACTAGTATACATAAACAAATTATTATATATACATATTAAAAATACATACAAACTATTTGTGTGTGTATATATATATTTACACATACAAACACACATAGGTACTTTCACTCACATAGTCATTCATGTGTGGCTTAATGACAGAAAATGTGTCGTTAGGCATTTCCATCTTTGTTTGAACATCAGAGTGTACTTACACAAACCTAGACGGTCTAGCCTACACATCTAGGCTACATGGCACCCACTATTGCTCTGGGCTACGAATCTGTATGGCATGTTCTGAACTGTACTGTAAGCAATTGTAGCACAATGGTAAGTGTTTGTGTATCTAAACATTTATAAACATAGAAAAGGTGCAGTAATAATACAGCATTAATGATTTAAAAAAAAGATATTTCTTTGGAGGGCACTTACCATAAATGGAGCTTATAGGACTGGACGTTTGCTCTGAGTGAATCAGTGAGTGAATGTGAAGGTATAGGACATTGCTGTACACTCTGGTAGACTTTATCAACCCTGTATACTTAGGCTGCACTACATTTACTTAAACATTTTCCTTCTTCAATAAGAATTAACCTTAGTTTGCAGTAACTGTTTTACTTTACAAACTTTTTAATTTTTTTAACTTTTGACTCTTTTCTAAAAAGACAGCTTAAAACACACATTGTACAGATGTTCAAAAACATTTTTTCTTTATATCCTTATTATATAAGCTTTTTTCTATTTTAAACATTTTTAATTTTTTTTAATTTTTAAACTTTTTTGTTAAAAACTAAGACACAAACACACACATTAGCCTGGGCCTACCCAGGGTCAGGATCATTAATATCACTGTCTTCCACCTCCACATCTTGTCCCACTGGAAGGTCTTCAGGGACAATAACACACATGGAGCTGTCATCTCCGGTGATAACAATGCCTTCTTCTGGATTCCTCCTGAAGGACCTGCCTGAGGTTTTTACCATTAACAGTTAAGTTACAGTTACAGTTAACAGTAAACAGTTAACAGTTAAGTAATGTTTACAGTTAACTTTTTTATATAAGTAGAAGTACACTCTAAAATAACAATGAGAAGTATAGCCTAGTAAATACATAAACCAGTAACATAGTTGTTTACTATCATTATTAACTATTATGTATAATAAAAATGATATGTGCTAGAATTTTTTATGATGGCAGCACAGTAGGTTTGTTTACACCAGCATCATCACAAACACATGAGTAATATGTGCTACAACGTAACAACAGCTATCACATCTCTAGGTGATAAGAATTTTTCAGCTCCATTATAATCCCACAAGACCATCATTGTATATATGACTCATTGTTGATTGAAACATCATTATGCAAACTGTAATCTCAAATGCATGTAATATTCTCATATATACTCACACACATACACTTTCTCTTTCAAACAAAAAATAGTTTGGCTCTTGCTGAAGTAATCATCTACAGAGGAAAAAATAGTATTTTCTCCATATGAATGTAAATCTCAATATAAATCCCCACTTATTTATAAAATGTGAATGAGTGACAGGCATATTAAACAGCCAGAGTTATGTTAGAAACAAGAGCTCACAGTCGCAAGGAAAACGAGCACTCAAATGAAGGATTTCTCAGCAAGGCAAATTTACTTCTACAGAAGGATGCTGCTTACACTTCCAGCCACTGTGAGAGCACACTGAACAAAGGAGGGAAGGGGTTTTTATCCCCAATGTGGTTAGTCTCTGCTTCTGCGTCCTGTCCCCATTGGCTGGAGTAGGACCACACAGGCTAAACTGATCCAACTGGCTACTGTTTAAAATTGAATATGGCTAATTAGGCAGGAAGGGAGTGGCTGTCTGTTATGGTACAAGGCACGTTTGGGCATGTCAGGGTGCGGCAAAGGGGGTAGGGTAGTTTTGGCGGGAGGGGTAGCTTCAAGGGGAGGGACAGTTTACAGAATGGGTAGCCAGGAGTAAAGAGGACTCTTTCCAAATAAGGAAGAGATGTGAGTTACAGAGTGGGGCTGGCAGGAGAAGTTGTGTACAGAGCAGGTAGCTTAGGAGAAGGGACAGAGAAATTGATCCCGAGAACAAAGAACAAGCAAGTCAGAAATTAAAACTTTGGAAAGGAACTTACTGTATCTGATAGTTAAAAGCTAATGTTAAGAGAAAATTTTGGAGCTGCTTCTAGTGGTGTTTCCATTTCTTTCTGCAAATTAACTTTTTTCAACAAAATCTGAAGAAGAGGCTGGGCGCAGTGGCTCATGCCTGTAATCCCAGCACTTTGGGAGACTGAGGCAGGCAGATCACCTGAGGTCAGGCATTTGAGACCAGCCTGGCCAACATGGCGAAACCCCATCTCTACTAAAAATACAAAAATTAGCTGGGCATGGTGTCAAAGGCCTATAATTCCAGCTACTTGGAGGCTGAGGCAGGAAAATTGCCTGAGCCCAGGAGGCAGAGGTTGCAGTGAGCCGAGATCGTGCCACTGCACTCCAGCCTGACTGACAGAGCAAGACTCTGTCTCAAAGAAAAAAAAAAAAAAAACTGCAGAAGAATAGTTCATAATGACCATAGCAGATTGCATGAAAGAATAGTTCATAATGACCATAGCACATTGCATGTGCACGTCATCCAGACCAAGACACTTCACAGGGGCCCCAGGCAAGTGCAGGTCTTTCCCAGCAAGGGGCCACTTCAGGATATGTTTCCTGCCTCTAGTTTCTCTCTCTTTGAATCCTTCCTGTTTTCCACAGCCAGAATTATGTTAACAAGAGAGCGTTTTAATGAGTGTTCATCCCCTTCTAACCCACTTAAGTAGGCAGTGTGGTAAAGTGGAAAAAAGCTTTGCTTATGAACCAAATAGACCTTGCTTTGGATTCCAACCCACCACATGTGAATTTCATAAACTTTAAGTTGCTTGACCTCTCTCAACCTATTTTCTCAAGTATAAATTTAGGAAGATAATGCTCGCTGTGATATACTCTACTTTGTAATATCTAAAGAGTATAAGGCAGTCTTTTTGGTCTGACATTCAAGGTCTATGCAGTCTGGCACCAATATATCTACCGCTACAACTGATATAAACTCATTACTGCCAAGCTACCCCATGTATAACTTTTATATCTACCTTTATGTCCATCTGTCTTAGTTTGTGTGCTGAGCAGAATAATACCTCCCTCCCCCAACCCGCCACAGCCCTCCAGAGAACAAGTCTAATCCCCAGGACCTGTAAATGTTACCTTATTTGAACAAAAGAGTCTTTGCAAATATGATTAAATTAAGGATTTTAAGATAAGGAGATCATCCTGTATTATCACAGTGGGCCCTGCATGTCCTCACAAGTTTCCTCATAAGGTAGAGGGAGATTTGACACACAGACACAGAGAAGAGAACCATGTGATGAAGGCAAAGACTGGAATGATGCAACCACAAGCCAAGAAATGCCAGCAGCCAGCACTGTAGTAACTCCATTAGTGGCTACAGTGCTAATTTAGCACTAATGGTTTGTCTCCTTAAAAGGTGGTGCCGTACCTAGGGCTTGCTGCAGGTCTCTCATTTTCGGCACTGACAGCATCCAGGAAGATCTGGTGAATTGGAACCATGCTGTTGGCCCACGTACCTATTGCATCCATCTTTGCCACTGTAACTACCACGCTAGCTGGAAGAGACAAGGAGCAGAATCTCCCTAGAGTCTCTGGAGGGAGCGTGGCTCTGCCAACATCTTGCTTTCAGCCCAGACTGATTGCAGCCTCTCCAAAACTGTGAAATAACCTATTTCTATTGTTTCAAACCACCCAGGTTATGTAATTTATTACAGTCGCCCCAGGAAATGAATAAAATTTGGGCTTGCCCAGAAGCTAATTCCAAGACAAGGCTTTGAGTGCAAGTTTTCTATGGGAGGTGACACCAAGAGTCACTGTGACGGCCTGGAGAAGCAAGGGTGAGAAGAAAAGAAAGCGAGCAAAGGGAGCATGAGAGACCGCTGTGCTGTGGGCTAGTGGGCAATCCTGTAGGAGACTGTGTGGACCATGCTTCCGAATCCCCCCACTGAGCAGAGAGGTAGTCGGGGTATTGATCCCTAGTTCCCATTTCTCACTGGTCGAAGGTCATTCCTGGGGACATTAATTCTCCATCACTGCAGGCCTCCCCTGTATGCAAGTGGAGCATACTCTGCAGCCAGAATATGTTCTCAGGCAGAGAGAGAGGCAAGAAACCATCAGACAGGAAGAAACATGGTGAGGGCCCTGGACTTTGTTGGAGTCCACCATGCAGCCTTTTGATCCACTTGTGCCCCAGAATAATTCCACTCTGTTCTGTCACTGAGTCTTCAATTTGGTGGCTGCTTGCAAACCCAAGAAGACTTACAACAGGGAGGTTAGTGGGATGGGCCAATATCCTGATGCTGCAGTTGGATCTGAGGCCATAATTAATAGTCGTTGACTCCCTCTTCTACCACCTGTGTTTGATTCTTCTCACTTTTGCTGACTTTTTTGCTGATCTTAGTTGGCGTGTCAGGTGGGACCCAGACTTTGATCCCTGAAGGCTCTGAGCTTCTAAAGACTTCGCCCTGTTGTCAGGCCTGATGGGTACAATTGTTCTTTCACTGTCATCAGCAGCCATGGAAACAACCAGAAGTACCCCAGAGAATCTATCTCTTGAGTTCCAAGTACAGTCATCCCTGGGCCTTTATGCATCAGCCTCTCTGGATTTTCATAACCAACATCAGTTACTCATGCCAGGAGAGCAAATGCTTTCTCTGCCGCTGGTCTATCAGCATGGAGGCTCAAATTAACTGGGCTACAGTGCAGCTTTAGATTCAGTGGAACCATTGCTGTTTCTCCTGGTGGAAGAATTCCATCCCTGAAGGCCACATCTTCTAATACAACAGGCCTTAAAATTTTGGAAATGGATGCACAAAAACTCCAAGTAAGCTCTGGAAGTAAAGATGAGATTACTTCTACTCCTTGATTTCTGGATTGTATACTATTGCTACTGGGGACACAGCAAGCACCCTATAATTGCTCTTGGTTCAATGTATACCACATCTTGCCCCAACCACATGGGGAGGCACACCACTGGCATCTTTGCTGAGCCTCTCAGGGGCCATTCCAATATTCTGTCAGGCTGACAACCTCTCGGGGTAATACAGTTTTTGATAGGACCGGTGGATCTCATGGCAACATGCCCATTGTCAAACCTCATGGGAGGTGTCATACAATTAATAAGTAAACAAATAGAAGATAATAAGAACCAGTGCTTAGTGTTGTGAAGGAGGTCAGCAGATAGTGTGGTTAGTAAACGTCTCCAGCACAGTGAAATTTCAGCTGAATCCTGAAGAATTAGAAGGGGCCAATTATACAAAAAGGGGAAAACTTGGCTGACATAGGGAAAAATCAAGGGCAGAAGTTCTGAAGTGAGAGGCCTGAAATATTCCAGGAACTGAAAAGGTACCACATTGAGTGTGTATTCATTGAGGAACTATTTCCAGAGTGCCTCCAGGCACCAGGCTGGAGATACAATTGTGAAGAAGATGCGGCACCTTCCTTCAAAGAACAGGAAACGCTAGTGGGAGAGGCAGATGAGGGAGGAGTCAGCTCCAACGTAGATATAGTTCTACTGAGAGGCTGCACAGGAAGAGCTGCATAGGCTCAGCAGAGTCCTAGAGAAGACAGCATCTGTGCTGAGTTAAGAAGGACCAGAGACATTATGAGGCCAACGGGGAAGAGACTGGGCAGGGAAAATAACTTACAAGAAAGCAAGAGTCAGCCGGGCGCGGTGGCTCACACCTATAATCCCAGCACTTTGGGAGGCCCAGGCAGGTGGATCACGAGGCCAGGAATTCAAGACCAGCCTGGCCAAGATGGTGAAACCTCGGCTCTACTAAAAATATATAAATTAGCTGGGCGCAGTGGCAGGCGCCTATAATCCCAGCTACTCGGAGGCTGAGGCAGGATAATCGCTTGAATCCGGGGGGCAGAGGTTGCAGTGAGCTGAGATCACGCCACTGCACTCCAACCTCGGGGACCGAATGAGACTCCGCCAAAAAAAAAAAAAAAAAAAAGGAAAGAGAAGAAAAGAGGAGAGGGGAGGAGAGGGGAAGGGAGAAGGAAGGATCACAAAAGAGTGTGAAATATGGGGTCACTGCAAATAGTTGAGTGTGGCTGAAATAGGCCGTAAGGAAAGATCTGAATAAAATGCTGGGCAGTCACAAAGTAGCCCCATGATGAGGGCGCCAAATGCAATGCTAAGGAGATTGAATATCAGACATAGGGTGATGGGAGCACTGAAAAGGCTGAAAGCAGGGCGGTATGTGACTGGACTTGTGTTTTAACAGGATCACTTAAATGCAGAGAACTGACTGGAAAGGGGCAAACCTGAAAGCAAGATGACCAGGGAATGGGCAGGTACAGTGATCCAGTCAGTGATGAGGTGGCCCCATGTATTAGTCCGTTTTCACGCTGCTGATAAAGACACACCCGAGACTGGGAAGAAAAATAGGTTTAGTGGACTCACAGTTCCTTGTGGCTGGGGAGGCCTCACAGTCCTGGTGGAAGGTGAAAGGCACTTCCAACCTGGCTACAGCCAAAGAGAATGAGCTTGTGCAGGGAAATTCCCGTTTTTAAAACTATCAGATCTCGTGAGACTTAGGCACTATCAGGAGAACATCACGGGAAAAAACCGTCCCCATGATTCAATTACTTCCCACCAGGTTCCTCCTATGACACGTGGGAATTGTGGGAGTTACAATTCAAGATGAGATTTGGGTGAGGACACAGCCAAACCGTATCACCCCAGGAGGGTGGAGGTCAGTCATCAGATTCCACAGTTGCTGCGGAAGCAGAATCTATAGAACACAGCAACTCAACAATCAACAGGGCTTTCAAGTGGAAAAGGAGTGGGTGGTGGGGATGTGTGTGGCTTTAGGGTCTCTGGCTTAGGAAGCTGAGTCTCCGTAGTGCCATTCATACAGATGGAATGAGAGAAGAAGCAGTTTCACGGGAAAGTAGTAAATTTGATTGAGTAACAAGAGCTGGGGGGATCCAGAAGAGAGCTGGGTTTGCAGCTCAGGAGTCCAGGAGAGAGTCAGACTGAAAACATAAGCCCATGGATAGTCATTGAAGCCACAGGAATGAAGATCACCTGTGGGAAACACAGATGGAAGAGAATGTTACAGCAATGAAGTATAATCTATACAATTTATTGCTGCAAAGAGCTCAGGTAAGATAAGGACTGAAAAGTAGCCACTGGGTTTAGTAACAACAATGCCTTTGGTGACATTGGAAGTACAACTTTAAAAGTGGCACAGTAGGCCGGGCGCGGTGGCTCACGCCTGCAATCCCAGCACTTTGGGAGGCCGAGGCAGGCAGATCACGAGGTCAAGAGATTGAGACCATCCTGGCCAACATGGTGAAATCCCGTCTGTACTAAAAATACAAAAAATTAGCGGGGCATGGTGGCGGGCGCCTGTAGTCCCAGCTACTCAGGAGGCTGAGGCAGGAGGATTGCTTGGATCCCAGAGGTGGAGGTTACAGTGAGCCGAGATTGCACCACTGCACTCTAGCCTGGTGACAGAGCGAGACTCCGTCTCAAAAAAAAAAAAAAAAAAAAATGTGGAACAGTAGGTGCAAAACTCTGTACAGAATGCAAGAAGTAGCCGCGAGGCAATGAGGACAGAGTGCAGACAAGGCTCAGAATGCGTGATTCTGAAGGCAAGGGGAGAGAGAGTGAAGCTGTCTAGTGAGGAAAGTGGAGTGATTGAAAAAAATTCTTTTTAAAGACAGATGTGTCCGGAACACATTTAAATACTGATAAAAATAGACTAGAGCATTGAAAGAAACCGAACGTGGTTATTTTAAATTTGGGAATATAAGAGCTATAAGGTAATATGTTAGCCAGATAGAATTTTTTTCACTTTAGAAAAAATCAGTTTGATTATAATAGGTATGATTTACCATACCTGCTATGTGCCAAGGACTGTAC
The DNA here is from genome assembly GCF_007565055.1 of Rhinopithecus roxellana. NCBI lineage: Eukaryota > Metazoa > Chordata > Mammalia > Primates > Cercopithecidae > Rhinopithecus > Rhinopithecus roxellana. The sequence goes on along the minus strand of NC_044556.1, from coordinate 97,066,498 downwards.
TGGGCATTTTGTAACTCCAGTGATTTTATGTTTAAACAACATTAGGAGGTAGGGATTGCTATAATTGCTATCATTATTTTACGGATGAGAAAATGAAGACGTTATGTGTCTTTCTCAGCCCATAAGTAGTAGGTTTTCAGTTCAAATTCCAACCTTTCTCCAAATCCATATTCCTTACCCAGCACCACCTCTCAGCATATATTTGCTATTTGGTAGCAGAATCCTTGGTAAATGAGCATTGAAAGGCATGTTTTGATCAGGCTGGGAAATGAGGAGAGAATACAAAGATCTGAAAGGATTCTCTGTCTGGAATAAATCTTGGTAAAAGATGCTATGAAAACTGAACCTAGGACAGGATATGAAGGGCAAAGGGAGACAGGCAGAATGAGAATGTGATGATAGCAGAGGTAGCAAAGCATTGTGTAGGGGAATAAAGTCCAGCAAAGTGGGGAGGAGCAGAAAAGAAGAACCCACGACCTAGGCCAGCCTACACAGCACTCTTAAACAGGGGAGATCTGGTAATTACTCTATTGATTTTACACACGTGGATAAAGGAAATGCCAGTGATAGGCTACTGACAACCACCTTTCTCTACTATGCTTCTTATGTGCATATCCAACCACTTATTTGAAACTTCTACTCTTGATTTCTCCCTGAACCTGTTCTTCCTCAAGCCTCCTCATTTCAGTAAATTATTCTACCTTCTATCCAGTTGTTCAAGAAGTCATTCTTGACTCCCCATTCCTGCTTATTCCATATAATCATTATCTGCTGCTGTGTAGCAATGTTACTAGAAACTTGGTGGCTTGAAGCATACTTCTGATCTTAGTTTCTGTGGGCAGGAATAGAGGCACAGCTTCCTCTGCTTCAGGGTCTCTCACAAGGCTGCAATCAAGGTGTTGCCCAGGCTGCAGTCTCGTCTGAGGCTCAAGTGGGGAATTATCTAATTCCTCATAGTTATTGGCAAGATTCAGTTCTTTGTGGGTTACTGGACTGAAGGCCTGAGGTCCTTACTGGCTATTGGCCAGACATCATTCATTACCATAAGGGCCTCTCCACACAGAAACTTGCTTCATCAACGCCAGCAAGGGTGAGAGCTAATAAACAGTCTGCCATCAAAACAGACATTTAGATCTTATGTACTGCATTCACAGAAGTGCCATGCACTTGCTGTTTCTATATTCTGTTGGTTAGAAACAAGTCATAGGCTCACCCCATATTCAAAAACAGGAGACTTCACCAGGGCATGAATATCAGGAGGTGAGGATAAACAGAGGTCATCCTAATATCTGCCCACCACATCCCATTACCCAGTTCATTGCTAAGTCTTGTGAATGCTGCTCCCAAAATGCCCCTTGCATTTGTCCACATTCCTCCATTGCCAGTGCCACCATCCCCAGTTCAGGGACCATCTCTCACTGGACAATTCTTTGATCTCCTTGGTTTCATTCTTTCCTCTCTGAAGTCTATTCTACACACTTAGATTATATAATTTCTCCTCCATACTTTAAAAATCCTCCAAAAAGTTCCCACTGATGACAGAATAAAATTGAAACCCCAACAAGACCCTACATTTCCTGGCCTGCTGATCTCTGACTTAATCTGATTTCGTATTCCACAACTCAGTACACTCAGACGTGCAGGCTGCTTATGGTTCTCCAACTCCCTGAGTTTATTCCCGGTTTTCAGAATGTATGCTTCATGTTTCTCTGCCTGAAATGTTCTTTCCCCAGGTCTTTTGCAAAGCTGTCCCTCCCTTGTGATTCAGCCACAGCCCAAGTGAAATGTCCTTGGAGAGGCTTGCCCTGCTGTATTAGTCTGTTTTCACACTGCTATAAAGAATGCTACCCAAGACTGGGAAATTTATAAAGGAAAGAGGTTTAATTGACTCAAAAGTTCCACATGGCTTGGGAGGCCTCAGGAAACTTACAATCATGGCAAAAGGGAAAGCAGGCATGTCTTACATGGTAGCAGGCAAGGGGAGAGTGAGCAAAGGAGGAGCTTGCCAAGCACTTACAAAACCATCAGATCTTGTGAGAACTCACTCACTATCATGAGAATAGCATGGGGGAAACTGCTTCTATGATCCAATCACCTCCTACCAGGTTCCTCCCTGAACACCTGGGGATTGCAATTTAAGATGAGATTTGGGTGGGGACACGAAGCCAAACCATATCACCTGCCCAAAGAGAAAGGGAGGAACCAGGATGATTTCCAGGCAATCACCCAAGCTATCTCTATCACATTGCCTCTTTTAATTTTATTAAAGCCTTTATCACTCACCATCATTTTCTTGTTTACTAATTAACTATTTTCTTTTATTCGAGTTTAAGATCTGTGAGAGTGAAATCCCCGACTTTCTTATTTTCCACTATATATTCCCATCATCTAGAGTCAGACTTCAAATATAACAGGCACTGGGTAAACATTGCTGAATGAATGAATGAATGGTCAATTATTTAATGAATCAAAATACCCATTCTGGGCTATCTTTAGATGTCTGCACAACATTAATAATTTTAAAATTAGGCCGGGAATGGTGGCTCACTCCTGTAATTCCAGCACTTTGGGAGGCTGAAGGTGAGAGGATCACTTGAGGCCAGGAGTTCAAGAACAGCCTGAGCAGCATAGCGAGACTCCATCTCTATGAAACAAAAACAGCAAAATAGCCAGATGGCCAGATGTGGTGGCACACTCTCATAGTCACAGCTACTTGGGAGGCTGAGGTGGGAAGATCACTTGAGCCCAGGAGTTCAAGGTTGCAGTGAGCTATGATCACACTACTGCACTCCAGCCTGGGGGACAGAATGAGACCCTGTCTCTAAATAGATTAAAAATAAATTAAACAAACTGAGGTCCTTTTGTATGCCCTTATTTTATTGCCACTGAGATCCAGCCTCAGAAAGTTTCCTCTACCATTTTTTAGGAAGATTTTATAGCCCCTTCATTCATCACCATTTAGTTCCCATGCACCCCAAGATGTATTTTATAGCACAAAATTAACAAAATGCTTTCCTGGAACAAAAATGCCACCACAGAAGGCATTTTGTCAAGGTCTTCAGGGAGCCAAATTAACCCAGTGGACCTAAAGAGAGAGCATCTCCATCATGCCTGCAGGGACTGACAGAGAAGATAATCTCAGGATTCCTTGGCCACAGCTGTTCTGTGGGCATCACTGGTGGTTTCTACTATGATGGCTCTTTCACAGGTATGAACGTTTCTGTAGGAAAATAAAGGGTTGCACCAAATGAAAATAAAAGCAACTCACTAAGAAAGAATGCCGTGTGGGAGATGTAGCAGAGTCCAAGAAAATTAAAAGCATTCCAAGTTGCTGTTTTGATTTGTTCTATTTCTCGTTCTGATGAGGCCAAATGATTGATGTCTGTTGGGCACTCGTTTGTGTTTCAGAGCTGATGTCGCACCCATTCAGAATTTAAAAAGAAAACTAATCATGATTATGGCCTCATGGTGTATACCAGTCTGTTGAAGGAGTTTTCTGAAGTGAAGACATGTTTTTTGGCAGCTCTTGTTTGCGGGAAAGAGCCACCTGCTCTAATTCTTCAGCTAGTGGGAAGGTTTGGCATTATCCTCTGTTGCTGTTTAAACCAGTCCTCACAAGGGAATAATAGGAATATGAAACAAACAAAAGAAGCAAATAAGGAGAAACGTCTCTTCTACTGGTGTAGCCATAAAGGTCTACTCAGAAAAACAAAGCCCAGGCCGGGCGCGGTGGCTCACGCCTATCATCCCAGCACTTTGGGAGGCCAAGGCGGACAGATCACGAGGTCAGGTCTCGATCGAGACCATCCTGGCTAACACGGTGAAACCCCATCTCTACTGAAAATACAAGAAATTAGCCGGGCATGGTGGCGGGCGCCTGTAGTCCCAGCTACTTGGGAGGCTGAGCAGGAGAATGGCGTGAAGCTGGGAGGTGGAGCTTGCAGTGAGTAGAGATCGTGCCACTGCACTCCAGCCTGGGCAACAAAGACTCCATCTCAAAAAAAAAAGAAAAAAAGAAAAAGAAAGCCCAGATTAAAGAATTCAATGGTAAGAATTCAATTAGGGGAACTAGTTGGGAAGGTGCTGGAAGAGCTGAAGTAGCCAAGGGGCAATGAAAGACATCAGCTCTTGGCATCTCAGAGGAGATTCAGTTAAGTGTCTTGCCCCAAACAACCTGATGCATCAGATCGGCGACAGTGGCAAACGGCGGCCACACAGGAAGGCGGTGTCATGGGCCAAACTGTATCCCCTCAAAAAGGTATGTTGAAATTAGGTCATCACAAATGTAATTAGTTAAGTTAAAATTAGGTCAGACTGGAAGAGTGGGCCCCTAATCGAATAGGACTATTGTGCTTATAAAAAGAGAAGAGACACAGAGACAGACATAGGGGCAAGATGGCCTTCTGATGACAGAGACAGACGAGAATAACACAGCTGCAAACCAGGGAATGCCAGGGATTGTGGCCACCACCAGAAGCTTGCAAAAGGTGAGGACAGATTCTCAGAGGGAGCACAGCCCTGCTGACACCCTGATTTTGAACTTTCAGCCTCCAGAGCTGTGAGACAATACATCTCTGTTGTTTTAAAATACCCAGTGTGTAGCACATTGTTAGAGCAGCCCTGAGAAACTAATATGAAGAGTGTATTCAGAATCCAAGCCCAGGACCACCTGGAGAGGTGGATTTATGAGGCATCTGGGGAAGAGGCTAGGGTCATGGAGGGAGGGCCTAGCTGGCAGGATCTGGGACTGCAGAGAAGACTCAGTCATTGCTGGAGAAGCCACCGAAGCAGGTGAGTGTCAGGGAGGGAGGGAGAAATACTCTGGCCTCTCTATTCCTCCCATCCTCCCAGCTCCTGCCAGTGCCTCTCTGTTTCTGAATCTAGTTAGAAACCAGTTGGCACAAGAGTCTGCAAAATTGTTGTTTTCGGGGGCAGGGTGAGGAATAAATCTGAGTAAAAACAGACAATGCCTGTCACTCAAGCGGCTCTCACATTAGGCTGGCATGTGCACTGGATGTTCTGTTCTCTGCAGCCAAGTTGGGAAATACAGGATGTCGATTATTGTGTGTACCCTAACAGTAGGATTGTTGAGGTTGTTTGAAATGAAAAAGATCCTGAACACAAAGGCAAAATATTACAAGCTACTGTGGTTTCATTATTAAAGGCATTTGTCCAATGACCTGGAGTCAAGAAAACTGCCACAAGTTGGATTTTTGACAATTTGGATGTTTGGATTTTGGACAAAGATGGTTCACTTTTTCTATCATATTTTTAGGAAGAATTAAAACAATGGTATTGGGTATTGTTATGAAGAAACGGAGAAAATTTAGGGCTGAAGACCTACAAAATTTGTTTTTTAAATAGAGAGAGAGAAACCGCTCCTTCACTCACGAAAATCTGCCAAAATCAAGAAGGAAGTGAATAGTTGCTAGAGTGATATTTATTTCACGATCCTATATGACTCCCCTGGACCTAACATTCCACAGTAAAAATTAAATCAGTATATATGCGCGGTCATTTGCAAAAGGATTGGAAAAACTTGTGGGTTTAAACAAATGAAGATACTTAAAATAAAAATCCCCACCATTCTTTAAAGGAAGCAGCATTTGGTAATGAATTTGAGATAAAGTTTTCTTTCATATAAAACAAAATAATATATGTGCATATATTTTATATTTTAATATTTACAGATAATATTTAAAAATTTGTGATAAAAGAAGGCATACACATTTTATTTGCCAGGACAAAACTCTTCTGGAACACAACATTTATGAAATTAGTCCTTGCATAGGTGACGTAGGCATTGTCTTTAACCAATATCTTGTTCTGACTGCTAATCTTTTTTTAAAAAAAGAGCACCACAATCAATCATTCGCCAAAAATAACAGTCAGCAAAGGACTGAGGTAATGTGATTGTTGCTTTCCAAAGTTTCAAATTAGCGTAGAAATAGAAGGTAAGCTATCACGCCACTAAATAGTTAATGTGGCCACAGCAAACACAGGAGCTGCCAAGGAGGCCTTTGACCTGTGTGATATGATAGTACATTCATGGTCATTACACCTAACATATAACTTTTTGACGTTGCTGATTGAAGTGAAGGTTATAAGTTATAAATGTGATATTCTGTTGGAAAAGGTTAAGGTTTTTAAACAGATCCATCAGTGTCATGTTCAAACCACAACAAACATGAAATGATAAACAAAATCGAAACCCACAGCAAGACCTCCAAAGAGCCCGCATGCTCACATGCAAGCAGTGCTCGTTGCAGCACACTGCAGCTGGGTGTGGGCCTGGGACACGGCAGGACGCAAAAACTCCTCTGTAAGGTGATATAAATCCCTCCACATCAATATCGCTTAGTTGTAAAATAAGGGAAGGGAGAAAAAGATAATCCAAACTGGCAGTGGCACTCAGGAATGGAGTGTCAGAAATAGATTCTTGAGCGGAACCTTCAAATACATCATGAATCAAAGAAGAGAAGAAAAAAGAAATGTGGGTTGCAAATACAAAATTAGCATAAACCAAGAGAACAGACAGTATGTAGAGTGAGGAAGATAAGTATTTCTCTTGAATGGCCATAAAAGTGTCCCCTGGGAGTACCATGGACACTTTCTTACCATGCCCCTGGAGGTTTCATACTAGGCATCATGTTTTCATAGTAAGTGGGCATAGAGAGGATGAGTGCCTTGTCCAAAACAACCCAATACATCAGAGTAGAGCTAAGATGGGCCTTCTCAGTCCCTGAATTTAAGGACTTTGATCACTTAATCGAGTCATGCTGCAGCTCTCAAAGATGACTTGGCTTCCTGCAGGTCCAAAGCACATTACCAGCTTGGTAAGTAATGATACTAAAATGCAAGACGGCTATGTGAGCACAGTGTCTGTCCCCTGCAGAGTCCCTGTATGACCATAGTAAGTTTTTATTGCTGAGAGATGGAAAGGAGAAATTTTACACAAAAATCAGGATGGGCAGAGCACTGCCCATGTATATTACTTAAGAAAAAAAACCAAACTATTCCTAGTGTTTAATATCCAAATGACTTACTACTTGTTTGTCCCCTGAGAAAATATTTCAGTGAAAGCTACATAAATGCTATTCTGGTGATTCTTATAGAAAACACCGAATCCCAGTTACCATCTCTTAAAGAACACACATGTGGAGGCACTTCACCTGGGTGGCAGGCTCACCATTTAACCAAGAGCCCTTGGCCGGGCGTGGTGGCTCACACCTGTAATCCCAGCACTTTGGGAAGCCGAGGCGGAGTCACTTAAGGTCAGGCTAGTACACCTTGTTTACAATTCCCAAAGGGAATAGAGCCAACATTGCTCTACACTAAAGGCAAAATAATGAAATCTGATGACAAAACACCATCATAAAATAAAGGTAACATTAACCATTTATTAGGTTCTAGGTGAACTAAAATTTGAGTGATGGGGTGAGTTTACTCTGGGGGTTGGTAGAAGACAAGAATGTTTATAGACTGTTTAGAAAGGAATCTAGTTTTTCTGTATACGTCAGGGAGTTTCATTAGAAAAATCTCCACTAGTGCATTGATATTCTCCCACAGCTGTGGCCAGTAAGTGTGTCATAGTTACTGACGCCAATTTGACCTCCCAGTGTGGGAGTCTCACCTTCTTAGCAGGCTCCGTCATCTCCACTGTACAATCTGACCAACTTCAATGTACTTTTTCCCGCTATAAACACAAAAGTGTTTCCTCTCATCTCTACACTCCTCTAAGAATGTTACCCTTATAATGCTAAGAAAATCTTGGTAGTTACTTGAAACAGAACAATGTAAACAAAATTCTTTTTCAGAATTTAAAAATATGTAGCCACTTAACCACACAAGGGTTACAATATTTCAGGTGATTTAAAATACAGTAACTTGACTGACTGTCCCGAGTGGGATATATCCTAATGGTAAAAAGACACTCTAGAGAAATTTATTTTTATTTTTATATTTGTTTGAGACGGAGTCTCATTCTGTCGCCAGGCTGGAGTGCAGTGGTGTGATCTCAGCTCACTGCAACCTCCGCCTCCCAGGTTCAAGCGATTCTCCTGCCTCAGCCTCCCGAGTAGCTGGGACTATGGGCGCACCACCACACCCAGCTGATATTTGTATTTTTAGTAGAGACTGGGCTTCATCATCTTGGACAGAATGGTCTTGATCTTTTGACCTCAGGTGATCCGCCTGCCTCGGCCTCCCAAAGTGCTGGGATTACAGGCATTAGCCACCACACCCCGTCCCACTCCAGAGAAAGTTTAAACTGTATTCAATATTTATATTGAATGGTTTGGGCATCATTTTTCTGAAACTAAGACATGTAAGGTAAAAACAAGTAATTATGTTAACTTTGCCAGAACCAAGAATTTCAGGATAAGTAATTAGAGTCACAAATATAAAATCAAAGAGTAAAATTTCTCTGACTTCTATTTCAGTTGGCTATGTCACTATGCCCATATTCTTTTCCTTTAAAAGTGCATATTTTATATTGCCCTGTCCACTAAAAGGGGCAAAGAAATATGGAGCAAGTGTCTTACACGTGTCCGTGTGAAGAGACCACACAACAGGCTTTGTGTGAGCAACATGGCTGTTTATTTCACCTGGGTGCAGGTGGGCTGAGTCCGAAAAGAGAGCAAAGTGTGGTGGATTATCATTAGTTCTTATAGGTTTTGGGATAGGCGGTGGAGTTAAGAGCAATGTTTTGGGGGCAGGGGGTGGATCTCACAAAGTACATTCTCAAGGGTGGGGAGAATTACAAAGAAACTTATTAAGGGTGGGGGAGATTAAAGAGCCTTCTTAAGGGTGGGGGAGATTACAAAGTACATTGATCAGTTAGGGTGGGGCAGAAACAAATCACAATGGTGGAATGTCATCAGTTAAGGCTATTTTCACTTCTGTGGGTCTTCAGTTGCTTCAGGCCATCTGGATGTATATGTGCAGGTCACAGGGGATATGATGGCTTAGCTTGGGCTCGGAAGGCCTGACAGCAAGGAGCATGCCTAGTACTCAGGCTGTGATCTCGCAACATCATTCCGCATGTGAAGTCTTTTTGGAGAAATGACTGTTTCATATCTGGTTCGGGAAATAGACAAGATGAGCTAGAGCATCTTATTATACCAGAAAATAAGAGAAATCTTTTAAAGAGCTCTAGGGTCACATCAAAAGGGTTTAGAAACCAAATTAAAGAGACACTCTCACTCACTAAAGATGGGACAGTTGGTTTCTCAAAAAGGATAATAACTGCCAAGAATTTTTAGGCATCTAATATTGTATCATTCATGGGTTCAAAATGATACTGAAAAAAAGAGCCACCATTGGTCTTTGGTCACATTTAGCAGATGTTAGGGAACTAACTATTCTAAAAACGAGAAAACAGTCAAGCATTTATTCTGCTTTTCCTTTACAAACTATGCTTAGGGATTATCATATAGCTCATGAAGAAAAGTCTTTCTTTATGGCAGCACTCCAGCTACTAAATGAAGAAGGATTAATGTAATGACATCATTTCAGAACTCCTAGTAAAGTAGTGGATGTAGGCAGTGATCATCAATGACTGCTAAAACTGTTAGATGAGAAACTGATGGGGAACTTTAAAATGATGGAAAGACTAACAAGATTTGACCCAGCAATCAATCTTAACATCCCATAAAGGGAGATAATCAGATATTATGTGCCTCCCGATGAAAGTACACAACTATGAGTCATTCCTGCCAAAAAACTGAAATTTAATCTGATAAATCTTCCAGATCGAACTGCCAGCTTTTAAGAAAACAGAGTATGTTAAATGACACCATGAAGATGCAATTAGTAAAATTCTTAGGAAAAATGACCTGGTTTCTTTAATCTCTTCAACAAACACATTGAAAAGAAAAATATAGAGAGGGAAATCTATAGATTAAAAGAAACAAGAGGGGCTGGCGTGGTGGCTTAAGCCTGTAATCCCAGCACTTTGGGAGGCTGAAGTGGACAGATCCCTTGAGCCCAGGGGTTCGAGACCAACCTGGGCAACATGGTAAAACCCGGTTTCTACAAAAAAATACAAAAATCAGCCAGGTATGGTGGCATGCATCTGTGGTCCCAGCTACTTGGGGGCCTGACGCAGGAGGATTGCATGATCCCAGGAGGTCTAGGTTGCAGTGAGTCAAGATCACACCACTGCACTCCAGTCTGGATAACAAAGTGACACCCTGTCTTAAAAAATTTTAAAAAGAATAAAAACAAGAGTTATATCAACCAAACGCAATGTGTGTCTATTGATCCTCATTCAAATAAACCAACTGCTGTAAAATACTTTGAGATACTCTTAGAAATTTGAATAGACTGAATATTTTATGATATTAAGAAAGTATTAATAATTTTATGTGTGATATTTATGTTTTCATCATGTTTTAAAAGAGCCCTTGGCCGGGCATGGTGGCTCACACCTGTAATCCCATTACTTTGGGAGGCAGAGGCGGGAATCACTTAATGTCAGGAATTTTAGACCAGCCTGGCCAACACAGTGAAACCCTGCCTCTACTAAAAACACAAAAATTAGCTGGGCGTGGTGGCACACCTGTAGTCCAAGCTACTCAGGAGGCTGAGGCAGGAGAATTGCCTGAACCTGGGAGGCAGAGGTTGCTATGAGCTGAGACTGTGTCACTGCACTTCAGCCTGGGTGACAAAGCGAGACTCTGTTTCAAATAATAATAATAATAATAAGCCCATAACTTGCAGAAATACATAGTAAAATATTTTCAGATGAAATGATGTGTCAAGGATTTGCTCAAAAAGAACCACGTTTGGGAGGGAAACAAACATTGGAGGAGGTATTTGTGCAACAATATCAACCATAAGTTAATAATTATTGAACTAAGTAACAAATACATGAGAGTTTATCATAGTATTCTCTACTTTCGTATGTGCTTAATAATTTTATAGGAAACAGTGGAAAATACAAAGGCTCTAAAAACCAACATTATCCATATGCTTACATTACCAAAAGTTAAAATTATACACACGTTGTTCTGTTCATGTTTCTGTCCCATTGTCTAAGATCATTTTATTTATTCTAAATATTTAAAATATTTAGGAGAAAATTTGATAATATCTCCTTGGCCTCTTTAATGATTAAAAGTAGAATTGAGGTCTCAGTGGACCTAGTGCAACCACAGATTGGACCCTAAAGGAAAAGATAAGTTGGTGCTGCCTTCAGTTTGTAAACATAGCTCTTTAAATAAGTGGTAGCTTAAAATAACCTGCCTTTGGGGATCATACTCACTGCATATAAAATGATGAAACCACAATCCTTAAGCTGCTAGAGCTGGGGTGGGAAGGGGTATCACAGCATAATATAGCAAGTGTCATGACATCAGTGACTTCCACTGTGTGGTACAGGAGAGAGAATCCGTAGGTCTTTCTCAAGGTGAAGGACGCTCTTTTTCTGCTCTCCTTACAGAACAGAGTGATCTGTGAGATCTTCCCGCTACTCCCATGTCAGGAGAGAGAGAGAATGAAGACCCATTGCTGTAGAGGAACAAACTGAACGTGTTTCTGAAGGTCCTGCAAGGCCAGTGTGGCTGGAACACAGACACAACGCCAGGAGGAACAGGAGATGGCGCTGACCAGAGAGGCAGGAGTCAGATCTCAAGGGAACGGTCGCTGCAGGTAAGAGGTTTGGACTTCATCCCACATGAGATAAGAAGGCATTATTGATGTTTTAAGCTGGCAAGGGCAGTGGCTAGATTTGCCTTTTTAAAAGTTCACTCTGGCTGCATGAAGTAAAAAGGATCAGAGAAGTGACAAGCATGGAATCATGTCAGAAATGTAATCCTCTCACCAGGCACAATGGTTACCTGGTGGAGGTGGCAGAAATGGAGAGACGTAGGCAGATGTGAGATATAATTTGGAGGCAGGACACACAGGGCTTGTTTTTTGTTTGTTTCTTTTGTTTTTGTTTTTGAAACAGAGTCTCACTCTGTCACCAGGCTGGAGTGCAGTGGCACCATCTCGGCTCACTGCAACGTCCGCCTCCTGGGTTCAAGCCATTCTCCTGCCTCAGCCTCCTGAGTAGCTGGGACTACAGGCACCTGCCACCGTGCTCAGTTAATTTTTGTATTTTTAGTAGAGACAGGGTTTCACCCTCTTGGTCAGGATGGTCTCAATCTCATGACCTTGTGATCTGCCCACCTCGGCCTCCCAAAGTGCTGGGATTACAGGCGTGAGCCACCGTGCCCAACCAGGACTTGTTGATGTATTGGTTAGGGAGGATCACAGAGAGAAATTTCAATAGTAACTCCCAGAATTTTTCATATTATCAACCAGAAGAAGAGATGCATTTATAACTAAATGAAGAACACAAGAAAAGAGGCATATTTGTCACCAGAGATCAAGAATAAAGTTTTGAGCATATTAGGTTTGAGATGCTGATTAATCTATCCAGGGGACATCCCAGTGATGATAAACAGAAGTTAGAATGCACATCTGGAGTAAAGAAATATCATCAGGCATTTAGGCCGGGCATGGTGGCTCACACCTGTAATCCCCGCACTTTGGGAGCCTGAGGTGGGCGGATCACCTGAGGTCAGGAGTTCGAGACCAGCTTGGCCCACATGGCCAAATGCCAACTCTACTAAAAATACAATTAGCCGGAGTGGTGGCCCATGCCTGTAATGCCAGCTACTCGGGAAACTGAGGTAGGAGAATTACTGGAACCCTGTTGCAGTGAGCTGAGGTCATGCTATTGCACGGCAGTTTGGGCAATAGACCAAGACTCCATCTCAAGAAAGGTTGGGGGGGTGGGCGGGGGAAAGAAACATCATCAGGCATTTGCACAAGGTGGAAAGGTGATAGCCTCTAATGTTGATCAAAGCAGGAAGTATTAAAAGACTGGGTGGGGTCATAGGGAGAGAGGCAACTGAAGTTAGAAGCCCCCGGAACTGATAAGACCCACCATGTTGACAGTCTTAGGCTCTGGCCCTCCAAATCCCGTCCGTATACTAGCACATAGAATGCTTTTCTAGTGAGTTCTGTTGTTCCCCAAACATTGAACACCTTCTCAGCTTTCTGAGGAAGCTTTCCTAGGATGAAGTGATTCTTCTGCGATCCTGTAAGTATGATTCTGAGCTTTGAAGACAGGGCTGACCCAGGGGAAGCCCAGGATTGGGACACAGTTGACTAAGATCTTAGGATAGTGTCCAGGGACCAGATAAATTTTTTTGTCTTTCTTAAGGAAGCCTCTTATCAAGGTAATTATTGTGAACAGTAGGAAATGATTTGTGGTACTGCCCAGTAAGCCTCAAATATTGCTGGAAATCATGAATCATATCAAGGTAGGGGCGTGCCATGCCCTCTTTAGAAGGGCAAGTGCCTTCTTCAGCAGGCAGAGATTTTACCCGGAAATTTTACTCTGACACTCTCAGATAAATATTTTTTAGGTTTGGGTTTGGAGTTAAAGCTGCAAACATCATCAGAGTCTCATGGGATGCCAGAATGAGAAAAGGAGTCCAAGTAAACATCTGTTTTTCATCTTTTCAGTGTTGCACACCTCTTTGAATACACCATGAGCATTGTGGATTCTCGCCTCTGGAAAATAAAAATCACATACAGAAAAATTCAGACTACTTTTTAAGGAGTTTGAAGAATCCCTGCTAGTCATGGACCCATTTGGGGTTGATAGATTCCTGACCATGACTCCTTGGATTCGGAAGTCATATAAGATGCAGTTTAACAAACATTGGAAAACAAACGAGCATTCTGAGAACAAACAGCATCTTCTGTACATCATCTTCTAGAATATCCCGTATCTGGATGAGGTCACAGGAATGTCCATTCATAGGGAGCTCTTCCTGGAGCTCAGAGATCATTGAGAGAGGGTAATCATCATGGATGTGTACAAGTGAAGGTAGTTTGAAAAGAAACAAAGTTATCCTTTTTTTCCTTTACTAAAAATCTTAGGGTCCGCATTAGCAGGAAGGAAGGAAGAGGACAGGTGAGCTCCCTGGTATTGATGTATTTAGAGAACCTAGGCATCAGCCATGCATACAGAGGACACTCATTTGGCTGGAATTCGGGCTTTGACTTAAATTAAATTCCCTTGCTCCCAATAAGACCTCTCTTAATCTGAAAACAATTTGTCATAAGTGATGTACCTGCCAAGACCTCATGGCAAAGGGGCAGGGGGTGCCTAGGAAATGTTGCTGGCAAAGTCCAGAGTGACTCTAAAGGGACAGTGGCTTCCTTTGGATGGTCATGTGCTGGGCATTGCAATCAGAAGGACAGTTGTGAACACCCAGGAGTGAACCAAGATGCAAAGTTCAAGTCCGAGGGAAGAAGGGTGCAGTGTGGAAGAAGGGAAGGCAGATACTGCAGCCCTGCCTGCAAGCAAGGAGAGAGCCATTAAGAGCCCCAAGCTGGCCGAGCACTGTGGTTCATGCCTGTAATCCTAATCCCAGTACTTTGGGAAGCCGAGGTGGACAGATCACCTGAGGTCGGAAGTTTGAGACCAGCTTGACCAACATGGAGAAACTCTGTCTCTACTAAAAATACAAAAGTAGCCAGACACTGAGGCAGAAGAATTGCTTGAACCCAGGAGGCGGAGGTTGTAGTGAACCAAGATCGTGCCATTGCACTCCAGCCTAGGCAACAAGAGCGAAACTCCATCTCAAAAAAAAAAAAAGAAAAAAGAAAAAAAAAAAATCACAGTCTTTATTGCAATTGACATTCTAGGTAAACCTGCGTACAACTTTTTCGGTGTATTTTCCAACAAAGGATCGTTTTATAAAGGCTCAAGTTATTTACAAATATTGTGCATATTCTTGCTGTTTCTCAGTTCTTTAAGAACCATACAAGCATATTGCTTGGATTTTCACCAGCCAATATGAATGTGCTCACCTTCCATTGGGTGAGACCACGCAGGCACAACATGCAGCTCAGGGTAAGTTTTATTGAACTTTTAGAGAGCTAGTTAATTAATTAATTAATTAATTTTTTGAGATGGAGTCTTGCTTTCACCCAGGTTGGAGTGCAGTGGTGTGATCTCGGTTCACTCCGCCTCCAGGGTTCAAGTGATTCTCTGACCTCAGCCTCCCGAGTAGCTGGGATTATTGGCATGTGCCATAACACCCAGCTAATTTTTGTGTTTTTAGTAGAGACTGAGTTTCACCATGTTGGGCAGGCTGGCCTCGAACTCCTGACCTCAGGTAATCTGCCCGCCTTGGCCTCCCAAAGTGTTGGGATTACAGGCGTGAGCCACCAGGCCTGGCCCAAGAGCTGGTTAATTTAAAAAATAGTTTATAAATTCTTTAGTAAATGAGAAAATGGAAACTCAACCCCAAGGGGAAATGGGATTCTAAGTTTAACGTCCTTAGGCAGGTCCAGTTCTCACTGCAAGCTCCGCCTCCCGGGTTCGTGCCATTCTCCTGCCTCAGCCTCCCCAGTAGCTGGGACGACAGGTGCCCACCACCATGCCCAGCTAATTTTTTTGCATTTTTAGTAGAGATGGGGTTTCACCGTGTTAGCCAGGATGGTCTCAAACTCCTGACCTCATGATCCACCCACCTCAGCCTCCCAAAATTCTGGGATTACAGGAGTGAGCCATCGTGCCTGGCCCATTACTTTTTTTTTTTTTTTTAAGGCAGAGTATCTCCCAGTCTGGAGTGTAATGGCACGATCTCTGCTCACTGCAACCTCCACCTCTCAGATTCAAACGATTCTCCTGCCACAGCCTCCCAAGTAGCTGGGATTACAGAAGTACGCCACCATGCTCCGCTAATTTTTGTTATTTTTAGTAGAGACGGGGTTTCACCATGTTGGCCAGGCTGGAAAGGACTCCTGACTTCAAGTGATCCACCCACCTCGGCCTCCCAAAGTGCTGGGAATACAGGCATGAGCCAGCACGCCAGGCCTAATTTTCATTAATTTTAGTCTTTCTTTTTTTATAAAAGCATTTAAGTTTCCTTTTTTTTTTTTTTTTTTTGAGATGGAGTCTTGCTCATCACCCAGGCTGGAGTGCAGTGGCGTGATCTCGGCTCACTGCAAGCTCCGCCTCCCGGGTTCACGCCATTCTCCTGTCTCAGCCTCCCGAGTAGCTGGGACTACAGGCCCCTGCCAACGCGCCCCGCTAATTTTTTGTATTTTTAGCAGAGACGGGGTTTCACCGTCTTAGCCAGGATGGTCTCGATCTCCTGACCTTGTGATCCACCCGCCCCGGCCTCCCAAAGTGCTGGGATTACAGGCGTGAGCCACCACGCCCGGCAAGCATTTAAGTTTCTACGTTGTCTTCTGAGGATTCGTTATGCTAGGTTTCAGTTTTGATTGCCTCTTTGTTCCAAAGTTTGTGGATGTATTTCATAATTTCAAAGTATTAACTTCATCACTTATTATTTATTATAACTCTATTCTAACTCTATTGGATGATAGAAATAAACTCTCCTTTCTTTGTTCCATCAACCTAAAAAATAATTTTTATTATCTATTTGAGAGATTATAGGTTCATAAATTTCTTTATGTTTTTAATTTTTGCCTGTTACTTATGACTGATTATGAAAGAGTTATATTAAAATTTCCCAGTAATATTACACTTGTGTATGGGTCTTTTATTCCTAATAAGTTTTGCTTTATATATTCAGCCGCTATTTTTTGTGTGCACAGAGGTTTATGAGTTATTGTAATTGTCTGGGTTGTCTAAGAAGCAGACACCGAGATAGAAATGAATAGGGAAGAATTGTATTGGGGAAATGCCTAAGAAATAAATTGGAGGAGGAGTTGGGAGTGGCTGGGAGAGCTGTCAGATCATAATGAAGTCTGACCCTTAGAAAAGGAGAGAGATAAGAAAAATAGAGTTGAAGTGTTTTCAACTGCTGTGAAGTCTAAACATTCAGCACCGCTGTCTGGAAGTCCTTGAGCCAAAGCTGGCTGTCCAACAGTCTTGTGTCTTCCAGGAATGGGCCTAACTTACTATGCTATTGCTCTTGTTCATTGCCTGAGAACAGCCTCTGGGAAACCGGGCCCATCACGAATGGGGTGATAGTTTTAGAGGACAGTGGCTGGTGCCCACTGTCAGTGATGCTCCCTGTAGTTGGAAGTCAGGTAGATGTACTCTAGTGACAATCATTTTCACTTACCTTCCTCAAAAATAAACACATTCAAATGTTATTAACTGACTATTTTAGCATTTCCAAACCTACTAGATCATGGAATCTTTTTTTTTTTTTTCCCTACAGAACTCATGGAGCACATCCTGAGAAGAGCTTTTCTAGTTGCACATCCGTAGGCATTGCCCTTGGTCATGTCTAGAGCATTTTACTAACGATATCTATGACAACAGAGAAAGCAAGTATGTTGAATTTGTAGCGGTAATATAGAGCAAAAGGGATAACAAATTCAATCGATTTTCAGAAGTCTGTCTACCTACGCAATTATGTTCCAGTTCTAAAAGGCTCTTTGAAAAGCCTTTCATAAATCTGAAGTAAGAGAACCTGTTTTTAGTCTGCAGCCTCTGGGTACATTCCTACCAAAATGGGCATGGGTCATGACTTTGAAGCGTTAAAACCAGACACACATTTTCCTAGCTGTTGTTTGTTCTGTAAGCATCTGAAGTTCTTGAGACAGTTACTCCCCACCCGGAGCTCTGAGGGTCTCTGAAACTAGTTTCTGGTATCTCCTTAGATGTCTTGCCATCCCACATAGATTTGTCTCTTCTCACTTTGATTTTGTGCAGATTCAAATGGCCATGAACCCATTCAACCATACACAGCTTAAGACAGAAGTTTCCTTGGCAGTAGCATCACCTTGTTCTGTCTTCAAGTTCTCTAACTAACTCTTGGCTTTAGAATACTTAGTCTAATAAACTAAAGCCTAAAAAATCTACCTCATCTAATAATAGGGTCCATCTTTCAACCACATACATCTCTTTTCCTTGTCTTGCCTTCTATTGTCAGTTGCATAGACTTTTTTGTTCACTGATGTTTCACTGTTTATCTTTGAGAATCATTCCTACTGTCAAATGACTCATCTCAGCTGCTTAGGCTGCATTTGTCATTTCCTTACCACTTTCAATTTTTACAAGTCACTTCCTTTGTTTTCCTTATAATCTTAAGTCTCTAGGTGTGAACGCTTTCAATATTTTATCAGTAGTACTTTTCAAATAGTATGCATTTAATAATGTACTTAAAACAGCTTAATAATAAACACAGACCAATAAAGAGTATGACAGCTGGTCAGGCCCAGAGGCTCGTGCCTGTAATCCCAGAACTTTGGGAGGCCGAGGTGGGTGGATCACCTGAGGTCAGGAGTTCGAGACCAGCCTGGCCACGACTGATGAAACCCCATCTCTACTAAAACAGAAAAATTAGTCAGGCATAGTCGCACGTGCCTGTAATCTCAGCTACTCAGGAGGCTGAGGCAGGAGAATTGCTTGAACCTGGGAGGCAAAGGTTGTAGTGAGCCAAGATCACGCCACTGCACTCCAGCCTGGGCAGCAAGTGAGACTCTGTCTCAAAAAAAAAAAAAAAAAAAACAGTGTGACTGCTGAATATGCAAACCACTGATGTCATCTGTTGGTGGCAGTGGGACCTGAAACAATTTGCTCTGATGGAAAGCTTTGCTTATATCTACAAAAGTGTATTGGTGGAAAACTCATAAAGAAAGATGATTCTATATTAATCTATATAGCTAGAGGGGGTTTATAGGTAATGCCACATAGGATTTTCTAGTCCTGCTGGAGACAGATCCTTTAAATACAAATAGGGAAAGAATGGTAGTTATGATTTCAGATTCCAAACCAATTTACCTTAAAGTCTCCTATAAATTAAACCAGCTTTGATCCACCAGTCCTGGCTCATTGGTAACCTGGGTTTTATTCCTAATTTGATTCAGGTAGCTTTAGCTACCTGAAAGGTACCAATCTTCCACTGATAATCTGGCATTGACACATACAATTCCTGGCTTCATCTTTGTGTATAAATAATAAGCCCTAACCTCAATCAAGCTGGTGATGTCTTTGCCTGAGGTCCCAAGTGTCCTTTTAGTAAAAGGCTAGATTACATTAATTGATAAAAAACTTCACCTGGATGCCAGATTCTTCTGGGACCTGCATTTGGTTGGATGGTTCTTAGTTGTTTCCTTGAGTTTCTTTCCTTTTTTTTTTTTTTTTTTAGAGACAGAGTTTCACTCTGTTGCCCTGGCTGCAGTGCGGTGGTGTGGTACAAGAATAGCTCACTGCAACTTTGAACTCCTGGGCTCAAGTGATCCTCCCATCTCAGCCTCCCAGGCGGCTGGGACTACAGGTGAGCACCACTATGCCTTGCTAATTTTTAAATTTTCTGTAGAGACAGAGTCTCGCTGTGTTTCCCAGGCTGATCTCAAACTGTGGCCTCAAGCAATCCTCTTGCCTCAGGTTCCCAAAGTGCTGGGATTTCAGGCATGAGCCACCATACCTGGCCTGGCATCCCCTCCTTTACCACTGTGAGGATCACTTGGCTCCCCTCTATCGGCCTAGGCCTACCTTAGTCCCTATGATAAACCTTGATGTTAGACAGGATAAAAGCACATCCCTCCAGCCCACAACATTCCCATACTGCGGGGTTCGGGGTCTGTCCCCTCCCTGGTGCTCTTTGACCTTGTGCGCCTAGTCTGATAAGAGGAGTAGACTCCTGTTGCTATCACTCCATCTATGCCTTCTACCACCTCTGTAACTAAACAGAGACACTGTAATGTCAAGAGTACCAGATTGGCTCAAAGGGCACAATCAACAGAGCGAAAAAACTACGGAACAGGAACAAATATTTGTGAATATTGTGGGATTGTAGGCCCTTATTCCATGAGAGTTTAATATCCAGAAAACATAGCTACAATTCAATAACAAAAAAGCAAACAAATCCCATCAAAAAAATGGAAAAAGGACTTAAGTAGAGATTTCTCCAAAGTAGAAATACAAGTGGCCAATAAGCACATAAAAAATGCTCAACATCACTAATCATTAGGGAAATGCCAATTAAAACCTCTTTCACCCATTAGAATGACCACCATCAAAAAAAGATAAAATAATGAGTGTTGGCAAGGATGTGGAGAAATTGGAACCCTTGTGCACTGTTGGTGGGAATGGAAAACAGTGTAGCTGCTGCGAGAAACAGTACAGCATTTCCTCAAAAAATTAAAAATAGAATTACCACATGATACAGCAATTCTACTTCAGGTATATACTGAAAAGAATTGAAAGGAGGAATTTGAAGAGATATTCTGTACACTCATGTTCATACCAGCATTATTCACAATAGCTAAAAGGTGAAAACCTCCCAAGTATTGGATGAATAGATAAGCAAAATGCAGTATATACATACAATGGAAAATTATTCAGTGGTAAAACAGAAGAAAATTCTTACACATGCTACAACATAGATGGCACTTACGGAAAATATTATGCTGTGAAATGAGCCACTCACAAAAAAGAAAAAGACTGTGTGATTTCATTTATAAGAAATATCTGGAATGGGGGACTTCATAGAGACAGAAAATAGAATGGTGGTTGCCAGGAGCTGAGGGGAGGAGGGAAAGGGAAGTTGTTGGATTAATGTAATTTCAGTGTGGCAATATGAAAAGAGTTCTGGAGATTGGTTGCACAACAATGTTAATGTACTTAACACTACTAAAATGTACACTTAAAAATAGTTAAGATCGGCCGGGCGCAGTGGCTCACGCCTATAATCCCAGCACTTTGGGAGGCCGAGGCGGGCAGATCACAAGGTCAGGAGTTCGAGACCAACCTGGCCAACATAGTGAAACCCTGTCTCTACTAAAAATACAAAAAAAATTAGCCAGACATGGTGGCAGGCACCTGTAATCCCAGCTACTCGGGAGGATGAGGCAAGAAGAATCGCTTGAGGTGGAGGTTACAGTGAGCCGAGATCACGCCACTGCACTCCAGTCTGGGCAATAGTGCAAGACTGTCTTAAAAAAAAAAAAAAAAGTTAAGATGGTACATTTATGTTATATGTATTTTACCAAAAAAGTTTTTTTTTAAGAATGAGCACAGCAGAGGACCTGAATAGATGTCTCAACTCTGATCTTATTATGTATGTCACTAACCTCTTTGGAATTCAGTTCTCTCAGTGTATCATTAGAAACCTAATTATTCTTATTTACATCCCAGGAACACAGAGAATTCAATGAGATCATTTGTGGAAAATTACTTTGTAAACAATACAGAATTTTCTGTAAATGTAGATATTGTAGAAAGTGAAGTAGAGGTTCCTCTTCAAAGGGACTTTCCTCCCTGTCTAATAAGGAATAAATAGTAACTTCTCTTAGAAGCAAAATTTATTCAAAGACCTGTGCTCACATTCCTAGATATCTGCTAGCCCATAATAAAGAAATCAATGTACTTTGTGTTCTCAGCTCCCACATTTTAGCCTAGATATTTGCCCTGGCATGCTTATACTGGTCCAAGCAAGCATTAGGTCATAGCCTGTTCCTCTCCCTTATTTGGAGGTGTTTTTACCTTTCTCAGCATTCCACAAGTTTCTTCCTCTTTCCTTTGTTCTCCTCTGCCTTTGCCTCTTTTGGAAAGTTCTAAGTTACCAGCCAATCGGGACAAATAGAGCATGTGAGGTCCTGCTCCAGCCAATGGAAACCAGACACAGCAGTAAGGTGGACGCATCAGGTTATAAATGACCCTGTCTCCTTTGTTCGTATGTGCTCTCGTGGCAAAACTGCTGGTGAGTGGCACTCTTTCTGCACAAAGTAAACTAGCCTTGCTGAGAGATCCTTTGTCTCAGTGTTGATTTTTGTGACACCGAGCACCCGTTCCCAACTATATCAACAATAAAGTACACAACTAGGAATGTTTTAGTTGTCTCTAAGAAGACAATTAGTAGATAAATTTGAGAGAAATTTGTAGATTAAAAGAATCCCAGGAACCTGAAGTACAGCATGGACATGCAATTCAAGTCAAAGCATTTTAGTGACAACTTACCATGCATCAGGCACATCCTAGGCACAGGAAACAAGAATAGTCTCTCTCTGTTTGCTGAGCATAATATGATCACAGAAGTTTTTAAAAAGCTATAAAACATTGTATTGAGGAGGGAACACAGAAAGCTGTGAGAGATCATGGACATCCTGAACGAGGTGGGCTTCTCATAGGAAATAACATTTAACCTGAGGTCTGAAGGCTGAGTACAATTTCACCAGGCCGAGAAGAAGGGAAAATCAAAACATACATAACCACTCATA
Organism: Rhinopithecus roxellana; assembly: GCF_007565055.1. Taxonomy (NCBI): domain Eukaryota; kingdom Metazoa; phylum Chordata; class Mammalia; order Primates; family Cercopithecidae; genus Rhinopithecus; species Rhinopithecus roxellana. The sequence continues at coordinate 97,044,283 of NC_044556.1, read as the reverse complement.
AGAGATGACACAAAATATGTATACAAGGGAATGAATAAGAAATAGTAGAAATAGGCCAGGCACGGTGGCTCACACCTGTAATCCCAGCACTTTGGGAGGCCGAGGCAGGCAGATCACAAGGTCAGGAGATCAAGACCATCCTGGCTAACACGGTGAAACCCCGTCTCTACTAAAAATACAATGAATTAGCCGGGCGTGGTGGTGGACGCCTGTAGTCCTAGCTACACAGGCGGCTGAGGCAGGAGAATGGCATGAACCCGGGAGGTGGAGCTTGCAATGAGTGGAGATCACACTGCTGTACTCCAGCCTGGGCAACACAGCAGACTCTGTCTCAAAGGAAAAAAAAAATAGTAGAAATATTAGAAAGGTTGAGTAAAATTTCTGAAGGTTGAGTTAAATTTCACCAGACCAAGAGGAAGGGAAAATGTGTTCTAGGAAGATGAAACAACTCGTGAGAAGGTATGATGGTAAGAGAAAATCCTGATATGTTTGAGGGGCTGAAGAAATTTCTCTACAAAGTTTGGGAGAGGAAAAGCTAAGAGTTAACAGAAGTCTCAGCTCACACCCAGACCTTTAGGCTATATAAAGTTGTTAACATTTAACCTGTAAAAAGTAAAGCAGAGGTTCCTCTTCAAAGACTTTCCTCCCCATCTAATTAGGAATAAATAATAACTTCTCTTAGAAGCAAAATTTATTCAAAGACCTGTGCTAACATTCTTAAATATCTGCTAGCCATAATAAAGAAATCAATGTACTTTATGTTCTTAACTCCCACAATTTAGCCTAAATATTTGCCCTGGAGGCTTATACTGGTCCAAGCAAGCATTAGGTCATAGCCTGTTCCTCTTCCTTATTTGGAGGTGTTTTTACCTTTCTCAACATTTCACAAGTTACTTCCTCCTTCCTTTGTTCTCCTCTGCCTTTGCCTCTTTTAAAAAGTTCTAAGTTGCCAACCAATCAGGACAAATACAGAATGTGAGGTCTCGTTCCAGCCAATGGAAACCGGACACAGCAGTAAGGTGGACATGTCAGGTTATACATGACTCTGTCTCCTTTGTTCGGTGTATTCTCTTGGCAAAATTGCTGGTGAGTGTACCCTTTCTGCAGAAAGTAAAAAAATGGCCTTGCTGATGAAATTAAATTTATGTTAAAGTGCTATTTCTTTATAGCACCAGGGAACACGCATATCTAACAAACCCAAAGTGCAATATGATGCCATCGAAGAGGATTAAGTGGGTAACGCTATCATCAGAATTTTGTTTTGTGAAGATCATTCAGTTTGTAGGGTAGAACAGTGTATTGGGGTATGCAGGGGAGGAGAAGTCCAGGCATAGAAATGTCATACTGAAGGTTGTTACAGTAATCTAGATCCATGATGATGGAGGGAAAATAGCATATACATTCAAGCCAGATTTAGGAATAAAAATTGACAGGACCTGGGAATGTATTAGATGTAGAGTAAGAAGGAGAGAGAGGGGTCAAAGTGATGGCTTGGGCAACTGTGAACACGGCATTACCATTTTTGGAGAAAGGGAACACAGAGCAAGCAACATGTTCAGGTTTGGATGTTTTGAGTGTGAAGTGTTTGAGGGCCAAGCACATGGGATGCCCAGGTCAGGTGACTGCACTGGTTTAAGATGATTGCGATAGAAATTTGAGCCAGAGATATAGATGTGCAATTCATTAACAGGTAAAGGGAGTCAAAGCTATGGATGTGTAAAGGCACTGTGTAGCAGTGCAAGTGGTATAGGAAGGCAAACAAAGGATTTGTTATGAGAATGAGAATCAAAACATACATAGCCACTCATAAGAGAGGACACAAAATGTGTATACCAGAGAATGAATAAGAAATAATAAAAACGCTAGGAAAAGGGAAGGACATATTTTCTGAAAAAGTTAGGTGCCATTAATAGTTGATGTTTTAAGCTGGGAGAAAAACGTCATCTATCCAACGAAAAATAAGAAATGAAGGAAAAAATTCAAAAGGTACAGTAAGTGGAAAATGTTAAATAACTGTGGCAGAAGTATTTTTTATTCTAATAAAAGTAATCAGAGTAAATGTAAATGGATTTTAAAACACCCACTGGATTTAAAGAATAGAAGAACCTAACATGTTATTACAAGAGACAAACTTGAAACAAAAGAAAACAGAAAGATTTGAAATGAAGATTTTATTTATTTTTATAGCTACTAACTTTTGTAGCACTTACCATGTGCCAGGCATTGTTCTAAGCCTGTTACAAGTATTAACTCATTTAATCCTCATAACAATACTAGAAATTGAAGCATAAAGTTTACATAACCATTCCAAGATCAAAAAACTAGTAATAAGTGGCAGAGCTGAGATTCAAACCCAAGTGGTCAACCCAGATTGAGAAAGATATACAAATATGGATCAAAACAAACATGGTATTCAAATTTTAATAATAGACAAAATAGAACTTGAGACAACAAAAAATATTGGTCAAAAAGGGACAATACATACTGGTGAAAGCAGCACTCATTGTTTTTGGAGATTTCTAATATACCATTTCAAACCAACAGGTCAAGCAGAGGAAAATAAACAAATATGTCTATAAAAGATCTGTTTCATTATTTTTTTCAGAGCGGTTTTCCTAATCTACCCTTCATGAATTAACTCTGACTACATATGCCCTAAATTCTCTATCACCCTTATTCTGCTTTATTTTTCTCCAATGCAGTTATCACTACTATATATGTGTGTAAGATGTAATGTGTTGTTTACTAATTTATTATCAGCACCAGCAAAATACCGCCTCCATGAAAGGCAGGAATTTTGTTTTGTTTACCACCATATCTCATATGCCTAGAACAGTGCGTAGCAAAAAAGTAGGCATTGAATATTCATTGAAAAACTTAACAAATAGAGAAATCTAAATAATACAATCAATAAAATTAATGTATAAGTACTATGTGTACATACTCACCCTCAATAGATGTAGAAAACATTCTCTTTTGAGTGAAAACAGAATAGTCAGAAAAATTGGCCATGTGTGAAGCCATAAAATAAGCTTCAAGAAATTCCAAAAGAAAATATCATAAGATACTAGGAATAAACATCATACTAGTAACAATAATTATAAATCAATATTACAGATATTCTTAAAATGTCAGTCACATACTAAATATTACACTCAATAATAAGCTAAATCTTTAAATAGTGGATCAAAATAATTTAAAAGACTGAAATGTTAAAAATTAGTAACTGACTAGTAAGTAGTAATTTAACTATGCTAACAAACTAAACTAAATTAAAAGGAACTAAACACATAAAGCTAAATGACTAAGCTAATAAGTAAACTAAATTAAATACCTAAACTAAATTGTATAAACTAAACTAAAAAAAAATACTATCCCGAACACTTGAGATAAAGATAAATCATAAGAAATGCCATAACACATAGAACTGAATTCCTGTGAGTTATTCATTTGTCAAAATTAAAGGGACATAATAAAAGCATACCTAGAGAGAATTTTATAGTTTTCATACATTTATCAGGGATAAAAATGAACTCAGTAAGAGCAACTGAACTCAGCTGAGCACCATTGCCTGCACCTACAGTCCCAGCTACTCAGGAGGCTGAGCCAGGAGGCTCACTTGAGCATAGGAGTTTGAGGCCACAGTGCACAGTGATCATGTCGGTGAATAACCACAGCACTCCAGCCTGGGTAATATAACAAGACTCCATCTCTTTTAAAAAATGAAATAGAAAGAAAAAGAAACAAAGAAATAACGTTAAAGATAAGAACAGAACAAAATTCTGCTTAGGAAGTTGTCTAATATTACTTGAAGATAAACTGTAATAAATCAGAGATGTTTATTTTAAGCCCTAAACAACTCATAGAAAAGTAAAACGAGAAGTATACTCCATGAGCCAATACTTGAGCAATCATAGTGGAATCATAACATATATGTAATCAAGCTAAAAGAAGGCAGGAAAGAAAAGAAGCAAAGAAAGCTGGTCAAATAGAAAGCAATCTATATATATGGACATTTTGGTGTCTTCCAGTGAAAAAACTGGCTTTCTGACGGTAAAACCCATCTGCCAACAGATTCTCCCTCCACATACAGAGTTTGCCTTCAGCTTTTAAATTACCTTCTCTTAAATATAAAAAGGCAGACAAGGTTTACTGGACATTTGAGCAAGGTCTCTATTATGAAAGATAACAATAAATAGCCACGTACAATGGGATAGAACTACTTGGAAGGCTGAGGCGGATTGCTTGAGCCCAGAAATTTGAGACCAGCCTGGGCAACATAGCAACAGATACCATCTAAAATATGAAACAGAGAAACACAAGGAGAAGAAATCTTCAAAATGTATATAATTTTTATCCTCAAAGAAAGCAGAGAATATATTGCAACCATAGAGCAACAAAAGATGTTTTCAGATTCATAAAACAAGACTGAACTTTGGATAAGTAAAATATGTTAACATAGGTTTTTCTAAATTAATAGGTGGATTAGAAAATAAAATAAGAAATTCTCTCCAAATGTGAGAACTAAAAGACAAATACAAGGAAAGTGAGAGAGAATAAATAAAATGGAGGGTTCATCCCAGGAGATCTAATATCTGACTAGTAGACATTCCAGAAAGAAAAAACATGGAAAGTGAAGGGGAAGAAAGTATCATAGAAATAATACAAGAAAAGTTCTCAGGTAGAAGCATATGAGTTTCCAGACTAAAAAGTAATTCTCCAGGATAATGGATGAAATTAGAAAGGACCCACCTTAAGTGGGACCTTGCCCACTAGTAAAGCATACCTGTAGAATTTAGGGATAAAGGGGATCCTAAAATCTTCCAAAAACAAAACAAAACATAAACCCCAAGTCGCATTTAATTACTGAGAATCAGAATGACCTGGGCTTCTCAAAAAGAACACAGGGAATTTGAAGATAATTGAGTAGTGTCTTCAAAATTCTAATAGAAATACTTTCTAACTTACAATTCTGTATTCAGCCAAACCATCAAGCAAGTGTTGGGATAGAGTAAAGATATTTTCTGACATTCAGACCTTCAAAAAGTTATCTCTATTTGTTCCTGTTATAGCTCTGGAAATTAAAAATTAGTAAACTAAAAAAGGAGATTTGTTGTTTAGGAATCAGGGATGTAACACAGGAGAGGGGCAAAGGGAATTCACAGGATGATGGATAAGGAGAGTCCCTGGATGTCAGCTGAGTATCTGGCCAAGAGAACAACCAGGGCAGACTAAAGCTGAAAGACAGCTCCAGGAGAGAGATATTGAATAATAATAATAATAATAATAATAATAATAATAAACTAATACATGGAAAGGAAAATGGAAAAAAAATCATTTGATAGCTTTAATACCTTGAGAGAAAATGTAGATTTCTGTGGGAAATTTTAAGGATGATTTAGCATAATACAGAAAAATAAGCAAAAAATGACAAGAATTAATTTCACTAATTACAAGAAAGGAAATGTAACAATATTGCTTTACATGATTCAACTGTAAATAATAATTATGCAATCAAGGTAATATAAACTCTCACAATTGATTTTAACAAAGTAACAACATAATTGGGTTCAGGGACAGTGGGGGTGTGGGAGTGTGTATATGTGTTTTGGGGGCATGGAGAAGAGCCAAATTCCATCTTTTATGATAGAAAGTTAAAAGCCAATGTCTAAATTTGAAATATGAAAAACTATTTTTAAAAAATCTGTTATGTCTTGAATGCTTATGTCCCCACAAAATTCCTATGTTGAAATCCTAACCGCCAAGGTGATTAGGAGATGGAATCATTGGGATGTGGTTGGGTAATGAGGGTGAGGCCTTCATGAATGGAATTAGTGCCCTTATAAAGGATGCCTTAGAGAGCCAGCTAGCTACTTCGGCCATGTGAGTCTGGAATAAGATGACAGCTGTCTGAGGAAGCCTTGATCTTGGACTTTCAGCTCCAGAACAGTGGACAATAAATTTATGTTGTTTATAACTCATCCAGTCTATGGTATTTTGTTAGAGCATTCGGAACAAAGACAAGATGCTATCTTTTTTTTTTTTTTTTTTGAGACGGAGTCTTGCTCTGTCGCCCAGGCTGGAGTGCAGTGGCCGGATCTCAGCTCACTGCAAGCTCCGCCTCCCGGGTTTACGCCATTCTCCTGCCTCAGCCTCCCAAGTAGCTGGAACTACAAGCGCCCGCCACCTCGCCCAGCTAGTTTTTTTTTTTTGTACTTTTTAGTAGAAACGGGGTTTCACCATGTTAGCCAGGATGGTCTCGATCTCCTGACCTCGTGATCCGCCCGTCTCGGCCTCCCAAAGTGCTGGGATTACAGGCTTGAGCCACCGCGCCCGGCCAAGATGCTGTCTTGAAATAACAAGGTATACATCACAAGACATAGCTGAGAGAGTGAAAAGTGATGCCATTTGAGGTGTGGGAATTGGGAAATAGAAAAGTGTAGTGAGGGAACTGCTCTTTTGTTATAAGTCCTATAATAAAACAGTGTTTTTGTTCAACAGTTTCTGTGTCACTTTGGGAAAAAATTAAAATCACAATTAGATGAAATTGTGGGACGGATGGTAATGAATCCAGATCATGAACCTAAGGATCTATCCAAAATGATTCCAAGTTCTAGAATGAAGAAGCAAAAGCAGGTTTTGGCCGGGAAGTTACAATGGCATATCCTGGGAGAGCTCTGAAGCCGGTTCTCTAGAGAGTAGCTGGGAAATGCTGCAGCGTCTCACACCCACACAGCCTGCTAACCCGTTCCTACCTAGATCATGTTTTCCAGTGAAATATTGGCAGGGAAACATTGATTTATCACTATTTTATAAGGAGAGAATTTGGCAAGGGCTGTGGATTAAAGCGTACACAGAATATAGGTCTTGAAACTGGAAAGTGTCCACCTGGATTTGAAGAGAATTGCCACTAAGTGGGATAGCTCTTCCTTCAATAAAGACATACTGAGCATCTAAGTGTAAAACATTGTGTTAGACTTTGGGTGGGATGTGCTTATAAAGATTAATAGGCTGCAGGCTGGAGAAAGTTACAATCTACTGGGGAAGATATGAGCACATGGAAATTAAATAATAAGACGTCACAGTCAGTATATCAAGTCATTTAAGCAGGTTGTTGTGAGCAGTTCAGCTTGCCCTGATATTCTCAGATATTTTGAATGAGGAGAGGTACACAGTGATACATTTTTAGAATCCTAATTATGTATGTCCTAAGAGAAAGAAAAATGGGAAATAATGACAATGTATTCTGTGAAACCAAGCTGATCTTTTCCAGAACTGTTTGCATTGAAGGAAAAAGAAAGCCAAAGCCCGAAAAACAGAAGAGGAAGAGAGAAAGAGACAGGAGAAAAGAGAGAGAGAACATTAAGTTAGGAACACGTAATAAGGGACGTAATGTAACTAAATCAATGGTTACAACCCACAGAACCAGTTTTAGAAATAAGCGAATGGAGGGGGTCATGCCTTGTGTATGTTAATATTTATTTCCACAAATAATTATAATTAATGTGATATGAATCAAGTCTCACCACAATGGATTGCCACACGGGGTGCTGGCCCATATCTTACAATTTTCACGTACTAACTTTTTGCTTAAAATAAATAGGGTATAAGTTGGTGGTTGCCATTTTGATGTAACTCTGTATTTTTGTGGCAATAGATATTTTTACCTGAATTTTAATTAATACTTGAATTATATTTGACAAATGATCCTTTCACTGCCTTTTACTTAAGTAAAAATACCTGTGAAATGTGGTTTTCAGCAAAGCTGAGAAGACCATTAAAATGGTAAATTCTGGACCGGGTGCAGTGGCTCACACCTGTAATCCCAGCACTTTGGGAGGCCAAGGCGGGCGAATCACAAGATCAGGAGATCAAGACCATCCTGGCTAACACAGTGAAACTCCATCTGTACTAAAAATACAACAAAATTAGCTGGGCATGGTGGTGGGCACCTGTAGTCCCAGCTACTTGGAAGGCTGAGGCAGGAGAATGATGTGAACCCAGAAGGTGGAGGTTGCAGTGAGCCGAGATTGCGCCAGAGTGAGACTCTGTCTCAAAAAAAAAAAAAAAAACAAAAGGCAAATTCTGAAGATAAAAAAAGTTTAATAACTAGTAAATCAAGATGACTAGTTTTCAAAAAGAATAAAATAAACGCATATCACAGAATGGGAGGAAGTAGTTTGGGACCACCATGAGAACTTGGGTAAACATTTGTTTGCCAAAGAGGTGCTCTGGTTTTGGGATGGGAGAGATTGCAACACTCACTGATGGCTCAAAGAAGGGTAACAGAATGCGGCTCCAGGGAATGTGAGATATAATGAAAATACCAGGACATTTCAGACATAGATGCATGATTAGAGAAAGAAATCTGACAATAATTCCTTAGCTAAGAAATGTAGCAAGCAGTAATAAACAATAAAAGCACAATACATGGAATCTTCAAAAACAGAAATTTAGATAACTTAAAAATATCTATGTATCATCGCACCCATATCTCTTAAGAATAACAAAAATTATTGAGCTATTGAAAGGCAAGGCCATGATTGCCATAGATTTAGCCAAAGGAGACAATTCTGAAGTGAAATGAGAAAAACAATTAGCATTTCAATGAGGACAAATAATACAGCAGTGGTTGAAGTAAGAAAAATATTTCGAAAGCGCTTCACGTTGTCTGTTTGCATTGTTTGTTGTTTTGTTTTACTGTTGCCCTTTGACTTTTCTCTGTGATATATAAAAATTTAGGAACAGAAATATGTGGTCACTCGAGTCAATGAAAAAGTCCATATTGTAGGCCACGCACAGTGGCTCATGCCTGTAATCCCAGCACTTTGGGAGGCTGACGCAGGCAGATCACCAGAGGTCAGGAGTTCGAGACCAGCCTGGCCAACATGGTGAAACCCCATCTCTACTAAAAATACAAAAATTAGCTGGGCGTGGTGGCGGGTGCTGTAATCCCAGCTAATCGGGAGGCTGAGGCAGGAGAATCGCTTGATCCTGGGAGGCAGAAGTTGCAGTGAGCCAAGATCGTACCACTACACTCCAATCTGGGTGACAGGAGCCAAACTCCATCTCAAGAAAAAACACAAAAAACAAAAAAACAAAACTCATATTGTACTAACAGATACAGAATGTGAAGCATCATGTAGGGTTGCTATTCATCTGGTCTGAACCGCCATTTTGTGACTATATTTATGGCCCTGATGGGTTAATGAGCATCTGTCCAGTCCCATGGGCTCCTCTGTTTAAGCATCTGAGTGAGCAGAGGACAGACAGTAGGCTGGACCAGCAGGTTCCATGTCAGCTCAGGGCCCCAAACATCAGATACACGGTTAAACTGAGGGTGCAGACAGCTCCATGAAGAGCCTAAAGTAACCATCTCTGATGAGCTGAGAATGGGGAATTCGTTTCCCAGTTTCCCAACATCCTTGTTAAACTTCCAGGGAGGGCCACCACCTTCTGTCACCCACCCAGATGCCTGTCTGGGAGCCCCTGATCCTCATCAAGTAACACCACACTAATGCAGGACCTAGCCATTCCACCCAGGGCAGCCGTCACCGTGGGATGCACCTGGTCATAGTTACTCAATAGTCTTCTTGGAAGAGGTCCCTGATGTTTCTTCCACTCCCCCAGCTGTAAACTTTGCCAGGAAGCAAGGAAATGCCCTGTGGAACATTTAACTGAACAGTCAGCAAAAGACAATCACACAGGTCAGGTGATGATTCATGCTTTGCAGCTCATTTCTTCCCTTTGGGAAAATCCATGCTGTTTCCCTGAATCCCCTGAAATAAATTGCAAAGGTTTAGAAAGCCTAAAAATAAGTGCTTCTCCAGTCCAGAGCTGTCACTAGAAGCTAACTCCCACATTGGTTTTAATTTCCTGTCTTGTAACATTTTCCAAGTACATGCTACTCTTTGCCACCTCTTCGGAAACTGCCATTAAACTGTGATTTGTGTCTAGTCAAGAAACTGAGGCACAAAATGGTCAAGTAACATTTCCAGGATCACACATATAGTCAGGATGGGACTGGAATCCTAGCACAGGCAGGTCTGCCTCTGCCACTATTTCTTCATGCCACCTTCTTAATAACTTATAGGCCTTGCGCAGTGGCTCATGCCTGTAATCCCAGCACTTTGGGAGGCCAAGGCAGGCGGATCACTTGAGGTCAGGTGTTTGAGACCTGCCTGACCAACATGGAAAAACGCCGTCTCTATTAAAAATATGCAATTAACCAGACGTGTGGCGCATGCCTGTAATCCCAGCTACTCGGGAGGCTGAGGCAGGAGGATTGCTTGAACCTGGGAGGCAGAGGTTGCCGTGAGTCTAGATTGCACCATTGTACTCCAGCCTGGGCAACAAGAACAAAAGTCTGTCTCAAAATTAATTAATTAATTAATTAAATAAAATAACTTTTAACGGTCTCATCCCCTAGTTCTCTAGATTCCTAGAGCATGCCCTTCACCGATGGCCTATGCCACTCAATTCAGCTTCTAATACTCTACTGATCTTGATTCAAATACATTCCAATAACACTCTAATTTCAAAAAAGAACTTTATTGACTATTTCAAAAATTATTATTTTATTTCCCAATGAGCTTGTGGGCTTTTTGAAGAGCTGTATTTTAGAATGATCCCTGTGGTCCTGTGGGTAGCGTTAGGGCCCACCTCTTCATGGACAGACAAGACTTGAGCATCCTGGCAGAGTTTGAAGCTGGTCGGGAGTACTGGGTGCATGGTTACCCTGTTACACAGCTGGTTCCCAGGGTACAGGGAGTTAAAGAGCTTCCCAAGGGAGCTTGGTCTGCCTGTAGACATGGTTAGTAGATATATTTCTTCATCCAATAAGACTAGGGAGAGAATGCACAAAGAAAGATAAAGGTTTTCCATCAAACTATGAAAACCTTTGTCCCCAATATTGGCAGTAATGTTTTCTTTTAGATACCAATGGAAACATCCCTTTCATGGTACTGCCAACAATTTTCTCAACAAATCATCATGTTGATGGATTATGGATGCAGCTTACATTCTCCTACTTCACTTTCTTTTTTGTTTCTTTTTGTTTTCTTTATTTTTATTTCTTTTTCTTTTTTTTGAGATGGAGTCTTGCTACATCACTTACGCTGGAATGTAGTGGCACAATCTCGGCTCGCTACAACCTCCTTCTCCCAGGTTCAAGTGATTCTCCTGCCTCAGCCTCCTGAGTAGCTGAGATTACAGGTGTGTGCCACCAAACCTGGCTAATTTTTGTATTTTTAGTAGAGACAGGGTTTCACCATGTTGGCCAAGCTGGTCTTGAACTCCTGACCTGAAGTGATCCGCCTGCCTCGGCCTCCCAAAGTGCTGGGGTTACAGGCATGAGCCACCACATCTGGCCTCTACTTCACTTTCATTCAGAGCAGATTGTGAGGAATTGCATATTTGGTAGTCTTTTCATTGCTTTTTATTAAGCCTTTTTTTGGTTAGCGTTTTCATTGCTTTTTTATATTCTAAAATTGAATATAAAATTGATTGAATGCAAATACCAATAATGACAATGGGTTACAAACTTGTGGTAATAAATGGCCTGAATTTTTGATGGCCCTAAGCTGTAACTCTTCATAGAGTCCTCAGCCCCTCAGCCTCACTCTGGCATATCTCAGTTTCTCTGTTATTCTGCTCCACGAAGGATCTCTATAGGGATCATTAGTTCTTACATAGAGTACTTGATTTTGAAAAAATATGAGGTATCTGTCTTAGTTCCTCACCCAATAACTGATTATTTCCTCTCTTCCGGATGGCTGGTATCACCCCACTGTACAGGCTCAGTAATGTTCTTGTTCTCCATATCTCTTAGTCTTTAATACAAATACAAACTTTATTTGTTCTTCCAGCAGGTAGGGCACAACATTTTCAATCAGGAAAACTGGATTTCAGTGGCAGCTTGCCAGATTAACCAACTAGTGAACTTGGCCAAGTTACTTCACATCTCTGAGTCTTAATTTTCTTATTTGTAAAATAAAGATCAAAAATATATTCCTAAGAATACTTAGCCCCAATGATGTAAAGATCTTTAAAATTATAAAGCAATATACAAGTAGAATGGATCAATATTTTGATTTTGTGTTTCTTCCACAGATTCCCTAGAAGCAACAAAAAAGTAGTAAGTTCCTGGATTAGATACTGTATAGGGTGCTAGGGATGTGAAAACGTGTCTCCTTTTCTTGTCTTCTCTTTCACATGAACTACCTTGACTGCTAATTTAATCTTCTCAGATTATATCATTTTCGTATGCTATCTCAAATCTTTGGTAGATCGGAATAACACATTATTTAATAAATTAATAATTAATACAAGAAAATAAATAATTAATGGTACAGGGCACAATACCTGCTCAAAAGGAATGTATATCCTAACAAGAGGACATGACAATATTTGTAAAGATGATTTCACAGCATCAGGGACATTCTGAAAGCCCTGAATGAGTGATGGAGATGGTACAATTGCAGGAGAGATGGGAGAGATCGCGGGAAGACGCGAACTGGGAAAAGGCTTTGGAGAGCAGGTAGTGTTCCCGTGAGGTCTTGAAGCCAATGAAGATTGAAGAGAGCCTTTCACCCCAGAGAAGGAGGTGAACAAAGATTCAAGCACAGAGACAGGTCAAGGGTGTTCAGGAGGAAGTAAGGCAGCCTGGAGTTGAGAGAAAGGACACTGAAGTACAAGACAGAGAAATGACTTTTCAGAGGCTGAAAATGTAACAAAATGTATAGGCTACTGGCTGTTGTCCACCACCACTTCCGCATTTGCACAATCTGAGAATCCTGTACAATCCATGAGGCTCAGGAACAAGCCACTCGGTTGGGGGTCAGCAGGCCTGGGTGTCCTTACCAGCTCTGCAAGTCACAAACATCTCTGAGCTTCATCGTTTTTTCCAGAAGAGTAGTTCTCCGCATCCATATTGCAACACATTAGAATGTTTAACAAGTCATTTGTTACTATTGTGAAATTATTAAAGTAGGTGAATATTTTAATTATAAATCACTTGTTTCAAAATTTCTTGAGTAGAATGAAAGGAATGGAAAAGGGAGTGTGTAAGTCCATAAGAGGGAGTGACCTATGTCACAGCACCAATAATGTTGTTCCAACGTAGAGGGAATGGGGAGAGACCAGTGTCCTAGAACCTAGAGGCGTGGTTCTATATTTTAAAGTGCCCCATAACAACGAAGTAATGACACAACTAGGTCTGGACGGTGCCTGTGAAGGCGGAAAATCTGAAGGCACACTTGCCTCTGGAGAGTATGTAGCCAGTACTCAGGCACTGGGTAGCTCCTCATGGAAAAAGGAAGGAGCAAGAGGCTCTCATTGGTTCAGAGGCAGCTTGTCTCGGGAACTCAGATGTGGAGGGCTGGTGTGGTTCTGATGCGCCCACAGCCAGGATCGACTGGGTTTGCAGCTTTCCATTCTCTTTTCTGTTCTAATTCTGCAGGTAGAACTTGATGCCTCCTTTGAGTCCTCTGCTCCTGGTTCCTCTGTTCCCATTTCCTGTTCCCAGTGGATCCTGGGAAACACATGAATCACACTTCAAATGATGTTTGACATTATTGAAAAGGGCCCTCTCTAGAGAATACTTTTTATTATGTGAAGCGTCTTATTTGTGATACATAGAGCACTTGTGTTTAAGCTGCTGCCTGTTTATATTTGTGTATGCAGTACTGGTTTTCTTTGAGAGGGGGCCACTTAGGACATTTATGTTGCTGAGTACCCCTTACATTGCGAAAGATCCCCCTAAGGCTAGCTGATTGTTCAGTTTTTCCTGATTTTCTGTCTTACTGCTAGTGCCAACTGTGCATCTGGGCATAAACCAGACCCTGGCTCACCAAAGGCTGGCCATTGTCTCTTCCTCTTACCCATCTATTCTAACATACCTTCAGTCACCCAGAGCCCATAGAATGCCATCAACGACAGTACACCTTACACAGGAAGAAAGATGAGACTTTCCAGTTGACTAGAAAGAATGCAAGTGTGAACATTCTACAGTGAGGAAAACAAAAACCAAAATAGAAAAACACCAAAAACTTGGAATATTCCTCTTGGTTTTCCTTGAGCTGATAGAGTGGGCTCTTTAAGGATGAGACTCTTTACACAATACATCAGGTCATGAGTTCTCAGCGGGGGCCAAAAGGGACACACCGACAAAGGAAGACATCATTTTCCTCCAGCAGATTCAGGGACGAAGGGATCTGTTCCGTTATTGATGCAATGCTGAGTCACTTAGCAGCTGACTCATTAGCAGCCATTAGCCGGCCCACAGTCAACAGAAAATGAGCACAATTGTGCAATCTTTACAGAAGAGAATTTACAAATTAGGGTTGGCAACCGAACTGACAGATCTGGGACTGTTATCAAACAGAGGAGACTTTCTGCCTGCTGACTAGTTTGGAGACTTGCACCCAGCAACATGAACACCCAGGAAGCTGTTGCACTCTATAGACAGGTCAAACAAGACTCCTTTAAACTGATGTTTTTCTGTTTCTCTCTGTTTGCTCCTTGTATGAGATTATGCCATTACATTCATGCACTAAGCAGACAGATCATACTATTCGTTCTGATTTCACTTGGCTCCTTAAACACCATACAGTTTACTAACGGAGCTGTTTTAATAATATTGGCTCTTTGTGTCATGCCAAGACACAGGTGTCACTAGGGGACACAGGGCTGGAAACTTAGCTGAGCATGAATAGCCCAGAAGGATAAGACTGGGATATCTTCTAAATAGGAAGAGGGAAACGACTACCGTGAAGCCAGACAAGGAAATAGGAAGTGTTAGCCAGGCTTTCAGCAGTGCGAAGTGCTACCCTGGAATCTTTCTCACTCTGGTGGCCAAATTTACTTGATTCCTACCTTTCATTCAACCTGGTGCCCCTGTGGTGGGCTTCACTATGATTTATTCAGTGAGACCTCTGGCCAGTCCTGCCTTTACCTTGGTACCCCACTCTCTCAAGGTCAGGTTTCCCTGACTGGTCACTAGCTCTCTGAAACTCCAGCCTGGTAGGTGACTGGGCACCTGTCTGAACCTCAGGTCTCTCTTTGTGTGTGTGTGTGTGTGTGTGTGTGTGACAGAGTTTTGCTCCTGTCGCCCAGGCTGGAGTGCAATGGCGTGATCTCAGCTCACTGCAACCTCTGCCTCCCAGGTTCAAGCAATTCTACTACCTCAGCCTCCTGAGTAGCTGGGATTACAGGCATGCATCACCATGCCTGGCTAATTTTGTATTTTTAGTAGAGACAGGGTTTCTCCATGTTGGTCAGGCTGGTCTCGAACTCCTGACCTAAAGTGATCACCTGCCTTGGCCTCCCAAAGTGCTGAGATTACAGGTGTGAGCCACAACCTCAGGTCTTTAAGGTCAGATGCTCCTGACAAGTTAGTCTTACCAAGAGAAGATGTTTTGCCAGGTAGCACTGGCTCCCAGTTATGAACACTAGTTTCTTCTGCCATTTACTGGCTGCATACCTTTAGGCGAATGACTTAAATCCTTGAGTGTCTAATCCTCCATCAGTTACATGGGAGTACCACTGCACTTCATTTAACTCCACAAGAGTTCATTTACTCAACAAATATTCACTGATCACCTCTGGCAAGCCTGGCTCTGTGCTAGGCACTAGGGACATAGTGGCAAACTGTAAACTATGTAGATAAGGTTCTTTCTCACATGGAAGGAAATTTACATGTTACCTAGGGTAGGAATGGGCAGGAGGAGACAAAATAACAAAGCAAACAAATTTGCCTAGTACTATTAGATAGTAACACATGCTAAAAAACTAAGGAACAAAGATACAGAATATGATGATTTGATAAAGAGTGACCAGGGTGGAGGTGACAGGATTTAGACAGGGAGGTCGCATTTGATATGAAGCAATGTGAAGGTGCATTGTGAAGATGTGAAGCATGGATATGAAGACCGCTTTGTGAAGATACGGAAGCGCAGTAATCCAGGTAGCAGAAAGAGCAGGAGCCAAGGTCCTTAAGCAGGAATGAGCTTGACTATTTCTGAGGACACGTAGGGGGGTGTTGGACTCAGGAAGGTAGGTGATCCAGTGTGTGGTAGCAGATGAGCTTATCTGACAGGCAGAGCCAGCCGTGTGGGACACTGGAAACCACAGAAGGAGCCTAAATCTTAGTCTATATTCAGTGGTGACTCTGGGAGGAATTTTCCACAGGGAAGTGGCATCATCTGCCTTGCATTTTAAAAGATCATCCTGTCTCCTTTATAGGGTGGGGATTATAGGAAGAAGTGAGCGTAAAAAGAATAGTTAATAGAGTATGCGTAGCCCAGGTAGGAAATTCTGGTGGCTTGGCTTGAACTAGAATAGTTTAGGAGATAAGGAGGAGTTGACGCAGCAGGGATTCTTCTTGGAGATAAAGTCAGCAGGCTTGCTGATGGATTGGATGTGAGTGGATGGGAAGGAAAGGAATTAAGGATGATGCCTAGATTTCTGGCGAGGTGTCTGGGTGGACGATGGTAACTTTAAGTGAGATGAGGGAGACCAAGTCAGGGCTATTAGGGGAGGAAGGTCAGTGGCAGTCAGACTTTCCCTGGGGCCAGGTTACTTTGTCATTCTTCTTAGCCAAGTGAGGTTGTCAGATCGGCAGTTGAATCTACTCTACGTTTGCAGCTCAGTGGAAATATTAGAGATGGAATTTTTTTGTTTGTTTTTTAGACACTCTTGTTGCCTAGGCAGGAGTGCAATGGCACAATCTCAGCTCACTGCAACCTCCGCCTCCCGGGTTCAAGTGATTCTCCTGCCTCAGCCTCCTGAGTAGCTGGGGTTACAAGCATGCACTACCATGCCCGGCTAATTTTGTATTTTTAGTAGAGACAGGGTTTCTCTATGTTGGTCAGGCTGGTCTCGAACTCCCGACCTCAGGTGATCCACCTGCCTCGGCCTCCCGAAGTGCTGGGTTTACAGGCGTGAGCCACAGAGCCTGGCCAGATGGAAGCATTTAAGTACGTAGATTGTTTAAGGCTCAGCTCTAAACGATCATATCATCATTCATTCATTGAACAGGTCCTGTTCTAGGCACTGGGGTTACAGTAGTAAACATAACAGATGAAAAGCCCTGCCCTCATGGAGCTGACATTCTAGCAGGAGGAGAGCGGCAACAAATATGTGAATGAAATGTATGTTAGGGAAAAAAAGAGCAGGAATTATAGAGACAGGAATGCAGGCTGAAGATAGAGGATCAGATTTAAATTCAGTGGTTAGGGAAGGCATGTTTGAAAAGACCTGAGTGAGGTGAGGGAGAGAGTATGTGGTTACCCGGGGAACTATGTTTCAGGAGGAGCGCAGACAGGTGTGGAGAGGAAACGGGTGTGGGAGTGCAGGCAGGTGTGAGTTCTCTCAATCCCAGTCCTTCCCAGTCCTGTGTGGGTTGTCCATCAAACTATTATTGCTCTCACCACCTCTATCAGCCAGTGGTTGAAGGGGTAGTCTGTGAGTGTCACCAAGTCCACTGGCTCCTCTGCATTGAATGGACTCACTTGCTAACTGATGGTGGGCTGCACCACCCGGGACACTTGCCCTCAGCAGGCGGCTTCTCCACCAAGCCTGCAGGTGTGGAGAGGAAATCCCACAGCCCAGGGATGGGCACCACATGGAACTCACAGGAAAGGGCTCTGCATGTGCTCACTGATACTGCAGCCCCAGAGGGTAGGATTCCTCCACAAAAGAAGTGATCAAACAAACAACATGTTCCCTAAATCTTTGGTTTGGGCTTAAGCTTTTCCCTGCTCTTTGTATCTGTCCTCCATTCCTGACACTATAGCTGGGATGCCTGCCTTTGTAACCAAGCCTGGCTCAGGCAGAAGCACATCTTCTGAGCATCAAAAAAAAGATGCACATCTTTTTTTTTTTTTTTTTTTTGAGACAGAGTTTCACTCTTGTTGCCCAGGCTAGAGTGCAATGGCGCGATCTCAGCTCACTGCGACCTCCGCCTCCTGGGTTCAAGCGATTCTCTTGCCTCAGCCTCTGAGTAGCTGGGATTACAGGCATGCACCACCATGCCCGGTTAATTTCATATTTTTAGTAGAGACGGGGTTTCTCTAGTTGGTCAGGCTGGTCTCGAACTCCCGACCTCAGGTGATCCACCTGCCTTGGGATCACTTCTGGGACTTCAATTTTGTCATCTCCTGGCTGATCCAGCCACCATACTAGCCCCTGCCCAAGGCCCTGAGTTCATGGCTGCCATTTCCTCCTGTTTCTATGGGCAGCCTCGACTTACCAGCAGCTTTTGGAGCCAATTGGCCTAGGTTTGTTTCCTGGCCCTTATCAGTCATGTGACCTTGAATCAGTCAATTTCTTTCTTTTTTTTTTTTTTTTTTTGAGATGGAGTCTCATTCTGTCGCCCAGGCTGGAGTGCAGTGGTGTGATCTCTGCTCACTGCAACCTCCACCTCCTGGGCTCAAGCAATTCTCTTGCCTCAGCCTCCCGAGTAGCTGGGATTACAGATGCTCACCACCACGCCTGGCTAATTTTTGTATTTTTACTAGAGACAGAGTTTCACCATGTTGGCCAGGCTGGTTTCAAACTCCTAACCTCAAATGATCCACCCGCCTCGGACTCCCAAAGTGCTGGGATTACAGGCATGAGCCACAGCGCCCAGCCAGTCAACTTCATGAGGGTTGTGTTTCTTTATCTATAAAATGGAGATAATAGCCCCATCAATGTTTTTGTAAGACATAAATGTGTTACTACATCTACAATTATTAGTCCTATGCTCGCCATGCATTTGGTGTTCCAAATAAAATGTATTATTATTGGCTAGTTATCATCTGCCTTTTAAATAGATATAAATAAATATTGTAAAGGACAGCCTGGGACAGCAACAGTAGACGTCTGCCCTAGTTGTGTTTAGGCAACGTGCTGGCTTCTAAAACTTGCTAATAATATACTTTATTTAATGAACATATCCCAAATAGTTTCAGTTCAATGTGAACAATATAAAAATGAATGAGATATTTTACATTTTTTTTATTATGGTAAAACATATAAAACAAAATTTACTATCTTAACCATTTTTATGTGTACAGTTAAATGGGATTAAGTTGGTTCACATTGATGTGCAACCATCACCACCACCCATCCACAGAACATTTTTCATCTTGCCCCAAAATATGAAACGCTTTGCAAGTTTGTATGTTATCCTTGCACAGGGCCCATGCTAATTTCCTCTGTGTCATTCCAATTTTCAGTATCACTTCCAATATTACTTGTTACCCACACAAACACAGCACCTTGGCCTTTTAAAGAGGTTCGCTGATGGTCTGAAAGTGATTAACAAGGGTTAAAGAACCTGTCTTATAGAGTAAGTTTGCTTTAAACCTCATGCAATTTTGCATGCTAAAACTGCCTCAGAAACTCTGACTGGGGGTTCTGTGGACACACGACTTACTGTGACAACTATAGGTTGAACATTTTCATTTTTCACTCAACCAGAACTAACTTAAGATGTGTCGTCACCAATGTGCTTTCTCAGAGGGTCTATTGCTGACTAATTGGAGGCATTGTGTTAGTAAATTCTTCTCAAACAAATACATTCTTTCGACAGATCTTAGATCTGAGTCCTTTATGGAGACCTGTTAACTTTCTACTGTAAACATTTGTTATTCAACTCCAGATCAGATACAAATGGTTATCGAGATGAAGTGCAGAAATACTTTTTTTTTTTCTTTCTATTCCACATGGCTTTTTAAGACTTGGCGCAGGATAGAAAAGAATGCCTGAGTCAGGATTCAGGAATTAACTATCACCCACAGGCTCACTTCTAGGTAGATGGAGAAGTGCATATCCCCACGTCCTCTTGAGGCTAGGTGTGGCCATGTGGCTTGCTTGGCCAGTGGAATACGGGCTGCAGTTACCTTGCCCCAGTCAACTCTAAAACGGTGTGTGACGCTAGTGGTGTCATAAAATGATGGATCCCCCATCAGCCTGGGACCCGTAACAATTACAAAGAGCAGAGGCCCCTCCTGCCCAGTGGGAGGCGTGTAATACGGCAGCAATAAAGTTTTGAGTCTTTAAACTCCTGAGATTTTGGGATTTTTCATTACAACAGCATAATCAACTTATCCTGGCTAATACAGGAGCTAAGTAATAAATGCAAAAAAATCACTAAATTATGAAAGGCCTTCCTCTTTTTCCCTGCCCATCACCTGCCCACCAACACTCTTCTCTGACCACCACTATAAACAATAGAACAAATTCTGAAAGAAAACTTCCCTTGGTCATAATTTTAACATGGCTAGGTTTTTTATTTATTTTTATTTTTATTTATTTATTTATTTATTTTGAGACAGAGCCTCGCCCTATTGCCCATGCTGGAGTGCAATGGCATGATCTCAGCCTACCACAACCTCTGCCTCCCAGGTTCAAGCGATTCTCCTGCCTCAGCCTCCCGAGTAGCTGGGATTACAGGCACGTGCCACCATGCCTGGCTAATTCTTAGTAGAGATAGGGTTTCACCATGTTGGCCAGGCTGGTCTTGAGACCTTGTGATCTGCCTGCCTCAGCCTCCCAAAGTGCTGGGATTACAGGTGTGAGCCACCACGCCTGGCCTAATTTTTGTATTTTTAGTAGAGATGGGGTTTCACCATGTTGGTCAGGCTGGTCTCGATCTCCTGATCTCATGATCCACTCGCCTCAGCCTCCCAAAGTGCTGGGATTACAGGCCTGAGCCACTGTGCTCGGCAGCCTAGCTCTTTTATGTTGTTGTTTTTCCAGCTCAGGTTTGGTGTTGTAATGGAGCCTTAAAATCTGACCGTTTTCAGGCCGGGCACACTTTCATCTGCCAAGCACACTCCCTCCCTCCTGATTCCCTGAGGGAGACGTACAAATGAGTGATAATGGGTGAGAAACCAAAGCCTCACTTTATATTCAGCCAAGTTCCTTACAGACTGCAGCACTGGGATGAGCCTCTGGGCCTACATGGAGCCTCTGTGGATCCCTAAACGTAAATGTAGTATTGAACCCCAAATGAAAAGCCTGTTCATTTGTGAAAAAGAGAAAAGAGAGCCAGCGGATCCATTCTAGTGGGGCAGGCTCTGCCTTTCTCTCACGCCAGCTGGAGGGAGAGAGCAGAATTGGGTGTGTCCACATCTGAAGTGCCGAAGCAGGAGGAATCAGACAGGCATGCCCAAATGGAATCTTATAAAACCTGCAGGCCGGGCGCGGTGGCTCAAGCCTGTAATCCCAGCACTTTGGGAGGCCGAGACGGGCGGATCACAAGGTCAGGAGATCGAGACCATCCTGGCTAACCCGGTGAAACCCCGTCTCTACTAAAAAATACAAAAAAAACTAGCCGGGCGAGGTGGTGGGCGCCTGTAGTCCCAGCTACTCGGGAGGCTGAGGCAGGAGAATGGCGTAAACCCGGGAGGCGGAGCTTGTGAGTGGAGATCCAGCCACTGCACTCCAGCCTGGGTGACAGAGCAAGATTCCGTCTAAAAAAAAAAAAAAAAAAAACCTGCAGCCCCACCCCGTGGCAGATGGGACCCAGTCTGTGTCCTGAAAGCTGGCTCTTGGTGGGGTTAGCATAGGTGAGAGGTAGGGGGTTATATCCTGAGTCCTCTGAAGTAGGGGCAATGCCCAAACCCCACGTGAACACTTTAGAAAGAGTAGCCAGGGCACAATCTGATCAGTGCTCTGGGGGCAACATGAGCTGTGTGCTCTGGAGGCAGAGAGGAGGAGCAGCTTATTGTGGGGTAATGATGCCACCTGGCTGACCTCTCAGCTGTGAAGAGGGCATGAAATGAATTGCACACGGGCACTTTGCAGATTGTCTGGATGAAAGCAAGATGCTACAGCCATTCGCCAGTGTGGACATCAGCCCCTCAGTTTATCTCAAGGGGGAATGGCGCTGGCTGGAGTATCTTCTCCCTTCCTTTCCTGACTCCCCGCTCCCCAGGCCCACCCCCACCCCCACTCAAGATGATTGTTCTTTAGTCAAGGGGAATGAATGTCTTCCAACACGATATGCTTTCCAAACCCTTTGAGCTTGTGCTTCTCTTCTTTCTTTTCTTTTGGGAAATAAGATTCTGGGTCAGAAGTCTTCTAAATTTAAAGAAAGTACTTAGAGAAGAGCATCTTCTTTCTCTGCTAAGGCAAAAGCAAGCCTGAACCCCCATGCTAATGAATCTGCAATGCTAGGGCATATTCGGAAGCTGCCCAGAAGAAGTGGGTGGAAAAGAAGGTCTGATTTAACTGAGAGTAAACTGTGCTCAAGTGATATGTAATCTCTCCAAGGCAATGTGTCACTCAACTGCAAGCTTGCCTCATTTTCACCCACTAATTCATCTGCTTTCCTACTTAGATTCTATGGGCTAAGTCACATGGCATTGAAGAAAGTCACATTACATCACAAGCGTGGATACACCTTCTCCCCAGCTGGGGCAATCAGGCTGTCCCTACTTAATCCACAGAGATGAAGACACAAACAAGCTCCTCCTCTCTTCTATTTATCTTCAAAATGGCTCCTGTAGATGTCCAAGCCTGTAATTTCTCAGATCTGGAGCTTCATCATTTACATGCTTTGCTTTCAACTCTATAAAGTTTTCCTGTGCCCTAAAGAACAGGAGCCCTGTTTGTTCATGTGCCAGTTTGGAGAGCCAGGACTTAACTACAAATAATTGAGCACATGTGCAGGAGTCTGCATGTGGAACCTTGAGCCTCCCCAGCTGAGCTTCTAACTGACTCCCACAGCACCTCTCAGTCTTGCTTCTGGCAGGGAAGCCCCAGGCTTGGGATCCAGCTATGTGGCATTGGACCCAGCCCAGAGCTATAGCCCAGGTTGCAAGAGAAACAGTTCAATGTTTTCATCTTATTCTGCAAAACAAGACAAAGCCTTCCTCTATCCCTTTACAATGAGATAAGAAGACTAGAATTTATATCAGTTTGCAAGTTAATCGTCCAGAATGTAAAGAGATGAAATCTGTGTAATTAATTTGCATTTCTGATGGCAGAACAGAAATTCAGTGACTACCAGTGTAACTTAGGAGAGTAAGAATTGTCTCATGTGAAAAATGGTTAGGACCAAGTGCCATCTTGGCTTAGCTAAGACCTGATGACAAGCCAAGATCCTACCTCTGTTATATTAACATAGTATTCATTCATTCATTCAATCAAAATCTTAGCACCTACTTGTATATGCCAAGCTGGGCACAAGATACTGAACAAGAGATAACTCCTGCCCTCGTGAAATTCAGTCTAGTGCAAGCTTTGGACAGGTGAATAGAAAACAAAGTATAGTGTGACGAAAGATGAATGTTGGCCAGTTAACAAAAGAACAGCAATTTTTAGCCAGAGGAAATGACACAACCTTTTTTTCAAAATATAAGGAACTAAGGCTGGGTGTGGTGGCTCATGCCTGTTATCCCAGCACTTTGTGAGACTGAGGCAGGCAGATCACGAGGTCAAGAAATCGAGACCATCTTAGCCAACATGGTGAAAACCCATCTCTACTAAAAAACACAAAAATTAGCAGGGCGTGGTGGCGCGGGTCTGTAGTCCCAGCTATTCGGGAGGCTGAGGCAGGAGAATCACTTGAACCTGGGAGGCGGAGGTTGCAGTGAGCCAAGATCATGCCACTGCACTCCAGTCTGGCAACAGAGTGAGACTCTGTCTCAAAAAAAAGAAAAAAAAGTAAGAAACTCCAAGGCAAAGAATCCATAGAATGTCCTTAAACTTCATGAGGTTAAATGTCAGTCACTATACACATGTGACTTATGGTTATCTACTTTTATGAATTATGTAAGTGTTTATTAAGAAAGTTGTAAAACAATTAAACAATTTTTAAAAAACAGATGCCTGAACAGATTTTGGAGGTTCAGAGTGGCACTCTGTTTTATGCTAGTGAAGGCAGGAAACTGCCCCGATCTCTTTGCAGGTGGGAACTGGAGTGTGGGCGTGAGAACTAGCCAGGCGCTTCGGCGCTGGCAGAGGTGAAGTCCACTCCCTTGCACCCACTGTGCTCAACCCCCAACAGGAGGGACCACGCAGGTAAACAGATACAGGAGCTGGGGTGAGTGCTTTTGGACGCTGGTAGAAACAAACTCTATACCAGCCCCACGGCAGCATCTGGGGGGTGTCTGCGACCCCTTAAGCCCCAGAGGAAGTGTTACAGTCAGTGCTCTTTTAGCTTTGCCATCTGCAGATGGCTTAAGTATTAACAGCTCAGTGGAGGGTCTGTGTGACAGCCTTTTGCACCCACACTTGTGGCTCCGAGCTCTTGTTCAGCATCCTGGAAAAACAAGGTCTCATGAATGAGTTGAAGATGGTAAATGTGGGAGATTTTTATTGCCAATGAAAGTGGCTCTCAGTGGGATAGGGAGTTGAAAAGGGGACACAGCAGGAAGGTAATCTTCTCCCAGAGTCCAGCTGTCCTTGGTCGGACTCCTCTCTGAAGCTGCACCATCAAGTTGTCCTTCTGAAGTCAAGCTGCTTCTCTCCAATGTTCAACATAATCTGCAATGTCCGGTTGCTCTCCTCTACTCCCTCTGCCAGTGGAGCCTTGGGTTTTCATGGGCACAGGATCGGGGATGGGGTGGGGCAGGCCATGGGTGGTTTTGGAAAAGGCAACATTCAAGCAGAAAAACAGGGATGTACGTTCTCACTTTGGGCTGAGGTTCCAGGCTTGAGGGTGGGGCCCTTGCCCAGGACCTGCCCTCTTCCACCCAGAATCTCCCTGCCTCCTGTCCCTATCGCTGGTGACATCATCTCCCTTTTATTTGACACTATCAGCAATCCCACCAAATCTAGGCATCACCAACCAAGGTTCTGTAAGGACAAGCTGTCGACTTGTGCAAGGAGTAGAAGTGGAGCCATAATTTGCAGAAGCCCACTGCCGTGTAGAGTCATCCAGACACCCTGAGTTGATTTGCATGATCATATCTTTGCACAGTCCTTTGCTCTGGGGGGGAACCAGGTGAATGCCTCCCAGGCAAAGTGCTCTCCTCTCTGTCTTAATGATGCCATGAGCAAAGCTCTGCCCACGTATCCTGGTGCCTTGACTATCAGAAATTGAAATCACCTGCAATGTGAACCAAGCCTCCTCAGCCTTCTTTAGCCAGAGGAAGGGTTTCCTTTTGCAGTCCATTTCCCAGTGTTCTCCTTAAGGCCCCTGATCACTGGGTGATGTGGCCATTGCCTCATGTGGGTTTTCATATTTTCTCAGACAAAAGATGCTTCTGTGATCTGCAAGCTGTTCTGTTCTGCAGGTCTTGCTCTCTCTCCTGCATTCTTTTTTCCCTTCGTTAGGTTACGCTGAAGTGTTTCTGCAGCTCTCTTAAACTTTCTACTAACAAAACACTGGCCTCATTTCTATTAGCTTGTCCTTAGGGCACCTCTGGGAGGCATCTCAGTTGTTCCTTATGCAACACAAGTAACCGGCCTCACAACTCAAAGCTTGGCTGTAGGCGGATGACTCTACTAAATGCTAACATGGGGCAAGACAGAACAAAAAACTGATTTTTTTCTCTTCAAGGACTTTGAATCTAGTCAAGGACACCAAACATTTATGGATTTACAAAGAAACAACTTTGTCTCATAAACAAGAAATAGTCTTCTCTGTTTCTAGAGCCCTTTGTCCATGAGGCCATGGTAGCAATATTTTTATTCCATTGGATGCTTTGCCCCTTTGTTTTTCTATGAAGATGAGCCCCATGAGGGTAGACGCACATCTTTTCAACTTCTCATTCCCAGTGCTGTGAAAGAAAATAGAATCTCAGGACTCCACACTCACTATGCCAAAGGGAAAGTTAAGGTTGGGAACAGAGTCACCAATCCTGCCTTCCTTTTGTTCTGGAGCAGAAGCTGTAATTCCACAACCCGTGTCATAGGCTCATTTCCTGTACTCCCTCTTTTCTCATGTCTATAATACTTTATCGTAAATAAAATGTAGATCTACTGAGCATGAGACAAGTCATCATTGACTTTTTCGTCTACACTCTCTTTTCACATGTAAAATGTAGTTTACTAAGGCTCATCAGAGCCTCACTAGAATGTAACCACCTACCTCACTGCCTACCCACTCTCCTCTTTTTTCCCCTCCTGCTTCCTCTTTCCTCTTTAAATACAGAAGTTCCTGAAACCCTTTTGGAAGAATCGCAGGTTCAGGGACAGATGTCCCTGCAACTGGTATATTTTCCCAAGCATGTCCTCGACCTTGACAAAATAAACCTCTATGGATTGACACCTGCCTCAATCACTTTTTGGTTGACAGTGCCCATCATAGTGCCTCTTACATGGGTATTCTATAAGTATATGTTGGATACTAAATTTGTCGAGAGGTAAAGTGGCTGAATCAACTTCTTTACATTGACTGCCCTTGGGCAGGAATAGTTTTCACCCAGTTACTTAACTGTTCAGAAATCAGTTGCACACTGTTGATGAGAAACAGAAGCTCGGGATGTTCATGTCAGCCAACATTTCCTCATTCACCAGGAAGTATCACTTGAATGAGGTTCAAGGTAGCAGAATGGCAAGGACAGTTCTATTCAGCAACCATTCGATGGCGTATATAATATATGTGTGTGTGTGTGTATTTATAGACATACATACAGATTTATATGTGTGTGTATATATATTTATTCACACATTTACACATGTATAATATGATTTCAGGAAACACCAAGACAACTTCTAATAAAAATATATGTTCCTATTACATCCCCCTAGTCAAGGGATGAATGTGGTGGAAGGGGCTTATGAGGAAAAGAAGGGCTCATACAATGTGTTAGGAAGTGGGTGTTCAGAAGCAGGAATGTCAATCTAGGAAAGGGGACCAGGGATGAAGGGATTCCAGGGTAGAGCACAATGAGTGTTGCTAGTGATCCTGTATATTTAGAAGACCTGGTAATAAGAGGGTCTGAGAGGCTTATCCATGGGCAGCTGAGAGGGATTGGGGTCTGCAGTCATTCACCACTCACTGCAGCTGTGGGGTGAGAACCGCTGATCCCCATCCAGGCGGAGCTTCTGGCAGAAAGTGTGCAGAGTCATCAGATGCACGTGCTTGGGATTTGAAACATCTCAATTCAAATTCTAGCTCTGTCATCAGTCAACTTGGGAAAAAATTATTTCACTTCTCTCAGGGCTTTTTCTTCATTTCTAAAATGAAGCTGCTATTCGACCTTGTAAGTTGTTGAGTAAATTAAATAACAGAAAACACTCAATACGGTGCCTGCCACATAGAAAGAAAGTAATATACAGCAACTCTCATTAAAAGTTATTACTGGCTGGGCATGGTAGCGCACACCTGTAATCTCATCACTTTGGGAAGCCAAAGTGGGAGGATCGCTCGAAGTCAGGAGTTCAAGATCAGCCTGAGCAACATGGCAAGACCCTGATCTCTAAAAAAAAATTTTAAAATAGCAAGGCATGATGGCTCATCCCTATAATCCCAGCTACTCAGGAGGCTGAGGCAGGAAGATCACTTGAGCCCAGGAGGTTGAGGCTGTAGTGAGCTGTGATCATACCACTGCACTCCAGCCTGGGCAACAGAGAGAAACCCTGACTCAAAAAAATAAAATAAAATAAAATAAAATAAAATAAAATAAAATGAAAGAAAGAAAAGAAAAGAACAAAAGCCAATATTGCAGGGAGAGGCAGGTCATCTGAAGATGGCTAGGTTCTCATGGTAAAGTGCTGGGATGGGGCTAGACTTTAACCAGACAAGAAATTTCAGGAGACATTTATCCTTATGAGTATTCAAAGACTTCTGGGAAGGAAAACATTGTGAACATCATTAGACAGTTATGCCTTGGTTAGAAATAACTTTTTCTGAAAGCTGGTTTTGATTAAGAAAGGGAGAAGTGAGAAAGGACATGGACAATTGACTCGGGGGAGAGAGATTGTGGGAGGAATTTCTGAGTTACAAGACATGGAAGGCTTGTCCGAGAAAAGCATGCTGAAAAGAAACTCCTTCTGCTTCTCCACTTTGCTGCTGAGTAGACGGGGGCCGGCCCTCCTTTGGTAGCTGAATGTCACTTCCTCACCTCCCCCACTCCATTCTGCCCTGAGTGGAAGTGACCAAAATGTGCCATTTCCTGCAGCGGGGCGTGCTACATCAATTCTTCATCGGGTAGTTAAATCCTATCTCCTCTTTGCTTTTCTAATACCCAGATGTTATTCAGAATACTTCTGTTCTCCTCAATTCTCTTTTCCCGTGTTGGAATTAGGACTGAACAGGTAGATTTAAGCCAACTTGATTTTCTGTCAATTTGGGAGTCAAATCTTGCGAGTTTTTTTTTTAAAGAGACTGTGGTGAAAAAAAACCGAAAGTACTCAAATGAGCATTATTCTCGGGATGCTTCTGATTTATCTGGAGCCAGAAAATTAAAGACATTTATAAAAGGCAGATTTCTGCGAAATAAAAAAAAAAACAACAACCATTTTATCTTCCTCTTACCTGAAAGCCAGATTGTGTTTAGAATGTGCAAATTGGAAGCAGATTGAATAAGTGCTGCTGCTCAGGGTTTGGGCCTTTTGAATGTGGAAAAAAAAAAACCCTAACTATGAACCAATCGATTTGTCTGCTCTTAGGAGGCTAATCTGTCATGAGCTATTATCTTATACTGTAGTAATAAACACGCCTTGCCTACTGAAGAGAGGTGTGGAGTTCCATAAACTTCTAAGAGGATATTCTCAAGGGCAACAGTTCCCAACACATGTCCTAAGAGGAACTAGTTCCCTGGGATGGTAATGCACTATCTGTGCCAACCAAGCTTGGAAAATACCAGATTATACAAAATAAACTCAATTTCTTTTCCTCAGGAATGTTCAGCCTTCAATATAAACCTAATATACATATTTAATATCCATTCATTGAGATTTTTCTAGAGTGAAGAGTCAATATTTAGCATTTTCCAAACTAATTCGACCATAGACTCCTGTTTCTGAGAATGGTTTTGAGAGACTCGCGTTCCGTGGACCACATGTTGAGAAATACTGCACAAAAGTCATTAGTCTACTGATGGTTAGTGTGTGGTTAGCTATTTAAAATAATAACACATTTGCTAGCATTCTAGATTCTTGAGTCTGGGAGACAAAAGCTCACCACTATTTGTAGCAAAATTAATCACCACTTTTTGGAGCTAATTGAATATTAAACTGGCATAATTCCTACATGGAAGACACACGAAATACATACATAAAATATAACTCGTTTTGTTCTGTAGATGAGGTGAGTAGAACCTGGCAATTATCAACTGATCAGTGATTTTTTCTTTGTAGAAGATTCTAGCCTGCAGAGACATATGGTGGACAACTTGAAATCAACCAAGATAATACTTTTCTTTATATTGATGAGCATTCATTTCCATCCAGAGAGATGTGCTGGGGAATATATATTCCTTCCTGAAGAGAGGAGGGCAGAGTTCTGTGAGCTTCCGTGTTGACAGTCAGTAGGATGATACTGCCTGAAGATGTAAAGATTCTCAGATCACCATTATATATTGGGAAACAACGAATACACACACACACACACACACACACACACACACACACACACACACACTGCTCCAGGCTGTTAAAAGATGAGAAAAGTAAAACCTAAATATGCTTGCCATTAGAGTAGCAAGAGCTGGGATTTTAAACTCAGTACTTCTGACTCTCATTCCAAATGAAAATAAAGTTTTTTTTCACTTGCAGATAACCACATTACAAAACATTAGAAACTTGTTAAAAGTGAGAAAATCCAAGTGTGTTTCTCAATCTCCTGCTCAGAGATTCCTCTGCTTGACCTCAATGGTCATTTTCCAAGACAAGCCTTCAGATCCAAGGCATAATAAAGGCTGCTAGAAAGAAAAAAAGCAAATAAAAGTCTCCCCTCAAAGAGACTCAAATCTAGAGTAAATTTTATGGAGCCAATTATACTGTTTACACAGGGATAAATTATGTAATAGAAACATAAACAAACTGCTGAGATGGAGAAGGAAGATTCGGTTATGCATAGAAGCTGAATTTGTCTTTGAAAGATGGATAGAATTTTAAGATATGAAAGAAGAGAATGTTGGTTTACCAGTTGCCCAAAAGGGCATAGTAAGTCAGAAAATGAGGTGTGCTGGCATTTAGTAACAGGTCATTACTGGTGACTAACAAAATCAGCCTGAGAGGCAAAGAGGACTCTGGTCAATTCCAAGACATCTACACGGAAGCAAGAGCTAGTGAGAGAGTAACAAACTTAAAACAATGAGACTGAATCCCACATTACAAACTGCTCAGGAAAAACACAGCATAGGAGATAAGTATGTAGGGAGGAAGTTGAGTGGATAAGGAGAGAGGGCAGCCGGACCCAATTCTGATGGATAATTTGGGGTTTCTGGTTTGGTCTTGATTTTCAGAAACTGGCTGGATTTCTTCCTCTCTCTGTAAGGCAGCTTAAAAACATCACTGGGGCAGTGACAGAGCCAAGGAATAATGAGCAAAGGCACAGAGGTGAGAAAGTGCCAAAGGCCTGGAAGCAGCTGGTGTGTTCAGGAATCAACGAGTGACGTGTGGTTCCCCCTCGGTATCCATGGGGATTGGACCTGCGATCCCCCGAGGATATTAGAATCCAGATACTCAAGTCCCTTAGGTAAAATGATGCAGTATTTGCATATAACCTACTCACATCCTCCCATAAAATTTAAATCATCTCTAGATTAGTTATAATACCCAGTACAATGTAAATGCTATGTAGATAGTTATTATACTGTGCTGTTTAGGGAATGATGACAAGGAAAATGCCTAAGAGTCTGTGTATGCTCAGCACAGACACAACCATCCTTTTTTATCTCCAATTTTTTTGCCTTTCTTTCTCTTTTGTAGACACAGGGTCTCGCTATGTCACCAGGGCTGGTCTTGAACTCTGAGCCTCAAGTGATCCTCCTGCCTCAGCCTCCCGAAGTGCTGGGATCACAGGAGGGAGTACCACACCCAGCCTATTGAATATTTTTAATCTGAGGTTTGCTGAATCCATGGATGAAGAACCCACGGATATAGAACAGAGCTCTAACTGTAGTGGACTCTGCCCTCTTTTGCTCAAGAGAAAACGAAACAAAACAAAACTGGATGTTCATCTAAGAGACAAGAGTGAAAGTGCAGACCAGAACCCCATCTCTGCTAAGGGAATGACCGTCTCAGAGGTCAGATCTCTCCAACTGTGGGTCAGTGCTTTCTTCCAAATGAGCCTTGGCCCGAAGAAGCCGTGCAGTGAATGACCTTCACACATCAACTTGGAGTCTTTTTGGAAAAGTGAGTGCCATTTTTAACCATAAGAAGGGCTGGTCCTGAGGTCTGAAATTAAGAAGCCCTCATTGTGTGTGAAGGGCTTTGAAGTACCACCCGAAGTTGCTCTTGGTCTTTTCTGTTCAAGTAGAAATACACTATGAATTCACCCTGGGATTACAAGCTCCTATTGGCCTTTAGTCTGGAAAGAGGGCAGGGAAGAATTCAAAGAATGAATTATAACAAAGGAATGTTAGGTATATGATATCTGGGTAGGGGAGGTCTTACAGGGCTGAGCAACTTTCCTATGATGGCTCACACCTGTATTCCCAGCCCTTTGGGAGGCCAAGGTGGGAGGACTGCTTGAGGCCAGGAGTTTAATAGCCTGGGCAACATAGTGAAACCCTGTTTCAACAAAAAAGAATAAACAGCTGGGAGTGATGGCCGCAGGAGTCTGTGGCAGGAGGATCACTTGAACCCAGAAGTTCAAGTGAAAACAGTGGTGCTATGACTGTGCCGCTGTTTTCAAGCCTGGGCAATACAGTGAGACTTTGTCTCAAAAAAAAAAAAAAGAGAGAAAAGAAAAGAAAAGTCCCATAGGCACTATCAGCTTCAGGACAGGTGCTGCTCCCCTATAGCACTCAGGGTGTTGGTGCCATCTGCACAGGGCTTGGGCATTGGCTCAGAGGAAGGGTAAGTTGGTGGTCGTCAGAGTTGAGCTAATGTTGCCCTTGAGCCATGGCTGCTGCTGCTGAGCTGAGTCACAGCCCTGGAAGAAGTGCGGGGCTTACATGGACTGTCGTCAGAACCAGCTTCTGCCCAGCACTGCATTCTCAGTCAGCCCTGGCTCTGGGACAAGTGGTCCCCAGGGAAGCCTGGAACATCAGGACTGCAGTTCTCTCTTTGTTCTGAATTAGTTCAGATGCCTTTTACTGAGTGTGTGTTTCAGGGATGATGGAATATCATCAGCAAGCCCAGATTTTGATGATGCTCACCAGGGAGGGTACGGACAGGCTCCACCAGGCTTCCTAAGGTAGGAAGTCAGAACTAGCAGAGAACATGGGCCCCAAGGGTCGGCACTCAACTTGCCAGCCAAGAGAAGTATTCCATATCTCTGGGGTCAGCTTTTCTTGAGGATTTGTATTCTATTTAGAAATGTGTTTTAGTCATGTCCTAACCAAGAGATATGATCATCAAAAAACCTTGCAGTCTGGCCATCTGGACACTTGGTTTCTTTGGGGTTTGTTAATAAAGGAAGGACAGAAAGGTCAGCATGTGGTTAGGACATCTGGCTGTCACCATAGAGTCTGGAAAAAGTCAATGATGACTAGTTGTCCCCTGAAACTGGAGTCACATCTCTGCAAAGGAAAAGCTTTTTCTTCTTGGAAATGTCATGTCCAAAGCCATTTCTCAAGTGAGCTGAGTTCTTCTTTATGAATGCCCACTAGGCATTCATCAGAATAGTGTCCAGCACTGGGAACCCAAGCTCTTACGTTCCCATTGGAGTACTTCAGTGGTGCGCTGATGACCTCATGTAGAGGTCTGATGAGAAGCTCTTGCACTCAAATCCACCTATTGATTTCAGTTCATGGAACTGACTGAGGCCTTATAAGCTCCTTGTCACCAGCACAACAGGGAGCCCTCCCTCAGAGGGAGGCCTGGAAATCCTATAGAGGGCTTACTTCTCTGGTAAGGGTGTTTTCAATTTCTTCATTCACTCACTTAACACATATTTAGTAAGCACCTGTTGTGTGCCAGGCACTGTTCTGGGTGGCAGGAACCCAAAAATAAGTAGATCCTAGTCTGTACAAACTTTTAAAAGAGAGTAAGCCGTTTATAATGGGAAAGGTATTGGATCATCCGAACCAGGGCTGGATTTGGAATATAGAAAAGTGTGGAATTGATTCACTCTGTTACCAGGATAAACGATATGTTTTGCACCCCGGTATTTTCTTTTTTCAGAATGAGAGGAGTGGACAAGACAGCAGTCTTCATGGAGCCAGCTGTCAAGGCTGGGTTTTGCCTCTAGGAACGCCCTCAAGATAAATTGCCAATACCTGGAGCGACAGTGACCATGGGCCTGGAGCTGCCTGTCATCTCAGCTGCCTGCCCTTTCTATGCAGGATGAAGGAAAAAGACTGGATTCCCGGCAGGCCTGAGACACATGAAGGACCAGCTACCTAGGACATGAAAGAAGAATGCCAGTATTTATGGAGCACCTTCTACGGAGCAGAGCCCATCACCTACTCCTTCAGGGTGTTGCTTTCTTCATCTTTCAAGATGAGGAAACTGAGGCTCAGAGAGGCTAAGCAGCCGATAGAAAAGGGCAGAGCCAGGAGTCAGATTCAGATTCAGGCCTATGAGGCTCCAGACCTCAGATACCACAAGCGAATAAATGAAGGAATGAGTTATGGAAGAATGGAAGACTGCTTTTGACGGTGGTGCAGCAAATGCTGCTAGGGTCTAGTAATGTATTTAGTCTAGTTTGGGCACAAATCATGGACATTAGAACAGCAGGTGGGAGAAGCAGATGAAACTTGGTCTTTTTGTGCTTAGTGCATCCTGTTGGTTTTGCCTTTCTGCAGAAATGAGTGGAAGCTGAAGACTGAGTGGCAGTGGAGGGCAGAGGGACAGAGCCAGGCTCTGGGAAGGTCAGCTGGCAGCACTGCGACTGAGGGAATGGGAGGGACCCAAGAGAAATTTTCTGAAGTTAGTAAAGAGGTTGTAAGGGAGGAAGGAGTGCAAACGGAAGGGGCAACTAATGCTAGAAATATTGCAGGAGAATTCATAAGACTTCTTGACTGAGTGGGTAGGAAATGTAAGTAGAGGAAGGGATCGCAGCTGGCTCTGTAGTTATTTCTTTGAGCTTATGCTTATTAGTGTTGGCTATGAGCCAGAACTTACTTAGATTGTCCTATCTGGTCCTCTCAATAACCCCACGAGATACATTCCATTATCATCATCTCCTTTTAATAGATGAGAATGCAAAGAGGCACATAGAGATCATATAAGATTTCCCAGTACAAGGGACATCTCCACCTGGATAGCTTCACCTCAAACTCAACACTTTGTAAACTAAATCCACCATTGCCCCGCCAACTTGCTCCTCCTTTTAGCTTCCCTGTTTTAATTAGTGCCATCATCATCCTCTTAGTGGCTCAGGGCCAAAGCTTGGAAGAAATGTGTCGTTTTTATTCATTCATTATATGTGCTTCCTACAAGCCAGGCACTGTACAAGATGCTGGGATTACAGGTAGACAATTGGTCCTGGCCCTTAAGGTGCTTAGAGTATGCTGAGGATCAACGCAAAAGAATGGCTGGGTCCCACTGTAGAAGAGAAGCAGGACGTCTCCAAATACGGCAAGCTGCTTTCTTCACATCTCTGCTCAATCTCAGTTATGTAATAAATATGCTTTAAAACATTGTCTCAGCATTCTCCAACTGACCAGCTCCACTCTTAATTCCAACTTATAAAGCTAATAACACTAGAAATTTCAAAAAAAAAAAAAAAAAAAAAAAGAAAAGAAAAAGAAAAGAAAAAACCTACGGGTTTAAAAAAAAATTCTGTGGCCGGGCGCGGTGGCTCAAGCCTGTAATCCCAGCACTTTGGGAGGCCGAGACGGGCGGATCACGAGGTCAGGAGATCGAGACCATCCTGGCTAACACGGTGAAACCCCGTCTCTACTAAAAATACAAAAAAACTAGCCGGGCGAAGTGGCGGGCGCCTGTAGTCCCAGCTACTCGGGAGGCTGAGGCAGGAGAATGGCGTAAACCCGGGAGGCGGAGCTTGCAGTGAGCTGAGATCTGGCCACTGCACTCCAGCCCCGGCGACAGAGTGAGACTCTGCCTCAAAAAAAAAAAAAAAAAAAAAATTCTGAGCAGCTCAGTTTCCTGCAAGAGTTTTCCTAGCAGAGCCACAAACTTGATCAATAAGGATCCTGGGCTCTATCTAATGCCTTTATTGCTCTTATGCTTCTGGGAGGTATTCATTTATTTTCCACTATGCCCTGGCTATTTCCAAAAATGTTAAAAGCATAGGTGTAATAAAACTATTAAAATGGCATGTGTAGGATCAGCCCTGAGTAATGGAGTAGAGAGAATGGGATTCTCAGAAATCTAGAACTAAGAGGAGACTACTAGCCATAAAACTTAACCCTAAATTCCCTGACAGCCAAGAGAAAAAGAGAAAAGAGAAGCTTTTATTGTAAAAATGGAAGTAAAACATAGCATTAGTAGAAGCACATCTCTTTCCAGCTCTGATTCTTAGAGTGCTGTAAGCTTCATCTCCCCCACTGGCTTTCTCACTGTCTGAAATAGGTCTGTTCCTACGCTATCCCCTATCAGGCGGGGAGCCTCTTGAGAACAAAGACTGTGTCTTAGTCAGTTTTTCTCCAGAAGTTGACCTATAACAGACATTTGATAAATATTATTTAGTGCAGAACTGAACCAATGTCTGTATATAGGTAAGAGGAAGGAAGGAAGGGAGGGAGGGAGAAAGGGAGGGAGGGAGGGAAGGAGAGAATTACCAACATCCAAAGCAGCTTTTTGTTTTGTTTTGTTTTTGTTTTTGTTTTTTTGAGACAGGATCTCCCTCTGTCACCCAGGCTGGAGTGCAGTGGTGTGATCATGGCTCACTGCAGCCTCTACCTCTCAGACTCAAGTGATCCTCCCACCTCAGCCTCCCAAGTGGCTGAGACACAGGCTCACACCACCACACCAGGCTAATTTTTGTATTTTTTGAGAGACAGGGTCTTGCCATGTTGCCATGTTGCCCAGGTTGGTCTCGAACTCCTGAGCTCAAACAATATGCCCGCCTCAGCCTCCCAAAGTGCTGTGATTACAGGTGTGTGCCACCACACCCAGCCCAAAGCATTTTTCAGATGGAAACTCATAAAAACTTCTCTGACAACTCCATCCAGATTTAATTCTCAACCTCCTTCTATGTTATCTTAGTGTTTTTTGTTTTTTTTTTTTTAACCTTTGATTATAGCACATCTTGGCAGTAATCACAGGGCCTTATCTCCTCTTGCTGCAGCTCCAGTGCCTGTGTCTAGATAAGCACTGGCCCTGCCTGTGTTTACCACCTACAGCACCGTTGCGATTTATCAACCTGGGATCAGAGTCTGACTTCATTAAGGGCAGTCAAAAGAAGGTACCATAGATTTTTGTGTCCATTCCACATGAGGAGTTTCAAAGTATGTTTTGAAGAAGGTCCACATTTGGGGATTAATTGGAGACCTCCTTGAAGTGACTCTTCTAGGACACCCAGTGTTTATTGGATATATGAGTTTTTGGTGTTTGTCTGAAAAGAAAGAAGTCTTTGTACCTAAGGTTCTTATTATCTTTAGTCTCCATTCAACTGAAAGCATGATGGGGATGAAAACTCTGGCTTTCCTGTCCCAGCAGGGGCAGTGTGTATGACTGGCCCCTCCATCCTGTCTCCTCTCCACCCCCCAAAAGATTCCAGGTTTCTCAGGCTTTCTCCAGCATCCCCTGTCAAAACCACTCCAAAGGAAGGGGGACCTGTACTGGCCGCATATGCACTGAGGTTTCTGTGACTCACCTACCTCAATGGGCTCCATTTCCCTTGCGCCGGGGGTAAGGGGAAGACCACCCTAGCATCTTTGTTTCTACTTTCATCAGAGGTAGGAATTATTTTTAGACAAGGCTAGATGAAAGGGTGGGCTGGCTGGGCAGCTCCCTTGGGGCAAATTTGAACAAGGCATAAACTGTCACTGACATAAATTCAAATTATGGTGCTTGTTAACTTTGGCTTCCATGCACAGCTGGTGAAATATAAGTTGATCCTTTTTCACTGAAGTTTGACAGAACCTTAGGGAAGAAACATTTTTAAACAGACCTTCCCCGAGCTACCATGACTACTAAGAATTTTGAGATGAACACGGGGTAAATGCAATTAGCTGAAGTTCAGCAGCTCACTGAAGCCAAGAGACCAAATAACACACGGGATAACTGGAAGGAAGAAGTGATGTATTTTGTTATCTGTGTGTTCAAATCACTCAATGTGCCTCCGAAGGAGTACTCCAGATCAAAAGAAATCTGAGAATAGATTTCCAGAAAAGTGAGACACATAGTCGAGTGTTTTAAGATTGTTGATTCAGTTTTGGTCAATGCTGATTGCTAAACTCACGTGTTTCTACGTAAAATTTGTACTCAGAGAAAATCAGCTTCTGTCTCTCATTAATAGGATTGAACATGAAATTTCAAATGTCAGGTTCCAAAACCACATGTCCTAACTGGAGTCTCAGTACAATTTTCATCCCCTAATTCACAGCTATAGGCCAGGACTGTGCGCACAGGCAAGCTGAAAACACCACCTGTGACATGACTGCAGAACTCCATTCTGTCCTGTGATACCATTCCTGTAACCCATTTAAAGCCTGTGGCCTACTTGTTCCGACATCCATGAATCTGCCTCCTCCCCCAGCAGTGGGTGCTTGCTGTGAATTAGCTGTTCTTACCTCTAACACCTCCAATAGCCGGCTGTCACTCCCTTGTGCATAGATCTGTCTATTTTTACCTATCTATAAGCTCCTTAATTAAGTACAAGGACCACTTATTACTTTTCTTTACACTTCCTAAGAGCTAAAACGATGCTAAACACATAGTGGACAATAAATACATGTCTATTGAATTAGAAAGCAAGTAGACGAATTAAGTATATAGATTTGACCTGTTGTCTGCTTACACTTGTAACTTTCACCGAACCCACCTACATGTAAGTACTTCCGGTTCTGGCTCCAACACTCTCTCTGCCTTGTCTTGCCTTATTGCTGTCTATACCCTGTATGAATGAGTAAACAACAGTCTTCAACCAAAGGAAGTGGTGGCATTTCAATCATCACGTCAAAGGTGGGGGAGGTTTGAATGGAATGGGAAAGGAGGAAGGGAGGAAAAGCAAGGAAAACCTTTCACAGGGGCCTTAACGTGCCTCCTATACCTACTGTTTTCTCTGCCTTGAATGCATTTTATACTTCCTCCTATTACTCCCCATCCTGGCAAAAACAAAAATAAATACTAACCAAACCAAAAAGAAAACTATTACCATCCTTCAAAGCTTTCACCAAAGGACACAAAACCTTCCTTGGATGACCCCAACCAAATTAGTTACTAACCACCTTCCTCGGCAATCTTAGTATCTTTTTCGAGCCTTTGATTGTAACATCTCCTGGCACTTACTCCAAGGTCTTAGTTGTTTGTGTTCATTTCTCAGCTCCATAGCTAGATTGCAGCTTACCCGAAAATGAGTTTTTCTTTTCATCGTTTTATTCCCTTAAGTGCCTAGCACAGTTGGTGTTCCATAAATATGTATTGTATTAAACTGAAGAATGCTACAAAGTTACCATTAGGAAAGGAGGCGTAAGTTCTGGTGATCTATTGTGCAGTTAAAAAAGAGCTAGGGCCGGGCGCGGTGGCTCAAGCCTGTAATCCCAGGCACTTTGGGAGGCCGAGACGGGCGGATCACGAGGTCAGGAGATCGAGACCATCCTGGCTAACATGGTGAAACCCCGTCTCTACTAAAAATACAAAAAAACTAGCCGGGCGAGGTGGCGGGTGCCTGTAGTCCCAGCTACTCGGGAGGCTGAGGCAGGAGAATGGCGTAAACCCGGGAGGCGGAGCTTGCAGTGAGCTGAGATCTGGCCACTGCACTCCAGTCCGGGCGACAGAGCGAGACTCCACCTCAAAAAAATAAAATAAAATAAAAATAAAAATAAAAATAAAAAAATAAAAAAGAGCTAGAAGAAAGGCTAGAAGAAAGGTTACAAAAGAGCTAGAAGAAAGGTTTTTGAATGTTCTTACTACCAATAAATGATAAATGCATGAGGTGATGGATATTCGATCATTATTTAACATATATATATGGAAACATCACATTGTATCCCGTAAATATGTACAATTAAAATGTGTCAATAAAAAATGAAAATAAAAAATAAAATAAAAAATGGAAGGATAGCAAGGTCTTCCACATTGAAGACTTTGGAAGGACAATGCTGAATTGAACCTGAGCTGCGTGGCCTTTGTTTAAATCTATCCTCATCTGTATAACTGTGGGTGCTATTACCATATTGCTGACTTATTAATGCACTTCTGGCTTCTGGTTATCCCATGCCTATTTCAAAGAATTTTTAGTATTGTAATTATTTCACATACTAGATTAAATGAACAAAGATATGAAGCCACTTCCTTTAAAACACCTAAATGAGACCGGGCGCGGTGGCTCATGCCTGTAATCGCAGCACTTTGGGAGGCCGAGGCGGGCGGATCACGAGGTCAGGAGATTGACCATCCTGGCTAACATGGTGAAACCGTGTTCGTACTAAAAATACAAGAATTTAGCCGGGTGTGGTGGCATGGGCCTGTAGTCCCAGCCACTCGGGAGGCTGTGGCAGGAGTATCGCTTGAACCCAGGAGGTGGAGGTTGCAGTGAGTAGAGATTGCACCACTACACTCCAGCCTGGGTGACAGAGCGAGACTCCGTCCCAGAAAAAAAAAGAAAAAAAAATTAAATGAGAGACTGGCAGAACCGGAAACCCAGGGCCCCCTACTCTGAGCTCCCCCTCTCTAACCCAGCCTCTCACAACTGCAGCCACTACAGCAATAACGCTACACTTCTACGGCACCTTCTTCCCTAGGCTTTCATGGAATTCTACAAGCAGTAATTAATGTGGTTGAGACTTTACACTCCACTGTTTACCCTGGCCGTCAATTAATTAGTTAATTGCCAAGCTAGCAAGACATGCTTTGTGTATAATTTTATGAGGGCACGTACCAGGGTGACTCATATTTGCAGATCTGCTCAGAGGTACACACATGCTGTGGCAACAGAAACCATCCCACAGCCGGCAGAGCATCCAGGGACCTCTGAGGCAGGTGCTGTTTATTACAAACTTCCCACTTCACAGTGGGCAGAATGAATCACCAAAAGGCCCAGGAGCTTTTCCAAGGTGTGAGGAGATTGGTCTCTAACTTTGTTTAAAGGCTATTCTGTTTGTTCAAATGTGTTTCAAAGTGTTCAGAGGAAAGGGTTTGTCCTCTTAAAACAACATGTGTTAACACAAAACTAAACCCTAAGTCCTACTAGAACTTTTCACTGAACACTGACGTGGGAGGTGGAGAGGAGAGGGGTTTGAGAGGCCGTCTGTGTCCCAGTTGAGTCCAGTCTGCAGAAAGGAAGCTAGCTGGTGACTCCATGTTCTGAGGAAGTTTTGATTGAGGGGTGTGGACAGTAAGCTCTGAATTTTTTTAAAAAAGATCTTTTGGTTTTGCTTTTAATGGGCAAATAAATATTAGGTATATTAACTGTGTAAAATGTGATGTTTTGATATGTGCATACATTGTAAAATGATTACCACAAACCAGCTAATTAACCTGTCCTTTACCTCACACAGTTTTTGTTTTGTTTGGAGATGAGAAAACTTCGGGTCTGCTCTCTTAACAATTTCAAATATGCAATAAAGAACTGTTAATTTTAGTCCTGTAGTCACCCATTAGATCCCCAGAATTGATTAATTAATACATTAGATCCCTAGAATTTATTTATCACAACCAAAAGTTTGTACCCTTTGACCAATATCTTATCCCACCCACCCAGCAACTGGCATTCTAATTTTACTCTTGTTTCTGTGAATTTAATTTTTAAATATTTCATGCACAAATGAGATCATGTGGCATTTGTCTTTCTGTGTTTGGCTTATTTCACTTAGCATAATGTCCTCCAACTTCATTCATGTTGTGGCAAATAGCAGGATTTCCTTTTTTTATGGCTGAATAATATTCCTTTATATACACACACCAAAAATTTCTTTATCCATTCATTCATCAACAGACACTCGGGTTGTTTGCCTGTCTTTGCCATTGTGAATAATGTCACAATAAACATGGGAGTGTAGATATCTCTTCAAGATACTGATTTCATTTCCTTCAGATACATACCCAGAAGTGGGATTGCTGGATTTAAACATGGGCAAAGGACTTTAATGGACATTTCTCTAAAGAAGACATACTCATGGCCGACAGGTGCATGAAAAGCTGCTCAGCTTCACTAATCATCAGGAAAATGCAAATATAAACCACAATGAGATACCACCTCACATCTGTTGGGATGGCTATTATCAAAAAGATAAGAGAGAACAAGTGTTGGTGAGGGTGTGGACACGTGGGAACCCTTGTACACTGTTGGTGAGAATGTAAATTGGGACAGCCATTCTGGAACAGTACAAAGAGAACTACCATATGTTCCTAGTCTGCCTTTAACAGAATGTAAACCAAGAGTGTCTGGTGGGCTCCAGAACTAACTGGCAAGGCCAAGAGGCAAAGCTTTGTCTGCACGTGCCTTTCAGTGCAGGATCGTGTTGAATGCAGTAAGCACGCTGGGGAAGGCTCTTGCGGGGAGGTGGTGCCAGTGGGAACCTGGAGTCTTTGGAGTGAAAATCAGGGGTGAGGGTGGGGTGAATTGAAATCTCAGCAGGGCATTTGTGCACATTTATGCATTTATCCTGCACTCACAGTAGTGGGGACTACATCAAGATTTTAATGTATTTCATATTGAGTGTTTTAGTGCTACATATTAAGAGAAACAGTTTACATTAAAAAATGTCATATGATGCAATTACAAATGCCCTAAGGTCTTACTGAGTTCTCAGTTATTGCCTCTAGTTCTTGAAGGCCTACTGCCTACAGTCCTTATTCAATTAACTTTATTGTACTTCGTTTTTTCACCACACAGAAACTTTCTAAACTCTTTACTCTTTTGGATCACGTTTCTGAACCAATGGGGGACATCACTATGGTGAAGTCAGTGTACTCGATCCTCCTAAACTCAGTACATCCTATATCTCATGGTATTAATATCTCGCCATATCAGAGCATATAAAGTGTCAGACTCTTACCCAGGTTGTGGCTACAGTGGTTAGCAGGCCTGGGTTAAGTATTATGACCATCACCAAGAACTTCTTCCTTGTTGACCCTGAGCCATCAACCAATGCTTTCTGGAGATGACTGTTGAATATTCAGCATGCTGTGACTCCACCTAAGAGAACTCATATGGCATATATTTCACCATTTTATCCATAAAAGCACCAAGAGGGGCTTAAGTTGACATGATACATTCTTAGTAAATCTGAGCTGTCATCAATAATTTTATAAATGTCGACAAACCATCTGCCTCATAACCTGTTGTGTCATTTTCCAATGTATTTTCATAGCTTGAGCAAGCTTGGCTTTAGGGCTGTAACTAAGAACCACATTTTCTTTAAAAAAAAAAGAATTATTTTTTCCTTTTTCCCTGAAGACCACCTACTTAGCTCTTCAGAAACGTAATTATAACCTTTACCGTCTCTCCAGCAGACACTCTTCCCTAACTGTGTGTTTGCTTAGAAGTTCCAGGGACAACTGAATCTTGAAACACACCAGGTACCTCTGGAACTGTCACCTACCAGGAGATTGCCTCAAAACAACATTCAATTTACAACTCACCTCTGCCCATGATGGTACCAGCCAGACCACTGGATGGATAAGACATCAAAGCAAGTCGTGCAGACCCCCCACACCTCCTCACTCTGATCCCTGTGTTCCATTCGGGCCAAGTCCCTTTTCAAAGCCTCTGCTTCCTTCCCCAAAAGCTCAAGTGATTTCCTTAAGACAGGAGCCTGTACTGTTTCCCCTCAGCTAAGCTCTGGAATAAAAGTCACTTTCTTTTTACAACCCTTGTGCTTGTTATCTGAATTTGCAAGTGGCAAGTAGCCGGACCTGCATGAAACTTCAAAGGCCTGAGTAGGTAGGGACACTGAAGCAGATAGAACCAGGATATAACTGTAGGACTGGCCTCTGATATGACAGGTGATAGGCGGCCAGTCTAATATATAGTACCTAAAAAGGCATGGGAAAATTGGGGCTTGCTTTGAGGTGGCACCCACATTTAAGGCAGCTCAAGTTAAAGGGTTAATCAGAGCAACA
Source organism: Rhinopithecus roxellana (assembly GCF_007565055.1). Classification (NCBI taxonomy): domain Eukaryota; kingdom Metazoa; phylum Chordata; class Mammalia; order Primates; family Cercopithecidae; genus Rhinopithecus; species Rhinopithecus roxellana. Next base: position 97,001,089 of record NC_044556.1, on the reverse strand, counting down.
CAAGCCAGGAGAGCATGGTTCCCCATCTCAGGCAGGCAGCGTTCCCAGGGTTCTGAGTGAGCGGTCCGCTGAATACAGGACCTTAGCCAGGGGCTATCGGTTCAGAAAACTAAAGTAAGCTGCTGGAGAGGTGGAGCTGGCAAGAGTGTCAGGAAAACTATCAGAGTCTCGAGCAAACAGATTCTAGGGTAGAATGGGATTCCAGTTGCGCCGGGAAACTGGAGTTACTAATCAAAAGGCCAAAGGCAGAAACCAGGTAAACAGGGTCAATAAGTCAGAAGTCTGGGTAACGATGCAACATGTGTCCTAGGCTCCCGCTTTGTGCCCAAGATGCTAGGTCCCAGGTTCGTAGTCTGCACCCAGTCAGTCCTGATGTCCTGGTAGATGGGTGAGTAATGGCAGGTGCTCTTGGGAGCAGAGGTGGTCAATTCTGCAAGTAGAGTTGAGTAGCCCTGGAGGAGTAGAAGCCAACAGTGATCCCTATCGAAATGAAATGTTCTGCCTTTTCTCCATCTTGAAAATGAAGACAATCCTTACCTTGCTTGGATCTAATTTCAAGTTGTTTATTTCTTCAAGCATTGTTAGTTAAAGGTAACAATCAGTATTGAGTTAAAATTACGTTGTGATCTTAATGAAGGGTCATGATTTTATAGAGAAAGTAATAAGGCTTGAATCAGGGACCATTTTTGCTTATCTCAATGAACCATGGGTGAAAAAAACTGATTTGTTAGATCTGTGCAAGCATTAACAATCCTCACTGGCTGTTCACCTGGTGGTGTTACCATTATGGGAGACATAGCAGGAAATTATTACCTTCTTTAGAACTCGACTGCAAAATTAAACCTATTTAGAGACAACATGTCGGAGTGTTCAGCATGCCCTCTGTCTTCTTTCTCTTTCTTTCTTTACAATTTTCTGCTTTCCTTTCATTTTTCCCTCCCTCTCTCCCCCGCTCCTTTACCTCCCTTCCTCCTTCCTTCTTTCCTTCCTTCCTTCCTTCTCTCCCTCCTTCCTTCCTTCCTTCCTTCCTTTTTTCCTTCTCTTTCTCTCTCCCTTTCTTTTTCCCTTTTTGTATTTTTTCTTTTCTCTCTCTCTCCCCACCTCTCTCCCTTTGACTCCCTTATGCCAGTCTGTTGGGGCACAGGGACAATGACCTGCCTGAGAAGAGGGACCAAAGCAGCTGCTTACTGGATATGACAGGAAAAAGACCAGGGATGTCTGTCTCAGACTAGGGGATCAGAGGAGGCTTCCCAAGGGAGTCATGTCCTTAAGGAATGTAGGATTTGGCCAGATGGAAAAGAGCATTTGAGGTAGAGGGCATCACACATGTGGAGACCTAGGAGTGTAAAGAGTGTGGCTCATTTGAGGAACTGTCAAGTGTGACAAGGACTGGCACAAAAACACAGTGCAGTTCAGGCACGGTGGCTCAAGCCTATAATCCCAGCACTTTGAGAGGCCAAGGGAGGAGGATTGCTTGAGCTCAGGAGTTTGAGGTTGCAGTGAGCTATGATCACACCACTGCATTCCAGCCTAGACTCTGTTCCTAAAAAATAAAAATAAAAATAAAAAAAACAAAACCCACAATGAGGGGAAGCTGCACTACATTGGGTGTCCAGCTGGTGGGGTAGCCAATTTTAACACCAGCCCTGGCCAAAGCCTCCTCTGGTCATTTATGTTAATAGTTTCTGAGTGTAAGCCTTTATAATAAATAACACCTTTTCTAATGTCACTTTTTTTTTTTCTTAAAAGACTGTGAAGAGTGTCCATGATGGAGAAAGAACTTCTTTCACATCATGAGCTTTCCTTATCTAAACAGAGAGCGCTCTGGAGGAACTTGGCATGTCCTCTTAGCTTTGTACAGGATTAGGGCACAGCGAGACAGTAGCTGCTTTCCCGCCACATGCTGAGTGGGATTTAGATGGCCTGGGCACACGATTTTATTTTGATGTATGGATAGTTCATGTTGAGAAGGATAGGCACAAAGTTAAGGAGCATACTTAGCTCTTGGGAGTCAGGAGTGCCCGATGAGGCATGTTCTGCATCTGTAGATGCCAATGGCCCCGGACAGGGCAGTACGAGTGCCAGAGGGAGCTCTGGAAATGAATACCAAAGGCTCCGTCTTCTTCCTCTCTTGATAATGGCGCCAACTCTCTAATTGGGTGTGAGATGTGTTGTTGACAGGAAGAATATGGAATAGGATGGAACTGCAGATAATAGGACCATGTGGACAGGAATGCCATCTGGAAACTCTGGGAAAGGCGCCTGCCTTCAGCTGGGCTCGGCTGTCTGCTCTTTTGTGGTTATCTAGCTCTGCAAGAAAATAAAACTTAAGTTCCTTTAAATTTCCCTTAAGTTACCTCCAAGACCTAACTGAAGCCAGGGACACCAAACAGGAGGGCAGTGAACACCAGCAATATCACGGTTTGGGAGCAAGGATTAGAGTGGGAAAGTGATAGAAGGTACAGCCACAGGCAGGGCAAGGGCCAGACCTGGAAGACACACCATGAAGAAAAGCTCAGGAAGTTGTTTTTGTCTTTTTTTTTTCTCCTTTCTTTCTTCAGTATCATCACAGTTCCAGACATTTTCTTTCTTTCTTTTTTTTTTTTTTTTTTTGTGAGATGGAGCCTCGCTCTGTCCCCCAGGGTGGAGTGCAGAGGCGCAATCTCGGCTCACTGTAACCTCTGACTCCCGGATTCAAGCAATTCTTCTGCCTCAGCCTCCTGAGTAGCTGGGACTACAGATGTCCGCCACCACACCTGGCTAATTTTCGTATTTTTAGTAGAGACGGGATGTCACCATGTTGGCCAGGCTGGTCTCGAACTCCTGACCTTGTGATCTGCCCGCCTCAGCCTCCCAAAGTGCTGGCATTACAGGCATGAGCCACTGTGCCAGGCCCTCAGACTTCTCAAATTCCATGAAAAATGGAATTTGGGGTGGAGATGAAGAGCTCATTTCTGGGATAACATTTCAGGGACAAAGAGGTTAGAGCAGTTACTGCCGTTCACTAATGTAAACTTCTCTCAACACTACAGGCCCACTACTTTTGCCTAACATTTCCTCAAATAATTTTTTTTTAACTATTGGCTTGAGTTTATCTGTGCAATGTTTTATTTGAGAAACAACAGATTTTAAGAATGACTGCTCTACCATTGGTTATTACATTTTTATGACCTTTTAGAGAAATAAAAAAAAAAAATACATGGTGATGTAATTTTTTTTTTCTTTTTTGAGATGGAGTCTTGCCCTGTCACCCAGGCCAGAGTGGGAACCTCCACCTCCCAGGTTCACACAATTCTCCTCCCTCAACCTCCCTGGTAGCTGGGATTACAGGCGCCCCCCACCATGCCCAGCTAATTTTTGTATTTTAGTAGAGACAGGGTTTCGCCATGTTGGCGAGGCTGGTCTTGAACTCCTGACCTCAGGTGATCTGCCCGCCTCGGCCTCCCAAAGTGCTGGGATTACAGGCGTGAGCCACTGTGCCCAGCCACGGTGTTGTAATTTTTAATGATTTGTTATTGCTCTTTGGCTCTGATACCAAGAATGGGGTATAATTTTTTCATGGTATTCCACATCCTGAGTCTTAATACCATTTCAAAAGCCGGGACCGGCAAGAACAAACTTCTCATCATCAGTGACATAAGACAAGGCTGTGCCCTGCTCCTTTCACTTCACTTCCTTTTTAATAACAGAAAATCACCCTCAGATGAACTAGACACATGTCTCTGCCATGGAGAGATGGAGCAGTATCCTCTACGCTCAGGTTAAGCAGAAGCAATTTCTTTTTTTTTTTTTTTTTTTTTTTTGAGGCGGAGTCTCGCTCTGTCGCCCAGGCTGGAGTGCAGTGGCCAGATCTCAGCTCACTGCAAGCTCTGCCTCCCGGGTTTATGCCATTCTCCTGCCTCAGCCTCCCGAGTAGCTGGGACTACAGGCGCCCGCCACCTCACCCGGCTAGTTTTGTATTTTTAGTAGAGACGAGGTTTCACCGTGTTAGCCAGGATGGTCTCGATCTCCTGACCTTGTGATCCACCCGTCTCAGCCTCCCAAAGTGCTGGGATTACAGGCTTGAGCCACCGCGCCCGGCGCAATTTCAAAAGACATTAGATTCCAGTAAGTCACGTTGTCATAAAGATGGCTTGGAAATAACCATTCGGTAAAAAGATCATTCGTTATCCCGGAGAGATTTTGAGAAGTTCATTGATTTTATTTTTTAATTTTTGTGGGTACATAGTAGGTGTATATATGTACAGGGTAAATTAGCTATTCTCATATAGGTATACAATGTGTAATGATCACATCAGGGTAAATGGGGTGTCCATCACCTCAAGCACTTACCCTTTCTCTGCATTACAAACAATCCAATGACACTCTGTTAGTTATTTTTAAATATACAATGAATTGTTGTTGACTGTGGTCACCCTGTTGTGCTATCAAATACTAGATCTTATTCATTATTTCTAATTATTTTTTGTACTCATTAACCACCCTCCAACCCCCACTACCCTTCCCAGTCTCTGGTAACCAGCACAATTGTTATTGGTTCCACGGCATATTTTGCAGCTAATCCATGCTGATGGATTCACAAGGAAGCCATTTTGCTCAACAGACATTTCACAGATGCAGTTTAAAGATTTTCCCACAGCCCTGATGGGGACAGATTAGTAAAACTTATTTTGAACCTTTTCCAAGCCAATGTCATCTGAGCCATACTTTACACTGTAGCCCCTCAGGGACACAATCAAGCTCTTATTCACTTGCTGAAGCAGACCCAGGACTGCTTCCTAAGGAAAACTGTGACTTTACCTGAAGAAAAAAAAGAGTAAAGACATTTAGTGTAGAAAATCAGAAGCCCAGAATAAATAAAACGCTGTGTACCAGGATTGATAGTAAGTTAGACTTTTTTAGATACGTTTCTCAGAGGACAAGATTCCTATTCCGTACCGGGTATGGCACCTCGGGTGTTAATCAGTCACCAGTGGTAATGGAATTCTTGGATGTAGACGAGACCACCTGGGGCTGGACGGGCTACGCAATTTGTGAAGTCCGGTGCACAGTGAAAAGGCGTGGAGTCCTTGTCCAAAAATTAGACATTTCAAGATGGGAAAGCAGAACATCGATTTAAGGCTGGGGCCCTTTGCAGCATGGGGCCTTTGCAATTGCACAGGTTTCATGCCCATGAAACCGGGCATGACTGCAGGGAGGAGATGGAGTAAAAAGAAGAGTTAATTACGGAATTCTAGGGAAAAATTAACCTTTATAGGGAAAGTAAAAGAGAAACCAGCAAAGACAGTGAGATAGGGAAGTCCGGGAGGTAAAAAAAGAATCGAGTGAGTGGTCTCTCAGAAGCCAAGGAAGTCATACTTTTAAAGGGAAACCACATGGATGTTCCTATGTATCCTTGCACTTCCCGTACTCTGGCAAAAAATATGCATCTAATTGCTGCAGGATGTAGTCACCTGTCTCATGTTACTGAAGGCCAGGTAATGTAAGTACTCAAAAGAGTCCTTGCCTTTCATAGCTAGGAGGTCATCACTGAGCTGATTGAAAAAAGTCTCAATAATAAAAGATGAACAGCCAGATGTCAGATTGTGTTGTGCTGAGAATGGACAGGGAATTGAGATCGTGGAGACAGCGCCAAAGACCTACCTGGTGAGCTCGAGGAGAAAGGATTGAAAAGAGGGGAGTACCCGGAGACAGATGTTGAGTGGTGAGAGTTGTTATTGTTATTGATGATGGTATTCTGTTGTTTTTTGATTGCTTTTAAGAGGGGAGAGACTAAAGCCTGTTCGTATGCAGAAAAAAAAAAAGTAAATAGTAGAAAGTGAAAAGGCAGAAAAAGGGAGGAGAAAGGAAGGAGGAGAGAAAAAGGAAACGGATAAAAGATTGGAAGAAGTAATTCCTGAGTAGTTGAAAAGCATAGAATCCAGGAGATAAGTCTATAAAAACAGCAGAGTTAAGGCATTGGGTGAGCTGAATGTTAAATATATTGGTAACTTGCAAGTATTCCTGAGCTTTACGAAAGATGTTATATCAATCAAAAAGTAATAACAAGAATAATAAAGACTCAATGTGAAATCTTGGCAGGGTAGCCCTCAGGTTGGGATTTTTACTTTGTGGTCATGTATACTAACCTGCGGTGGATGAACTACCACTTGCACTAAGCCATTCATTTTGAAAGAAAAGGAAAGTATATATTCAAACGTGAGGGAAAAAAGTGGGAATGAAATGAATGATGAATGTAGGCACATTTTTTATGAATATGCTTACATTTGGAAGCAAGAGACTTGGAGGTAGGAACTGAAGTGTTCCATGCTTTCATTCGTCCCTTATTTCCTGTATGAAGTAGGAAACAAGGTCATTTGCTGAGGATAAATACTGAAATACTTACCTAGTAATTAAAAAAACCTTACTTTGATTTATATAGTTCCTTTTTTTCTACACACTTCAAAGTTCTTTAGCAACTGCTACTCTCAAACAACCTATTCTGGTATTTTGATAGCCCCTTTCATTGTGGTATTAATTTCTGTTCCCACTAATATCAAAGAGAAACCTGAAACATTTCTACAAAGACTTAACTAATATCAGAAATAGGTTTTCTCTCTATAGCATTTTATAGGGCAATCATTTCAGAACACATAGAACTCAGAATCAGTTCATGATGTCTGGAAATATAAGACTATTAGAGCAAGCCTCTCACAGCGCTAGTTTCCCTGGGAAAGAATATTGTTCAAAATATAGCTCTGGATGGGAATTCTTCTGTTAATTTTACTTCCATATTATAGTCGGTTTCATTTCTTTTACGAAGAAGGGTCATATCTTAGTCCAAAGGGCAGCTTATCCAGCGTGGTTTAAGATCCACAACAACCAGGTAAAACTGCCCACCTAAAAGGGCTACCCTGCCAGGATTTTATATTGAATCTTTATTATTCTCATTGCTATTATCTCGTCGATGTAACCTCCTTCATAAAGCTCAGAAACATTTGCAAGTTAACAACGTATTTAATGCTTATCCATTCAGTTCTCCTCGTGCCTTCCTGGTGCTATTTTATAGATTGAGTCACCTTTTAACTTCTATATAGTTTACTTATTTATTATGCTTATTATCCATTTCCCCCAACAGAATGTAAACTCTGTGTCCCCAACACCTAGAACCATTTCCATCTATAATAGGCCTTTCATTGAATATTTGTTGGAAGAATAAATGAAATACATGTTGAATATTTTTTTTCAGTGTGTCATATTAACTCACATATAGTCGTGCAGAATAATTTTCCATTCTGTTCCTATTTCTCTGGGCTTAAATTGGTGATAGCGGATAGTCTTTAAAAAAAATCAACAACAACAAAAAAACTTCGTGTTTAGGTCTAGGCCAAGAGGTAGTTACACCCAGCTGATTTGCACATCTCCGAATCACAAATGAAGGATGGAGTAAATCTACCTAAACAGAGAATCTAGAAGAACTACAAGAGGGCAGTTTCATATGGTTCAACTTGAAACGGTGCTAGGTGTTTTACATTTTATTAAGTTATTTATTTCACAAAATAGCTTTAGGATAGAATAATTATTGTTCCCATCTTGCAGAGGTAGAAACTGAAGTTCTAAGAGGTTACATTGACCAAGTTAGAAAGCTAAAAGGTACAAAGTTTGAAATTGAGCACAAATCTTATTCTCAAACCTGAGCTCTTTTCAAAACTGCTTGAGGATTATTCAATGAAGTGTATTGTACCGAGAAAGAAAGAAATAGAATAAAACAAGATGTTTTCCACCTTTACCAAAAAAAAAAAAAAGGAAGGGAAAGGAACTTATGCCTGCAGTTTTCATCGGTAATTCCAACATGGAAAGCAAATCTATTTCCAATTTGGCAAAGCCCTCTTAGCAAATTGATATCTTGGCTTGGATATGAGAAGCCATGTAAATAAAATTCAAAAATTATGAGCCATTGAGAAATAATTTCTAGATACAAAAAATGTCTGAGGCAACCACCTATTTCTCCACACCACAACAACGAAGGTTGCTTCTCTTTGTTCAGGGCCAAGTTCCAAAATTTATTATCCCTTTCATTCCACCTCCTCAATCACGATTCACACAGCTTCATCTCCTGCAGACTCTGAGGAGGTGCAGGGCATGAATGGGTAACTACGTCATAGGTCCAGCTCACTCTCCTACCCCTTGTTTCATTTTTCTCTTTTCTTTTTTGGCTTTTATTTATAGACCACCAAAACATCTGGCCAATTTATTTAAACTCCAGATGTTGTAGCCCACTTCACATTGCTACATTTTTTTAACCGAATGTGTTGGCTTTATGATAAATATAGCCTGAGTGAAAGTGAGTGAAGGTTGTCAGCTGATGGAAAATGAAACTAACTGGTAATCAACAATCAACATCTGCTTCTCATTTTTCTATTGCTTCCTGGCTCAATCAAAAATAATGTGCCTAATCTTAGAAGAAATTCCTAGAGAAGTAGAAATCACTTAACAATCTTTACCTTATCCGTTTCACAACCTGAAATAAGCTAGGCATGGCCAGAATCAAAACAGGATCTACATCAGGGAAATGGCCTGACTTAGACTCACACATTGCACCATGAGGATCAAATTAGGATAAGAATTCAGATCCAAAGTTGTCAAACCCATTTTGTTACACCATCTCCATCTTCCATGTTTCCTTTCCAACTTATCCCAGCATGTTCATGATAAACTTCCTTAATTACCTTGGTACAGTGCCATCCTGGGGCAAGTAATAAACAAATGCCTCTCAGTGCTCTTCAACTGAGAATTGAAGCACCAATCCAGCCTTCAGGTGACATGGTGCCACAGGATTCTAGTCCTATGTTCCATGGTGACTACAGTCCTTGACCTATATCCCTGGTCCAAAGAGACAATATGGTAGCCAGATTGGTCTTGGAGAGATTTAAACCAAATCACACTTTATGCCTTTTCATACGATTTGGAGCTAACATTTTCCTAAAAGTTCTAGCCAGTAAAACAAGACAAGGAAAAGAAAAGATACAAGAACTAGAAAGGAAAAAGCAAGCCTCATTATTCACAGGTGACCAGATTATTATGCAGAAAATCCAAAAGGATCTACAAACAAAATATTTAAATTAATAAGTAAGTTTGTTTAGAATCATAAATTTAACGCTAACAATTATTTTTCTTTTACCAACAATAAGCAGAAAATGAGATTTATAAAATGACACCATTTACATTAGCATTGCAAACCATCAAACACTTGGTAATAAATATACAAAGGCATACAGAAACTATGTATATGTACAAGACATATACGCAGAAACTATCAGACATTACTGAGAGAAATTAAATAAGAATTGAATAAATAAAGGAATATATCATGTACACAAGGGTGTTGGGGCCTTCTGAACCAAGCTGTAGTTTTCTGAGTGCATTAAATTACGATAAGTAAAGCCACAAATGTATGATTTTTGCACTTTCTGCTTGTAAGTTATACTTGCATACAGTTAATAAAAGGTAAATTGAAAAACTTGTCTTGCAATGCTAAACAAATAAATACTGGGTTGAATCATCTGAAATTGCTGTTTTTGTAGTTCAAAAATGGTCAAATATAGGCAATAGTTATATAGGAAATGTAGGCAATAGGTAAATAGATTAAATGTTTTATGTTCTATATTACTTGTAAATCATAAAATTACATATTTGTGTTTTTTCTTTGTGACTTTTAGTGGTCAAGTTTTGTGTTTTCGTACTATTAAACGTGTTTCTTTTTTCTTTGAGACGAAGTCTCGCTCTTTTACCCAGGCTGGAGTGCAATGGCATGATCTCTGCAGGCTCCGCCTCCTGGATTCAGGCCATTCTCCTGCCTCAGCCTTCCGAGTAGCTGGGACTACAGGCACCCGCCACCACGCCCGGCTAATTTTTTGTATTTTCAGTAGAGATGGGTTTTCACCATGTTAGCCAGGATGGTCTCGATCTCCTGACCTCGTGATCCGCCCACCTCGGCCTCCCAAAGTGCTGGGATTGCAGGCCTGAGCCACAGCACCCAGCCTATTAAACGTGTTTCTAAGTCTACAGCTACAACTATAGCATTCTATCTGTAAAGAAAAAAGTTTCGACTTTTGACCCATTAACCAGAAATCAATTAATCTGAGATGGATAGGAATGGTCACACATATTTCATTATGTGTGTTTTAGTTCTGTCACCCAGGCTGGAGTGCAGTGGTGCGATTTTGGCTCACTGCAAGCTCTGCCTCCCGGGTTCACACCATTCTCCTGCCTCAGGGTCCCGAGTAGTTAGGACTACAGGCTCACACCACCACGGCCTGCTAATTTTTTGTATTTTTAGTAGAGACGGGGTTTCACAGTGTTGGTCAGGATGGTCTAGATCTCCTGACCTCATGATCTGCCCGCCTCGGCCTCCCAAAGTGCTGAGATTACAGGTGTGAGCCACTGCACCCAGCCAGGTCCTTATATTTAATATGTATTTCTTCTAAGGAGAAAATAATTGTTTACCCACTCTGAATATCTTTTTCTTTTAATTAAATCAATAGTTCATTTAAATGGAATGTAATTACGATTTGTTTTCTATTTGTCTCAACTTTTTCTGTTCTTGTTTTCTTCTTTCTTTCTTACTTTCGAATTGAATAAGAATTTGTATTATATCCATCCCCACTATCACACTGTTTGATCACTCTTGTAATAGTAGAGACTGTCCGGTGGTTCAAACATCCTTCCTAGACTTAGTAAAATCGAAGATAAATCAGTACTTTTTCCACTGTTTGTACAACACAAAGAACTTAGTATTCCTTATCATATTTCACTACATCCCATATTATATACTGTTTTTAAATTCTCCAGATAATGTTTAACCATACGAGACATTCCCATTATTGATTTTTATAGTCAATATTCATTTAGATTTGCTCATGTATTTACCATTCTGTTACTCTTCATTACTTCCTGAGCCTCTGAGTTGCCACATGAAATCATTTTCCTCATTCCAGCATGGCTTCCTCTATTACTTATTTCATTATGAATCTGCTAGTGATGAATTCTCCTGATTTTTAATTTAACTGAAAAAAGTATTTTTACCTTAATTTGGAAGACATTTTTACAGGATATTTTCTTTCAGTCCTTTGAAAAGATCATCATTTTCTTGCTAAACAACTGACTGCCTGAAAGAAATACTGAGTGAATAAACACATAAATCAAAGAATGAAGGAATGGAGTTATGTCAATAACAAATCCCATTTCTCTCAGAAGAGGGAAAGGAAGCCAAAAGCGAGGGGGGATGTGCACGTGTGCACACACACAAGCACAGGACACATGCACACACACAAGAACAAGGTCACATGTTCAATGCATTCATCAATAAATTCCTTAGTTTATTAAATGATTTATCTTTCTAATTAGAATATTACTACACTAGATACTATAATACAAAATGTGTAAACATGTTCTTCTAATTGTCCTTAGAGAACTTATAATCTAAACTCTGAAAAGTATATTCTTACTTATTTAATAGGTAATTTTAGGCCAAGCTTGGTGACTCAAGCCTGTAATCCCAGCACTTTGGGAGGCCAAGGTGGATGGATCACTTGAGGTTGGGGGTTCGAGATCAGCCTGGCCAACATGGTAAAACCCCGTTTCTACTAAAAATACAAAAATTAGACAGGTGTGGTGGCAGGCGCCTGTAATCCCAGCTACTCGGGAGGCTGAGGCAGGAGAATAGCTTGAATCAGGCAGTTGGAGGTTGCAGTGAGCCTCAGCAGCAGAGTAAGAGTCGGTCTCAAAAAAATAATTTAAAAAAAGTAATTTTATACTACTTTGAACTTTTCTCAAGGACCAATCACACTACAATGGCTTTTAAAGAAAAGTCACCAATATACTTACATGGGGCCGTACAGCAAACTACGGACTAAAGCAAACAAATATTCACTTAATTGTGGAAGGAAAAAGGGAAGCAATTCAGCACTTCTTACATGATACAGATTGATACTTGGAAAAACAACAGTAAATTTTTAAAAGCAGGACAGCAATAAAACAATAGAAAAAATGAACTACTGTTTAGACATGAAAAACATAATGCACTTTTATCTGGTTGTTTATTTGTTTTTTTGTTTGCTTGTTTTGGAGACCAAGTCTCACTCAGTCACCCAGGCTGGAATGCAGTGGCAAGATCTTGGCTCACTGCAACCTCCGCCTCCTGGGTTCAAGCAATTCTCCTGCCTCAGGCTCCCAAGTAGCTGGGATTACAGGCGCCCGCCACCATGCCCAGCTAACCTTTTGTATTTTAGTAGAGATGGGGTTTTACCTTGTTGGCAAGGCTGGTCTCAAACTCCTGAGTTCAGGCAATCCGCCCACCTCGGCCTCCCAAAGTTCTAGGATTACAGGCGTGAGTCACTGTGCCTGGCCTTATTTGTTTTTCACTATGCTTTTTTTTTTTTTTTTTTTTTTTTAGAATAGTTGTCTTTGCAAGTGGTTATCTTTGGATGAAGAAAACGCAATATGGAAAAAGCTAGAGTGTGTTGAGAATCTTTGTGTTTAGTAGCAGAATAGAGTCTAACCCACACTTGCTCAGATAAACTTTGGGTTTTGGCGAGGGGGTGTTGGTTTTAGAAATGAGATCTCTCTCTATGTTGCCCGGGCTGGTTTTGAATTCTTGGTCTAGCCATTCTCCTGCCTCAGCCTGAATAGCTACAATTACAGGTGCGAGCCAATACACTCAGCAAGATAAACTTTGAGCTGGGCAAAAATGTGGGTGATGCCTCCTGTATATATTAATGTTGACATGACAGAAAAAAAAATTCAGGCTAAATGGAAGTGGGGAGAAGGGGGTTTGCTGATGAACCAAGTGCTCCTAGAGAGAATGAATTCAGAGCAGGCTTTTCTAGAAGTGTGGCCTGCTGCAGGCCTAGAAGAAGGAAAGCATTTTCAATGGCGTGTTCTCTCTGTCTTGTTTTCTTGACATAGCTCCACCGAATGGATGACTTGCTGTTGACGGCAATACTCAGCAGTCTTAAGCAGGATGTAAACACCTCTCCACTCCCACTTGTTTAACTCACAGGTCCTCACTGTGGCTCTCCATGCACCTCCAACCTTTCAACCAATTGATTGACCTGGCCTCCTCAAGCCAACCGAGGCCCTTGCTTCTTTGTTTCTCATTTGCCGGCACCTCTCCACAACTGGCCATTGCCACGCTCTCTGGAACATGATCTGGAACTTGTCCTCAGGCTCCATGCATTGTGGCTGCTACAGGATGCACACTGCTGCTTCCCCTGAGCCCGACATAGGCTCTCCAAGTCTCCTTTCACAGGGAGATGGATTGGAAACTCGGCGTACGTGTGGACAAAGATTCTCAATGAGTCTATAACTTGGAAATGGGAAGATTTGCACTCTTTCACTTTCTTCTTTTTTTTTTTTTTCCTAGTCTGTGAAATTAAAACCCCTTTTCTGGACCTTGCTATCAAAAAGTATTTATATGTTAGCCTGTTATAGTACAACTGTCGAACATCTGAAAGCACTGAATACAAAAAGTTCAGTGAAAAAGGCATGAGAGATGGAGTGTGTTTTCTTTGTAAATAAAAATTCATAGGAAGAAGAAAACAGGACAACCTTCAAGAGTAATTAACATTGTTTTCTTCTATCCTATATTTGGTTGAGGAGAGCTCCTTCAAAAATAAAGGATGATGATCTGTAAGCACTAGCTTGTGTTTTTTAATAGTCTGGATTCATCTGTTTCCTCTTCTCCATGGTTTTATGACTCTCTCCTGGCCCATCAATTATGTGACAGTAATCGACTTTTCTAGAAGAAAGGGACCAAATGAAATAATTGACATCTCCCCTAATCTTACAGCACTGAGGTTCAGTCATTCTTCTCTTTAATGGACCTTCCCCCAGTCTCCCTGCCCCTAATATAAAATATATGCCATATGTATTTCCAGTGAGCTTCTTTATGTAAATGAGTGAGCAGCAGGAAAGCTGGTTTCTAGTCTGCCGTTCACAGCAGACCTTTTGGCATTTATCTACACAGCTCTGTGTCCACCATCCTCATGTTAGATGTGCTTTTTGTTCAGTCCTTGTGCTAGGAAAGCTGACCATTCAGGACAGGTTGTGTGACATCTTTGGCATTGGTCCTTGCTTCTCTTGCCCACGCACTCACTCAATGGCATGCAGAGACATAAAGGACTATTAATTACAAGGGACTCTAATCAATTGCGTTGGGCAGTGCAGTCCAATGATAACCATTCTCCAAATGGCTTACTAAGTACTACATAGGCTATTTCCAAGTTCAGGTTTCTCCTGAGTCTCTTGTACTGTATGGGGAAAACTATCACTCTTCTGTTATCATTAATGCAATGTTATTTGGCATGTGCCTGTCTTTAGGAAAGTAAAAATCTCTAACTAGAGACCATTCATCTATTGGTTCTGTCTATTCCAACGGGTTATAGCTGTTGGCCAGTTTGGTTATTTAGAATATTCTTAAACTCAAGAGTAGCTGCACCTCAGAAGCCTCTTAGGATACTTTAAGGCCAATTGAGTCAGGTAGACAATTCCTTCACAATCACTCACTGATAAGCACCTATCAGTGTAATGGTCCAGGGAGATAATGGCTTACAGCCTATGACATTGTTCATTGCTAAACCATATATGTTCACTTTCTGAGATCTCAGTCTAATAGCTAAGATCTCACCATAAAATGTTAGAATTACCTAAAGCAGAGGTCACAAAGTCACAAAATGGCAGACAACTCTTAAAAATCATAAGATTTCCCATAAAATGTATGCTTATAACTTGTCTTGAAGAATTGAGAGTTCTGGTAGAACTAGGTAGCATGACTTCCATCGACTAAAGGTAAGAAGACACAGTAACCCCTCTCCTCCACAGACAGAGTATGGACTCTCAGGTCACGTGTCTGGCTTCCCTGAACACTTGAGGTTGTGAATCCCATAACTCCCTTCGAAAGTCAGTTACTAACTATGAACTTGGCTGCAAAGAGCCAGGGATCCTGACTGTGTCTAGGAATGGACAGGCAGGCACTACATTTAGAAGCAGGAATATTTGAGCTTTGCTTCAAGCTCTAGCCATAGGACCTGGCCCATTGTGATCAGTCTTCATAGAATTATAGTGTCATAGAGATTATTTAAATCTTCCCATCTCTCCCCACACATAACAACCGACTTTTCCTACATCCAGTATTACTTCCATGCTCAGACATAATATTAGATTCTATGGCAATGTGCTCTTTTTCTTATTTACGTATGCTAGTCTTGTCATGTTCCAACATAAATGCAAGTGCATGAAGCAAAGGGGCATGTCAGGCAGTTTCTTTAATTCCCCATACGTGTTTCTTTATAACACATATTAAATATTCACTACTTATTGAATGGGTTGATTTAAGACAAGCTGCTTCATATTTCAACATCTCAATTTTGCACTCACAAGAAAAGAATTCTCCTTTGAAACCTCTTAATATCACTTGAATCCTTGAATCTATGTGGCACACAGTGAGAGATTATTTTGTAGAAATTGCTTTTCTGCCAAGAGCTGCTTCATATATGCAATGCATTGTATTAAAACTAAAATGTTGGTACATTTTAGTGAGACACTTGGGTCTAAATGCTGTAGAAGCCTCTGGTGGTTAGAATAAATCTTGAAGATGAAAAAATTGTGATTTTTATGTCCATTTTGAGAAAGTCAACGGGCCTGGAGGAAATAAATTGCAATAGTGGAGGAAAGTGCCTCTCTAGATATATTGGTGATTTTAGTGTGAGTTTCAAGAAGCTTTTTTGAGGGATAGAATACATGAGTATGACAGAGAAGGTGCCAAAGTTGGGTGAAACAGGGTTTTTGTACACCTTCCCCTTCTGTGTTTTAAAGCGTGAGGTCAAGAAATTCGATATGCGTGGGAAATCTTATGTTATTTAATACTTCTCTTCGAATAAGCTGGTATGTTACCTCTGCTATTATTATTGTCACGTTGATTTGAAAACCTGTAAAAGGCCTCAGATAGGCTGTGGAAGGCTGAAAACCTGTAACAGACATCAGTTTGGCTATGGAAGGCCTGAAAACCTGTAACAGGCATCAGTTAGGCTGTGGAAGGCTGAAAACCTGTAACAGACATCAGTTTGGCTGTGGAAGGCTGAAAACCTGTAACAGGCATCAGTTAGGCTGTGGAAGGCTGACTTACCAAGCCAGCAGCTGATTCACAATGTTTTCCCAGTTCTACCTAAAGCCATTTTGCTTCTTTTCATTCAGAACATGTGGCTTTTGCTGAATTAATACATCAAATTTATTTCATCTGTTAACAAGACTATAGTAGTTAATGGTGGGCAGAGGGTAGGGAAAAGATACATTTCTCCTATTGTTATCATAAAGGACTGTAGTTACCAGCTTGTTGCTGAAAGGTTCTAAAGAGAGATGTCTGTGTCTGCCCAAGTCACTATCTTTTCTTTGTGAAAGTGAGTAAATGGTCAGCTCAAAGCAAAAGGCTTCCAGCCCTTAAAAGTCAGTGTTGAATCTGCTCTATTTAGTGATTAACTATTTGCTTATATCCCTGAAAGACTCATTTTGAAATTGCCTTAAAGAGGATAAAAATCCTGGTTAGCCACCAACGCAGCTTTATGAAATACAAACCTGGTCAGGCCAATCAAGTCCTTTTTTTTTGTTTATGAAAATAAGCCAGGGAGAACCCTAGAAAATCACTGGTATCTTAGCTTCACAGAGACTTTTATTCTAGTCTATGTATCATACAAAAATACTAGGCCTACATGAGCTAAGTTACATAGTCATTATATGACCATACACATGATGGGAAATTCATGTGCAAGAGGGGACTTTTAAAAATAGCAATACCAACTTAAAATTTCATGGTAACCATTGCTCACAGGATATTGGTTCTAGACCCAGCACTGCATAACCCCTGGATGATGGAATGAGAGTATCCTTCATTAGTTTTACAGTTAACACTAAGATATGTGGGGCAGAGACCTGGAAATATAGAAATATAGGAATTTAATATGTTTTCAATAAACTGGCAACTTGAACTAACAAAAGCACATCAAGGACAGAGAAAATGCATAAATACAAGACAAAGCAATTATATATACATAAATGGCAGGAAAACATTGAGGGGTTACAGTAGGTAAGGAGCTGATGCCCTATTAGTAGGATAAAAAGGCTGAGTGCATCCCAAGTAGGAACCATGAAGTACTGCATCAGAATGAGACCTGAATCCATACTGTCAGAATTCTGAGTCCCAGAAAAAAATGAGCTAGAGTAATTGGAGAGAGTGTAGAACATACCTCCAAACACAGTTGTAAGGAACAGTTAAAGTTTGGGCAGTATTCTGTTTCTAAAAGAAATGGCTGAGAAGTGATACTACAGGCTTCATGAAAACAAAAGCCATTAATTACATGGTAAATTTTCCATCTTCCCTGAGATGCAAAGAAAGCCACAGGGATTAAGCTATAATATAAGAATTTATATATTCTGTCCTTGGAATGTTATCAAGCACTTTCCATTTTAGTTCCTTCTCTGAACTTGTTCAATTCAGTCCAGGAAAACTGAGATGTGATCCTGCCCGAGAGCTAGAGGAGTGGTCAAGATGATTTCCCTGGTCCTTTCTAGATCAATATTTGCATACCATTTTCATAGGCCCTAGGACCTTTAGTTCTCAAGATATTTCCACTGTGTAGGAATTATTAGTCCCTGGTTAAAGATGTATATGCCAAGTCTCAGAGAGATGAAATTCCCCTTCTGGCCTTGAACTCAGATTTAGCAACTGCAATTCTCATGCATTTTCAACGACGTCTTGCTGCCTACAATTACATGAAAATGAGTGTGTCTCTTTCTCTTGTTACAAATCCTTGCAAAGAAAAGATGAACTGTGATGTGTTTCTTTTTTTTTTTTTTTTT
This sequence comes from Rhinopithecus roxellana, assembly GCF_007565055.1. Lineage (NCBI taxonomy): Eukaryota > Metazoa > Chordata > Mammalia > Primates > Cercopithecidae > Rhinopithecus > Rhinopithecus roxellana. The sequence goes on along the minus strand of NC_044556.1, from coordinate 96,983,200 downwards.
TTTTTTTTTGAGACGGAGTCTCGCGTCTCGCTCTGCCGCCCAGGCTGGAGTGCTGTGGCCGGATCTCAGCTCACTGCAAGCTCCGCCTCCCGGGTTTACGCCATTCTCCTGCCTCAGCCTCCCGAGTAGCTGGGACTACAGGCGCCCGCCACCTCGCCCGGCTAACTTTTTGTATTTTTTTTAGTAGAGACGGGGTTTCACCGTGTTAGCCAGGATGGTCTCGATCTCCTGACCTCGTGATCCGCCCGTCTCGGCCTCCCAAAGTGCTGGGATTACAGGCTTGAGCCACCGCGCCCGGCCTGTGATGTGTTTCATAAGAGAAATTGTCTTCCTAGGCTTCTTTCTCTAAGGCAGAGATCGAGATAGCATAAGCAAGTGGACAGCCCTCAGGTTTAGGGGAAGGGCTGGTGGATCAGAGGCTTTGGGAAATTATCTAGTTCATTTCCTTCTTCTTTTCTTCAGTACAGTCTACTTCTGGTTCAATCATATTATCTATTTATGGAGGACATTTAGGTGTGAGATACATAGTACCTATATCTTCCTGAAGGCTGTCTTCACCTTCTCAATTTGGGCTGCTGTTTTTTTTTCTTTTTTTCCTTCATGTCTAAAGTTTAAGAGGTCAGATTTTGTCTTACCGTGTAGCATAAAGATGCTGAGTCTGACACCAACTGCCTGCATGTCACACGGCCAAGCAAATGTCACCATGATTTGTTCACTTGGAATCGATCTGAAGATATTGCAATAGGTCTTTTAAAATTGTTTCCATAATTATTTTTACGTAGAATTCAAAGATGTCTGTTATCTATTTTGAGGAAAAATCAGTTAAAAAGAAGGCTTTCGTTTTGGCAGAGAAAGCAATACAAGCAGAAGTACAATTTCATCACATTCCTGGAGAGATGATATGGCGGCCATTTCCCAATCAGCAATACAGAGGGGAATTTATTTTCTATTCACAGCTTTCCTTTCCAATGCATATATTGCAAATATTCTAAATTAAGAACAGGATCCTCTTGAAACCAAGAGAGTTTAGAACCAATGTCTTGCATCATTTCTCCTGAAACAGAACCTCTCCTGAATGTGTATATTGTACTGTGAGCTTCGATGTCTGCTCGCCCTCATTTGCACCTGGACTGTAGCCACTGTGAATGATCATCCTTCGAACACTGTGATCCTGGGGAGCCCTTAGAAGTGGGCTCCTGCTTCTAAGTTTGCAGCAGCTTCTTTATGCTAAGAATTGATTCCCAGGGCCATCCTTTATTCTGCATTTGGGCTTAGTCTCTACTAAGTACATAGTAGTTACCTAGTAATTTAGACTGGCGATTGACTTATCCCAATATGATATGGGTCTGTACATTGTGGCTGCAAGTTTATAGGGGAAAAAAATGAATCATTGATTTTTTTTTTAATTTCTCCCAACTCTGAGAATCAACAATGCTTCATAAAATTTTTTTAGGAATAGAAAATAAGCATAAATTGAATATCTTTCCCTCAGTCTTTCCTAGTTTGGGGTCAAATAAAAGACTTGCTTTTTATTTTATCTGTAGGATGTTTTTCCATAATAACATGGATATCTCTTAGAAATGCCATAGTTCATTTGCTTGGTGGAAGCTAGTTCAATAACACCATTATATATTTATGTGGTTTTGTGGGGAAGTAAAGATCAATAGATGTCTTTCCAGCCATGTGACTATAATGATGGTTTTCTTTTCCTGCTCTATTCATTATTTATTAAATACCTCTTTGTGAACAACACTGTCCTAGACCTCGAATGTGATTGAATGAGAGGACTGTAGATGGACCCAATTCAGTGTACTGATATCATCCTGAAACTTTGGATTTTACTGAAATGTGTTTAAAATTATGGAAGACATGCTTGTGGCAAACACTTTATCAGTCACTATCACGTTTCAAGATAGCATTGAACCACAAATTCAACGCAATGCGTATCTATATTCTTTGGAAATGTACCAAATTTAACTAGAAACATTCAAGATTTTCTGAAGTCATTATGAAAAAGCACCTTGGCAGAAAAATGCTAAATGGCCAAGATGGAGCTAAAGTATATCTATTTCACTGGGTCTACGCTTTCATAAACTGTGAACATTAGATGTGTTTAGTGTGGATATTTTCCCAAAAAACATAAGGCAGAGAACTGCATTTTTACAAAATGTAAGAGAAGAAATGACATAGTGGTGGTCTTGAATGTGCAGGTCAGAAAGCTGAGAGTCTTGTCTCAAGCATGGGAACTGTGACATGGATAAATTACTCATGGGAGTTGGCCACAGTGTCTCACCCCTGTAATCCCAGTACTTTGGGAGGCTGAGGCAGGCAGATAACTTGAACCCAGGAGCTGGAGACCAGCCTGGGCAACGTGATGAAACCCCATCTCTACAAAAAATACAAACATTAGCTGGGTATGGTGACTCATGCCTGCAGTCACAGCTACTTGGGGGGCTGTGGTGGGGAGATTACCTGAGTCCAGGAGGTCAAGGCTGCAGTGAGCCATGATCAAGCAACTGTACTCCAGCCTGGGCACCAGAATGAGATCCTGTCCAAAAAAAAAAAAATCACTCATGGAGTCTGCCAGGATTCAGAGAACTAGACAGAGAAATTAAAAAACTGAAGAATTTCTTGAATTGACCCTGGACTCTTTACCATGAGTTAATGTCATCTTCCACCTGGGAAGTGTTTGACCTGGGGAAAGAGAAATATATAAAGCTGGTTTGAGTTCTAGTTTTCACCAGACACTGTGGCGTCTCTTGCAGCCCTGGCTCCTCTCCGGCTGGTGTGTTCTCTCTCGCACCATCTTGCCCTCAGCTTTCTTTTCACCTGTTCTTTGAGAGAAAAGAGGCTGAACTTCTGACTTTGTCCTTGCTGAGATGATAAAGACTAATGAATACCTTTGAAGCTATTCACAGCATGGTAGCCTGAGGTCTTGAAGGGTTCGTTTCCTGTCTTGTGGCTATGTGGTTTCTAACTTTCATGAAGGACTGTAGTAAATAAAACATGACATATGATCAGACCTAAAGGTGGACAGAAACTTGTGTTTACATATTGTATTTACACATTGTATCAGTGCGGGGAAAGGAAGATAAGGAAGGGGAGGGAAGACAGGTTTATGTAGATGATCTCATCAGTCATTTATTCCCTAAGTGGAGGTGAGCCCTGCTGATTCTGAGATTATTCTTCTCTGGTGACGGCTTTCCTAGTGACAGGAACATGTCCAGCCTGTCGCCGATTCCCTGTGGAGATGAGGCAGCGTCCCTCTGGTGCTATCGCTTGTCCCTGTGAGGGGCTCTCCCAGGTGCCTTTGTTGCCATGGTTGCTCCTAAGCACACACAAGATGCTAAAAATAAATTCCAAGTGAAACTTTCCAGCTGCCTGGTAAAAGAGTTTTCTGCTCTCTTTGTATTTACATCCAACTGGCTTACAGTTGATATGCTCTGAGAAGCTGGATCAAATACAGATGCCATGCCCAGAATCAGCAGATGGGCTGGGAGTGGAGATAAATTTTATAGGTTAAAGACCGCCAGGGGAGTCAAAAGCCTCCATTCCATGACCTTGCCTAACCATGTACCTTTGAGAAAATGGTGTCATTTCTCAGGGTCTCAGTTTCTTTACTGGGAACTGCAGTGAGTATCAGAAGAATACTCTCATTTTAAAAGTGCACTTATGAGTTCCGATTTTGAGTCTGAAACATTTCTGCATACTAGACCTCACTCCTATATCAACTCTGTAAACTTTGGCAGCCAATCACTATTGTCTGGAATTATCATCTAAGAGAACTTAAAAAGTATACCTCATGTGACTTGATGCCAGCATTCATACGACAAAAGTCACACACAGACACACAGATGACGGTTGTGTTCGTTTTCCCATTCATGCACTATTTTCCTCAATCAGCAAATTATGACTGTGTTCTTTTAAGTCATCAGATTTTTGTTTTTTATACAGCCAGCATTGATCTGAAAGCTATTAAGAAAAGTAAATGCCTGAGAGTATTAGGTATCAAATTAAAATAATATAGACTTGGAATGAGATGATATTAACATAATAGGAACAAAATATCAACACAAAATATTTGTGTGTTTTCTGATTACAAAAGATGTCTGTGTGAACTCTTAAACTAATTGGAAAAAATCTCTAAAGTTAACATTTGATTTTTTTACTAACAGTAGTCCTGACATTGCATAATTTAATGTCTTAGTTACAGTAGTTCTGCTAATCTGAGATATAAGAAGGGTGAAAAAAGCAAACCCAAGGGATAATGGAAAATATGTCCATGAATTAGATGGAAGCCTTCTAGTGACTAAATTATGGAGCTAATTAGAGCCGAAAATATTTAATATGTACCAAATGTGAAGGATTCAATGATTGGGCTAAAATCTACTTAGTAATCTTCAGCAGGGCCCACTCAGGGCAGCAGCTACTAGAATTCTCTAGTTACAGAACAGAATCAGAGACTGAAGGTTAGGCAAGATCCTATCATCAGCAGATCCTGTTTTCAGTGACGTTTATGCTGTCTGCTGGCTTTACATGTTCTGTTCCTTCATGTGGAGGAATGATTATCACCCTTGTAGGGAGGGCGCAGGGGATGGTTTTTTGTTATTAGCTGTATGGAAAGTAATTAAACTTGGTAAGCCTTCAAGCTTTATGTTCCAAAATTAACTCTCCTGGGCTTGGAAAGTCTTCTTAAATGACAAGAGGGTATAAGAATTGCAGTGTAGAGCAGTGTAAGAACACAGATCTGAGGAAGGGTGGAGCTTGGGGACCTCGTGGAATTGCAAGCAAATTTAAAAATAGAGGATTCCTTAGGAACTCTGAAAGATATTCAAATGGAAGGTCATGCTTTGAAATAGGGAGAGATGGAAGTCTTCCACCAGCTGTTGATAAAAGGCAGAGAAACTGCAGAAGGGAATGAAGGTTGCATCTACAATATCTCATAATGCCAAATAGGCCTAAGAGTAAGGCCTCTGCTTTTCCTAGCTGCAAACCGGAGATGAATAGACAGAATTAATTTGTAGCGTGTATCCACTTTAGTAAGTGCTTTAGTTATTGAACAGGTCAGGGCCAAGACTAGAACTCAGGGCAACTCAATGTATAGAGACTTTCAGGCAGTAGGCAGAATTGAGATCATCTACTATATACATGTTGATATCTCCCTCCAAACTTCCCCTTGCACTTAACTTCTATTGTGATATTAGGACAAGAACTGCAGGAGCTGCAAGAGATATAAGCTAAGTATGAGGCTGTATGTAGTAGGATGTAGTAATGGGGAAATCAGCACATGGAATGACTGTGAGTGCATGATCAATAGTTTATGTCAGGGCCATCACATAAAGGGTAATACAGGGCAATTGCTGTTGTACAAAGTGGCAGGTGAAGCATCACAGAATACAGAAGACAATTAGCCAGGTAATCATTGCAAGACTTTTCTAAATTAGACCTGTCTATTTGGTAAATAGCTGATGGATAAACGACCCTCAATTCATTCTTTCAACAAATATTCACTGAGTGCCAAATTTATAAAGACATTGTGATAAAACCCATACTATAAAGATTAAGTGATCTCGGCCAGGTGTGGTGGCTCATGCCTGTAATCCCAGCACTTTGGGAGGCCAAAGCAGATGGATCACCTGAGATCGGGAGTTTGAGATCAGCCTGACCAACATGGAGAAACCCCATCTCTACTAAAAATACAAAATTAGCCAGGCATGGTGGCACATACCTATAATCCCAGCTACTCGAGAAGTTGAGGCAGGAGAATTGCTTGAACCCAGGAAATGGAGATTGCAGTGAGCTGAGATCATGCCATTGCACTCCAGCCTGGGCAACAAGAGCAAAACTCCGTCTCAAAAAAACAAAAAACAAAACAAAACAAAAGATTAAGTGATCTCTTTTTTAATAAGTTACTTAAATAAATGCCTACACCTTCTGTGAAAACTCACTTTTTTTTTTTTTTTTTTTTTGAGATGGAGTCTTGCTCTGTCGCACAGGCTGGAGTACAGTGGCGCGATCTCCGCTCACTGCAAGCTCCGCCGCCTCCTGGGTTCACGCCATTCTCCTGCCTCAGTCTCCCCAGAAGCTGGGACCACGGGCGCCCGCCACCACGCCCAGCTAATTTTTTTTTTTGTATTTTTAGTAGAGACGGGGTTTCACCGTGTTTGTCAGGATGGTCTCCATCTCCTGACCTCGTGATCCGCCCGCCTCGGGCTCCCAAAGTGCTGGGATTACAGGCATGAGCCACTGCGCCCAGCCGAAAACTCACATTTTTTAAACTAGATTTTAAGAGAGAAGGGTGTGTTTGAAGCAGCAGCCCGAGCCAACACTAGACAGCAGAAAATCACAGGCATACCGGGCTAGAGGCAAGAGGACAACTGGACCTTAAGAAGAGATGGGCATGGAAGGTTAAGCGTTGGCCCATCATGGAGGGATGTGTAGAAAATGAAGCTATCAGGGAAGGAAGTACCAGTAAAGATTTCTGAGCAGAGAAGTTGCAAGAACAGAACTGTTATCAAGCTTAATCTGGTGATGTTATATATCAAGCTGAGTTGGCCCAGTTTGTTCAAGTTGATAATTCAGGGGTGGGGGGTAGTGGGAAGAAGCGATAAAAATGAGTTTACATGCTCACAGAATGACGGAAACGTGAGGTTCATTGGATACCTCAGCTGGGAAATGCATATCTAAGCAAGACTCCACCACTAACGTGATAGAAGACAATTTGAAGAATGGTCACACACAGGAATGCAGGGGTTTGTTTGTTTGTTTTGTTTTTTGAGATGGATTCTCACTCTGTTGCCCAGGCTGGAGTGCAGTGGCACGATCTTGGCTCCCTGCAACCTCTGCCTCCTGGGTTCAAGTGATTCTTCTGCCTCAGCCTCCCGAGTAGCTGGGATTACAGGCATGCACCACCACACCCAGCTAATTTTTGTATTTTCAGTAGAGATGGGATTTCACTCTGTTGGCCAGGCTGGTCTTAAACTCCAGACCTCAAGTGATCCACCAGCTTCGGCCTCCCAAAGTGCTGGGATTACAGGCGTGAGCCACACACCTGGCCCGATTTTAGGATTTCTTTTTTTTTTTAATGTGAAAGATCATGCTATCTGTACATGCTGGAAACGACAGAATTTCCTTTCTTTTGCTCTAGAAATTTGGAAAGATATTTCACTGGTAAGACTTAATCAGCCTCAATGCCTCCTGTGTCTTGGAGGTATTAAAGTTGAGCCTACTGTTGTACCCTTAGGCCCTGGCCCAAGACCCATGGATGAGCAAATCATGTGTTTATTTGCAAAAGGGCAGACAATATTGCTGGAGAAACCACTCACGTAGCCCACATTATCTTCCTAGAAAATTACAAAACTATATCAAACCATATAAAAGTCATTCCTAATATCCCAACTGAGTATAGGACGGGTTAGAAGAAAAAGAAAGTGAAGTTGAAAAAGCCAGTAAGGAGTTTATTGCACTAGTATTAAGGAAAGTCAGTAGGAGCCTAAACTAAGTTGGTGGTAGGGGAAATGGAAAAGCAGAGAGAGAGGACAAATCTCACAAGGTGTAAAACAGACAAATTGGTGAGAGCTAAAAGACAACTGACATTTAGCATGAATAGGGGAGACAGACAGGGAACCGGTGTAGAGGTCAGGCAAGGTCAGTGTCAGATGACCTTGGAAGCGATGGTCTGGAAGCGCTGGACCAAGATGGTCTGGAAGCGATAGGAGGCTATTTGACTTGAGACTACGGCAAATGTGGAACTAGAATTCGAGGAGCAGCCGGCTGGCAGAGGGAATTTGGGGAACTATCTGTAAAGAGGTATTTGAAAAATTGGAGGAGATGTCTAAGTGAGTCATACATGAAATATGTGATAACCAAATCTATGTTGCATTTTTTTCTTGACTGTTAAGACTGGTCTGACTTCTCATTTATCTTAGCCTTTTTTTTTTTTTTTTTTCTGGAGTCCTGTTGCTTCTCATTCAAAGACTCCTTATCTCTTGTGGGGATCCCAGCCCTTGCAAAGTACTGGGCACTGTTTGGCTTCCCCAGAGCCCAGGCAATCCTCTGCTCCCTTGTTACTCTCTGCTACAGTGGGGATATAGGTAAATACTCATTGTTTTTGTCTCTCTTCTAGCTGGAGGTACAGCTACGACTGACAGCCTGAAAGAGCTTGAAGGGAGGCCAAAAGAAACAAATGGGCCTGATCCTCCTCTTTCCCTTTCTCTATCCTACCTGCTACACAGACATTGTGCCTCGAGCCAGGGCAGCCCTACCTGTTCCACCAAAGCAACAAGCACGGGGAAATGCCAAGAGAATTTCACAAGCAATGAACTAGATAGAGTTAAGCCTCCAAAACCATGCCAGCTGCCCTCTGCCTCCAGTCTTCCTGCTATGTGAGCAAATGAAATCCCCATTTGTGCAAGCTACTCTTAGGTCAGGTTTTCTGTGACTTCTAGCCAAACATATTCCTAACTGATGTACTCTGCCTGTTTTTTTGGAGGTGGGGGCAGTTTGAGGGATTCCCAAAAGGTGTGTTCCAGTTTTCTATTGCTGTATAATAAACAACCTCAGAGCATAGTGACTTAAAGGAACAATAACCATTTATGTTACTCACACACCTGTAATTTGGACAGGGTTCAGTGGAGATAGTTTTTCTGCTCCAAGGGTGTCAGCTGGAGAAGCTCAATAGGGAACAGAAGGATACACTTTCAAGATGGTTTACTCATATCACTAACTAGCTGATTTTGGCTATTGGATGGAGGAAATCAGGGTCTGGAGCCAGAGGCCTCCATTTCCCTCCATGTGGGCCTCTATGTAGCTGCTGGGCTTCCTCACAATATGGAAGCTGGGTTTCAATAGAGAATGTAGCAAGAGAACAATGAAGGTTCATGGCATGTTTATAATCTCCTCAGATGTTACAAAGCATCACATCTACCATACTCCATCAGTCAAGTCTATGGTAAACACTCACCCAAGTTTAAGGGGAGTATCATTGCCATCTCTTGATAGGGGTGTGGCAAGGCCCTAGAATATACAGGATGAAAAATATTATATGGGATGCAGACATCTTTGGAAAATATAATCTGCTAGAAGGAATTTTATAAGAATTCATATATAAGCTACATGAATAAAGGTACACTTCATTCATTTATTTATTGTCGCACTCTAGAGATTATGTGTGACACTTATAGAAAAGAAGAGCTCATCAAAATTAGAGTTTTGATTTATTGCAATAATTCTGCCAAATTTTTTCAAATAGAAGTCATAATGGACTTACGGGTAACATGCCTTCTCTTTGTGGTATTAACCAAATATCCCAAGATTTGTCTTGATGATCAAATGCATTTTGGAGAGTCACAGTTAATCCCATTCATTTAAATGTATCCTTTTTGGGGTATAGTTGTAGAGGACCTGGTATGTTTCGCCTGTCCCTGACTAAGTAAGAAAACTCCACTGTATGGGCAAGAATTGAGTAAGAGTGTGCGTGTCTGTGTGTGTGTATGTGTGTGTGTGTGCTGGGGGCCCTTTGATGGATTGGAAGGTTGGAATATAGCACAGAGCCACCTCACAACCTCACAAGAACACAAACATAATATCCCTCAGTCCTAGAAAGAGCTGCAAATACCATGAAATAGCTCTCTGTACACAGAATTCCCTTGTGTTGTTTGTGCAGTCATGTCAGAAAACATAAAAGGATGCTATGCTAATGAGTAGTCAGTCTGTTCTCAGACCCAACCCTTACTCTTGCTTTGCTCTGCTGTAGCACATAGAACTACATTTCTGAGGCTACCTGGCCAGTTGGGGGTCCTACTAGAAGACTAGAGTGTGAGAGAAAAGGAGGAACTAGGGTCTTCTCCTATGTCTTTCCATTCCTCTGCTGTCCTTGGCCATGTCTGTGTCTCCCTGCACGGTAGGCGGCTTTGGCAATGGTGGAGAACCCACCCTCCTAGTATTCATGCCCTGTAACTCCTTCTCCTTGAATGTGAACTGGACTTATTGCAATGAATAGAACATGGCAAGGGTAATGGGATGTCACTTCTAAGCTTAGGTGAAAAGGAGATTGTGACTTCTGCATTGCTCCCACGTTCTCTTGCCTTCTCACCTGTTTGCTCTGATGAAGCCAACTGCCATGTTGTGAGCTACCTGATGTGGCAAGAAATTGAGGAAGATCTCTGGCCAACCACCAGGGATGAGCTAAGTCCTGCCAACCATTGCTTGAGTGAGCAGCCCCACCCCTAGTCGGGCCTTCAGATGATTGCAGCCCTGCCTGACCAATACATTGATTACAGACTTGAGCAACACAGAGACAGGGGACCCAGCTAAGCCATGCCTGGATTCCTAACCCACAGAAACCGTGAGAAAGTATAGGATGTTGTTTTAAGCCACAGGGCTTGGGGTGATGTGTTACACTGTCGAAGATAACGAATACACAGAGGCTCCAGTTCCTTCCAGAAGCTCCTTGCTCTGCTATCAGTAGATAGGGTGGGGCTGGGCTCTGGTAGCTTTATCCACTGTCACTCAGCTGTGGGTGGGAAGTGGCTGTCTGCTGTTGCTAAGTGCCTCACTGTCCCATGTTTGGGTTTTCCGATCCCTTATTACCTGTATATCTTATTCCTATATGAACTTCCTGCCTCTAGTAGTTTTTGTTTTTCTACATGAATCCTGTCTGAATAGATTACAGCTCACAAATTTGGTAAAATGCCTCTCATTTGTGTCCATAAAGTTTTCCTTCTTTCCATAAAAGTCAGAGGTCCACAGGTACAGGGCCAGAGCTGGTAGTGCAGTATGAGTGAATACTATGATGTCCAGCACTAGAAGCATGGAAGGAATAGCAGAGAAATAAGGTCTTTCACATCTAACTTTGTGTTTGTAATTTTGTCATCTTTATTTTTTTAGGCACCAACCTAATTTAATAGCAAATAAGTAATCGAGACACATGTTATTACCCAAATACTGAAGGTGATAGGAGTTTTCACCTTTATCATGTTGACACACATGTATTTTTGAAAAGTTCTGTGTTTTAAGATATTTGTTTTCAAAATAGTTGCAAAGCATGTTCTTTACACTAATCTAAAATGACCTACATAGGCTGGGCGTGGTGGCTCATGACTGTAATCCCAGCACTTTGGGAGGCTGAGGTGTGCGGATGACCTGAGGTGAAGAGTTTGAGACCAGCCTGACCAACAAGGTGAAATATCGTCTCCATTAAGAATCCAAAAATTTGCTGGATGTGGTGGTGCACGCCTGTAGTCCCAGTTACTCGGGAGGCTGAGGCACGAGAATCACTTGAACACGGGAGACGGAGGTTGTAGGGAGCCAAGATCACACCACTGCAGTCCAGTCTGGACAACAGAGAGAAACTCTGTCTCAAAAACAATAATAAATAAATAAAATAACCTGTATAATCTAAAATAATCTATATCAAGAAAAGTTTAAAAATACAATTAAATTCAAACAATTAAATATGAAAGACAAGCTATCAAATAAATAATGCATGTTTACAGAAATTTCAGGGAACTGTCACTTAGCTTTGTAAGTTTAATAGATAAAAGGATTAAAATCATCTAATGATAAATTATTTCTATAACATGAATAGCATCCATTACAAAAGTTTTAGTAATAGTATAGTTTCACAAATACAAATTGCTCTTAAATTGCATATACAAATAATTCTATGACCAATATTTTTTAAAAACGAGTAAATTGTCTGCCATATATCTATCACTCATAATCCTATAACTTTTTTCTTTTTATGGTAGAGTCTCACTATATTGCCTGGGCTGGACTCCCCATGTCACCTAGGCTGGTATGGAACTCCTGAGCTCAAGCCGTCCTCCTGCCTCAGCCTCCCAAAGTGCTGGGATTATAGGTATGAGCCACCATGCCCAGCCCATAATCCTGTAATTTTAGCAACATTTGACACCAGCTTAAAGAAGGCACATAAATTTATTTAACCTTCACTTTCATCAATCTGTGCCTGCCCCCGAGTTCAGACACATTGGATACCAAAACTGTTAAAGGCCTTAAAAAATCCAGTTAAAATAACTTTAAAACAACAAAGTTTCCTGTTGATTTTGAATTATCACAGGAGAAACTTGGAAACCTTTGTAGTTTTCTTTTAAACTTTCAAATTTTATGATCTATGATTCCATTGCTTAGAAATTATTTCTACTCCACTCAATCAACTTTTAAAATGAAATAAAAATGATAACCTTCTAACTTTAATTACCTTAATTCATAGAAAACCATAAGGAGGCAAGGAGGTGAACAGCTCTTTGGTCATTAGTTTTAAGAAGAAATATCCTGCCTAAAACAGGCTTTTATCAGAGCAAACACAGAAGCACAACAAATTGTATTTAGAAAGTGGCATTGCCTGAAGAATCAGAAATATTCCCCTTCTATGCTGAGCAGAGGCCTCTCTGAGTACAGTGGCTTCTGCTAACCCTGAAGGATTGCATCCTTCCATCCATTCATTATAGATTCTTACATCCTAAGAGCCAGGAGGGATCTTAAAGATTATTAATTTGCTTTCCATAGTTGGCAGCCAAACAAATTGAGGTGCTCAGTGATCAAGTGAAGTCCCTAAATCCCATAGCTTGTCTGTTGCAGAGCCAGGCTAGACCTCAGACCACCTGGCTCCCAGTTTAATGAAAGAACAAATTGCATAACCTGGCAAATACGGTTAACATGTAAGATCAACTCAATGGCTTTATCTTCCCTTAGAGTCATATTCAAGACTGCATGAAGGAGAGTCTCAATTGTCAACTTTTTGGTGGTAGAACCTGTCTTACCTGAATAATAAACGTTCTGTCATGAAGAGCAATAGTTACGGGAGTGATGAAATGGTCACAGGTGACTCATTAGGTTGCAACAAAGATGAATAATATTATCATATTCTCTGTGTGTCCAAACTATTCCCAAGCTAGGAGCCAGATTTTAGTCTCTTTCCTTGATGCAATTTTTTTTTTTTTTTTTTGAGATGGAGTCTCGCTCTGTTGCCCAGGCTGGAGTGCAGTGGCAATCTCGGCTCACTGCAAGCTCTGCCTCCCAGGTTCACGCCATTCTCCTGCCTCAGACTCCTGAGTAGCTGGGACTACAGGCGTGTGCCACCACACCCGGCTCATTTTTGTATTTTCAGTAGAGACGGGGTTTCACAGTGCTGGTCAGGCTGGTCTCGAACTCCTGATCTCGTGATCCGCAGGCCTCGGTCCCCCAAAGTGCTGGGATTACAGGTGTGAGCCACCATACCCAGCCTCCTTGATGCACTTTACTGTCCTTTTAATTAGCCTTATGTATTCCCTACCTATAAATGGAATAAACATTTTTTTTTTTCACAGCAGCTACAAAAAGTAATGCAGTATCTTATTTTGATACCATATCTTACTTCCTTTGGCTCTTTGGAAAGAGCCAAAAAGGCTTAGTTAGCTAAGTTTATGTTCTGAAGAAGCATGGAAAAGCAGGTTAAAGTTCTATAGGTACCCAATACTAGAGTCTGTACACAAAAATAGAAATAAAATCTGTATTCTCTCAAGCTACCATAGAATTTCCCTATTCAGTTCTACAACTCAATATACCTGCTGACTAAACACTTCAAGGACAGAAGATTGTGCTAAGGCTGTGTTTTCAATATAAAAAATGCTCATTTGAATTAAAAGTACTGGATGGATCACATGATATTTAAGAATTTAAGGAGGATGGAAAATTATGCCCATGTCGCATAGATGGGCTTATGTGGTACTCAGAGATTCAGAATCTTTTCCATTTCCTCATATCTGTTAATTTAATTTGATTTTTCTTGCTTACCCTTGCAGCCAGCATGTAAAAATGAAGGAAACGATAAAAACCAAGAAAAAGAAGAAACTTAGCAAAGCAATAATTTAAGGTAAAAAGTCCAGCTTAAAAACTTAGGTAGTACATGTATACTTAGGTATACATTTATTTTATCAGGAAACTTTATCTTAAAGAATAAATAACCCTTTTTGCATTGTCTCTAAACTGGAAAGTATTTCACCATATTTGGTTCAAAAACAACCTCAATACACTATAACTTTGTGCTAAGGCCAATGAAAAAGTTGTTAAGATACAGGAAAATGCTGCTTTTATCAGACTTAGCTGCAGAGTGTGAAGAGGTGGGGAATGGGTAAAAATTAGAGAAAAGTAACAGCTACAAAGTACCTGGGAAAGGCATTTTAATCCAATCCAAACTAAGCCTCTTTCCCTCTGGTCAATACCTGGCATTCTTTGGGGCTGACCTTAGCACCGTATCACTTCCTGGCTGTTGGAGTGGATTCAAGTTCTTTCTCCTTTTTTTTTTTTCCAAATTGTCTTCTTGTTTGTCTCTTCCACTAGAGATTGAGTTCAATACATCTTTGCAACTGCAGTGCTGACCACTATGCTTGGCATACAGTAGCACACAAAGAAAACTTGGTAAGTAGATAGATGGATGGATGAAGCAATGAAAAAAGTGAATGAATGGGCATTTATCTTCCAGTGGTTTTACATCCTTGTTGATATGGTTTGGCTCTGTGCCTCTACCCAAATCTTATCTTGAATTGTACTCCCATAATTCCCACATGTTGTGGGAGGGACCTGGTGGGAGACAGTTTGAATCATGGGGGCAGTTTCCCACATACTGTTCTCAAGGTAGTGAATAAGTCTCACGAGATCTGATGGTTTTATCAGGGGTTTCCACTTTTGTGTCTTCCTCACTTTCTCTTGCCACCACCATGTAAGAAGTGCCTTTCACCTCCTGCCATGATTCTGAGGCCTTCCCAGCCATGTGGAACTGTAAGTCCAGTTAAACCTGTTTTTCTTCCAAGTCTGTTTATGGCTTTATCAGCAGCATGAAAATGGACTAATACACTTGTCACCTGCCCTACGCTCTTTGGGGCTTTTCAGCCTTAAACTGGATATAAGCCAGTTTCACCTGTGAGATAGACCTAAGCCACTGGGGCCTCTCTCCCCAGGAGGGTGCTCAATATATGCATGTTTGTTAAGTGACAATGCTAAAGAGAGATTCTCTGATCTCCAAATAACATGTACGAAGTCAAGATTATTAACATTTCTTTACAGGAAAGAAGGAAAACAATGTTTGGAATGAATGAGCTCAGTGCTTTAACTATGTTTACAATCCATACAGATGCACTTCCTCTTTGGTGTCTTTCCCCAGTGCACAGTGACCTGCCCCCTCCACTAGATCTTTTTCTTTTTTTTTTTTTATGCCCATGAATTGGGAATAAAGTGCCAGCAAATTTGATTTTATTGTTCCACATGAATGCTAGTCAATTTTCCCAGTGGGAATACTAAAGATGATAATTGCATGTTGTCTCATCTTGTCTGTATAGGTCCCCTCTAGTGGTAAGCCACTGAAAGCATGAAAGGATAGGAACAAGAGCAAATGAAATGTAATGTGGTGCATTCTTTGAACTAATAGGGACCTGCTGTTTGAAGGGTATCACTGATTTGTAGATAGATAGTGTTAGGGAAAGCTCAAACTGTTTTCCCTCTGCTTGAACACCCACACAATAGAAGTCAACATAGAAGACGTCTGTGACCCCAAAGTATGTATTTCTCCCCCTTCCAACAGTTCAAGAAAACAGTTCAGCAGCAGACACCAACAAGGTATCTTCCAATTCAATTCTGACACTATCTATCTAGAAATAGCATCAGGTCACACAGGTTGGGGCCTCAGTTCCAAAACTTCCCCACTCTTCAGCCATTAGTTGCAAGTCCAGGCCTCCAACTGACTTTGAGCTGGCGTGCCCAAGTCCCCCTCTTTGGGTTTGATTAATTTGCTGGAGCAGCTCGCAGAACTCAGGGAAACATTTACATTTTCCAGCTTATTATAAAGGATATAACAGAGGATACAGATGAAGAGATGCATAGGGAAAGGCATATGGGAAGGAGTATGGAGCTTCCACGCCCTCCCTGGGTGTCCTGGCCTCCAGGAATCTCCATATGTTCAGCTATCTGGAAGCTCCCAAACCCTGTCCTCATGGGCCTTTGCTGTGGACTTCATTGGCTAGGCATTCATTGGATTGACAACCATGGAGAAATGTGATTGGACAAAAAAGGTATGAGTAAAACTCAGCGAGGCCTGTCTGTTCAGATTCTTCTTGGCCTCTCTGCAGCATTCCTTTCTACAGGGTATGGGGTAGGACCACCTCTGGAATGAGGGTCTTAAGAACCACAGTCAGATTAGAGTCCTTCCTTGGGCAAGTAAAAGGAGGGCTGGAGAAGTTCAAAAAGAGATTCTGTGGATTGTAACAAGGGCGATGGGAGTTATGCATCAGGAACTGTGGACAAAAACCTGTATATGTAAATATACATACATATATATAAAATAATATCACAGGTAGACATAGACTTTTTTTTTTTTCCTTTTAGGCAGGCTTCACTCACGGAATATAGGGAGTGACTGTCAATGGAAGGTATGGTAATAAATGGTCAGGCTCCATAGTTAGGGCACTTGATGGATTACTGGGTCTGTTGGATGTTGTAGGTGTCACTCTGCTCCTGTGGAATGCAGGCTACAGAGCTGGTCCTTGATGGGTAATTACTAGGCAATGAGAAACAGTCTTGAACAGCACAGGGACATAAAAAATCTTGTCTGAGACACCGTCGCTTCGTGGTTTATTTCACATCACTTGTCTTTTGGGAGGAAACAATCATACTCTATTATTGATGACTTGTACTGTTGCATGGAGAAAAGGTGTGGATAATGAATATAATAGGTGACCCTAAAGCAATTGCTTTTTGTTATTAGAACGTTGTTGAAGACAGAGACCGCTTTATCATAATTACTTGCCCACATATCCCTTCAACACTCACTCTTCACACCCTTCTTCTCTAATTTCCTCTGGGAACGAGGTGGGTAGATAATGAAGAGAATAGATGTAAAGGCGAAACAAGTATGTTTACATAGCAGGATTATCAAGAAATTGGGGTTCTGGCCCTGTGTCCTTGAAAGACAGAAAGCCCATTTGCATTTTCCAAGTTTTATACCCTCAGAGGGGTAAAAACTGATGAGTAATGCCTCCCTCCCTCTGTGCTGTACTCTCAGAATAATACCACGTGCTTATACCATTCCTCAAAGCTCCTTGAACAGTGGCCAAGGTGCTCAGACAGACTTATCTCCATCACTTATCAAATGTGGTTAGAGAGACAAGACATAGATTGTACCTATCACAGTAATAACAAAGCATTTGAGATTGTATCTGTAAAGCCCAGTGACACGCACAGTCTATTTGTATGCCAATAGAGATTCCTTAGACTGGCCTCAGGTACAGAAGGGGCCACGTTCAGGGTAATTCCTTGTTTTTCTTTGGCTCTTGCCCCATCTGCTAATACAGAAAACCAATTCTCTACACAATCATTACCTCTCCAACACATGTCTGGGCGTCTTCAGGGGATGAGTCTCTGCATAGGATTGAATCTACTGGTATCTCTGCAGCTTCAACCAGGGACACTGCAGCTGGTGCTGGGGCTGCAGCTTCTTGCTTGTCTGGATAAAGCCACACCTGCCAAATACCATGACCCCCATCTCTGTGAACCTCAGGCATCTTCTCCCTCACTGCCTTCGTCTCCTGATGGGCCCTGCTGCTGCTTCTGCCACCTCGTGCAGGACGTTGCTACAGATGTGCCAGTGCTGCTTGGAGGTCTGTGCTGAATCTGGGTGCAGTCTTTCTCTCTGTTAGGTAACATTATAACAGAAAAAAGAACACAATTGGCTTGTGTCCTAGGACCACACTGAATTTTAATATGTAATTTTAGGGTATAGCCCAATTTCTCCCTATAATACGGCTATGGGGACATGGAGATGGGCTCCAGGACAAATCATTATGTGTGATAGGCATCATTTTCAGGACAAAATCTTTGTCATTTTTAGGCCAAAATGATGCTTATCACTTAGATTGATTTATCATGGAGCCCGCCTTCATGTTCCCATAGCTGTATTATCATCCCTCTTCTCTAACTATAAGGTTCTAGAAGTGGCTAAATGTGTCTTTTCCCCTAGGATGAATTGGTTCTCTGATGGGACATTAGTCCCTCAGCAGAGATGAGGAACCTCTGCTGGGCTCATCTCCTCCTTCACCAGATGCACCAGCAGAGGCCTGTCTGGAACTCATGTTGGGATCACTGGCAAAGGCTACTGGGAGGCTCGCAAGTAGGTTGGGTTGTGAAGGAATGTTTTATGGAAGAGAAAGTCAAGGCCCCTGCACACTTCCTGCCCTCACAGAGTGTACATGCTGGTGGGAAAGAAAGAGGCCACACGTAAGAAAGCATAAGGAGATCTGAGAGGGACAATTCTAAATGCCATAAAAAGGAGAACTGATCAGAATTCCAAAAGGTACCATCCTGGATGCCATAATCCCAAATGCCGAAATCCTAAAAGATCAAAATTCCCAAAATATAATTCTGGAAAAAAATAATAAACTCTTTAAAAGATATTTATTTACACTTTTAAAAGGGATTTTATTTGAAAAACATATAAACACACAGGACAGGACACCTCATAGGCCACTTTACACAATAAAATAGGCAATAACAACATATATGTTTTTGCAAGCATAAATACTCAGGTATATGAATGGCAGTCACTTGGGTATAACAGTTATGAGCAGATAAACCATATTCATAAAGAAATAGATAAAAAAGAGGTGTATAAATCCATGCCACTGTGGCTGGCAATTGTGTGCCTCCACTTCAGTCATCTGAAATACCGTGAAGAACAACCTTTGTCTTTTGAGAAGATTAATAAAAAACTGATTACCACTGCATGTGCAGTTGCCAAAAGAACTGAGATTTTGAGAAATTTTATCTTTCCTAAAGAAAATGTATACAATAACAACTTCTCTTCATTTACTGAGGAAGTTTCAACGTTTTCACATACGTGCACAATGCTTATCCACAAAGTCAAGATTCTGATAGTGCACTCTTGTGGGCTCACATTTGCAAAAAAAAAAAAAAAAAAAAAAAAAAAAAAAAAGAAAAGAAAGAAAAAGAAAAAAATGTGTAAAAGAAATTAGAATTCTCTAGAAGATTTCACAATTTATACCTCCGGTATTGGAAGTGACATAAAGATGAAGTACATAGCATAGTGAATTGTAAAACATAATGCTGACAATTTGAAATAGTAAAAAATGAAGAACCAAAGAAAAAACTAAAAAAAGAAAAGAAAAAAAATACCTAAAAGGAAAATTCAACATATGAAAAGTGTGTTGCAGGGCTAGATTATGGGCAATTGCACAGAGATAGTCCATAAGAGCTGGCCTAACATGATGTCACTATCCTGTGGTTAGGATTTTGGGGATTTTAAACTTTAGAGATTTTGATCTTTCAGCATTTTGACATTCTGGACTACGGTGTTCAGGAATGTGTGTTTTGGGATTATGATCCAAACTTCCACAAGAAGATAGAGGGTTGACCTGGCCTAGTACAGGGATCAAGAAGGATCATCCTGAGGGAGAGCCATTTGAGACCTGAAGGATGAAGAGGGGTTAGCAAGACAGAAGCAGGTAGAGAAGGAAACTCTTGGTACATGGGAAGTCTGTGTGGAGGCTGAGAGGTGAAATGTGCTGAGTGTAGAACTATGGAAAGTGTTTGGTATTGCTGAAGAATAGGGAGCAAGGCAGGCAGCTGGAAAAAGCAGACAGGTACAGGTTAAGGAAGTTTTCTCTTGAGGGCAATGGGAAGCCTCTGAGGTTTTTAAAGCAAGGGAGGAAAGTGATCTAATTTGTGTGTATGAAAGGCAGATGAATTAGAGAAGAGGTGGACAGAAGGCAGGAAGAGAGACAGAACATTTAGGAGGCTGTTGCTATTGTCCTGGCAAGACATGATGATGCAGTAAGGATGTTAGGAGAAGTAGATACATGCAAGATATATTGAGGAGGTAGAGATAGAGGCCTGGTCATTGATTGGATTAAAGCATGAGGGAGAAGGAGAGGTTGAGGAGAAGCCCCAGCTTTTGGAAATGACAAATAAATGGGTGGTGATGCTATTACTGAAATGGGGATCACAGGAAATGGAGTCTGGAGAGTTATGTTTTTTGATGTATTGGGTTGAAGTGTATTGAGATTGAGCTACCTTTGAGGCATCCAAGTAGACATGTTGACTGAGAAGTACAATTTCATAGTAGTCAGAGTTCATTTTTGCCATGTCGATATCTGATATATAATCTATCATAGGAGAGTTCATTTTCGCAGTCTTGACCTCTGATGGATATCTATATCTATATCTATATCTATATCTATATCTATATCTATATCTCTATCGATCTATCTGCATACTTAGCTTCCTGGGAGCTGAATATCCATTCCTAGGCTGTCCATTTTGGTTCACGGGTCCCAGCACAAGGACTGTAATTGTAAACATTGGAAAAGATGAGATTTGCCAGGAAACAGGTGAAGGGTAGGAGAAATCCTGAGGTGCATCAGATATGAAGGTGGTAGAACAGGAGTTTCAGAGGCAGGGAGGTGTCAGAGAGGAAGGAAGGGTTCCAGGAGAAGGTAGCACAATGGAGCAAAGGAAGGTGAACGTTCCATGAAGGAGAAAGTGTTCTGCAGTGGTCAATACTGCTGAGAGTTCCATCCAGGAAACTAAGGTTGGAGGCAGTCTATGGAAGGTACAAATGTTACGAAGGTGAGGAGAACTTTCATGTTATTCAGTATGCAATGAGAAGCCCACAAGAATTGGGAACTGGAAATTTATGTGCTTAAAGGACTGTGTGTCCGGTGGTTTAGAATGGGGTCCCTGGCCCCCGGTCTGTGGCCTGTTAGGAACCGAGTGGCACGGTAGGAGATGAGTGGCTGGCTGGCTTCATCGGTATTTACAGCTGCTCCCTATCACTGGCATTACTGCCTGAGCTCCACCTCCTGTCAGATCAGTGGCAGCATCAGATTCTCATAGGAGCATGAACCTTATTGTAAACTGCGCATGGGAGGGATCCAGGCTGTGCTTTCCTTATGAGAATCCAACTGATGCCTGACGACCTGAAGTGGAACAGTTTCATCCCTAAACTATTCTCCTCCACCAGTTCCTGGTGCCAAAAAGGTTGGGGACCACTGGTTTAGAAGCCAGGGGGAAGAAAACAAAGAGCTTATTTAAGAGAGTTGTCCATACTCAAGGACAAAAGCACCTAAGGAGGACGGCTGTGCTGGTGTGAGAGATCGTTGGAGGAAACCAGAATCATTCTTGTTGGATCATGGAAGTCAGAGAAAGAGAAGAATCCAAGAGAAGACTCTCTTGGGTCCAGTATTTAGCAGAGTGACATCTGTATCACAAATGTCATGGCTAGCAAAGGTTGCCAGCCTTTGGGAAAATTTGATAGATTTGGTTTTAGGTCACTGAGTTGTAGGCAATAGCGTCACATGGTGACGGTCTCTGTTGTTGTTGTGTTTTGTAGGTGGATGAAAATGGTGTCTTCCACAGGCTCTTAGGATGAAAATGGCGTCTGCCACAGGCTCTTTACTTAGTCATTTGTTGCATTTCTGGACATAAAGTAGTACAATTTCATAGTAGTCAGAGTTCATTTTTGCAACGTTGACACCTGATTTTACAATTTCTGGAAACACTGAAATTAGGAGAGCTAAGGTGTTTCAATTTCCTTTTATGGTTCTTTTCTCCTTACTCCTACAATCTTAAAATACAGTATGAGCTTGCTCTTTCCACATCAAAGCAGTTTCAAAGATTTAATTTTCAGATTATGTGGGTAGGATTTACCTTTCTAACCCTTGGCCACTCTTCTCATGTTTCTCTCTGATTGCCTCCTCACACTGCTCCTTTGCTCCCCTTCCTTCCCATCTCTCTCCCTCAATTTCCTTCCCACTTAGGTCACTCCCCAGGAAATCTCAAGTGCAGTTATTTCTCAGACAACCAGATGTTAGAATGAGGAAATGTGGCCTCACTAATCCACTTGGACCTGGAAAGCAGAAACTACATAGTCTTGATGGAGCATTTCAAATGTATCTCTATTTCTCCCTTATATCTCCTAATTTTTTAAAAACAAAAATCTGTCCCCTTCTAGGATTTAAATATCATAAACATTTTCCTCTCAGTGCTCTGACAGTTTTTCTTCATGGGATAGCAAGCACATCCTCCAAAGCATTTAATACTGGGTGCCCAGTCCCTAGTTGTTAAATGAATAAATGAATGAATGAATGATGCAGGCAGGCAGAACAGTCTCTCTACTTTTTTTCATTCTCTCCATATTGCTTTCAACTTTTTCTAGATTATTTTTTCCCAGGGGGTGTGTTTTTCCATCAGCACTGCAGAAAGACTTGGAAATAGTCACCAGGTACTGTGAAATGTCTTCCACATTGAGGCTGCTTAGAGTTTAATTAACAACCTAAACTGTTGTTACAGAAGACTGTTAAAATTAGGAGAGCAAGTGGTTTGCCAAGTTATAGGCAGCCCTAGATACATAGCCAATATTAAAAAGAAATCAAATGTAAAATGTAAATCTATATACATATATGGTATGCTGTATATGCCTTTTCTGTACTGATTTCTTTAGATTTATTACTCGGCAGAGTATGTGTGGTGCTTTTGAGCATTATTATTGATAAACGCCATCTAGTGGTATAGAATAGCAGATGCTCTGTAGATCAGTTCAACTAACGTGTCATTATTATTGTTATTTTGTAAAAGTAGAACCAAAAGCACTCGTTAAAGGATCCTGTTTGTCCCAAGTAGAAATAAAATTTGGAAGATTAAGATATAAACTTTAAATCTGCTATGGAAGAAAACAGAAAAATCAATACAGTACTTTCTCTCAGTGCAATCCATCCACCCACTCCCTACTCATTCATCAGATATCGAGCAAGACCTTGCCAGGTTCTGTGTGAGTTGCTGGATATAAAGTTCCAGTCTCCTCTTTGAAGGACAGCAGCAAGTGGCAAACACTGATGATCTACTGTGTCTTTAGCTGTTTTCCTTCCTCCCTCTCTTCTTCCCTCCCTCTCCTTCTCTCCCTCTCCTTTCCTCCTCTTCTTCTCCTTCCTTTCCTCTTTTCTTTTTCCTTCCCTCCCTTCTGCCCTCCCTCCCTTTCTCCCTTGCCCCCTCTCTCTCTTTCTGTCTTCCCTCCTTCCCTCCCTCCTTCTTCCCTCCCTCCCTTCTCTCTCTCTCTCTCTTTTACCCTTCCCTTCCCTTCTCTTCTCTTCTTTCTCTTTCCAAAGTGAGGCAAGAGGCATAAGATACCTCTCATAGTGATAAAGTTGGTACAAGTTGTTAACCTGTGGGTCTGAGAGTAGAGAAAGTGAAACAGATAATAAGGGGTATAAAATGTAAAATAGCTATGGCCAAGAGTTTGAATCATCAGAAAAGAAACCCACCTGTCTTAGAAGATTCTTGGAGATACATTAGATTGGGTACATTACAGCAAAGACAAACATACAGGATTTTAAATTTCTGAAACATACAATTAAGAACTCAAGAAACTTTTTCCTTCTGAAGGATATTTGTCAGTGATCCTTAACCACGCCATCCACGATTGGCTACTCCAGATCTCCGTGTCACACATCTATACAACATTAAATTCAAATTGGCATTTTAAATGTGTTGTCTTTGCAGTAATCTGAAAATTGCTTCCTGTGTGAAACTCCCAGCTATTGCTTCCTGTGTGAAACTCCCTGCTGCAGTGTGTCAAGAAAACAAAACTTCCGTTTTGCTAAATTCAAAGGTAAATAGCTAGAAGTACCAGGCAAGGTCAGCCAAGAGAAGTTCGAAACCTTGGAACAGGGTAGACAGTTGGTATGTCTTTGAACTCCAGCTGTCTTTACACTTAGAGAAAAATAGGTAAGAGTGATGTTGGAATTATTTCAGAGTGGATGTGCTGAATCAAAATTGTAAAAAGAATTAATCCCTTGAGTTTATTTCTTTGGGAACCCCTAGAACACGATGCAATTCACAGAAGAAAGAAGAGTTTTGAGGGATAGAAAGTGAGGCTTGGGCAACAAGGGGAGGGAAAATCTTGGCCTGCGAGAAGGCAAAAGTGATAAGTTCACACTAGCCTTTAGGCAAATACAATTTTGTAATTCACCATTGATTTTTTTTTAAAATTTCAGCAAAATGTACAGCTTTAATATAGAATTATTTTCAGTAAGATGTCCTGAGGCCAAAATGATGCACTGATATCGTCACACGTGCTGCAATTCCACCGTCTCTGCACCAAGGTTCAGGCTGTTTGCCTAAAAAGGCAAGAAACAAGAGGGCTGCTGCTAGGAAGACCAGCAAGGAAGGACACACACATTAAAATCTAATACTATTTCTGGAATATTTCATTTGGTGAAGAAGGTTCAGAATCATTCCTGAGAGGTGTCTCTTGAAGATCTCTCGAGGTTGACTGTGAGGTGGATACCTTGTGGGTTTTGCTGTCGCCTGTATGTATCACCATTGTTCTGCACAGCAAAGGGGCTCACTCAGGACCTGCTGAAGGCAGGAACGTTCCAATGAAGGCCAACCTCATGTGACGTGGAGTTCTGGGAAAGTCAGAAACTCCCACGGACCTTCATAAACGCACACAAACATTTACTCCACACAATCAATTACAGGCATTAAAAAAAAAATACTGCCAACCTTGGTAGTGGGACTTAGGATATTTCAGTTTTAGTTTGCAAAGCACAAGAAGTGGAATGGGAAGGTGAGAGGGTGAGAATTGTGGCTAACATCGTCATCGAAGAGTGTCTGGTCAGACTTTCATGTATGATCATTACGTATTGGATATTAAGGAGTGGGTTCCTCTTCATCTATTAGACAATGGACATTTGCAGCTGTAGCAGCAAGACCCACCTCAATGACCACTCACTGATCCAGGATCTGCTCTGGGCTGCAGTCGATTTGTGTTTTTGGGATCAAAATGCTGGAGGAGATGTGGTTCTTCTCCTCAAGGCCCTTACAGACAATGAAACATGCAATAAGGTGAAATGCGAGTATTTCCTCCCTAGGCACTCCCAGGAAAAGTTCCTTCACGGGTGCTGCTCCTGTAGGGTTTTGTTGAGTACACAGGAGATAATGCTGATATCTCTTGTAGAGTATCTACAATGAATGAAGATACACCTGTCAGATGGTGAGCTCTTGAAGAGCCGAGCCTTATGTCCTGTGCATTTTATATTCCCAGCACCTAGCATGGTCTGGAACATCAGAGGATCTCCACAAATGTTTGTTAAATGAATACAGGACAACCTTGTAAATGCTGATAATGGGGTGACAGTTGGGAAACTCATCAAAACCTGGAGTGCTCAGGAATTGTATTATGTCACAGGATTGCTTTTTGACCCGTTTAGTGATACCTAATCCCACAGATTATACCTATAATTTAAAGAGATACAAAAGATTGTATAATGTGTACATGCTTCAGATCACAGAGAAATATAGTGTGGGAGGGACCGCCTGTATTTAACTTTTAACAGGGCTGTGTTCTAGGAAGTGTTTGTGATAGGGAAGTAGAGACAACATTCTCTCTTCAGGAAGAAGGTCTGACTCTACAAGGGGAGGAACTGAAAGCCCCAATCCAGTCTCAGGGAACCCAGCTGAAAACTCTGACAAAAAAGCCTGCTCAGGAAATCCTACGGTGTCGCTGGAAGGTAAGTTAGAGGCTCCCTCCACCTGCTTTATTATTTCTGCGTATAGATGACTGTTGCTGTCCATTTAGGCAGAGTCAATTCCAGTCTAGCTTAAAAGATTCTTCTGAGACCCTTTAATCTTTCTGCATCTAATTCAAATGTCAAGCAATTTACAATAATAGTTTCAAGTAATGCTTTCTCAAAGGTGAGTCAACATTCCTAAGAAAGTAGAAAAGTTGGGTATAAAAAGTTCAATTCTTCCTCGTCGGAAAAACGATCCAAGACATTTCCACCGTGGGCTGAGCGCTGCCTGGAGGGCAGGGAGGAAGGGGTGAGCGGACCGGGCTGGAATGCGGGTGCCTGGAACTGCTGGTCTCTCCGTTTTTCCCCTGGCTCCTAAAGGTCTCTTAGCAGCATTTCCTGCACGCTGGCACCCCCTGTCCTCCTAAGATTTTACTGCCTGCGTGTTTCTCTGTGCTTCCCCACCCTCCGACCCACCGGGCCCGGGGCGCCCTCCGGGGGCCGGCACACAGCAGGGTCTCGCTTCCTCGCGCTATCTTCTTCAGATGGGATCACTTCGAGATGCGGCCGTTTGGGCGTTCGCGGGGCTTCGGCGATTCTGTGGCGTCCTGGGCTGTGTATGTACCCCCAGCGGCCGAGGCTCACGGATCCGAACGCCCGGCCGCCGCGTCTGTCCGAAGTTGGGCGACAGGAGGGCCGGGTGGGGTCGCGCCTGCGCCAGGGGAAGGCTCAGAACCAGACTCGGGGTTTTTAACTTATTCCTCAGAGGGACGACAGCGAGTACCGGCGAGGACGGCGACGGCTTTCTAGAAGCCTGGGTCCAGGTAGGCTGCCCGGCCCTGGAGCTCGCCCAGCGCCGCTCACGCTGCGCTTCGCAGCCCCCTCCCCAAGAAGGGCGTTGGGGCCCCTCCCGGACGCGCCGCTCCCGCGCGCCGCGGGGCCTGGGAACAGCGCACCGGCAGCCCGGAGCCCGGCGGGCGGTGAGACTGACGGCGCCCGTGCCCAATCGTGGGGCGGGGCCGAGGGGGCCTGCAGGCGGCGGCCAATGGGAGCCCGCAGAGCGGGCGGGGGGGGCGGTGCCGCCGGGCGGGCGGGCGGTGGCATCGGGAGCCGGCGCGGCAGACTGGGAGCCCGGGAGGAGCCGGCGGAGCGAGAGGAGGAGGAGGACGGAGGACGAAGGAGGAGCGCCGCGCCCCCGCCGGCCGCCGGAGTGCAGGCCGAGAGCTCCAGCCGCAGCCGGCGGGTCCGGGCCGCCTCCGCCGGAGCCCGGCGCGGGGAGAGTCCGGGCCGATGGGCAGCCGGGGGCAGCGGCGGGCGGCGAGGCGGCAGCCGCGGTACGCGCCTCCCGGCGCGCACAGGCTGTAGCAGGTCCCGGCGGACGGTGTTGCGAAGGTTCGTGTCGGGGAATACGACGGGCAGCGTGGCGAGGGTAGGTTCGGGATGGCTACGGCCAGGCGGTGACTGTCCCGAAGGGGAAGGGGATGCCCTTCGGGGCGCTTCGGGGGCTGACGGCGGCGAGGGGCGCGGGGCTGCGAGGGGCGCGGGGCTGCGAGGGGCGCGGGGCTGCGAGGGGCGCGGGGCTGCGAGGGGCGCGGGGCAGGGTCCGGCTTGTAGACGCAGATGCGCCCGCGCTCCCGGGCCCAGCCTGGGAGAGGAGCCGCCGCCGCCTGTTCTCTCCAAGTTATCGATCGTCTGAAAGGTTATTCCCGTGTCGGCGACACAGGCACTGAGGAGGACCTCCTCCAGGTGCCCAGAACTCCGCTCTGACTAACGCTCTCTGGAAAGGCTCGGGGTTGCCCGACGCAGCTCCCGCGGCGCGCCTGGCGGGCTGACGCCGAACTTGCTGCGGGGCTAATTCCCCTTCTAGAAGGGGTGCGCCCCAAGCGCGCGCCCTCACCGGGACGGATCCCTCTTTGTAAGACCGTGAGCCGCTGGCGAGCACCCTTCTCACTCAGCGCGACCTTTCTTCCCACTTTGCCAGCTCCTGGGCCTCTCCTGGTCTTCCCGTGTCAGTGAGGGTAGTTTGCCCACGTCCTAGGAATATCCCCAGGAAAACCTACAGATTAATTTTCAGCCGTGCCGCAAACACAAGAATCAATTTCGGCTCATCATCTACAAGAGGGAGCCCAGGCTTCTCGGAAAGAGAGAACAACTTGGCATTACTCCTCTGGGAGATATTTGTCATCATTAACCTGCTTCAATTAAATTAATTCAGCCCAAGATGACTCTGGCCTGAGTATTGGAAAAAATCAAGTGCATTGGTCACGGAATTATGCTCAACAAAACACGATTTTAGTCAAAATAAAATTGTAGACATTTTTGATTTGGTTAGATTGAGACTGGGTTTTGACAAGGATGGCTTTTTTCAAAAAACAAGGAAAAAAACCCTCAAAGAATCTTGGTGGTTCTCATGGCTTTGCTCAGTAAGTTCAAAATAGTCGCACAGATTTTTCTTTTCTTTGCCTCTTTTGTCTGCAGTCTCCATTCTAAACGTTAACACTAGATGGCTTTCTTATGACAGACATTTAGTAAACTGCCCATTTGAGTTGCGTTTGTATGCAGCCTAGGTTGTAATTTTTCTAGTGTTACAATTAGTAATTGAAGAAAAAAGATCTCCCAAACTGTTGCTTTTTATTACTTTCCTAGAAAACCTACACATACCAATATCTTTGCGGATATTGAGAGGTGGCCTATTATTTTTGGCATTCCTAAAGTTGAATTTCAAGAGACAACTTGGTTACTGTATTTAGTTACATCATTTAAGAATGTCTGTTTCATGTTTGGACTTATTTAAAGAATTCAGAGTTCTGTTAGTTTTGTCACCCTATTTAGACAATATTTCCACTTAAAAGATGTTTACTGCTTGATTGAATTTCACTGCTTGATTCAGAGTTACAAGAGAGTATTATTCATGAGAAAATGCAATCCTAAGTTTTGGGTATAAATCACATTGATTCCTCGTAAAGGATTCCATTGATCCAGTTTGGGAAGAGATGCAGTTAAAGTATCTACATGATTCATACCAGGGATTGTGTTAGGGACATCTTCTCCCCAGAGGATATTTGATTTTTTCATTTCTAAGCACAAGCCCTTTTATGACAAGCACAATAGCCGGTAGTTTCAGCAGTAACAGCAGCAGCAGGCTCCCAGTTATGTTTTTTAAGCACTTTTATTCTAAAGCAAGATCATGGCAGACTGTCCAAATCTTGCCTAGGTAGGCAAACTTATTTATACGCTGGATAAATATCTTGAAATTATCTTGGTAGCGCTCATTTGTTGTGTGCCTTGCCCAGCTTAAAATAAGACATATTGAATTTGTTCTAAATTAGAGTGTATTCATAAATAGCTGAAGGAAAAAGAAAAAAGAAAAACTACAGAGCAAACATCTGGGAAGTAGGAAATGAAATCAGAAACAGCTTTTATCAGTACCCACATGCTACCTATAGATGGGGTGAAATGAACTTGGATAAGAAGCAGTGTAAGCACTTGGTCCGGAAAATAAAGCAAGAGCTGGATCATAGGTATGGGGGTGGAGCTTCTGGCTTTTAGTATGGGCCACAGATTTTACCCAGTTGCTTTAAGTATATGTTTTTCATTAAATGCTTTTTATGTATTTAAATCATGGATTTTCTCAAAGAACTTTAAATGTATGGAATGTAACTTTTAGTCTAATAGGGGAATTATCAGATCATGATTTGGTTTCTATGATGCTTACTGTAGTTAAAGCTGTGTAATATGGATTTGGAAGGTGTTTTTTTTCTTTTTTTTTCTCCCTCCGTTCCCCAAGACTGGGATGGTGTTTTGAAGGGTTCCTTGATACCTGAGCTTAGTAAAACACTTGTCCACCTTGGGGGTCTTTTTACCTGAGGCAAAGGGGAAGTGGGTTATTATTTTGAAATTAGCAGTCAATCTATTTCTTAAAGTAAGGAAATACTAGCTACCCTGAAAAACCAGTTGTTTGGTAATTGAAACTGGTTTAAAAGCACTGTGTTTGGGCATTGAAACTAGTTTAAACGGGATTGTGTTTCCTACATACTTTGCAAAGAACTATGTGTTTATGTGAATACAACCCCTTGCCCCCAACCATAATTGGTAAATAAGTGCAGGGTTATTTTTTGAGACTGAGGAAGGCATTGAGTTTTTGAACTTCTGATCAATTTATGGTGGTGATTTAGGATTACAAATCCTTTTAAAGACATGCTGAATTTGAAGAAAATTTAGCCTGGGGTATTAATTGAAAAGCTGTTTTTTTTTTTTTCTGTATTGAACTTCAACGAAATACAATGTACAGTCCTAGAGAATACTGAACCGTGTTCTAGGTTTTCTGCTTCTGTTAATGTGCCTAATTCACTTGCAGGATGAGAGTAGGAAAAGCTTTAGGCACAGACAGGAACCTTGAGCTTCCTGCCTCTACCACCTGTCACGAATGAATTTGGATGAAAGTATTTTCATGATCCCTTACAGCACCAAAATGTGGGGTTTCTTTAACGTGTAAAATGAATGTATTAGAGTAATGAAAATGCCTGTCTGACTGGGATAGTTTGTATTTTTCATGATTATGTCATTTCTTTGCCTTGACCTATAGTAAGTTTATATGTGAATGCTTTGCATGAGGATCATAGCTACTTGGTTTACCTTGAAATCAATGATTCAGAAATTGCTTTTTCTGTTCCAATTGTGTTTAGCTGTGACGCCTTTTAAAAGAGTGGTAACAATGTGATAGGAATTTAAAAGCCTGCCAACTTTAGACGTAGATTATTTTGATCCTTTCTGAACTTGATTCATAAACTTTGCTTCCAAAGAATAGCAGTTGTAGAAGGGAGCCAGATCTTGACTCACTGTTGAGGTTCTGCTTCTTGAGAGATTTCATATTTAGTGAAACCCGATTCCTTGGTTCATTTTCCCACCCCAGTACTACATAGCCAAGTTGGGTGGTAGGAAGGGAGAAAATATGCAAGTCGAGTCTAGTTGTCACAGCATCTTTGGACCAGAAAGGACCTTAAAGATTGTCTTGTCATGTTGTTCCTATAGCTTTTGTTTTCATCTACCTGTAAAATGAAAACAAACAAACAAACAAACAAACAAAATATTAGGGATTGTCAGATATGTCAGCATTTAATGTTGCTGCATAAGTGTGTTGAAAATTGACAACAGCAGTTACTACTTATTGTCAATGCATTTTGTCAAAATACGTTTGATGTACCAAAAAAAAGAAAAGGTGGGGAAATGGGGAAGAATATGTATGCTGTCAGGCTTAAAGGAGAGTTCTTCCTATCCAGAGAGGAGCTGTGTTAAAACTACCTCGCTCGTGGATTTATAGCTATCCCCACACGGCCACTTTTGTTTTGCATGGGTCAATGAAAACTTCACTAAGGACCAGGGTTTGGAAATCACTGAGTAGCTCAACTAACCCTTCTTTGATATTTGGATCCTTTTATATAATCTCTATATAAGTGGTCTTCCGGTAATACCTGAACATTGCAAGTAACGGGTGGGGGTCTCCACCTTTTAATGGTTTTGAGTACTAGAAAGTTTTTTTGGCCTATAGAGTTGAAACCTAATTCTGCTTGTTTATTCAAATTCTACTGCCTTGGTGGCCTACAGAACAAATCCTTCAGTCTCTGTCAGAGTTGGGCTTCTGGTGTAACGTGACCCGTGAACGTGACCTGTGTAGAGTAGAGCAGGAGTGTCTGTCGTAGGTTGCATGTTGCTTGCACTGATGTAGTCCAAGTTTGCATTCACTTTTCCCGTGGTCAGACTCAATGAGTTTCCTGTTCGCTAAACACCCACGAGCCGTTAATCACATGCTGCCATTGAACCTCGTCTTCCCATCTTGCGCTGATGTCACTGCAAAGTCTAACATTTATTGCGCTGTGGTTTTGCTTTATTTTAGCTGATTCTTTCCATCATGCTTTTTGGAATTTGATCATACTATTTGGCACCTTTACCTGTGCTCCCAAAGAAATGCTGTCTGTACATTATATCAGACTCTTTTATATCTTTTATATCTTTACTTAAGCTGGTGATGAAATTGTTAAACTGGCTGAATAACACGAAGTGTGTCTCTGGAAGCTTCCCTCGAGGCTTATAAGGAGTCACACTCTCGGTTACAATTAACTACTAATGCTCTTAATATCTTATAACTAGCCCGTATATCTCCACCTTTTCACATGGATATCCTGAAAGACTGTGTCAGACCTCCTTTGCTGGTTCTACTGACCGAGTTTTGCTGAGTAATAATGAGTTCACTTTCAGTGTGTCCCTAGTAATGAGGACTCTGTTCTGCATATGATTATGAAAATTTGTTGAATGACTGACTGGATTGAGAAACTAGGATCACACTGTGACCTGTGACCTCTGGAGGCCTTAGGAACTGCAATGCTCGTAGGAAAGATCAGAATCTTGTTGGACTTTCTTCAGCTTATTTTTTGGTTTGGTATTCTCTTGTGTTGAATTGCTTTCAGATAGTGGGGAAGAGCACCACAATCTCTTCTGGTTCTGTTTTAATTGGTTGATACACTTGTCTTCCTATTTTGCTAACAAACATTTAGCCAGAAGGGGTGTCTTTAACTCTGCCCATTAGAATACTCGTATTTTTCACTTCTGCATATTTACTTAATCTGCTGAGAGATATCCTCATTTGGTTGAGTTGCTCAAGAATCAGAACAGTCCAAAGTAGGTTATTTAGTAGTATATTCAATTACTCTTAAGTGGAAATATCTAGGTAAAGAGCCAATGTTAAAATTTGTTACTGTGGAAAGGGAGAACTCTTGGGTGAATAAAAAATTATGTATGCTGGCTGGGCGTGGTGGCTCACGCCTGTAATACCAGCACTTTGGGAGGCCGAGGTGGGAAGATCACGAGGTCAGGAGATCGAGACCATCCTGGCTAAAACGGTGAAACCCAGTCTCTACTAAAAATACAAAAAATTAGCCGGGTGCGGTGGCGGATGCCTGTGGTACCAGCTACTAGGGAGGCTGAGGCAGGAGAATGGCGTGAACCCAGGAGGCAGAGTTTGCAGTGAGCCGAGATCACGCCACTGCACTCCAGCCTGTTCGATAGAGCGAGACTCCGTCTCAAAATAAATAAATAAATAAATAAATAAAATTATGTATGCTGAGATGAACTATTGTGTGGAGTTTTTAAAAAAGTTCTGATTAATGCTTAAGGCATAATATCCTGTGAAGTCAACCTAACGATTGCTTTCACTGTCTTCTGGAGGTGTTTTTGATAACACATGTGGTTCCTTGTTGAACAGTGGGTATTCACATTGTTCAGGAATAGCTTTGGGATACTGTCCTCTATGTACTGAAGTTTCTAATAAGTAATTTTAGAAATTATAGTTTTGATTCTTTTTGCAGGGCAAATGCTACCTGTTTCAGGTGTTTAAATGATCTATCTGTTTCAGGTGCAAAAAACAGTGGTTTCTTTTGGTAGGTTCTCAAGGTTCTCAAACTTTTTTCAACATGCATCCCATCTATACACAGTAGTCTAAGTGTTCATGTATGTATGCATATACTTATATACATATCTGTATACACATTTGTGCGTGTGTATATGTATAATATATGTGTAAACATACTTTACTGTGCTAAGATATTATGGACATTATAAAACAAATGTAAATTTTAAGAAGATTAACATTGAAAATTAATAGATGTAGAAGTATTTTCTCTGCACCTCAAGGGCATTTGTATCTTTGAAATGTGTGGCCCTGTTTGGAGACCACTGTTCTACTATCACCGGTTAGAGTTTATAAATGTTGAGAAATGGAATTTCTAGGGAGCCTGTAGGATCTTGTGAGGCAAGCTGAAGACAAACTCCGCTCTTAATGGGCCTTCTATTTGCTGTGTATTTGTTCTTTTTCCTGAAGACATTTCTGACTTTGGCCTGTTTTCTTCCAGAATTGCTTGTGGGTCTTGGTTTGAGGTTTCATTTGTTGAGGGGTAGGAGGTTAATGTAATGGTGATGCTATTCTGCTTAGAAGATTTCTAGTTGAGGCCGGGCGCGGTGGCTCAAGCCTGTAATCCCAGCACTTTGGGAGGCCGAGACGGGCGGATCACGAGGTCAGGAGATCGAGACCATCCTGGCTAACACGGTGAAACCCCGTCTCTACTAAAAATACAAAAAACTAGCCGGGCGAGGTGGCGGGCTCCTGTAGTCCCAGCTACTTGGGAGGCTGAGGCAGGAGAATGGCGTAAACCCGGGAGGTGGAGCTTGTAGTGAGCTGAGATCTGGCCACTGCACTCCAGCCTGGGCGACAGAGCGAGACTCTGTCTCAAAAAAAAAAAAAAAAAGATTTCTAGTTGAACTCAGCTGTTTTTTTTTTTTGCTGTTGTTGTTGTTTGTTTTTTGAGACGGCGTCTCTCTCTGCGCAGCTCGCTCTGTCACCAAGGCTGGAGTGCAGTGGCACGATCTCAGCTCACTGCAAGCTCCCCCTCCTGGGTTCATGCCATTCTCCTGCCTCAGCCTCCCAAGTAGCTGGGACTACAGGCGCCTGCCACCATGCCTGGCTAATTTTTTTTTTTTTTGTATTTTTAGTAGAGACAGGGTTTCACCATGTTAGCCAGGATGGTCTCGATCTCCTGACCTTGGTATCCGCCCACCTTGGCCTCCCAAAGTGCTGGGATTACAAGCGTGAGCCACTGTGCCCGTCCTGAACTCAGCTGTTTAAGAAGCATCATACTATCACACTCAGACAAAACCAGTCGCAGGATCAGGGTATGTTAAAAGTGCAGATTAATAGCGTAGCTCTGTCTGTATGTGATTGGCCAGAACTATAGCACACAGCCACCCCTAGTGCAAGGACTGCCTAGCTTCCCAGCCATTCGTGGGTTGGGAATGAATGAGGAGAGACAGCAGGGAGCCCTGCTCTTGTGTCTCCAGTAGCTTCCAGCTAAATGAGCACCACCCACCCCCACCCATCCTCCTGTGCAATTTTAGTAATGGAACATAAGCAGCAAACGGGCAGGGACATTTCTGGTTTACTGCTGTATTCCTTGTGCTTAGGTGGTTTTTGCCACATAATAGGCTCACAGTGAACTAATATTTGTTAAAGAAATGATTGGGAGTTGTGGGTTGTACATAAAAGAACTTCCTTTATCTTGGCTTTTGTTGAACTAAGTACTGTTGAGTTAAAGTTCTAATCATTATTTCTATTGTACATGATCTATCTTGAACAACAGTTTATAACTAATTTATGTCTTTCCTAGGTTGTTTGAAATGACCTGTGATTGAACTCTGATATGGAACTGGTAAAAATGTGGATGTTTCTGAAGAGGGTTTTGACTGTGTTCCATCTGTTACATCAAGAACTTTACAGCCCCATTCAGAGGGGTGTGGTTCCTGGGAGCCTGGGCACCCTTAGGTGGCCTCCTTTCATGAGAGAATATGATTTACACCTTTCCCAGGTTTCAAAGTCTGGTCTGTGCTGATGACTGCACAGCCCTATTTGAATCCCATGAGGCTGCAGTTGACTTAAAAGCCCTGGCTGGGACTTAATCAAGCTTACTGAAAAGAAAGGATTTCTGAATTGTGTAGTACTGTCTGTAGTCCTTTAGTTCTCAGTCCATTGGCAGTGTTACTTTCTACAGGAAGTCATGTTGTTTAAAAATGCAATCAGTAGTGTATAGTGTGCATCTTTTGTTGATTCAGTACTTTTAGTTTGAGGGTTGCAAAGTACATGAGGACATTGTTTATACCTTAAATATGGTAGGTGTTCAGTAGCCATAGTCTTAATTTTACATGGTAAAAATCTTTTATCTTTAATATCTTAACATACTGCTAGTTCTTATAATATGACATTAGAGGGATATCATTCTAACTCCTGTTTGTTTACATTTGTGTATAAGGTATGCTATGGTAAATGCTGTAAGCAGGGCGTACATGATAGTAGAGGCATCCAATTTATCAACCAATTTTATTTGAGGGTCATTGTAACTCATTTGTTTGGAATAGTAGGTCAGTTTTCCCGTTATAATGTTCTAAGTTGGGCACAGTGGCTCATGCCTGTAATCCCAGCACTTTGGGAGGCTGAGGCAAGGATTGCTTGAGCCCAGGAGTTTGAGACCAGCCTAGACAATAAAGCAGGACCTCATCTCTACAAAAAATTTAAAAATGAGCTGAGTGTGGTGGTACACACCTGTAGACCTAGCCACTGGGGAAGCTGAGGAGGGACACTCCCTTGAGCCCAGCCGTTCGAGGTTACAGTGGGCAGATCATACTAGGGGACTCCAATCTGTTTGACAGGATGAGACCCTGTCACAAAAAAATAAATAAAATGTTTTAAATGACAAGAATAAGTGAAGGAGACTAATGTTGATTTATGAAGAGAATAAAGAATTAGGGAGAGATATTCTTAAAGGCAGATGTAAAATGTTATTGTGCTTGAACTTTCATTGTGTTCTCTCACGTATACTTAACGAGAACCTTATAGGGCTGGTGGGATTTTTTTCCCTTTACAGATACAAAAACTAAGGTTTAATGAAAGTGTGGTTTTCTGAATCTGAGTCCTTATATTTTAAACCCATGTCTCGTGGTTCCAGCTATAGTGTTGTTTATTCTACAGCTCACCTGTAAGGTATGGTAGGTTTCAATAAATCATGATAAAAGGAAAGAATGGAAAGAGAGAAAGGAAGAAGGGAGAGAGGGAGGGACTAAAGAAGGTGTGTGCATATGAGAATGGCGGAATTATCCGACTCACTATCACTGAAAGGGGGAAGTGAAGGCTGAGGGTTGGGCTAATGAGCTCATTGTTCTGGTCTAAAAACTGCCCTGTTCTATCAGCCAGTGAATTGTCTGTTATTAACTAGAAATTTCATAATATGTAGTGAGGTAGCAGTTTTGCCAATTGAATCAGGTTATATATTCTTTGTTGGGAAGCGAGTGGGTCCTTCTGTGATCATGCAGAGAACATTTTTTTTAGCCTCTGAGTCTTTGCAAAGATTAAAAGAAATATAAGAGGAAAACAATTTTTGTTTTGCATTTATACTTTGCTAGATTTGCATAATCTTTGTTTAAGCCAGTTGAATGTGAATCCCTAAATAAATTTCAGGCATTTAAATATTTAAAAGGATTCATCCACAGTACTTTACTCACCCGAAGAATAAGTGCTTACAACAAAGAAAATAACACCCTTGCAGATGTAGCCTATATAGACTTTGTTCACCTTGTCATTGAATTATACAACATTAATAGCAAAGCTAGAATTTGAACATTCACTGAAATGCTTAGCTGGCTCTGTTCCAAAATATTGTTTCTCTGGTAGAGAAAGCAGGACAATTTGTTTAAAACTGGCAGTTCGCCAGTCAGAATAGCTCTGACGCAATCATTGCAGTAACTACTTTGCTCTGACTGCTAATTTTAGGGCAGTTAAATCTGGTTGATGTCTGATGGCTGCTGTCGCTGTGCGTCTGGTTATGTGGAGCTTTCTAAATTCATCCTCTTAGCTTGGCACGGTAACTTGGTTCTTTCTGAGATAAGCTGTGGAGCAGAGGGGATGTTGAGTCGGCACAGGATATGTGCATGGAATGAGGAACAAGGCCCTAGGAGAGTTTCAAGAGACACTGCTTTAGTCTTACTATGCTCTTCGTTATTCCAATAGCAAAGAGCACATCTGTACTTCCCTTGCTATAGCACACTGGGGGGTGTTGAGGAAGGTGGAGAGAAGTGTACATCGAGACACCTGCCTTCATGGAGCAGGGTTTTGGCAATATGCCCTTGCTTTCCTTGTCATCCCTGCAAGCATTAGTGTGCTTAAAAGTGAACTTTTACCTTCTTCTGTTTTGGAACAGGTAAAACTAAAGAGAAAAATGATAATTTAAAAAAATCTGGCCGGGCGTGGTGGCTCACACCTATAATCCCAGCACTTTGGGAGGCTGAGGCGGGCAGATCATGAGGTCAGGAGTTTGAGAACAGCCTGACCAACATGGTGAAACCCCGTCTCTACTTAAAATATAAGAATTAGCCAGGTGTGGCAGTGCATGCCTGTAGTCCCAGCTACTCAGGAGGCTGAGGCAGGAGAATCGCTTGAACCCAGGAGGTGGAGGTTGCAGTGAGCTGAGATCGTGCCACTGCACTCCAGCCTGGGCAACAGAGCAAGACTCCATCTCAAAAAAAAAAAAAAAAAAAAATCTACCTGGAGTATTATATAAAAGAGCAAAGTAGAATATCCTGCTATTGCAGATGATACAAGTGGGGTAAGCGGTTCTTCAGTGGCCTTGTCTAACTCCCTCATCTTTCTGGGGCAGTGACCTGTAATCCAATTTGAAAATAAGGATGTGAGGCCAGGCCATCGTGAAGTCTGTTTAAATGCTGGCATTCTAAGATTTCTGAGTTAACAGGGTGCACCCTAGGGTGTGAGAGCCCTGAGGACAGGGATCTTGTCCTTCCATCCCTATCCTTCAGTCCTGGGTAGCTGTCAGGCACAGATAGCAAATTAACTGACTCTTAGAATTTAGTCCTCAGAGGGACTTTGAGTGTTCTTTTAGTTCAACTTCCTTGTGTTTCTGATTCAGAACTATCAGAGGGAATGATTTAACCACTAGACCTATTGTGTAGTAGCAAGGGCTACCTTATTAGGTGATGAATGAACTGCCTTCTTAGGTGATTAACTGACTAACTTGGGCAGAGTTGATGGCTATGTGTCAGGTGTATTAGAAAAAGATTCCTGTGTAAATGAGACCATGTGATTGATGGGCAGTGCAGCTTCTTTCAGATGAAAGACTGTGTGGTTAGCTGAGAATAAGGTGGGTTTGCATAATTAGGAAAACATTCAAGGAAGATAGAACTTGAGTTAAGCTTTGGAAAATGGTTAGGATTTGAATTTTTGTTGAGGGCCTCTTGTGTGCAGGGAAACTGTAGGCCCTCTCCAAGACCAGAAGATACACACAAAACACTCTCAGTTGTTCCTTTGATCACAGTACTATCTCTGTTAACATGATCTGCTTAAATCCAACTCATCTTTTTGCCTGGTTTAGGTTTTGCAACTCCAGAAATGGATTTTATTAACAAAAGCAACATTAAGGAGAAGTGATGGACAGCATTTTCAAAGTGGTGATAATTACTTTGTCTATCATGTAAGATGGTCATTATGTTTTTTTTCCTCATTGTAATTTACTAAAGGTTATAGACTGTGTCATAAACCTAAAAGAAAATTATTTTGGATATATCAGAGATATAAATGATGTTTTGGTATAAAATTACTGAATTCGTTTCAGTTAGTTGACAGAATATACACATAGTATTGTATTTGCTACTCAAGGTCATGTGTTTTGTTTTGAGACTTTATACTTAGGAATATATAACTTGATAATTGATACACTGAAGTGATTTGTTTTAAAATTATGCTGAGTAACAAGAGTTATTTATTTATTTATTTATTTATTTGAGACGGAGTCTCGCTCTGTCACTCAGGCTGGAGTGCAGTGGCGCAATCTCAGCACGCTGCAACCTCCGACTCCGGGGTTCAAGCGATTCTCCTGCCTCAGCCTCCTGAGTAGCTGGGATTACAGGTGTGGCCACCACACCCAGCTAATTTTTGTATTTTTAGTAGAGATGGGGTTTCACCATGTTGGTCAGGCTGGTCTCAAACTCCTGACTTTGTGATCTGCCCACCTTGGTCTCCTAAAGTGCTGGGATTACAGGTGTGAGCCACTGCGCCCAGCCACAAGAGTTTTAAACTGAGGCAACATTAGGAAGGATGTCTGTGAACAAAAAAAAGAGCTCGCCTTGCCTCAGCATCCCATCCGCCCCCAGGTCTCTTGGGTGTTGTTCATTTGCTGCCAGTGCTCCCTTCCTTCAGTCCACTTCCTATCTCATGTCTCATGAACTAACAGTAAGTGCTGGGTAAGATTTGCATTCTGCTTTAAACTTCTGAGATTTATTTAAACCAATAAATCTCAATGCAATCACCATATACTTTCCCCCAGCGTTTTCTCATGCAAATGTGCAATCATATAGAAAAGCTGAAAATACTGTGTGGTGTAGGGGACACCCCTGTACCCACCTCCTGGATTCCACAGTTGTTAGGTCTGACTTTATTTGCTTTTATACATGTCTCTCTGTTTTTACCCATCCATCAATCCATTTTATTTTTTTGATGCATTTCAGAGTAAGTTGCACAGATTTGTACACTTTCTCACTAAACACTTCAGCATGTATATTGTAAATGAGTTAATAACTTTTACGTTTTTTGAAGTAAAAGGTATAGAGTGAAATGCACAAATCTTAAGTGTATCATTCTGTGAGTTGTGATAAAGGCATACACCCATATGGCCCATACTTCTGTTAGGATGTGAAATGTTCCTATCACATCCGAAAGTTCTCTCATGCCCCTGGTCAGTCAGCTTACTCTTTCATTTCCCACCTTCATCTGAGGCAACCTTTGTTCTTTTTTTTTTTTTTTTATGGCCAATGATAAGTTTTGCTTGTTCTTGCACTTCATGTAAATAGAATCATGCAGTATGCACTCTTGTGTATAAAGCTTCTTTCAAAACTCAGTATAATTTATTTACTTTTACTTTGTTATATACTTTATATGACCACACTGAGCTTTCTTTACCTTCATTTTTATCACATGACCTTTTGTGAGGTCATATCCATTTGTCAAATGATTGTAGGAGCAATTTCTGTTAGATATTTATGTATTTATC
Source organism: Rhinopithecus roxellana (assembly GCF_007565055.1). Taxonomy (NCBI): domain Eukaryota; kingdom Metazoa; phylum Chordata; class Mammalia; order Primates; family Cercopithecidae; genus Rhinopithecus; species Rhinopithecus roxellana. Next base: position 96,942,978 of record NC_044556.1, on the reverse strand, counting down.
TTCAGTCACATCTCAACTTCCCTTTTCCCTACAGGGGTGTGATTTTCCTATCTGATTTGGCAATTTTCACACTGGGTCTCATCTTATATCCCACCCACTCATTCTGGAGATCAGGCGCTTCTTTTGTTAGTTGGCTGACACTTGTTGCAGGCCTGGCTCAGGCCGGCTTACAGCATTGAGCTGAGCAACTTTGCTTCTGAAGAGATGGATCCTGACATATTACTGGTTGATTTGTATCTGATACTTAGAAAATTTTAGGTGAATGAAAATAAATCTGTTTATTTTTGCAAAACTGAGGAATTTTTCCTAATTAATTCAAATTATTTCCAATTATTTCAAATGTAACAATTATTAAAACAAAAAAAAAATTCCTGAGTTCAGTTTTATGATACTATATGAAGGAGACTAATCAACTAGCCCTGAAAAAATACAGATTTTCAATCATTTATGCTGAAGAGATAGATACTGGTTAGCAAAATGAAAACCTAGTTGACATAAAAATAAAATTCTAGACTTAATTAACCACCCCCCTTTTCTATTTCTTCTACTACTGAAGTTCTGAGTTGCTAAACCTCTCCAACCATACATGAAAGTACTAAAACATTTTCATCAGCTGTACCAGGTTAATGGTGGTTTTGCATGTGAAATGTGCCATCAAGGTGAGAAGACTTTTCCTTAGGGCTGTATTGGTTAAGGTAGCTCTACTCGCCCTAAGAGACACTGCAAAATGCTCTGGCGGTGGAAAAGCTGATTTCCACTGAAAAGCAGGTAGGCTGCTCTCCTCCACCTGACACGTGTGGATTCAGGTTCCTTCCATCTGTTTCTGCCACCATAGGGCCCAGCCCCACTGCATTGCCCTGAGTGGTCTGCGCTGAGGCTTGTTGAGGGGGAAGAGGCACCCAGGTGTGCATCACCTAAAGGGCTGGCCCGGAAGTGTCTCCTCCATCCCTTCCACCCTTATTCTTCTGGAGCTCTTATGACCTGACCTAACTTCAGGGGATGCTAGGGAATGTCGTGTAACTGGCTATCCTTGGGCTTCTGTTCTAGTCTTGTGGAATTAGGCTTGCCAATTGTTTGGTTCTGCTTTGCCCAGCGGGTTTTATGATGCTTTGTGTGACGCTGGATGTTAGAACTCTTGTGTTGGGGGCTTCCCTAGTATTCCTCTCTACTGTAGGATAAAAGTCCTTGTGATCTTGAGCTCTTTTTGCTGTACTGTACTCCCAAGATACAGAACACATTTTGGATAGATCAGACATGGGCTAAGACTGAGGGGCCATCTCCATGGCTGTGGGGCCTGTATGTCAGTCAGCGGCTTCCTCTCTAAAAGTCCACATTTCTGAACCTGTAAATGGAAAAAGTTCAATCTGTGTTATAGCATTACAGAGAGGATTTATTGAGATAAGCTGCCTATTGTATAGCTGGTGCTCAGATGTATTCATTCATCAGCTATTTATTTTGTGTTCCCTTTTAGCAGACACAATTCTAGGGACTCAGGTTATGGTAGTGAGTAAGGCAGACAGGGTGTTGCCCTTGTGGTGCTCTTATTCTGGAAATACAGATTTTCCAATAATATTTCTCAAGATAGAGCCCCCCCCCCCATTGGATATAGTTTAGTTCTGGGTGGTGAAAGGGAGGGTAAAGTCTAATAATGAGATTGCTGACAGATTCTATAACTTCGAAAGAAATGTTACTGGAGACATGGATCAGGGGATGTAATAAAAGACCTAGTCCCTGTTTAAAATTCAGACTCATAATAGAAGGCTTAAGAGACACTTGATGAATGGAATAATGGTAATCACTTATTCAGGAGCCAGAGAGTTTCTTGGGAGCAAAAACCTTTCGAATGACTGCAGGGCCCTCTGGCTTGCCTGCGATTCAGAGGAAGTTCCATTGGAGTCCAGGGGCCGTCTCCCAGTCTGAGGAGTTGGGATGGGGTCAGGGCAAATAGTAAGGAAGCAGTTGTGCGTGTGATTTTCTCCTTCTCTAATGAGCTCACGTTATGCTGCTTTAGTCTGAAAGGACCTTTAGCAGACTGCTGGCTAGCATCTTGAAAAACTCTTGAAGTGACGATTCTGATCAATTTTAGTGGCCACTTTGGAGACTGTGTTGGGTAGATTCCGAGCCTGTGTCCAAGCTCAATGGGCAGCAAGTGCTGTGGTCAGTGCACCATAGTGTCAGGGGCAGGAGATGGAGCGTGGCCCCCATTCTTGGGCTCTTGAGTTTTGTGTTTCTAGAGTTATCTTGTGGGTTTCCAAGGATGTGTAGCAGTAATTCTGATGATGCCAGACATAAATATTCTTTCCAGAGGGTCAACTCATAACATCCACAGTGTACTGTGAACGTGAGCTTATTCTTCTCAGAATGTTGGAGAGTACCGGCTTACACTTGTTTACTCTAAGTTAAGGGATTATATCTGGCTTTGGACTGGAATTTTCTCCTAGAGATTGGAGTGTTCATGTTCTTGAATGAAGATGTGCAAAATAATAAAAACTTAGCAATAAGGATGTATTTGTCACTTTCCGCTATCAAATCAGAAAAAGAGGCAGGAGAAAACTCTTGGTTAAAATAAATGACATTTCAAATTTTTGTAAGATGGAAAGGCTAAATGGTTTTTAACAGGAGCATCGTGGCATTTTGATAATTCGAAAGTTGCATTCATTTCCTTTTGATTACTGCTGTCTGCTCGAGGTATATTATAGATGGGCTATGCGTATATTGCTAATTTTTGCCAATAACTTAATCATGGAAGGATTCCGGGAAACTCTCCAGCAATAAGAACACAGCTGAGCATTTCTTGAGCCTTTCATTTGATTTGGGGGCAGTAGCTGTGGCTAAGCAGCTGCAGATGGTATGTTTTCAATTCTGGCTGTGGCAGTTTGGGAATTTTTTTTTTTACATCTTTTTGTTTATAGTGAACAAAAGAGCAGTGTGGAACTTAATCAGTTAGATCAAATGTGTGTAAATTCTGAGGACGGTATTTCTACTCTATCTGAACTGAAATATGAAACTTGTGTGTGAGGAAAACTGGCCTGGTGATTTATGGTGCCTGATTAAATCCTACATTAACATGCCTCTAAAATGTGTGTACTTTGACTTTCCATTAATGGGTAAACATTTACACAGGCCTTGGCTGATGGAATAATGAGTTATTCCATCAGCCAAAACCCTTTATCTTTCTCTTCTTACACTGTTACACGAAGTATCTGGTAGTCCCTGTGTGGAGTGTGAGCCTGTGCTTTTCATGACAGTAAGTTAGTGTAGTCTGTTGGTTGGGGATTTTGGAGGAAAAAGGGAAGGCTTCTACAGGAGGGTGAATGTTTCTCAGAGTTCATGTCTTCATGGGAAGAGTGGGAGGAGATGCCAAATAAATTGCAAATATACTAATAATGCTCAGAGAAGTGGTTTCTGCACAACGCCCTCCTGCTAAGTGTTCTGTTATTGTTGGAATCAGAATAAAGACTTGCTGGACTCTGCCTCAAATCCTGTGGGCGATTCTTACATTTTTGTGTTCAAAACCATCCTAGCTTCCTGTTGCTCAGATACTGGGTGTGTTCTGTGGGTTAGGAAGCACATAGCACCTGAAAGATCATGTTCTGTGCTCCTTAAATTGAGATGAACTAATTTGACCTACATTACAACATATTTGGCATTACACACACACACACACACACACACACACACAATTTTGTTCTTGAATTTTAACTTCATTGGAAGCTTCCAAAAACTGGATCCTTCTAATCTTGTGTTTATGGTAGTATCTGTATTTTGTTCACAGCTTTTAATCCTTGCTGTATTCTTCTAAGTGTTTAGATTCCTAGTAACTTCCAGAATTGCTGGAAGACAGTTCCACGTTGGATACCTTCAGATAATGTATAGAATGCTGTTAACACCTGGAGAAGGTTCCTTTGACTCCATAATAAAAGTGGGTGGTTTGCTAAAGACCACCTGTAACTTTACATTTAACTTCTTGCCTGGGCCTTTCTACAACTTTACCACCAGGATGCCTTCTAAAAAGTCTAGTATAAAGGGTCTTGTGAAAACACTAATATTTTAAGTTCTGTCTTTTGGGGGAGAGACATTGGGAAGTCCATTGAAAAAGTACTGCTCATTTTTCCACCCACTCAAAATGAAGAGGTGACGAATAAGCTGAAGGTCAGTGTATTAGTCCATTTTCACACTGCTGATAAAGACATACCGGAGTCTGGGAAGAAAAAGAGGTTTAATTAGACTTACAGTTCCACATGACTGGGGAGGCCTCAGAATCATGGCAGGAAGTGAAAGACATTTCTTACATGGCAGCAGCAAGAGAAAATGAGGAAGATGTAAAAGCGGAAACAGCTGATAAAAACTTTCATCAGTTCTCGTGAGACTTACTCACTACCACCAGGACAGTATGGGGGGAACTGCCCCCGTGAGTCAAGCTGTCTTCCACCAGGTCCCTCCCTCCTACAACATGTAGGAATTAGGGAGTACAATTCAAGATAAGATTTGGGTGAGGACACAGAGCCAAGCCATATCATTGCACCTCTGTCCCCTCCAAATCTCATGTCCTAACATTTCAAAACCAATCATGCCTTCCCAACAGTCCCCCAGTGTCTTAACTCATTTCAGCAGTAACCCAGAAGTCAACAGTCCAAAGTCTCATCTGAGACAAGGCAAGTTCCTCCCACCTATGAGCCTGTGAAATCAGAAGCAAGCCAATTACTTCTTAGACACAACAGGTATTGGGTAAATACAGCTGTTCCAAATGGGAGAAATTGACCAAAACAAAGGGTTACAGGGCCCATGCAAGTCTGAAATCCAGTGGGGCAGTCGAATGTTAAAACTCCAGAATGATCTCCTTTGACTCCAGGTCTCACATCCAGGTCATGCTGTTGCAAGACGTGGGTTCCCATGGTCTTGGGCAGCTCCACCCCTGTGGCTTTGCAGGGTACAGCCTCCCTCCCAGCTGCTTTCACGGGCTGGCATTGAGTGTCTGCAGCTTTTCCAGGTGAACAATGCAAGCTGTCAGTGGATCTACCATTCTGGGGTCTGGAGGACAGTGGTCCTCTTCTCACAGCTCCACTAGGCAGTGCCCCAGTAGAGACTCTGTGTGGGGGCTCCACCACACATTTCCCTTTTACACTGCCCTAGCAGAGCTTCTCCATGAGTGCCTGCCCCTACAGCAAACTTCTGCCTGGTTATCCAGACATTTGCATACATCCTCTGAAATCTAGGCTGAGGTTCCCAAACCTCAGTTCTTGACTTCTGTGCACTCGTGGGCTGGACACCATATGGAAGCTGCAAAGGCTTGAGGCTTGCACCCTCTGAAGCCAGGGCCCCAGCTCTGTGTTGGCCCCTTTCAGCCATGGCTGGAGGGACTGGGACACAGGGCACCAAGTCTGTAGGCTGCACACGGCACAGGAACCCTGGGCCTGGCCCATGAAACCATTTTCTCCTTGGTAACTGGGCCTGTGACAGGAGGGGCTGCTGGGAAGGCCTCTGATATGCCCTGGAGACATTTTCCCCATTGTCTTGGGGATTAACAGTTGGCTCCTCATTACTTATGCACATTTCTTCAGGTGGCTTGGATTTCTCCTCAGAAAATGGGATTTTTTTTCTGTCACATTTTCAGGCTGCAAATTTTTTGAACTTTTATGATCTGCTTTCCTTATAAAACCAAATGCCTTTAACAGCACCTAAGTCGCCTCTTGAATGCTTTGCTGGTTAGAAATTTATTCTGCCAGATACCCTAAATTCTCTCTCTCAAGTTCAAAGTTCCACAAATCTCTAGAGCAGATGCAAAATGCCACCAGTTTCTTTGCTAGAACATAACAGGAGTCACCTCTGCTCCACTTCCCAAGTTCCTCGTCTTCCTCTGAGATCACCTCAGCCTGGACCTTCTTGTTCATATCACTATCAGGCTTTTGGTCAAAGCCATTCAACAAGTCTCAGGCAAGTTCCAGACTTTCCCACATTTTTCTCTCTTCTTCTGAGCCCTCCACACTGTTCCAACTTCTGCCTGTTTCCTACTAAAGTAACAGTCGGCAAAGACGCTCCCACATTTTCGGGTATCTTTTCAGCCACGCCCCACTCTACTGGTACCAATTTACTGTATTAATCCATTTTCACGCTGTTGATAAAGATATACCCGAGACTGGGAAGAAAAAGTGGTTTAACTGGAGTTCCACATGACTGGGGAGGCCTCAGAATCATGACGGAGGCAAAAGGCAGTTCTTACCTGGCAGAAGCAAGAGAAAATGAGGAAGATGCAAAAGCAGAACCCCTGATAAAACCATCAGATCTTGTGAGACTTACTCACTATCACGAGAACAGTATGGGGGAAGCCGTCCCCATGATTGAAGATTGTCTCCCATCGGGTCCCTCCCACAACACGTGGGAATTATGGGAGTACAATTCAAGATGAGATTTGGGTGCAGACAGAGCCAAACCATATCAGTCAGACAGCATTGGTGGCCCTCTGGGTTTCAGGCCTATTGTTAGTACAAATAGAGTTTTTATGTTATTTTTTTTTAAAACTCATTTTAGAAATGTGGGTTAAAGCCCTACCTGAACCAAGGTGTTCCTCCCCATTTAATTGCTCTTCTTCTCCTTCACATGCTGTCAGGCCTGTGCTGGCCTCTGATGGGTTCCAACTCGGGAACAGATGACATGGTGGTGCTCCACACTGAGAAAGGCTGAACTCTGAGCTCTTCTGGAGGCTCAGTGTCAGGCCCAGGTGCCTGAGTTCGTCATTGCTGATGTTGTGTGTATTTGGAGGGGGTTGCTTGTTTGCTTGATTTCTAGGTTTTAAGACTTGGAGACAAACTGGCAAACATAGAAGTATTTTGCTGTTTATCAAGATCTCTTAGAATTTTGTATGTATTTTGTCTTTAGAAACTACATAAATAAGTAAGGTACATTTCCCTCCTTACATCTTCCATAGCACTGAGTTTTTGTGTCTTGCTTTAGCCTTGGAAACCTGGTGTCCAGCCCAGTACTGGCGGGATCCTCACCATGCCCTTCCATCGGCAGAGGCAGTTTCTCCAAGCGAGTCCAGGTCTCGACCAGTGACTTGTTCCCATCCACATTAGCTAGCACAGCACTTCTCTGTGGCAGAGAACTGAAGGAACTCAAGTGTCTTTAATTTCCAGTCCCTCACAGATTGGTACTTCTGAGAATATAATTAATATTAATTTTTAAAAAAGAAACATGAAGAAATATACAGTACAAAATTTTAAAACTTCAATTTTTATTGTTAGGTTTAACAGACATAAACTTCCGTTTCTTTAAATATAATCACAATAAACATAGGAAAAAAGAAGAGCATTATTAAAAAATTATATTGGTTCCATGAAAATGTGCATATCAGAGATTAATAAAGTGAGTCACAGTTACTCTCATAACTTTGTTCTGCAGTTATAACTAAAGTTACAAGTGAGAGATCCGTTCTCTGTATTAAATGCTAGTGACAGATTTTGAACAGACACCATGCATATCATTATTTTAAGATTTTAATTTGATAAGTGAGCTTCCTTCTTTTTCTTTTTTCTTTTCTTTATTGTTTTGTTTTGAGATGGAGTCTCTCACTGTTGCCTGGGTTGGAGTGCAATGGCGCGATCTCGGCTCACTGCAGCCTCCGCCTCCTGGGTTCAAGTGATTCTCCTGCCTCAGCCTCCCAAGTAGCTGGGATTACAGGTGCCCACCACCACACCCACCTAATTTTTTTGGGTTTCACTATGTTGGCCAGTCCGGTCTCAAACTCCTGACCTTGTGATCCGCCCACCTCAGCCTCCCAAAATGCTGGGATTACAGGCGTGAGCCACCATACCTGGCCGCTTGCTTCCTTCTTGCTTTGATAATTTATCTACTCAGTTTTGGATTGATAACACGATTTTAGGGGATAATATGTATCTCAATGGTTTCTCTATTTTGTTTTAATAATGCACATAATAGAGACACCCTTTCACGGAGAAGTATGTTGATGGAAGTGGAAGAAGAAATTGTGAAGCAATTTCAGCATATTCATTTTAAACTTTTACCCAGAAAGTAAGCAAATGATATATTTCAAAATTTATCTTTGATCTGTCATTGGTGATTAGGGCCAACCGTTTATTTTATAAAGTAATAGTTAATTTGATGAACAAAACGGATTCTGGTTTTGTATACTTTTGACAGCTAGCTGTAAAACATCACTGTTGTAACACTGTCCTAATGATCTTAATTAGTCATGTGACTCACCATACAAGTTCAACAACATCCAAACTGGTCTATGGCTAGTTTGATATGGGTGATTACCCCAAATTACCTTTTAGAGAAACAAAATTAAATTGTGGACAACAAACTATTAGAAAAGAGGTTGCTTTTTTTTTTTCCACAGCTACTTCTTTTCTAAAGGAGGGGATGTTGGTTAATGTTAGATATGTGTTTGACCTTAAGAAGACCGGCCTGTTGTGAGTAAGTAGCTAGATTGTGAACTCTGTGGAAGATTTATTTTGGGGCTGTGAGTGTAATATGGAGTAATGGAATCTCACAGTCCCAGGTAGGTGAACCTGTCTGGCACTTGCTTGGCCATTGTATGTGGTTTCCTCTGTGGTGTGTTTCTCACCCCTTAGTTGGAGTGCTTATCAGTCTTCTACTGTGCATGGATCTCCTCGTGTTTGTAGTATATGCAGAGATATGGGTGTGCAGCACACAGAGAAACATCTTTAGTAACTTGAGTAACTTGGCAACACCAAAATGCTAAAATAATTTTTTATTTCAGTGAGAGAGGAGGACCATGTTAATGCCTGAGTTTGTACTCAGAGGGTAGAGGAAGAGGTAGCATTGAAAAGAGGGCACCAACCTCTTGATTCCAACCCACTAATTTGTTTTCTGTTATTTGAGAGTTGTTACTGCATTTGCAGGTGGTCTGCCCTCTGCAGCAGTCCCTCACTGGATGTTTGACCCCTTGTGAGAAGCTGTCCCTAAAAGATTATCTGTCCATTCCTCTTAAGAGGTGAAATATGGGGTTGGGCTCAGTGGCTCATGCCTGTAATCCTAGTACTTTGGGAGGTTGAGGCGGGCAAATCATTTGAAGTCAGGAGAATTCCAAACCAGCCTAACTACCATGTTGAAACCCTGTCTCTACTAAAACTACGAAAAAATTAGCGGGCCGTGGTGATGCATGCCTATAGTTCCAGCTACTCAGGAAGCTGAGGCATGAGAATTGCTTGAGTCTGGAGGTGGAGGTTGTGGTAAGGTGAGATTGCGCCACTGGACTCCAGCCTGGATGACAGAGTTAAGACTTGGGGTTTTAATTTATTTTTATTTTTATTATTTTTATTTTTTGAGATAGAGTTTCGCTCTTGTTGCCCAGGCTGGAGTGCAATGGCACGATCTCGTCTCACTGCAACCTCCACCTCCCCAGTTCAAGTGATTTTCCTGCCTGAGCCTTTTGAGTAGCTGGGATTACAGGCATGCGCTACCCCGCCCAGCTAATTTTGTATTTTTAGTAGAAACAGGGTTTCTCCTTGTTGGTCAGGCAGGTTTTGAACCCCCGACCTCAGGCGATCCGCCTGCCTCGGCCTCCCAAAGTGCTGGGATTATCGTGAGACATAATCCCACATGAGACACCGTGCCTGGCGTTTTTTTTTTTTTTTTTTTCTTTTTTTTTTAAGAGGTGAAATATGGAAAATAAGTGCAGATGGGAACATCACCATGTAACCTTACCGGTGTGCCTGAAGACTTTGAACAAAGCAGCCCTTCTCTTCCATGGCACTGGCTGAAAGATTAATAAATATGGGGAGAAGTAGGGACAGTTTTTGTTAATGCTGAGTGCTCCAAGCATGGCATTCCTTGTCTTCTAGGTTAAGCTCTGTGCAACTTTTCATAACATAGAAAGTTAGTAATTGTATGGGGATTTGGGATGGGCAATTTACCCATCCCAAATAATCACAAGTAGTCTAAAAGATTTATGTATAAGGTTGCCCAATGTAATATTAGTTATATGAAAAACTGGAAAAAATTTGATAGTAAGATATTAAATTATGATACTGCATATGATCAAGTAATTTAAATCAATTAAATATCCTGTTTTATAAGGCTATTTAATGACATGGGAAAATGTTCACAGAATATTAAATGAAAAAATTTTCTTCGTAAGCAGTATATTAAATATGCATATGTATTAATGGAACAAGGATACATTAAAAAATTTACAATGGTTATTACTTGTGCTTGTGTTATGTTTAATTATCATTTTCTTTTTGCATTTGTTTTCCAGCTTTTCTAAAATGAACATATTAATTTTATAATAGGAAAAAAACATGCTCCTAAAATATCTGAATGACTGAATTATATGTAATCTTTAAAAATTAATTAGTCTGTCTCAAAATAGTTTCCTGATTCAATATAGTTTGGATTTATTTTCTTTTAATTGTGTTTAACAGAAGTTTTCAAGGCAAGTAATTAGCAAATATTTACTAGACTCTACTTAACAGAAATTTTCAAGGCAAGTAATTAGCAAATGTTTATTAGATATAAATGTCTAATAAATATGTTTTTGGTACATGTTCTTTATTGTAAAAGCCCCTAACATCTAAGTTTAGTTTCATGTATGCTTTGAAAATTATTTGCTGATCTTGTCAGTTTAAGCATTACATTTTTTAACGCTCTGACAACTTTCTTTCATTTAAACTTATTACACAGGAAGAAATACATGTATATGTAATTTAAAGGCACTGAAATTAATTTCAGGATCTTTTTTAGTATTAATAATATATTATAAATCATATAATACATATAATAAATGAATAATATAATTCATTGGTAAGGCCTAGAATGATTTGCTTTATATACATACATTATTTTATTTAATTATCACAAGTACCTCTCCTTGACAATGAGAATATTTTTCCGCATTGCTGCTAAACATTAAGTTAGAGATTTTGGCATTTACTTTAAAAATACCGTTAAAGCTCTTGGCTTATTTCTTAAAGCAGAGATACCTTGACCCAGATAACTTCCATGTCTTTTTAGCAGTATAATTGCCGGCCCTTTGGTACTATGCTTTTTGACATTTATGTTAAAAATAAAAATTAGCTAATTTGTAAGTTATGAGGTCTCAAAAAAAAGTTCATTCCTGTTTCACTCCCGTTAATGCTTCCATTAAAATTCTGAAATGGCTTATTAAATTAAATGCAGTGTCAAAGGCTAATTGTCTCTCTGTAATTAGTCTACATGACTTATGAAAGCATGTTTTAAGAATTATGTTTGAATAGCAATTCTGAAGTCAATTTTTAGTATCTATCAAATTGTAATGATAGTAGATGACAAGTATTAATAGATTATGAGGTCCTTTCTCTTTCTGTTACAAAAGATGCCTATAATGTATATTCATTGTTAATGTACTTGAAATTTCTTGAACTCAGTAGCTTCACGTGTCTGAGACATTGATATGAATATGTGGTTAGAATGTGCTGTGTGTGCTACAGCATTGTCTGATGGATCAGAAAGCAGCAACTGTGTCTGACTGTGGCATAGGCAGTGCACGTATGTGTGTGTGATGTGTGTAAGAAGTCCTGCCATATTGTTGGAGAATCAGAAATCCTATATTTTTAATTTTTATCATAATGTCAAAGTTACATTTCACAAGCCAGTATAATTTTAGTGGAATGAATGTGAGGCTTGGAGTACCTTGTTTGTTTTTTTTTTTTTTTTTTTTTGAGACAGAACCTTGCTCTGTCACCCAGGCTGGAGTGCAGTGGCACGATCTTGGCTCACTGTGACCTCCTCCTCCCAGATTCAAGCGATTCTTCTGCCTCAGCCTCCCAAGTAGCTGGGATTACAGGTACCCACCACCACGCTCGGCTAATTTTCTATTTTTAGTAGAGACAGAGTTTCACTTTGTTGCCCAGGCTTGTCTTGAATTCCTGACCTCAGGTGATCCAGCCGTTTTGGCCTCCCAAAGTTCTGGAATTACAGGCGTGAGCCACCACGCCCAGCTGGGAGTAACTTTTATTCAGTGTCTTTTGAACACCTACCATGATTTGTTCAGTGTGATATTCCAGGGTTTGAACCTGAAGTCTGTACTACCTTGGGTGGCTGGGCGCAGTGGCTCACACATGTAATCCTCCTGGCATTTTGGGAGGCTGAGGAAGGTGGATCATTTGAGCACAGGAGTTTGACACCAGACTGGGCAACATGGAGAAACCCTGTCTGTACAAAAACATACAAAAATTAGCTGGGTGTGGTGATGTATGCCTATAGTCCTGGCTATTCAGGAGACTGAGGTGGGAGAATCACTTGAGCCCAGGAGGTCAAGACTGCAGTGAGCCATGATTGAGCCACTGCACTCCAGTCAGGGAGACACAGCAAGACCCTGTGTATTAAGTCAGTTCTTGCATTGCTATTAAGAAATACTTGAGACTGGGTAATTTATAAGGAAAAGAGGTTTAATTGGCTCGCGGTCCTGCGGGCTGCACAGGAAGCATGATGCTGGCTATCTGCTTGGCTTCTGGGGAGGCCTCAGGGAACTTACAATTATGGCGGAAGATGAAGTGGAAACAGACACGTCTTACATGGCCCACACAGGAGGAAGAGAGGAGAGGGAGTATGTGCCACACACATTTAAACAAACAGATCCCCTGAGAACTCCATCACGAGATAGTACTAGGAGGCTGGTGCTAAACCATTAGAAACCACCCCCATGATCCAGTCCCTCCCACCAGGCCTCACCTCCAACATTGGTGATTACAATTCAAATGAGATTTGGGTGGGGACACAGATCCAAACCACATCACCCTGTCTCAAAAAAACCAAATCAAAACAAAACCCAAACAGATACACCACCTTGGGCAAGTTGAGCCTCAATTCTCACATCATAAAATGGGGATTAGAATATCTATTGTGAAAGATTGTTGTGAGATTCTGATAATGTTTGTGAAAGTGCTTTGTCAAGTGCCTGGCACATAGTAGGTGCACAATAAACTGTAGTTACTATTCTGCATTATTGAACATCTGGTATGTGTTAAATAACTTGTCTGCCTACACTACAGCAGAGTGAGAGGAGGCAGCTGGAAAGGAAATGAATACAACAGACTATAAAAGTGGAGTGAATTTTAATGAACGAAGAGGTTTTTAAAGTTAGAATACAAAAATTGTATTCAACGATTAATATTCCTCTCATTAGTGATAGTGAGAGTCAAAAAAGTTGATTTGAAGGAAGTTGGTATAGATTCTCACAGGGGAAGTTCCCTTATGCTTGACAATGTGCTGGAATCTTGAAGATTTTTAAACTGATAAGCAAGAGTCTGTGGATGCATTGTATCCTTTGCTTGAGGTAATTAATCCCTGTGGTGGAATCAGATTGATTTGTTTGAAAAATGCCATTCAGCAGGTGTTAAAAAGGATAGTCTGATTGTGGGTTGAGTAAATATGATGTCCACTTCTGTGAAATTCCCTGCTCACTTCACTTCTGTATTTCAGAAGGTCTCTTTTTGCTGGGTACCTTTTTACTTAGTCATCAAAAATAGGTAACTTGAACTTTTCTGATAGTCTATTGGGGCCTAGAAGAAATGGTCTCAGTAAAGAGACCATTGGAGTGTAATGATGTGGCTGGTGTTAGAGCAGAGTCTGAGTGCCCCATGTGGATCTAATGGTCACTTGCATCAGTGGATGGCAGGGCCTGGAAGGAGAGGTGCGTTTCCATGACCTTGCTGCTGTGATCCTAACATCCACCAGCTCTTCAAACCCTCTGAACCCTGCTGGTGCTGCCACAGTCTTGTCTTCCACTCGTGGCTTTTCGTCATCTGGTCTTCCCTCCTGGCTCTGTGGTTCCTGGTATTGCGAATCCTACAGCTTGGCCTCAGACCCCATCCTCTGTGGCTTTCCTCTCCTCTTGACCCTGAGTAACACCCTGCTGTTCAAATATCTCTGCGCCTGGTTCTCCTCCCTCCCCTGGTCATTTCTCTTCTGTCTTTGCTGGCCTCTCCACTTCTCAATGCCTTTTAAACACTGGGGTCTCATGATCTTGTTGTCACTCTGCATGATCGATCACCCCTCCCTAAGTGGCATCTTTCACAGCCTCTGGAAGGAGACCTCCAGATCTTTACCTGTCTGGCCTTTCTCCAGCTGTCCATAGTCATCTTCCTTGGATCCTCTCAATACATTTCACAGTAAATGAATCCTTTCTGGATCTGTTGTCTTCCCCCAGACCTCTGTTGCACTCTGTTCTTTGTCTTAGTATGTGCTGTCACTGTCAACATAGGATGCCCAGTTAGATGAAGCTTGTTGTCCTCCCTAACTCAGTCCTTATACGACCTGTCCAGTTGGTCACCAGCATCTGCTAATTCTGCATCAGAAATGCCTTTGAATCTGTCTTTTTCATCTCCCCTGCTCCTGCCTTACTTGGGACATGTCATCCTTCATTGAATTTTGATATAGCTTTCTAGCTGGTGTGTTCAATGTGGTAGCCACCAGCTGCATGAGGCAAGCTACCAATATGGTAGCCACCAGCTGCATGAGTTAAAATTAAATAAAAATAAAAATTCAGTTCCTCATTCTCAGTAGCTACCTTTCAGGTGCTCAGCAGCCCCATGTAGCTGCCATACTGAGCATTGCAGGAGTAACATTTTCATCACTGTAGAAGTTTCTGTAGATACCGCTATCTAGCTCATCTGTCCATCTCCAGTTGCCTACTCTGCCCATCTCATCCTTCATATTGCTGCCAGCATTTTCTGCGTGGAAACAGTCATCCAGTTATGAGCCTTCCCTGCTTAAAACCTTCTGAGGGTGTCTGGGCGCAGTGGCTCACTCCTGTAATCCCAGCACTTTGGGAGGCCGAGGCGGGTGGATCACGTGGTCAGGAGTTCAAGACCAGCCTGGCCAAGATGGTGAAACCCCCGTCTCTACTAATAACACAAAAATCAACTGGGCATGGTGGCACACACCTGTAATCCCAGCTACTCTGGAGGCTGAGGCAGAGAATAGCTTGAACCCGGGAGGCAGAGGTTGCAGTGAGCCAAGATCACGCTACTTCACTCTAGCTTAGGCAACAGAGCGAGACTCCATCTCAAAACAAAAGAAAAAACCTTCTGAGGGTGCTTGAGTAAAATCTACACCCCCTTAGCATGGCTTGTAGGTCCTCAGAGCCTCCCCTCTCCTCCCACACCATTCTCCTTGGTCTCTAGGCTCAGAGGCTCCTGCCCCTCGCCTCTCGTCCAGGTTGGTTTTGCTGCTGCTTTGCCTGTGCACAAGCTCTTGTTGCTTGGAACGCCCTCGTCTTCAGACTTACCTGCGCTTTCTCTCCGGTAGTGAGCTCCCCTCCTTGCATTGTAGCATTTGTTCACTAGGCCACCTTCTCCATGGGAGGGCTTTTCTCGAGGGCATGGTCTTCAAAGGTTTTTGTCTTTGCACCCTCTGAAATAATTTTTAAAAAACCATATACTCCTTCACGTGCCTGTAAGGTGACATCCCATATTTTAAATCATAAATTTAAATAGTATGTTTTTGTTAATAGCGAGTAGGAAGTGTTAAACATATTATGAGATGAAAATAATATGAAGATTGACTTAGTTTGATATACCTTTTACAATAGAATTTGAGATAATTGATTTTATCTACCTGGTTGAAAAATGTACTGTAAAGAATACAAGTAAAATTGTTATCTTTGAAGTTTCTGTAACTTGGCTTGAACATTTTGGCATTTGGTGTGTTGGGGGTATGGAATTTCAGAAACATTTAAGAGAATCTATGCCATTAAACCTGTATGTCTTCAGTTTTTCTGAATCCAGAACATCCCCAAATGGGCCAAGTTTCACCCGTAACGGAAATGTGTTGAAGATACATAAAAACTGGAAGCCATATGGATTCTAGGGGCCATGGGCCGTAATTAATCATCAAAGAAGACATCTTGATGATCAGTGTTTTGAGTTACCCTTTGTTTGGTGCCCTGAGGTTTTTTAAACTTTGGAAGAATGCACTGTAGTAAGATTTCAGGGAGAGTGGAGCTGTTGCAAAGACAGGAGTGCCCGTCTGTTTTCAGAAAGAGTTGCATAGGGAAGGTGAGGGTCTCAAAATTGATTCTGTAGGAGGATTGCTTGGGCCCAGGAGTTTGAGACTAGCCTGGGCAGCATAGCTGTTAGCTATTAGCTCTCCTTGAACTGGGCACACAGACTTTTCAAGTCCTTAAAGTTGTATGTCTCTGTTGGACTACTGGAACTCTAGGATGAGGCAGTTTTCATCTTGCCTGTGTCCCAGGGCTTGGCCTGGGGGCTGACTGAGTAGGCCTCCTATCTAGTTTAACTTGGCACAGCCTCCCTGGCTGGTCCCTTGCTCTCCTTTAGGGGATACCATTTAGGGTATTTCCTAAGGGGGATCTCCTTTAGGGGCTGTTGTGGTATGCTAAAGCATACCATTTAGGGTATCCCCTAAAGGGGGATCTCCTTTAGGGGCTGTTGTTGGTGCCTGCTCTCACCTATAGGTTTACTTGAGACACCACTGGCCACAGGAAACAGGGACTGTCATTCTGCCTTGGGGAAGAGTGAAAGTGTTTTTGTCATGACACAATAACTGTGTTTATAGCGGCTTGCTTGATTTTATCAGTTATTCTACAACCCATTTTGTAGGACAGGGGTGACATTGCTGTGCAGGCTGCCTGGCTATCACCTATGTGCCCTGAGGCTTCCATGTGAGTGGCTTCCATGAGTCTTCGTGGAGCAACTGCCACCTCCTGCTCTGTAACTGAGTGCTGAGGGGCCAGGGGGTGGGGCACGCTTTGGGTGAGCGTCCTGCCCACTTCAGAAGTAAGGCGCATGGTGACCATTGTTCCCCAGCTAGATCACAGATAAACCACATTATGTCATCCAACAGGCACGCTCCTCGCTCCTTAATTTAGGTTATTATCTTTTTTAGAAGTTTTATAAACAGACACCCTTGGGCAGAAAGCAAAATCAAACAAAAAAGCCTGTTTCAGACACAACAGTTTGATTCTCAGTTACCCCAGTAACCCGGTTTCCTCATCCCTTCACACTCATAACTTTCCTTTCTCAGCGGGTAAGGCCTTGTCCACATGAGGTGCTCTAGCTCTTGGAAGCTTGAAGTAACTAAGTTAAAAATACTTGATGAAAAAGAAAAAGGGAATATTGATTTTGGCTATAACTTATTAGGGAGGATAGCTGGAAAAAAAGAGTTGATCTTTAAATTGTTGTTTTCAGAATGTGTTTTCTAATTCTGCTAATGCAGCACAGCACAGAAATGAAAAAGAATTTTTTTTTTGTTAACTCTGTCACCAGCACTGCCCCTTCATTTGAAAACGCAAACTTGCTATCAGTTTATAGCTCCTTCCGGAACTGAGCAGAAAGTTTTCAAGCATCCCCAGAAAGCACCCAGCAAAGCCGAAGGTCCTGCCTTCAGAGCCAGTTCAGGACCAAGGGTACCACTCCAGAAAGGCACTAAACTCTGGCAACGGATTAGTGCCCGTGTTCAGGCAGGAGCCCCGCAGATGGGCAAGCAGAACCCCCAAGTGTTTGCTTCCTGATCCTTCGTACGTTAGTTGCTAAAGTTTTCATCAGTTAGGTCTAGGTAACATATTTTCAGGAAGGCATTTCCTGGACAGGAGATGCCTAGGCAGATACGTGGTTGATAAATGGTTTGTTGAATACTTTCCAGCATGCACTTCTGCAGAGCAGACAGATTGCATTGTAGCGGTCCTCCGGCCTTGCCATGTGTGATTGCGGTCATCTTAGTGTGAGGCTCAGGTCTTGCTAAGAAGCTGTGGGCATAAATGTATCTTACACAGCTCTGCCCGGGGCTACAGCAGGGGACTAGGAAGCATGATTGGTCATCTCCGATCTTAAGAGGGGTAGTTCTACCCCACCGTGTAGCCACTCTCACCAAAACTCACCAGAACTTCGAGATCATCACAGCTGCTTCCTACTGTGGAGTCACAGAGGGTGGGCACACAGGGATCTGCACTTTGGATTTGTGGGTTTCTCCTGGAACTGGAAACATATTTTGATTTGATAGTGTACAGAAGATGATGCAACTTCCTGCAACAGGTAAAAATTTGCCCTTGGCCACAGTTCTTACTGGCAGATCTTTGCTGAGGAGCAGTCAGCGTCTTGCTGTCCTGGATGCCCTGCTGACTGGTATGGTGAGAGTGGGGGAATACAGGTGTTGGGAGCAAGCTTTTGGTTTAGGCTATCAGACTCATTAAGCTGTTACTGGCCTAGGCAGAGTGGGTGGTATTTGCAGAAGCTGCGGTGTTCTGGCCACTGTTTTTTTTTTTTTTTTTTTTTTTTTTTTTTTTTTTTTTAATATGTAATCTGAATCCAGAACCCCTGCCCTCATTCTGTCACGTTACAGAGTTTAAGCATAGAGCCGGATGCTGTTCACCCTAATGGATGCTCCTTATTTGCTAAGGGAGCTAATGTTATTGAATCGAATGGATTTGAGGTTATGAAGGAAATTGCTCCATAAAGCTTAAACTGTCGAATTACATTTAAATGTAGTGGCTAAAAATCGCAGAATTTGGAAGTCTTTTGTTTTTTTTGAGGGGTAGATGGTTTGTTACATACGTGACAGGCTTGTTTCGCTGGAGTTGAGCTGCAGCTGAGGCCTATTTGTCTTGTTCATCTTAGTCTGCTCACCAGTCTCTACTTGCTTGCTCTGAATATTTAATACTTATGTTCCCCCAACATTCATGTGTTGAAAATCCTCACTTCCAAGGTGATGATATTGACAGGTGGGGCCTTTGGAAGGTGCTTAGGTCATGAGGGCTGAGTCCTGTTGAATTGAATAAATGCCCCTATAAGACGCCCAAGAGAGGAAGAGACCCCTGTAAGACGGTGACGTTCTGTGAATCAGAGAAGTGGGCTCTTACCAGATCCTGAATGTGCTGGTGCCCTGCTGATCTTGGACTTCCAGCCTCCAGAACTGTGAGACATAAATTTCTTGGTTCCTTCTACAAATAGGTTAACTACTGGAAATTTAATAGAGTATTTAATTCAGGTAGCTAAACATCTTACCCTTCCTTCGTATGAACATTGATATTTAGAATATATTTATTGACAAAATGATAAAATGAGAAATATTTAAGTTTATTTTTCTGTAAGCAATTCTAAATGTCTTATAATAGCATGAATAAATTCATCCACCAAAGAATTATGGTAGGGTCCTTTCTTGTTGGTGATCTGGGGCCCAGTTCTGCTTTGATGGAGCTCTCACGTGAAGTTAATTTCAGCAGATGCCTCAGTGCAGTGTATGTTTGAAATTCATTTCACAGCCTCAGTGCAGTGTATGTTTGAAATTCATTTCACAGCCTCAGTGCAGTGTGTGTTTGAAATTTGTTTCACAGCCTCAGTGCAGTGTATGTTTGAAATTTGTTTCACAGCCTCAGTGCAGTGTATGTTTGAAATTCGTTTCACATATGGGAAACACATAGGGCAGTTTTCTTATAGCCTTGTGAGTGTTGGGGAGACTTTTCTAGTGTGATGTTCTGTATGTTTAGTGTTGTTTCATGAGGGGAATGGATTTGAGAGAGTGAGCAGTGAGCTAAGAGCATGCAGTATATTCAGGGTAAGCCTGAATTGGACATCAGCAGAACCACTTCAAGACTAGCCCTTTGACTTTCTGGAATCCTGGTTAAGATAGATTAAGCTAGAGCCTTCTTGTCTTTCTCCTCTTCTTTGTGTCTAGCCTCCACCCTAACCCCCATCTTCAGCTTAAAACCTCTTACAAAGA